>NC_133660.1:251164778-251764778 GCF_037893015.1 Macrotis lagotis | reverse complement strand
ATAAGGCTACTTACTGCCTTGGAGGGATCAGGGATCTCTCTGAGGAGGCTTCATGGGTACTCTAGAATTGCACCATTTCTAGGAAATTCCACTTCCATTGGGACGACCTTCACAGCACTGATGGTCATCTTTGGCAAGAGTATCTATCTGTTTGATGTGCCTGTACTTGGGACTTTCCCTCCTCTGTGATTATAATATACATCTCCTTACCTTTTCCTCTTCACATTCATAGTTTCCAATAAAACTCATCCAAGAGAGCAGCTAGGTGGTGCAGTGGATAGAGCACCAGCCCTGGAGTCAGGAGGATCTGAGGTCAAATCTGACCTCAGACACTTAATAATAAAAAACAACAGTCTGACAGGGTGGAGTTGGTAAAATTATGAAAAATCAGTACTAGGACTAGAAAAGCATGACCTTGGGAAAGTCACTTAACCCCACCACCTTGCAAAAACAAAACCAAACTCAACCAAGGACCTGAAATTATGAAGTCCTGAGTTCAAATCCTGCCTCAATCACTTGCTAGCTCTGTAACTCTGAGCAAATCACTATCTCCATTTCTCTAACTATAAAATGGGAATAATAATAGTGCAATGATTAATTGTACCTTTCCCCCCAAATGAAGTCAAGAAGTTAGTGGGTGAAAAGTACTTTGCCAACCTTAAAGCACTCTACAAATGCTACCTATTATTATATATTTTGCATTTAACTTCTCTGTACCACAGAGTGTAGGCTCCCTGAGGGCTGGGTATCTTTTTTTAAATAAAGTTATTTATTTTTCCAATTATATGTAAAGATAATGTTCAACATTCATTTTTTGGTAAGATTTTGAGTTCCACATTTTTCTTCCTTCTTCCCTTCCTTCTCCCCTTTCTTTGGCAGCAAATAATTGAGCAGGAACTATTTTGCATTTGCTTTGTATCATCAGTACCTAGGACAGTGCCTTGTCCACATTAGCTAGTTAGTAAATCCTGACTGGTTGATTGATATTAGCAATCAGAGACAGTTAAGGTTGTTATCTCTAAGTTGCTAAGGTTGTATCTCCTAGGGAATCTTATATGACTCCTTGGCCAAGCAGAAACTTCAAGGCCTCCTTTTGCTCTCTGGAGCTAAATGTTTGTGACAGATTAAAAACTGCAAATTGGAAAAGGAGACAGGGACGCCTACAAACAGGCACCTTGGCAACAGTGAAAAGCAGCAGCCTGACAACAAGGATGGAGTTGATAAAAGTATGAAAAATCAGCACCAGGACTGCAAAAACCCAGCATTCAAGGACCACCTTAGTGAGAAAATGCCCTTGGGAACACTTGAGCACTTCACTGTATTTTTGCATATTTATAAAAATGTATGTCTATGATGATCACCACAATTGTAATTAGGGTGGGGTAACCAATGCTTTGTTCCAGATCACCAACATTTGAAGGGATTGGCAGGATGCCCTCCTTCAGCTGTTTAGCAACAGGTGAGCTTAGCACCTAGTAAGGAAAAATAAAATTAGTCAAAATTGGAAAGGACCAGATGAGGTTTCCTCTCCCCAAATTAGTATTTTTTGAAGCTTGCCATAGGTATTAAAATTGCTAGTTGATTACCCAATGTCATGAGCTGATCTCCCAACCCCCTTTCTCAAGGATCTCCCCTTTCCAATCTATCCTTTAGATAGCTGCCAAAGCACATCTGATCATTCCCACACTCCCCCAATCTACTCAATAAATTCTAGTGGCTCCCACTTATCTCCAGAATCTTTTATTTGGCATTTAAAGCCCTTCACAACTTGGCCTCAACCTGCCCTTCCAATTCTATTCCATATTCCCTCCCTGTAATCCCAGTCAAACTACCCTTACTATTCCTTGCACACAACTTTCCACATCCCGCCCCCGTGTCTTTGTACTGGCTCTCCCCCAACCTAGAAGGTACATCCTCCTCACATGGAACTCTTGGAATCCCTAATTTCCTTGAAGGTTCAGCTCAAGTGCTACTGACACTTGAGATCTTTCTGGATTCCCCCCCCCCAATTAATAGTGCCTTACTTCCAAATAAATGACTAATTATAACAGTTATATAACACTTATTACCAGCTAAGATTATTTTATTTATATATATAATTTATAATAATATCATTTGATCCTCATAACTACCATAATACATACATACTATTATTATTTCTTTATTTGATAGATGAAGAAACTAAGGTTAAATGACTTGCCCAGGATCACACAGCCACTAAGTATCTGAGGTCAGATTTGAATTCAGATCTTTCTGACTTCATCCATTGCCTTATCTGGCAACCTTATCACTTTCTGTTATAGATAGATAGCTAGACAGACAGACAGATAGATGGATGTGTGTATATATACATGTCTGTATCCACACATGTGTGTATATATATGTGTGTGCATATTTCTATGTACAGACATGTATGTATAGGCATATATGATAACCCATGCTGTATACATACATGGTAGAATATATTATGCAGTATATATAGATATATACAGTTATCCATATATAGCATATATTACATAGTCATATATATGTTTGTGTGTGTGTGTGTGTGTGTGTGTGTGTGTGTGTGTGTGTGTGTAAAGAGAGCATAAGCTCCTTGGGAGAGGAGAGAATGAGACTGATGACTTTGTGGAGCGCTACCTCCCTTAAATCCAACCTCCCCCCCAGTCAAGATGCCACCCTTGTAATGTCATTGGTCTCCTTCAAGAACAAAGGATGAACAACAAACAAGTTCCTTGGGGAAAATAGGTGTTTTCACTTTTGTCTGTAAATCCCCAGCACCTAGCAGACTGCCTAGCATAAGCAGTTACTGAATTAAAGATTTTTGATCGACTGATTGAAGAAAAGGTTAAAATATGTCCAATAAGTTTTGTTTAAGAAAAAAGGGACATACAGCTCTTGGGAAATTCTCATGCAAAAGATTAACATTTGAAATTTTGTTTTAAAGATTAATACTTGAAGCGTAAACCAATGGGGCATGAGGCATCATTAGGTCCCAAGTCTCAGAGTGAGTCTTTGAATGTTCAAAGCCTCCTTGGGAAGGTCCTGTGCAATGTGTGCCACTGCAAGATGATGAGATTATAGAACCCCAGATTTAGAATTTCAAGAGGCCGTTTAGTCCAGATGCCTCATTTTATAGAGGAAAAACCTAGGGTCAAAGAAAGATTATGTGACTTGACCAAGGTCACACAGGTAGTGAGTGTCAAAAGCAGGATGGGACCCCAGTTCATCTGTCCTTCACAACTCCCCAACTCAGGTTACTTCAATTCAGATAGAATAATGGAGACAAATGGAAAAACAAAAACCACCAGGAGGAATGACTAGTGATGGCAGTCCACTCCATTGGTTAAGCTGCCAATGGCCCCTCTGCTCAGTACACACCAGGGAGGGCACCAGATGATGGTGGGACCCAGCCAATGGGAGGATGTATGTCCTCTGTGGAGCTCTCAAGGGCACTCTGCTCCGGAACCAGGGAGCAGAAAAATCTCTAGAAGATGGGACAGCTGTGTGAATAGACCTGGATTGTTAGGAATGTCCATTAGCTGGGTTGTACTGCATAATTACATAGTGGATTAGACTGGCGTTAGAGGGACAGATGGTTCTACAATGAAATTCAGAACACTAATTCAAGAGAGATTTTTGCTGATGTCACAGAGTACTTGAGCTGTGTGTGTGTGTGTGTGTGTGTGTGTGTGTGTGTGTGTGTGTGTGTGTGTGTGTGTGTAAGGGTTGGATGGTGTTTCCCCCCCCTCCCTCAAACAGGGGTAGGTCTGCTAGAGTTAATTCAGCCTTGCAGTCACTCCAAGGCCATCTGTTGTTCAAATTAAAATACATATTTTTAACTTTAACCTTTCAGTCTTTAAAGTTCTAAACCTTTGCAGAAGAAGCATTAACTTTGCAACAGCTTTCCAGTTTCCCTACTCGGGTGACATCAATGAAAGGCGAATGTCAAGTCGGAGGACGTCAATAAAAGACGTTGGCAGGTTGGCTGACATCAGGAGAAAGGGACTTAGTATTCACCAGGTTATTTTCTGCTCTTTCACTGCATGGTAACAGGCTATGCTCCCGTATGGTGGAGCTAATAGAAACTTTAAATAGAACCCATGAAGGATAATTTAAGAGCTTACATTTATTTCAAGGCATTAATAAATAAAGAAGGAATCATAAAAAAAAACCTTCTGATTTCCAATTCTTCTAGTAGTCTATTATCCTATTGGTATATTCTAATGTAAGAATTAGAAGAAAGCAAAGGATAAATTTCACCATAGGCTGAATGCAAAAATAAAATCATTAAAAGCTCTAACTTTTGGAATGAATTCATCTCAATTCAATTCACTGCACTTTGTACCAGCTTATATAGTAGGAACTGCAGATTTAAAAAAAAAACTTTAAAACTTCCTTTGCCCTCAAAATTTCCTTACCTCAAAAAGCTTCTAACCTACTGGGAAAATAAAGATGAAAGGAGTATAACTTATGCCCCATAGGCCCCAGTTCTAAGCTAACACATACTAGATTTAATTTTGGAGAACTTACCATATAAACATCACTCTTCAGCATCTATCTCCACTCCCCCCCCCCCAAGAACCTCAGAATTTTGCCAATATCTAATTGACTATAGAAAAGGTAAAAATGTCCCCAGTTCCTCTTCCCTCCACAACCCATCATGTAAGTACTTAGATTAACAATATATACTGAATATAGGACAATCATTATTTTACCCCACAAAAAATTCAGGACATTAAGGAATCACTCAAGTCCATATCCATGTTCAAAGCAAATCTTCCTTCTAGTGATTCCCACCTCTCCCCGGGACCTTCAGACTTACAGCACCATCCTGTGATTGAGGCTCCCCTGAAAAAGTAAGGATCCTTTTCCTCTTCCCATCCATCTTGCATAATTCATGTAATTCGTAAAAATTATAGAGACCAAGTTTTCTTCTTCAAATCATAACCCTAACCCTTGCTTCTGAACCCAAGTATAAAACTTCATATCTACTCCTATTCAACTTTTTATTGTATTCAGTCCATTGTTACAAACCTGTCAGAGATCTTTTGGATTCTATCTAGTACTATAACCATCTCTCTACCATCTTGAATCATATTCAGTTCTTGATGAGCACACCATTTATGCCCTTATCCAAGTTAATGAGAAAAGTATTAAACAGCAGAGGGATCATCACAGATCTTGGGAGCACTCCTTTGGAGATGTTGTCCTCAATTCACGTTGAGCCATTAATGCCCAAATCCAACTATTAGCCAGTGACAAGCCTAAACTTTTAGCAAACTCTCATCCCTCTATCCTTTTCAAAAATAGTATGGCATAAGTACCTGCTAGGAAAAACCAGGTAGACAATAACTAAACTTTTTCCTGGTCTACCAGTTATCACAAAAGGAAATCAGGTTTAAGCGTGGCATGGTGACGCCATGCTGATTATTGTGATCACCACTTCATGATGACTTGATCATCTCCAATAATCCTTTCTAAACATTTTCTAGGAATTGGAGCCCAGTTTACTGGCTTATAATTGGAAGTCTTTTGTCTTCTTTTTTTAAAAAAAAATGGAAATTTACCATTCTCCAATCTTGTAGGACCCCTCCTCTTCTCTATCATCTTTCAAAATTGACTGACATTGGTTCAGTCATCAATTGGTTCAGACACCTGCCCAGTAGAAGCTCCACATGTGAATGTATGAAGGATCTGTGATTTCTCAAGCAGAGAGAATTCTTAGTGTGAAACCTTTCTCTACCTGGGAAGTCCAAAACTCATCTATGACTTAGAAATTTTAGGGAGACTCACAAAGGTTAAGTGACTAGTCCAAGGTCACAAAACTAATAAGTATCAGAGGTAGAATGTGCAGTCAAGTCTTTATAATTCTAGTCAGTTAGGCTGCACAGTGGATACAGCCCTGGACCTGAAGTCTGGAAGATTTGAGTTCAGATTCTGCCTCAGACACTCACTAACTTGTGTGATTCTAGTCAAACCAGTCTGATTAAATTTCCTCATCTCTAAAATGTAGTCAATAGCACCTACCTAACAGGATTGTTAGGAGAATAAAATATTTGTAAGGGGTGGCTAAGTGGGGCAGTAGATAGAGCATTGACCCTGGAGTCAGGAGGACCTGAGTTCAAATATGCTCTCGGGCACTTAAAGATTACCTAGCTAAGGGACTTTGGGCAAGTCACTTATCCCCATTGCCTTGCTAAAAAAAATTGTAAAGAATTTTTCAAGTCTTAAGGCTAGCTATCATTATTATTTCTAAGTCCAGTCATTCTGCCCATTATGCCAGGTTATCTTTACAAATTCCTATTAAAAGTCTAAAAAAATCATATGCACAAATTTAGGAGGAAGGACAAGTAAGTAGAAAATAGTGTTAGTGGGCCACTATCTCAATCTGTCAATGGTGTGACATATCAGTCAAAATAGCTAATTTTGAACTAATAGAATTTTGACAGGAATTAAATTCAAACTAACTACCCCATATTTTGTAGAATCTAGGCTCTTCTGGCTTCTGAAAATCAGGTCAACATCTGCTTATTTCCAGGCCCACAGTCTGTCACCATTCTCCACCATGTTTCAAAGGGCACCAATAAAAACAGCATCCACATTGACCAGCCCTTCCATTCCCCAGGGATGTTGTTCAATTGGGCCTTAGGACTTGAAATCATTGGGTTTCAATTCCTCTTTAATGATTTTGTTCTGGTCTTTCCAGTTCCCTTGGTAGAGAAAACAGAATCAATCAGAATTGTAGCCATGTGTTCTTTCTGCAATCCATTATCACTAACCAATCTATCCCAAGAACCAGTCCAAGTTCTTTGATCATTCTCTTTGATCAACCATTTCATCAAATCTCACTGAAACCCATAAAGTTGAATTTATATGATTAAGATTTCTAATGCACTATGTTTATTACCTAACTTCATGCATTTGTATATATGACATCAAAGGTCATGGTTATTATTATTGCCCTTCTTTTTGACTATTATCTTCTTTGAATTATTTCATGATTACATAAGTAGAAATAAATCCAGAATAAGAGCATTTTGTCCACTATTCCATCACTATAGTTCCTAATAGGGAAGCTGAGTGGTGCAGTGGATAGAACTCCAACCCTGGAGTCAGAAAGACCTAAATTCAAATCTGGCCTCAGACATTCTTGTGACCCTGGGCAAGTCACTTAACCCTGATTGCCCAGCATCCAGAGCCATCTCCAGTCATCCTGATTCATATCTGGTCACTGGACCCAGATGGCTCAGCACAGCAACCCCCTCACTCAAATCCAATTCACATCCTTGTCATGGCATCATCTCCCTGGTATCATGGTCTTTTTCAAGAATGATGGACAAACATCTCCATTCCAAAAAGGTCAAATACAACATTAACTTAAATTCTTAGGAACAAGAGTTTCATTTGCTCTTAGTCATCCATGGGACAACCTGGAAATGTGGGCAGCAGGCCAAAGAACAGCTGGTCCCCCACAATGAATGAGCTGAATATGCATTCGGAAATGGCAGCAATCTTTGCTCAGGTACCAGTCTGATAAACATATGAGGGTGCAATGATTCTCAGTAACCAGGTAGTCTTCAGAAATGGCATGCCAAAAATAGGGTTTACTGTCTGTAGATAATCATCCTATGAATGACCCATGAATGTTGTTCACTATGTAACTTCCTATGACTCATGTAAAGTGTTTGTCTGTATCTTTTGTAATTTGTAGAAACTGTAAAAATTTCACTAGTTAAAAGAATATAGTCGGGCTTCAAAGTCTTCCCCCTCAAGGCAATCCCATACCATAAGCTTCTGGTTCTGCCTCTCCCTTTTGTAAGAATCTTTGGAGGAACAGCTCCAGGATAATTTGAGTAACTTGGCCCAGCTGCCCTAAAGGTTGACACAGGACAGAAATAGCAAGAAGGGTTCCCATATGAACCCCAAAACTAAGCAGTTGGTATTGATGCAAGAAGACAGACAGATTGACTGGAGACTAGAAAGCAGAAGTGGAAATCAAACTAACTTACCCCAAATTATTTGGGAGTGGAAAATAGAGAATTAAGTGATACAAGTAGAGAATGCTTCTATATATAACATCCAGAGGGACCACTTAAAGGCAATGGATGTGGGTTAGAGGGGAAAATAAATCAACAGAAGTTGTCAAAGTAATAGTAGCTCTCTAGGCTAGATATATTTTTGAACTGGTATAACTTGGTAGCACAGTGGCTAGTATATTGGACTTAAGAGTCAGGAAAACCTGTGTTTTGACCCACATTCAGATACTTCCCAGCTATGTGATCCTTAGTGGGTCATTTAATCCTATTTACATCAGTTTCTCATCTGTAAAATGAGCTGGAGAAAGAAATGGCAAATTACTTCAGTATCTTTGCCAAGAAAACCACACACACAAAAGGATCATGAACAGTCAGACATGATGGAAATGATACAACAACATCATTTTCTGATCTGTAAAAGAGTGATAATTAAAGGACTATGAGGATTGAATGAGGTAATTATGAGGCAGCTAGGTGACAAGTAGACAGAAAGACAAGTTCAAATCCAGCCTTACACTTACTAGCTATGTCACTCTGATCAAATCACTTCACCCCTATGTCACTCAGTTTCTTCAATTGTAAAACGGGGATAATAATATCTCCCAAGGGTATTGTGAGGATAAAAAAGGAGATATTTGTAAAATACTTTGCAAATCTTAATTTGCATTTATAGATGTTAGCTCTCACTAATTATTATTAATGAATGCAAATTAGTTTATAAACCTTAAAGAGCTATAGAAATGTTCATTATTATTATTAACTGCACCAATTTTGACCAAAATTCCACGGTAATCTCTCCTCTCCTAGTCCTCTTTCTCCACACTCTTCTTCCTATGTCATCCTCTATAGTTTCTGATCTGATGCAATATATATGTGTGGCAGTTTTTTTCCCAAGAGTTTAAAACTCTCTTTATCAGATTTTCAAAACTTTAGTTAAATTTATTTTTCCTGGCTCTCATTAAATGCACTCCATTCCTGGTCATCACTCCTTTATCTTGTTCTCAGACAACTAGCTATTCCTGTCCTAAATTCACTTTTCTTTTTGAAGATCCTGCTGTCCATAAGGAGCATGAGCATAACCCATACCTTTAATGTCTTCCATTTCTCACCCCCAATTTTTTTTTACCTCCTATCAGTACTTTCTTAGCTTCTTCTGGCAATGTCATTTCTACACATGCAAATCACTAGTCATAGGCTTGGTCAGCGGGAGTCTCAGGAGGCTTTCCATCACATCCTGGATACACACCCTGGGAAGACAGCAGACATCCTTATTGTTTATATCAGGTTGACATATGGCCACCTCAATCCTTCTCACTGGGTTATTGTGAGAATCAAATGAGACAAAATGCTATATAAATGTCAGCTCTTATTATGTCTGTTCTGCTGCCCTCTTTTTTTTTTGCATTTTCTCATGGGCAACATGACTTTTTCCTAAGTCAATTGCCTCACCAAAACTTCATCCTTTCTCAACTCCCTTGTGACCCTGATCTTGGCTAGGAAACAACCACCTAAACTGATAAATCAACCTCTGTATTTGGGCTAATAGATGTTAATATAGAAGTACATTACTGATTCTACCCAGCCAATGTGCATTTTCACAGGTTGCTATATAAGCAGTGGTTTTGGTAAAAGAAATGATATTCTAATGTAGATTTTCAGGTTCATCTTCTGTAGAGGGGAGAAGATTATTGCATCATAAGGTCCAAGATTTATAACTGGAAGGAACCTTCAGGGTCATCTAGAACTACTCTCTAATTTAATTTATTTTCACTTATCTCATTGAGGGTAAGTGACTTGTCCATGATCATACAGTGATAGAGCTAGGATTTCAATCCAGGTCCTTTTGACTAGAAACTCTATTAGCATTGAGTGGGGGACATTTCAATGCATCTTAAATAATGACCCATGGGTGGTCTTTTCTCTGAGCTATGCTTGAATTCCCAAGCATGTCTTGCTCCTAGAAGATGCTTGAATATATCTGTACCTGTGTCCTTGGGAGAAACTATTTTGGTGAGGGTTTTTAAAAGCTAGAGTTTTAAAATTTTTCTTAAAGTCATTTGATCAATGTTTTCTTCTTATTATTTATCCTTCATTCTTGAAGAGGGCCAATGACATCTAAAATGACTAAGAACTCTAATGAAAACAATAATCAACCACAGTTTCATAGAAAGGATGATGAAGTATCTCTAGATTCTTAGTGGAGAACAGTAAACTAATAGGAACATGATCTGAGACCTTCTGACATATATATCTATATTATCTATATGTGAGTTTATATATACATTATATAGATATGTAAGTGATATATATATATATATATATATTAGATTAAATAGCTAGATAAATAGATAGCTAGATAGATGTTATTACCTCCAAAAGGGCTACAAAGAAAACTACTGGTAATGCAGAGAGGTGATGAACTCAGGGTGAAGAATAAGAGATGTGGAGATGACATATAAATATATATAGAACAAGTTGTTTTCTTTGACTATGTATATTGATTACAAGATCTTTTTTCTTTTTTTTTCCAATGTAAAAGTAGATACATGGGAGAAGAAATAGGAATTTGTTCATTGAAAAAAATAAATTTTAAAGCACAAAAATGCATCTTTATTTGATTTGCTCTTTTTTTGGCAAGGCAATGGAGTTAAGTAATTTACCCAAGATAACACAGCTAGGTAATTATTAAGTGTCTGAGGTCAAATTTGAATTCAGATCCTCCTGACTCCAGGGCCGGTGCTCTATTCACTGCGCCACCTAGCTGCCCCTATTTGATTTATTCTTATAAAACATGGAGATATGTCACAATAACCTTTTTTGCAAATTGCCTGAAATATAATTACAGCCAATGTGGCATAATGGAAAAAGCATTAGATTTGATGCCTACTATTTATGTGATCTTGAACAAGTCATGTCACTTTTTGGAGTCTAATCCAATCTAATCTTAATCTTAAAAAATGACAATGATGCTGCTGACAAAACCTTGACTGTAAGAGCAGAAGCAACAATGAAGGAATGGAAAGAATTTTAAGCATACAGTCAGAAGGTTTGGGTTCAAGGTTTGACTCCACACCGCCACTCAGTGGTTTCACGACTTTCAGTAAATTCTTTTTACCTCTTTGGGTCTCATTTTCTCCATCTATAAAGGGAAGGTTGAACTAGATTATTCTAAATTTTCACCTAGCTCAAAAGTTGTGTGATTCTAGGTTCTCCTGGTGGGCAACTAAAGAGGTCAACAATTTTATTATTAGGTCAACCTCATTAAGTA
The DNA here is from genome assembly GCF_037893015.1 of Macrotis lagotis. Classification (NCBI taxonomy): domain Eukaryota; kingdom Metazoa; phylum Chordata; class Mammalia; order Peramelemorphia; family Peramelidae; genus Macrotis; species Macrotis lagotis. The sequence continues at coordinate 251,753,471 of NC_133660.1, read as the reverse complement.
TCTATATCAAGGTCATGTGCCTCGAGTCTTCCTTTCTGCTTAAGTTTTGCTCAGCATGAATTCACTTCCCTTATTTTCTACAGAGACAACTTAGATCCCTCATTTCATAAGTTTCTCTCAAATCCAGATTTGCCCTTGATGTTCCCAACACGTGATTATTCTCAAAGATGTCACAGAGACATTGCCAGTAGTTTTCTTTCTAGCCTTTTTTGGGAGTAGTGGCATTTATCTATCTTTCTATCTTTCTAATCTAACATATATATATATATATATATATATATATAATATATATAGTACTTACAGAGTTATATATGTATACATAAATATATGTAGTCTATAGATGTAAACCCACATATAGATAATTTAGATATATATATATATATATGTTAGAAAGTCTCAGATCATTTTCCTATTGGTTTAGTGTTCTCCACAGTCCCTGGGCACTGCTAGTTAGTCATTGATAGGGTCTCCCTTGTGCTCAGTGATCAGTACTCTGGTATTTGGGGAGACATACTTGGACCTACTGTGGATAGCATCCACTAGCCCAAGGGGCTGTGCTTCTCATTGTTCCTATGTATCTTTTCTTTAGAAAGGTTTTATTTATTTTGAGTTTTACAATTTCCCCCCCAATCTTGCTTCCCTCCTCCCACCCCCCACAGAAGGCAGTTTGTTAGTCTCTACGTCATTCCTATAGTATGCATTGATCTAAGTTGAATGTGATGAGAGAAAAATCATATACTTAAGGAATAAACAAATAGTATGAGATATATCAGAATTACATAATAAGATAACAGTTTTTCAAATTAAAGGTAACGGTCTTTGGTCTTTGTTCAAACTCCACAATTCTTTCTCAGGATACAGATGATATTCTCCATTGCAGATATCCCAAAATTGTGCCTGATTGTTGCCCTGTTGGTATGAGCAAGTCCATTAAGGTTGATCATCACTCCCATGTTGCTGTTAGAGTGTACAATGTTCTTCTGGATCTGCTCATCTCACTCTTGTGTATCTTTCCAATCAACTTTGTCTCCCTTTGGAACTCTAATCAGTATTAAATAAATGTGTCCTGATTGATTGATAGGTAAACATTTCTTGCAACCTGTGATTTGAACCCAAACTCTTATCATAATCAAGCTATGAAAAAAATCCTCTTTTATACTTCTCAATGTAAGATGATGCCCCTTTCATTTGGGTGTACTAGAGATGGGGAATGGGATCTTAACACCAGAACCCCTGAAAGCTAAGCTTGGTAGGCATCATGAGATATTAAATAAACACTGAATTTATCAGAAGATGAAGCTCCAGTTTAAGCTGTGATGCCTGGTAGCTGCATGTCTGTGGACAAGTCATTGTACCTCTCCAAGTCTTCATCATGTCATCTGTCAAATGGGTACAATACCATATTACCTACTTCAGATGAAATGATATGGTGTATGTCAAAGTGTTTTAAATGTTAAGCATTGTACACAGATGGGCATGGACCATTCTCACTACTGTGATTGAATGTTGGTTGATAAGTTAGTTCAAGTCCATCCTCAGACACTTCTACTATCTGTGTGACCCTGGGTAAATAACTTACCTGCTATCTGCCTCAGTTTTCTCATCTGTAGAATGGGAATAACAATGGCCCCTACTTCCCAAGGTTGTTGTAAGGAGCAAATGAGATTATATATGTAAAGTGCTTTTGAAAAGCTTAAAGTGCCATATCAGTTCTGGCTATTATTATTATAATTATTAAGTTATAATATTACTAGTTCAAGATATATAGATATAGATATATCTGTAGATATATGTGTGTATCAGAATTTGACCCCAGGTCTTTTCATTTCAGAGTCAGTGCTTTTATCCACTGAACCATATGATAAATGCCACAGGATTAGTATATGCAATAAGAACACCAGGAGTTCAGAGAGAGAGCTCACTGTGGGCTGGTGTGGGAGATGAATCTTGAAGGACTAAAGGGTCAGAATAGATAGAGAAGAGAAGGCAGTTTGGCAAGTCCAGGGGTAGAGGCAAGCTTCCAAGAGTATTCAAGATACAGTGAGCAGACCAAGAACTTGCTGGAGCAAAAGATTAGTGTTGAGGGGTGGTAGGAGATAAGCCTGGGAAAACACATTGGAGTGAGACCATGGATGGTCTTGAATACCCAGCTGAAGAATTTGGACTTCATCCCAAAGGCATTGGAAAGATCCTGAAGGTTTGGGAAAGGAGGACAGTTGTAGTGAAAGCTATATTTTAAGAAGATGAATCTGGTGGTCATCAATTTAAGTTTAGAGGGAGGAAAAGCTTGAAGGAGGAGACTACAAGTCCCTCCTAAGCAGAAGGGAGGAAAATGATAAAGGGGCTACAAACTCAGGAATCATCTCAGAGAGAAAACTGACCTTTTTCTCTAGAGATATTGTGTCCATGCATATATCATGTGTGGGAGAGGCAACATGATATAAAGGCCATGAAATATGTACTAGTCTTGGAATTCAAAGACTTGAATACAAGCGCTAGTATTGATGCTTTCTGGATGTGTTACCTTGGGAAAGTCACTTAACCATTCTGGCCCTCAATTTTCTTCATTCATCAAATGTCCTACCAACCTCAAGAATTCTTTGAGGAGAAAACGTTTTGTAAGCCCTAATGCTCCCTAGAAATGGTAGTCATTGCTATGCAAGCAGTATCATCGATATTCAGAAAGTAGGTTCTCTCCCCGCCACCTCCCCTCTTCATCCAGTGTGTAACACATTCTGCTCCACATCGCTGCACTCCCTGATTAATCATTCATGAATTCTTGACAACCCATTTTAGTTGCATCCCTAACACCTCGACTACTCAATACACATTTTTCATGGTCTGTAGAACTCCTCCTTGTTCTGGCCGATGACAGACAACACATGCCCCTCCCTGTGCTCTTCTCTGTATGCAACTATAATCAATATGGAATTCCTGAGGATTGGCAGGGCACTGGAATAGTCATGTCAAATAGTCCCACAGTTCCTCAAATGTCAGCAGCTCACAAAGCAGAAACTAGGAATAGGCAAGGGAGGCAATTGTGAGGAGCAGGACTCAACAAGAAACCATTTTTCATATGAATTTTTACATGTGGATGTATTTTAATAATATAAAATTCCATGACACAGAATTTAGTTTTGTGATAAACTAAGTTATATATGTAGAGGCATCCGGTGTCTCAGTGGATAGAACACTGGGCCTGGAGTCAGGAAAACCAGAGTTCAAATCCAGCCTCAGATACTTCCTAACTGTCCTATGTTTTCATCACATCCTTTTGATGTCAAAAAATGCAATCATAAATCACTTAACTTCTGATTGTCTGACAAAAATGGATCCACCTCATCCAATGGAGAAGTAAATGGTCAACTCCAGGATCTTTGCTAAGAAAACCTCAGATGTGACCTCAAAGGGTTTGATACAACTTAAACCACTAAACAACAAAGTTATGCACTTAATAGTGAAGTCTTTTCACACCCCAAGTTGCCAATGACATGGAGGACAGAATTTTCAAACAGGGAGGTAGGGGAGGAAGGAAACTGGTATATCATTTTCAGACCTTGTCCAAGTTGTATAAAATGTCTCATTTCAAATCTGGGAGCCAACATGTTGGTTTTTTAAGGCACTTATCTAGTAGTTATATTGAACAGTGAATGAAACACTGGACCTGGAGTCAAAAACCATGTTCAAATCTAACTTCAGTTATGTGCTCTTCAGTTATTTCAGTTGTGTCTGACTCTTCACAACCCCTTTTGAGGCTTTCTTGGCAGAGATACTGGAGTGATTTGCTATTTCTTTTTCCAGTTTACTTTACAGATGGGGAAACTGAGGTGAACACAATTAAATAACTTGCCAAGGGTCACACAGCTTGAAAGTGTCTGAGGCCAGATTTGAACTTGGGAAGATGAGTCTTCCTGACTCCAGACTCAGCACTTTATCTATTGAGCCACCTAGTTGCTCCCACTCACTTACCTCTCTCAATCTCAGTTTCCTCATCTGTAAACAAGGATAATAATGCTTATCTGCTATCATTGCTGAGGATTAAATGAGATTATATTTGTAAAGCACTATAGTGCAATATAAATGTGAGCTGTCGTTGGTAAAATTTAAAAGATCTTTATTCAATTTACTCATTTCATTCATTTAAATTCTACTCCCTGATTATGAGTGATAATGTCAACTCTTCCATCTGCCTTCCCTGCTGACAAAGGGTAGTTTGAAAGCATGTGTGATCTGGAGGCTTTTACAGCATTGCACCAAATTCTAAGACAGTGTAGTGTCCAACTCCAGCAGAAATAAGGGCCACTAAAGATGCAGGCTGCCAATTGACTTAGTTTCAAAAAGTAGTATGATCTACGTTTTATTATATTTATTTTGTCAATTATTTCCCAGTTACATTTTAATCTGGTTCAGGCCACACTTGAGTGTTGTGAGCCACATGTCCAACAACTTTGCTCTGGTTTTTTGTGGCATCATCAACTAGGGAATCTCTCTTATGATGAAGTGGGTCGAAATTCACCCCGTCTACCCATTCTATGCATGAGGATCTCATTCGTGTCTTCTCCTTAGGTCATCTGAAGAGGTCTGCCCCCAAGACCAAGGGGCTTGATTGCATTTTCTTGACATCAAGTGGATGTGATGAACACACAAGCTGTCCAGTTTTCCCTTACTCCAATGTGTGACTGGTACAGTTTTTCTTGGGAGATTGTAAATTCCTTCAACAACAATATTTCCACCACTTCCCCTGCCTCATTCCTTGTTTGGAATATGTTGCAGCTGGCTCTTGAATTCCATTTGCTCTTAACTGCCATATAGTAATGTTGCTGCTTCTGAATTAGGACTTCCATCTGGAGGATTTTTCCATTGTGGAAGTATAGCCCCTATGTATGTATGTATGTATGCATGCATGTATATATGTGTGTGTGTGTATTTTAAAATTAACATATACAAGAACAGAAAAAGGAAAAAAATTCAATAAGCAGCATGAAAATTTAACTCAAAAGCATTCGGAGAAAAACATATTTCAGAGCAAATGGCCCTCAAAGTGACTGCAGTGTAAGGTCAAACCTGCTCTAAAGGAAATATAAATAGCAAGAATAAAGATAAAATGTTGTCCTCAAACAGGAAAAATTCAAAAATCCCCAAGGCCAAGTCCCACATGTAATTAGGTGAATGATCTAGACAATGTGCTGTGCAAAGGCTGGCTACCTAAACAAAAATACTGCTAATGCTTCATTTAACTCTCTTTCTTTAACTCTTTTTTCTTTTTTCTCTTTCTTTTTCTCTCTCTTTCTGCACTCTTTCTCTTTGTCTCCATCTCTCTCCACATCACATATACACACACCATTGTTCACAAGCAATCTAGCATATATCTTAGCAATTACTAATGTTATAAAAATTCTCTTTAATATACTCTCCATCCTTAAGGCTGACCTCAGGAAAATGTGGTCCACAGTTTGGGTTAACTTTCCTTTTCTCAGTCCCAAGCCATACACGTATAGATTTGGACACAAATCATTTTAATAGGCCACCCACTTTAACAGCAACTTTGAGTAACCGAGAAGTACAAATAAGAATACAAAAGAACATCTGAAAGTCACAATGCTTGCAAACAAGAGTGGGGGTGGGGAGATTAAACCTCTCTACATATTTCTACCACAGCCCCCAACATCCCCACTGCTCAAAGGAGAAAAAAAGAAAAATGTATATGATATTCCAGGGAGGTAGGGGGAAAGATGGCTTTCGTGTCCTAGAGTCTGAGAATCTCACCAACTCCTGCACACCATTTGTATTTATCCTCACCCTCATGCATCACCAACAAGTCATGAACTCTTAGCTTCATGTGGCTTCTCTTGATTTGTAGTCCTGTTTCTCTCTGACTTGGAAGAAGCATGGGGACCACAGCCCCTCAAAGCTCTCCTCCTCCTTTGTCTTATGCATCTTCTCTGCACAAGACTCTCAGAGCCATGAAAACCAAAAGCCTGGTTCTTCTGGTGCACCCCCTTGAGTTGCTAGACCTTGGTCCTCCTCTACCTGATAATCCTAGGAAAAGATTACAATCTAATCATAGAAGCCTAGAATTTGAAAATCATCTAGCCCAGTCCCTGGGCATCAGTGAATGTTTGTTAGCTGGAATGACTTGAATTGAACTGAGTTGGTTTTGGTGACTTCCCAAAAGCCTTAAAGCAAATTAGTGGCAAAGCCAAGACTTTGAGAAACTATAGTAGTAAAAAGAACTCTGGGCTGGGACTGGAGGTTTATGTGCCCATACACCATTCTGTCATTAATTAGCTCTCTATGAGATCATTTCAAATATTCATTTTAAGGTATTTTCATGCCTCTCTTTCTTCTTGTCTTTCTTTTTTTTTTGATAAAAAAAGAAAACACAAATCTGAAGCAACTCTGAGTCTCAGTTTCCTCTTCTCTAAAATAAGAGAGTCAAACTAAAACTAGTGGTGGTAATCCAACCCATGGGAATGAACAAAACAAGGAACAAAGTAAAGAGGAAGGAGAGAAGAGGATCTAGGAAAGAGTCTTGAGAGATACCTATCCTGGAGTCTTTCCTTCTGCTTTTCCTTCAGTGGTTCTCTGGTTCTTCGGATTCTCCTTTCAGTGCATCTTTTGGTATATGAGAAAATAGAACTTGTTTTATGGTTTAGAAAAGAACCCTCATACCACCTCACACTTCTCAGATTGGTTACAATGACCAGAAAGGACACTGATCAATGATGGAAGGAATGTGGGAAATCTGGGACACTAATGCATTGTTGGTGGAGAGCAATTTGGAATTATGCCCGAATATCATACCCTTTGATCCAGCATTACCACTACTGGGTCTATACTCTGAAGAGATCATGAAAAAGGGTAAAAACATCACTTGTACAAAAATATTCATTGCAGCTCTATTTGTGGTGGCAAAGAATTAGAAATCAAGGGGATGCCCATCAATTAAGGAATGACTGAACAAATTGTGGTATGTATGCTATAGAACACTATTGTTTTATGAGAAATCAGGAGGGATGGAATTTCAGAGAAGCCTGGAAAGATTTGCATGAATTGATGCTGAGCAACATGAGCATTATATACCCTAACAGAAACATGGGGGTGATGATCAACCTTAATGGACTTGTTCATTCCATCAGTGCAATAATCAGGGACAATTTTATTGTACGTATCTGTGATGGAGAATACCATCTGTATCCAGAGAAAGAACTACGGAGTTTAAACAAAGAACAAAGACTATTACCTTCAATTTAAAAAAAAAAAAAAGTTGTCTCATGTACTATGTAATTTTGCTCTAATATTTTATGTTTTTCCTCAAGGATATGTTTTTTCCTCTCAACACATTCAATTTTGATCAATGCATAACATGGAAACAGTGTAAAGATTATCAGATTGTCTTCTGTGGGGGGGGGGAGGGAAGGGAGTGAGGGGGGAGTGTAAAATTCAAAACCTTACCAAAAAATGATAGGTGGAAACTACTATTGTATATAATTGGAAAAAATAAAATATTTATATAATAAAAAAAGAACTCTCAATGACATATCTGGGACCTGTACCTCCCTTTTGAAATTTCTGAGTCTTAAAAATATCTGGGCCTGCTATGAAACAGAAGCAATCCTCCAAATAATCTTTCTAAAGTACAGCTCTAACCAGGTCTCTCCTGCTCAGAATTTTTCTGTGGTTTGCTGTAGGTTAAAATACAAACTTCATCCACATTTTATACCACATACCTCAGTGAAATTCTACTGAATAAGAAATAAACTTGGGGGGGGGGAGGGAAGGAGGGATGGAAGAAAATGAAAAAAAAAATTATCTCAGTTGTGCAGAGGAGATTTTTTTTATTAAATAAATGGAAAGAATTACTGAAGATAAGACAGCTATGCTTGACCCTACTAAAATTTTTAAAAACGAAAAACATGACTAATTTTTTTAATTGCAAAACACTCTCAGCAAAAATGACATCTTAAAAAACTCAAGATAAAAACATAAGAGAAACTTTTTTAAAAAAAAACTCACAGGGCTGACTGTCAGTCCACAATGATTAAATAGTCAAAAGATATGAAAAGATAATTTTCAAAGTAGGAAACAAAATGGTTAGTGATCATTTGAAAAAGTACACAATTTCACTAATAATCAAACTCGTGAAAGTTAAATATTATTTTAAACAACTAATTTAAACCTAGAAAATTTCAAAAATAAATGGAAAAAAATAAATACAGCACTAGTGGGATTGAGAAGAAACAGATATACTCATCCATTGGTAGTGGAATTACAAACTTTCAGAAGCTTTTTTAAAGCAATCTGACAATACAAGCTAAAAGTTACCAAAACACTCATAGCTCCTGATTTAATTATTCTATTTCAAGATTATAATCTCTAAGTAGTATTATCAAACACCAACCAAAAAGAACTATCTGTTCAAAGATTTTCTTTTCTTTTTTTTTTTTTTAGGACTTTGCAAGGCAATGGGGTTAAGTGACTTGCCCAAGCTAGATAATTATTAAGTGTCTGAGGCCAGATTTGAACTCAGGTACTCCTGACTCCAGGGCTGGTGCTCTATCCACTGCGTCAACTAGCTGTCCCTGTTCAAAGATTTTCAAAACAATATTATATGCAATTTCAATAAAAGTGGGAAAAAATCCATTTCCAACAAAAGAATTGTCAAATAAATCATGATACATTAATCATAAATTCAACATGTGACTTTCAAAGTTGCTCTGCTTGTTTGTATTTCCTTCCAGGTTTCTTTCCATTATCTTATTTACATTCTTTTCAAAATATTGTTCAAGGACTCTCTTTTACCTTTTTTGGAGGACAATTATTTCATTAACCTCATTCTTCTCACCATTGTCCCCCAAATTAAAACAAAAACTCATAATAAATCTGTACAGACATGCAAAACAAATTCCTATTAGTCATGCATTCCATATATTAGTCTATCACCTTTCCATTAGGAAGAAAGAAATATCCTTCATCACTGGTTCTCTGAGATTGCGATTCATCATTGCATCAATCTTATGTCCTACAAAGTTTTTTTCTTTATAATGTTGTTATTGTATTGTTTTCCCTAGTTCTGAAAATTTTACTTTTCATCTGTACATACAATTCTTCCCATGCTGATCTGAAATCATCCCCTTCATCATTTCTTACAGCTCAAAAATATTTCATTATATTCATATGCCATGTCATTTACCCATTCTCCAACTGATGGGCACCTCCTTTGTTTCCATCTTTGCTATAATAAAAAAGCTGCTATAAAGATCAGATACTTCCATAGGTTCTTTTCCTCTTCTTTTAACTCTAGATAAAACATAGACCTAGGATAATATTGCTATGTTACAGGGAATTCAGATTTGGTCACTTTGGGGGCATAGTTCTGAACTGCTTTCAAAAATGGCATGATCAATTCATAATTCTATCAACAGTCTGTTTTCTTGCAGCCAATTCAGTTTTCCTTTTTTGGTCACCTCTGCTAAGCTGATGAATAGCAGGTGGAAAATTAGGGTTGATTTAATTTCCATTTCTCTAATAATTAGTCATTTGGAATATTTCTTTCATATGGTTGTTGGTAGCTTGGATTTCTTCCTTTGGGAAGACCTCATCTTAAGACCCTATTGGGATGGAACTTGTTCTTATATATTTAAATGTATTTAATTTTCTCCAAAAAGGAAAATAAATGCTAAATAAGGTTAATTAATTTAAAACTTTCTATAAAGAGATATAGTAAGACTTCAAAGAGAAAGTGAACTAAGTTGTCCCTAGAGAAGAGAAAGATTCTGAAAAAGTCAAAATGAGGAGAGAGGGAGGGTATCCCAGGTGTGGCAAAAGACCTCATAGACTAGGGAAATAAATTTAAGAAAGACTAAAAACAGAGACTCTAAAAACAAAAGTGATTTGAGGGCATGAGAGGTTCCACAGATCTGCTGCAATTTCTTTCCTGCTGTGCTAACATGCTAACATAATATAAACCTCTCTGTGTGTGTGTGTGTGTGTGTGTGTGTGTGTGTGTGTGTGTGTGTGTGGTTTTTGAAGGAAAGGAAGTTGTACATCTTCAAGCTGGGGGTTCACTCTCTGTGTATAAATACAGTAGAAAAATGTCAAGAGGGCAAAATTAGCCTCAGAAGTTGAATGAGATGATGAATTTTAGGTCAAGCTAAAAAAGAGAAGCAAACATAGAGAAACTATGAACCAGCTCTTACAGTGCTCATCCTCTTTAGTCCACTTATATATTTTCCAACCTGACAAGTTACTTAACCTTTCTGAGACTCATTTTCTTCCTCTGTAAAATGGGGAGAATAATATTTGCACTACCTACAAGGTTATTTTGGAGAAAAATTCTTAGCAAACCTTAGAAGGGGTACTCAAATGGATCTATGATTTTAATTTGTATGAGAATTCCCTCTGATACTGGCTTCTTGCTCACTCTGTGCTCCCTTTGTCCATGTCCTCTCCTAAGTTAACCACAGGGAATCTACCCAGATAGAAGGCACAAAAGAGAAAGTGCTGGGCCTGGAGTCAGAAAGACCTGAGTTCAAATCCAAACTGTTACTTATTAGCCATGTAATCCTATGAGGGCAAGTCAAGAGTGCTTCAATTTTCTCATCCATATAATTGGAATAGTAACAGCACCTACCTCTCAGGGTTGTTGTGAAGATTAAATGAGATAATATTGTAAAGGGTTTTTAGCACATAGGAGGCATTTAAAGAATGAGTCTTCCCCTCTTCCCTTTCCTTTCTTTTGATAACATGAAATACCATAAAGACACAAGGACTGTCCATTAAAGAGCTTATTTAGGGGCTGCTAGGTGGTGTAGTGGATAAAGCACCAGCCTTGGAGTCAGGAGTACCTGAGTTCAAATGCGGTCTCAGACACTTAATAATTAACTAGCTGTGTGGCCTTGGGCAAGCCACTTAACCCCATTTGCCTTGCAAAAACCTAAAAAACAAATAAACAAAGAGCTTATCTATTTTACCCCATTGCACATTTCTTTAATGGTATCCTTTATTTTATTTTTCTTTGATAATTCCTTATTTATGATGAATTTTTTAAAAGTTAAACTTCAATCTATATGCAGAGTTTTCTCACTGAAAGTGGATAGTGTTTTTCATCGTGAATTCATTGGAATTGTTTTGGATTTGTGTTGCTTAGTACTCTAAGCTAAGTCTTTCACAGCTGATCTTGATTAAAATATTGTTGTTAAGCAATATAAAAAAGTTAAATCCTAATTTGTAATGGGGAATATGTTTCCAGGTGAGTTATTATTATCTGCCCTCAGCTAAAGGCAAATGAATCTCAATTACAGCAAAAAGGAAGAATTTCTTAACACCAAAGGACAATTCACTATGAAATAGGGTTACTCCAGTAAAGCCATAAGAGCATCTTCTCTGGAGGTCTTTAAAAACAAAAAATATGTTCATCTGAGAGGAAGATTTCTATGTGTTACTGAAGGCAGAAGGGACCTGATTCTCAGGTTAAGAATCAGTATCATAGAGTATAAAGAACACTGGCCCTGGAATCGAGGGATTGGGATTCTGATCGGCCTTTAGCACTATGTAACTTTTGCCTGGGCCTCAGTTGCATCACCTGTAAAATGGGGGGGGGGGGAAGAAAGGTACCAGATGAGATGCCTTCCAGCACTAAATCTTTGAGCCTATGACTTCTCAAGATTCCCTCCCTTGTCTGTGATTCTACGAAAGCATCTTCATGGTCAAAATACTTCAGACTCTCCTTTGTTGTCATTGCAAAGAAATATTGCCAGAAATAAAGATATCCTCATTTGACTAAATTGGCCATTCAGTTCTTCATAGATTTTATTGGGCTTTATAAATCATACATAGTTTACTTTGATGCATCCTTATGGACGATATTTTAATTATTTAAGCAAAATGAGATATTGCTAAAGATGGTCAATAGGCACTGTCCATTATAGGAATTTACGTCAGAGCTCTGAAGAGCAGTTCAGAGCTGAACAAATTCTTCTTCTATAACTATTCAGTTGTGGAGAAGAAATAAAGCAATACACCCCATTCTACCACTACCCCCCCACAGTAGGCAGGTTGAGGAGGGCAATCTAGAACAGAATATCATGTTCCTTGCTAGATGCAATCAGTGTATCAGATAATTGCGCTTATTTACTTTTCTTTGTTACAAAGGAGGGTCCAACTAACTGCGAACTAAACAATAGCATCAACAAAATGTATTTAAAATAAAAAATAAAAATATTAGGTTGGTCACCTTGAATGGCAAGTTGAAAGCCATTTGCTTTTATCTGAGGGGAAATAATAATAATTCAGGTTACAGTGCAGTGCACAGTACAAACCAAAGTTAAAATTTAGGATTGGTCAGCTTGAGCAATACCTATTTTATAAAGTTTTATTGATGTTTTTTAATATTACAAATATTTTTAGATTATTCTCAATTCATGAAAGATCTCTTGTAACAAAGTGAAATAGCTAAGTAAACTAATAACACAGTTGTTTCATCTGAAAGTACATGCACTATTTCACATCTGTAGCATCCATCTCTCTATTTTTTAAATTGACAGAAATCTATTTTCTCTCCCTCTCACCCCAACAAAAAGCAAAAAAGTCAAGTTTTTGTCATAAATATGCATAACCAAGCAAAACAAAGTCCCTCAAATACAAATCTATATCTATATATATATTTATTACATTTAATAATTTAAATTACTTGTAATATTCTATTGCAAGATTTTATCATTCAATTCAACAAACAAATTTATCATTTCCTGCTGCCAAGGCACTGTTCTGGATACGATGAGTACCATGGAAAAAAATTAAATAGTTCATAACCACAAGAAGCCATGCTCAGTGAAAAGCTCTCCCAGAAGTTCCATTTAAGAGGGCATCCAGGCCAGATATCTTATTTCCCATGCAAAGGCACTCATCCAGTCTTTTCCATCATGGCACCCCACCTTTTCAGTTTGCTTTTGGTTATATAGTCCTCTCCTATTAGATTGTAAGCTCCTTGAAGGCAGAGTCTGTCTTTGGCCTTTCTTTATATTCTGTATTTGTCAAAATGTAGGCAATCCTAGTAGAGGAATAGATATGTTGTTGTTTTTAATCATTTTCAGTTTTCTCTCTAACTTCATGATCCCTTTTTTGGGGGCAAACATAATGAAGTGGTTTGTTGTTTCCTTCTCTAGTTCATTTTAGAGATGAGGAAACTGAGGCAAAAAGGGTTACACAGTTAGTTTCTCCTGGGTCACACAGTTAGTTTCTCCTGGGTCAGAAACTCAGGTTCTCCTGACTCCAGGTCCAGCACTTTATCCACTGCATCATCTAGCTGCCCTCAGAATGTATGGTTGTGTAGGTGTGGGTAGAATGCTGGCCCTGAAGTCAGGAGGACCTGAGTTCAAATGTAGCCTCAAACACTTACTAACTATGTGATCTTAGGCAAGTCACTTAACTCTGATTGCCTCACATTCAAGACCATCTCCAGTCCTCCTGATCTACATCTAGACTGAACCCAGATGAGTCCAGAGGAGAAAGTGAGGTTGGTAACAGCACAGTACCCCCTCACTCAAATCCAATTCATGTGCATCACCTCTCTGATGACATACTCTTCTTTGAGAATTAAGGACAAACATCACAATCATACTCATAAATACACATAGACTTATAGATATATATATAAATAAACATGCATAAATTTGTATACACATATATATATGAATAAATGCCCCTATACACATATATACAAAGTGTATTCAGAGTAATACTAAGTAATTTCAAGAAAGAGAAACTATCCTCCAATATTTGGGGGGGGTCAAAAATATATACAAACAAACAGTACTCAAAAGTAATTGAATTTTTCAATAAATCTATAACCTTTTATCCAAATCAGTAATAAAAAGAGAAATACAAATTAAAGCAGCTTTGTGGTTTTACCTATCATCTTTGCAAATTGGTTGAGATTACAAAAGGCAGAAATGGTCAGTGTTGTGGGATGGGGATATGGGGAGATATTCACAGTTAGAGGAGCATTGAATTGTTCCAATTATTCTGTAAAACTATGATAATTATACCAGAAAAGTTACTAAACAACTCCTACCCATTTACCCAGAGATCCATATATCTACAAAAAAGTTAAAGACAGAAATAAAGACCCTCATGTATGTTAAAATATTGATATTAGGTAGAGATTGAGGTAGATAACAATTAGACAGATCAGTTAAGTCCCCATTTAGGAAATCATATCTGAGTTATGCTTTGAAAGAAGCTAGGAATTCTAAGAGAAGGAAGTGAGGATAGGATGCATTCAAATATTGTGATCATCCATAGAAAGGCTCAGAGGTTATACTATGACAAGCACAGGAAAAGGCCAACAGGCCAGTCTGACTTCTTGTATACAGGCAGGCAGGGAGAGCGGTGAGAGGGAGATGATTCAAGGATGATTCACTCCAAGGGTGAAAAACTGAATGAATGGGGGGAAAAAGCAGTGACATCTTCAAAAAAAAATAGAGAAGTTTTAAGAAGGATCAGTTTGTTTTGGACATTTTGAGTTTGAGATCCATGTAATGCAGACAGAACTGGAGACAAAGAAAAATACTACTTAGGCCTGGCTATGACTTTGAGTATGCTATGCTTAGAGATTGAAGTACATTTTTAAAAAAATAAAAAAATAGCAAAAACTGGGGAATAATAAGAAATATAACATGGTTTAGGGTCACAGTTTGTTCTTCTCTTTTTTATCTAAGCAACCAGCTAAAAAGAGACATGTTTTTGAAATAAATTGTGTTGATAAATCTACTGTCAAACCTCTGTTATTCCTGAGAAATATCCAAGCCTTTTTTTCTTCCATGAATGTTTATCTTCAAAATGCATCCAGTATTAGCTAAATGAGGAGAGCAAACATATAAGGACAATACTCAAAAGGGCCAAGGAAAATTAGAGTCAGTTCTTGAAACAATTAGAATAAATTATTTCATACCATAAAACATTATTGTAAAGGGCCTTGCAGACCCATGAATCTGGTTATACTGGGAGAAATCATGTGCTGGAATACATTCAATATACTTCAAGTCAACAAGCATTTTGTAAGTGCCTGCTGTGTTTAAGATACTGTGTTGGATACTATAGATACAAAGATAAAAATTAAACTCTAAAAGACCTTACACTGCACTGAATCAAAATGGTAAATGATCCATTCTACTTAGACAATGTGAAAAAAAAATGTCCAAAAAAAAGTGTAGAAACCCTCGGGTGTATTTACTTAAGTGCTTTGAAGAACAGTATTTATTTAGCTATGTAAGTAAGTTAAGATTTTAACCATACCCCAATCTAAGCCCCAATATCCCTTTCTACCTTAAATCCTTCAAGGTTCAAGTCAAATTCTACTTTGTCCATGAAGACTTATCTGATTTCCTCTCCCAGTTATGATTTCTCTCTAATCTGATTCATTTTATACTATAACCCAGTCCATTCTCCATGAGTTCCTAATAGATAACCTAGATTCAAAATATGCTTGAACTCTTCAAAAACCTGTCCAAAAACCACAATTCAAGAGCCCCCATTGATGTTTCTCTTTTGCCAGATAAATCAGAATATACCAATTTAAAGTAAAAGATTTAAGTACTACAAGATTAAAAAAATGGAAATTCCCTTGTGTATGTACACACACACACACACACACACACACACATTTGTATGGAAAAAAAAAATATATATATATATATGTACACACTCTCCCATAGATTCACTTGGCCTAGTGGAGGCAAAGGAAGAAGGAAACATGAATTGGGAACACATGTAGCCAGGGGCCATAAATAAGAGAGGTAATATGGGAATATGTGGAGAATGGAATACACATGGCTGGAGCAACTCACCTTCCTAAAGCTGTGTCAAAGGGAGAACTTTATGCTTTGAGATCTTCTATTTGCTTCCTTTCCCACAGAATCGGTGACATCATCATCCACTTTCCTTATTATGTACTAGGTTATATGGGCTTCAAATTGTTGATATCAACTATTGCACCATTTTCTCTACTGTGCTGCCATCTCCTGGTTCTAAGTTGAACTTCTTTAATTAGTTGGTTATCTGCTGAATTGAAGTATTAGATGACCTTTTCTCCCAAAATGGAATGTTTAACATTTCTTTTGATACTTCTAACTAATAATCTTGGGGATACATCACCTCTCTTGTGAGTCAGTCCCACAGCCATATACAGTCAGCCAGCAAAAACCCTCAGGAACTCTTGCTTCAGACCTACAAGCTATCTGATATGGTGTGAAAAAATATACCTCCATCCCCATCATTTCCTGACTACTAAAAATGAGTCTATATAAATTACCCCAAAGATTCATCTATAAAGACATATCTGTATGTGTGTGTGTGTGAGACTTCTTTTCTTCTACTAAATTTTAAACCCCAGATAACCTAGGTTCAAATTATGCTTTGAATAGAAATCATGGCTTATTTATCTTTACATGTACTCTGGTTTTCTGCACATAGAGAGTATTTAATAAACTGTTGTTGAATGAATTTAGTATAACTGGAGTATCATTCCATGTTTAAGGATCTGAATCTTTCAAAAATTTTCATAATTGAATATGCTTTTGGTAAGAAATACCAAGTCAGGTCATAGAAACTTTTAGCTGAAGTGTTTAAAAAGTGGGAGAGAGTCAAGAAAAATCTCATCTACCACTAAAGTACTGACATTGTCAAATGCTAAAATATTAGTATTTGGGGGATAAGGACTATTTTTGACTTTGGGATGGGATGGTTTTAAGTCCTGTACTATGGTCACATTTAAATGCAGCTTAATCAAAATTGAGACCATGAATAAAGTATGCAAGGTATGTTAGATAAAAGAGGTGATGTCCTTGGGGACCTATCTCTTAAGAGAGCCTACCAAGTTGTTTCAGGGAGCCTGTTTTGTTACAGTGGACAATCTAACTTTTATTGCTACTCATTCAGCTTTCTAAATGAGTCAGTGGGAAGGAGCAGTCCAGGGACCTCCTCACAATGATACAGGACTTTCAGATTAACAAAAAAGCACTTTATGAATCTTCCAACACTTACATCCTTTCTTGTTCAAATCTGGCTTCTGCCACTCACTCTCACTGGAATCCCAGAGATTCCTCCATGTGCAAATGAGAATGGAAAACAACATAGTACAGTTAATTAGAATAAGGTCAAGTGGTTATGCGCTGCAAGGGTCTGGCAGTAAAAGAGACTTCATCCTGATTATTTCTTTGCTTATAATTGAGTCAAATTTGCCAGCAGGAATGCAAATAAGACAGCAGTAACCACAGAGGAGGCACCCAGAAAAAAATACATAGACAAAGAACTCCCCTCATATGTAATGCAAAATCCATTATTACCAGCAAATCTCCCTAGATGTTGCATAATTCCCTCGAGCATAGCCTACTTCGGAAGCAATAGTTAAATATTGAAAATCTGATTGGAAGAGAGCAGTGGCTTCCTGCCCTTTCCTGTAATTGCCTCGTTGGATTTTTTCTCATGAGCAATGTATCATTGGAATTTCTTGACTCGGTAATATAGAGCCCCCTCCAGGGTCTGTGCCCTCAAGGAGTTATTGCCACAATGGAGTTATCTTACGGCGGGCTCCATTTATTTCTTCTGCACCTGTCAGCCTTCCTTCCCTGTTGGGCCCCAGGGTGTTGTGTGAAAAGTTGTGGGCTTCTCCCAGCTCTTTCAGATGACGGCAGCCTAATGAGGTCTAAGCGGCTGATCATGCTTAAGCCTCTTATTACAGTCACATTCCATTTGCTTCAAACGGGTCATAGCCCAAAACAAAAGCAGGGAGCCTTTGTTCTGACCAGTTAATCATAATATTTTGGTGGGACTCAAGAGATGATGATGATGACGATGATGATGATGATGATGGTGGTGGTGGTGGTGGTGGTTTTCAAGTAATTTTCAACAGACATGTTTGGTGGGTGATTTAAGTGTGTCTTGCTACTGGATTTTTCAACTCCATCACTTCATGAGGAGTAGTTTTCTAGGACAGTATGTTCCACAAATGTGAACAGATGTCTTTCCCATGACCTTAACCCTGTCAAATAGTGCTGTTTTATGTACTTTCCAGATACTTCTGAGAGCCTCAGAACTTCAGATACATGGAGTTTTAAAAACCTAATGATTTTTCAGAGATTCTAGAGTAATATCTTCAGTGGTTTGAGTTTGCTGTTTTAAGTTGGGCATTTTTCATAGAAAAGCAAACTATGACCCTGCCAATTACCCAACTCCATTTATAAGATTTAGAGGTAGAAGGAATCTTAGAGATTACCCTGTAAAACCCCTCATATTAAAAAGGAGGAAACTAAGACCCAGAAAAGTAAAGGGGCTTGTTCAGATAGTAGGGGGCAAAGCTAACCTTTCAATCCAGGATTTCAGGACCCTCAAAGGTGAGAGAGATCTCAGGGGTTATCCAGTCCAAACAGAAATTAGGTAAATAAATGACTATACAGTGAGGGGAAATAAAACATATTCTGTTCTACTTTGGAATAGCTCTAAATTGCTAGAAAGTTTTTCTTTACATTAAGATAAAATCTTGAACAAGATTAAGAAGCTTTCCTTGTCCCAAACATGATATCTAGTTGTGTGGCTTTCTCTCCTGGTCCCTTGTCCCAAGCTAATCTAGGAGAGGAAATATTGATAAAATATTATAATTTGAAATTCACTATTAATGTTCGCACTCATTGCTACCACTCAATGAAATATTTCCTCTCTCTTGTTTTTCCCCCTCCACATCCAAAGGTCTTGATATGTGATCATATACTTTGAATAGATCATATAGTTTGAATAGCATGGAATTAATATGCAAAAGAAAATATAAAGTTTTTCATTCATACTCACTCCCTCTTGGATCCTCAGTGACAAAAGAAAAAGTTCCTGAGCATGCACAGTCATAGCTCATAAAGAAGAATGAAGAGAGAAGCAGTCACTCCCTCTTCTCAGGCTCATCAATTAAAATTAATAACAATAAACAAACAGGGAAGATGAAGCTTCTTCCTGGCTCACCAAAGTCTGGTTGAGATCAGCAGTAACAGCACTTCTTGGTACACATCGAACAAAGAACATCTCCACAAAGCCTAAAATGGTCCCAAATTTTCCAGTATCTCCAATTGTGTCCTCCGCTAGGCAATTGCTGCTTTTCTCTCAATTTCTGGGATTGGAAGGAAAGAAAAAAGCATTTATTAATCACTTACTATATGCCAGAAGCCTCAGGAAATTCAAATAGAAAAAAAAAAGAAAATGCAAATTGCATTCCTTTAATCCAACCTACCTCCAAATGATCATCAGGACTCTATGGAGTAGGGAGGAGCCAACCTATTCCCATAGCACAAAATCTTCTCTGCCAGTCTCCCTAATGAATCAAAATAAAGATTAACCTTGATGGGGGAGGGGGGAAAGACAGAGACAGAGGGAGAGAGACAGAGACAGACAGACAGTCAGACAGAAAGAGAAAGAGAGAGAGAGAAAGAGAGAGGGACAGACAGATACACACAGAGAGAAGACACACAGAAAAAGACAGAGACTGGCAGAGAGAGAGAGACAGACAGACAGACAGAGAGACAGAGACAGACAGAGAAGCAGAAGAAGCAGAAGCAGAAGAAGAAGAAGAAGAGGAAGCAGAAGAAGGAGAAGAAGAAGAAGAAGAAGAAGAAGAAGAAAAGGGGGAGGAGAGGAGGGGGAGAGGAGACAAGACAAGACAAGACAAAGGAAGATCCTCCTCACAGGCTAAAAAGTACAATGAAATCAATGTAGTCACAAAGCAAATTTTATTGGTACACTGATGTTCAATGTGCAGTTTTTAACAAAACATTTCTTTTTTTTCCAAATTGGAAGAAAAAGGTTTATTTCAGCATCTCAAAACTTAGAGTTAGGAAGAACATACTGAATGAAGCTCAGAAGGTGTCAGAAAAATGAGTTTATTTCATATAACTTTTTTTCATCCATTCTTTTATATGAGTCACACAGTATTTACATCACTGGACCAATATTGTGATCTTCAGCTCAGTAGGAATAGTCCAAGTTTATTAGCCTCCCCAAAAAATCTGCACTTGTTGAAAGTGAAGGAAAAATATTTTTAAACTAAAGGGTTGTCTGTTTTTTCAGACATTTCAAGTATCAATAACCTATTGGTCTTGGATACTGATTAGAAAAGTAAAGAGGACAGATTATAATAAGATAAATTGTTTTGTTCACAATTCTCAAAGAGGACAAATAATACCAAGAGGGTGATGTCTTGACTTGAGCATGAACTGGATTTATGTGAGGAAGAGGACAAAATCTTCAAGGAGAAAATAAAGGATCTACCTGCTTTTGATGAGCTCAAGTCTTTTGACCCAGACAAAGTACATTCCAGGATAAGCAGTCCCTTCTCTTCTAACTCATATGGTCATCGAGATCATTCTAGTATCTAACCTAATCAAGAGAAAGTATGATATAGTATAATAAAAACTGGAATTGAAATCAGAGAACTTTGGTTGGAAAACATGAGCAATCTATATCCAGACAAGGAAAGAAAACCCCCAGAATCTGAATGAACACTAAGTTCGCTTTTTCAAAATTTCTTATGTTTTTCCTTCCTATCCTATGGTTTTTTTCCCCTTATTTCTAATTTCTCATATACAAAATGACTAATATATAAACATAGTAAACCCAAATGTACATGTACAACATTCACTAGACTGTTCACTGCTGAGGGGAGGGGGTAGGAGGGGAGGAAGTGGATGAATGTTAAAAAACTTTCATAACAAGGAATTGGAAAAAAATAAATGAAATATCAATTGAAAAATAAAAATTTATTCCCAAAAAAAGAAATAAAACCTGGGTAAGCTATCTAACCTCGTGGGTATCCCAGTATATCTATCTGTAAGAAGATGGTGCTGGACTAGATGACCTTAAAGGTCTCTCTTAGCTCTAACTTCAAGGATCCATGCCACCTAGACCTGCCTCCTATGGAAATGAGAAACAGTGGTTAATGACAATGTTTATGATATCTCATCTGAGGCTGCTATTAATTGATGTGTCTCTCTGCCCTAGGCAAAATTACCCTATTTCTGGGCAGTTAGGAGGTGCAATGGACAGAGTACTAACCCTGGAGTTGGGAGGACCTGAGTTCAAATTCAGCCTCAGACATTTAATACAAATTAGCTATGTGACCTTGGGCAAGTCATTTAACACCATTGTCTCAGAACACCCCTTCCCCAATTACCCTATTTCCAATGAATTTTCTTTATAGGACTCATTTTAGTGTATAGCTCTTTTTTTCCAAGTAATTTGCTATAGCTGCATTTTTAAAGCAAAAAAAATACATTATGCAAAACAGCAACATTTTTAGTCATGGTACTTATAGTTAAAGAATAGTGGCTGAATATAATTTAAATTAAAACAAAAAAAAAATCTTTACTTCTCATACTGGTCACAAAAAACTGTCCGATGGACAATCAGAAATTTGAGGGTGGGTGACAGAAATAGTATATAGAGACAGTTTCATGTACCTTTAAAAATTTAAAGTGCCATCCAATTGCTAGCCAAGTAGGAGGAAATGCATCTAGCAACAGATCACTACAGGAATAGTGGGATAGTTATGAAAAGGTAAGGACTCTCATTCAAATATTTCCCTTAAGTTTTATCAATCATTATTTATTCCTTCCTAAATTTGTCCTCTTTTCCCTAATCAGATCTTAATTGCCTCATCCCTGGACAATACCTTGTTCTTTATTTTTTTTTCAAATGGCTTGACTGTGAGGTTCAAGATTTTGATTGCCCTCCTCTGGACATCCCCCTAGCTTATCAATGTCAGTCCAAAAATGTGTTGCTCAGAACTGAACACAATACTCCCAATGTGGTCTGAACCAAGGCTGAGTATGATAGAACTATCATTTCCCTAGACATTATACTTCTTTTAATGGGGCGTTTGTTATTGTTCCTGTTGTTTAGTTGTAGGTTATATCTGATTCTTCACAACACTATAGAAAATCCATACCAGGCCCAACTATCCTTTCTCCTGAGGTCCATCCAAGCTCAAGTCCATTGCTTCCATAATACTATCTATTCATCTCATCCTCGGTCACCCCTTCTCTTTTTTGCTTTCAATCTTCCCAGTTTCAGGTTCTTTTCCAATAAGTTCTGTCTTCTCATTATGTGGCCAAAGTATTTAAGCTTCAGTTTCAGTATTTGACCTTCACAAATTGACCACAATTCAAAAGGAATAATTCTGTAGCTTTCCTTATAGCCCAGCTCTCACAATCATATATTAGGAGTGGAAAAGCCACAGCTTTGACTAAATGGACCTTTAACAGCAAGGTGATGTCTCTGCTTTTTAGTGTTCTCCAGATTTGCCATAACTTTCCTTCCAGGGAGAAAGAATAGTTCCCTGGGAAAAAAAAACAGAAAAAAAAGAATAATTCCCTGGTTGTTGTCACCATTTACAGTGACCTTTGAATCCAAGAATATAAAATATGAAACTGCTTCCATTTCTTCTTCTATTTGCCAGGAAGTAATGGGACCAGTTGCCATGATTTAGAGTTTTAGGTTTTTTTATGTTAAGATTCAAGCCAGTTTTCACATTTTCCCCTTTTACCCGCATTCTTAATTTTCTCTAATTTGTGTCATCAGAGTGATATCATCTGCATATCTGAGACTCTTGATCTATCTCCTAATAACTTTAATTCTAGCTTGGCATTTTTTTTTACATTATGTGATAAATTAAATAAATAAGGTGACAATAAACAGTCTTGTCATATAGTTTTTCCCAATCTCAAATCAATCATTTTGTCCATATTCAGTTCTATTGTTGCTTCTTGAACTACATACAGATTCTTCAAAAGACAATTCCTATCTTTTTGAGCACTTGCCACATTTTGTAGTGATTCACACAGTTAAAGGTAGTCATTGAAGCAGAAGTAGATTTTTTTTTTTCCTGGAACTCTCATGCCTTCTCCATAAACCAGAGAATGTTGGCAATTTGGTCTTTAGTTCCTCTGTCTCTTCAAAAACCAACTTCCTCTTCTGTTAATTCTCAGTTCACACAACACCAAAGCTTAACTTACAGAATCTTGGGCATAA
Organism: Macrotis lagotis; assembly: GCF_037893015.1. NCBI lineage: Eukaryota > Metazoa > Chordata > Mammalia > Peramelemorphia > Peramelidae > Macrotis > Macrotis lagotis. Next base: position 251,730,407 of record NC_133660.1, on the reverse strand, counting down.
CCTTGTTGGCATGAAATAGGTGCAATTTTTTGATAGTTTGAACATTATTTGGCACATAAACTGATCTTTTCCAAGTAGTGATTATTGTGAGTGCAATATTTTAGCAGAGTCATCTTTTAGGATTTCAAACAGATATAGCCTTATTGTTAGCAATTCTTCCTAAGACCCACTTGACTTCATTCTCCAGGATATCTAGTTCTAGGTATATAATCATACCACTGATATTGCTGGTGATGTTAAAATCTTTCTTGTAGATTCTTGCCAATTCTTCTTAATCTTTTCTATTTCTATAAATTCTCTACTATTTTTTTGTCTTTTATCATGAAATATCCCCTTGATATCTCTAACTTTCTTGAAAAAACTGCTTCTCTTTCTCATTCTGGGATTTTCTTTTATTTCTTTGTATTGCTCATTTAAGAAAACTTCATCTCTCCTTAACTCTGGAATTCTGCATTCAGTTAGGTATATCTTTCTCTTTCTCTTCTTTACCTTTCTTTCTTTTCTCAGCTATATGGAAATTCTCATCAGACAGTCATGTTGGCTTCTTGTTATTTTTCTTTGCGGTGCTTTTTGTTGCTACCTCCAACCATAATTCTTCAGGAATAGATAAATCTATCCATCATTTCCACTTCATATTCATAAAGGATGTTTTTTTTTTTAGGTCATGCTTATATGGTTTACTGTTTTTTCTACTTTCTTCAATTTAAACCTGAATTTTGCAGTAAGAAGTTCATAATGTGAGCTGATCAGCTCCAGATCTTTTTTTTTAATTTTATTTATTTAAAGCTATGGGGTTAAGTGACTTGCCCAAGGCCACACATCTAGGCAATTATTCAGATCTTATATTAACTGCCTATATAGAGCTTCTTTACCTTTGGCTGCAAAATATATAATCAGGTCAATTTTGATATTGACCACTGTAGAGTGTCCTTTGGGATTTTTGGAAAAGCGTATTTACTATGAGCAGCAAGTTATCTTGACAAAACTCTATTAGTCTCTGCTCTGCTTCACTTTGTACTCCAAAGTCAAATTTGTTTGTTATTCCAATTATCTTTTGATTTTTCCACTTTAGTATTCTAATCCACTTTGATGAATATGACTTTTTTTGGAGTTGTTTCTAGAAGATGTTGTAGATCTTCATAGAACTGACCAACTTTGGACTCTTCAACATTCGCATTTGGAGTATAGACTTATATTACTGTGATGTTGCCATGGATTCAAAACTAGATACCATTCTGTCATTTTTGAGATTATTCCCCAGTCCTGCTTTCTAGGGGGCTGCTAGGTGGCACAATGGATAGCATACTGGTCTTAAAGTTGGGAGGATAGGAGTTCGAATCCACCTCAGACACTTGACACTTACTCGCTATGTGACCTTGGGCAAGTCACTTAACCTTAAATGCCTCTCACATCCAGGGCCATCTTCAATCATCCTGATCCATATCTGGCCACTGGACCCAGATGACTCTGGAGGACAAAGTAAGGCTGATGATTTAGCACAACTCCCCCTCACTCATATTCAAGTCATGTGCTTGTCACATATCACCTCCCTGACATCATGATCCTTTTCAAGAATGACAGACAAACATCATCAACTAAGACAAGGAAAGAACAAATGATAAAAGGCAAAAAGCAGAGGCCCTGTATAGCCCAGATGGGGAGATTAAGGTCTGAGATCTCTCTCCATACACAAAGATATATCTTTCCTCAATTGCAATCAGGGAGGAAAAGAGGAAGGGAAGAAAGGAAAGAAGGGAGAGAAGGAAGGGAAAAGAAGGAGGAAGGGAGGAGGAAAAGAGAAAGGGAGTAAAGGAAGGAGGAAGAGTGAAAAGAAGGAGCGAGGGAGAAAGGAAAGAAGGGAAGGAGAGGAAGGAAGGAAGGAAGGGAGGGAGGGAAGAAGGAAGGGAGGAGGGGAGGGAGGGAAGAAGGAAGGGAGGAGGGAAGGGAGGAGGGGAGGGAGGAATGAATGGAAGGAGAGAGGAAAGAAAAAGGAAGAAAGGAAAAGGAAAAAGAGGAGAAGTGGAAGGAGGAAAAGAGGAAGGGGAAAGGAAGGAGGGAGGAAGAAAGGTAGGAAAAGAGAAAAAAGGAAAGAAAGAAGGAAGGAAGGAAGTAATGGAGGGAGGGAGGGAGGCAGGGAGGGAGGAAGGGAAGAAGAAGAAAGGATAGTGTATTTCCCAGCTGGCCAGTGGTAAAGCAGCTCCAACTACTCATACAGGTTGTAGTTTTTCCTTCATTTTCAATGGGCCATGACAACATGGAGATGATGTCATAATATGTAAGTGAATTATATGTAAGGGAGGGCTGTGTATGATTTCATAGGACTTTTGAACAATGAACTTTGCAGTGTTCATATGTACAAGATGCTGTAAAGGATGAGAATCAACATAGTGAGTGGAAACACGACTGATTTTCAAGTCAACAGACCTAAATTCAAATCCTGCCCTAAAATTTACTCCATGGGTATCATTAACAAGTTAAATCTCTGTGTCTCAATTTCCTCATCTGCAAAATGAAGTTGTTGGACTAGATGACCTCTGAAGTCCCTCTAAACTCTCAACTTGTGTTTCTGGAATTAAACTATAGAGTAACTAATTGTGCTCAAAAATTCCATGAAGTAAGAAACTCCAAATTCAACATATACTTTAAGAGTCAATAGTTTGGGGGCAGCTAGGTGGTGCAGTGGACCAACCCTGGAGTCAGGAGGACCTGAGTTCAAATTTGACCTCCATCACTTAATAATTATCTGTGTGACTCCAGGCAAGTCACTTAACCCCAATGCCTTACAAAAACCAAAAATAAAAAAAAGAGTCAACAATTTTTATGCCAACGTGGTAATATAGGAACACAGTGGAAAATAAGTGGAAAACATTGAACTGAAGTTGTAAAATTGGGGGTAATAATTCTTGTAGCATCCAGCTTACTAGGGCATCTTTTTTAAACCACAAAACACTTTAAATATGAGAGGCCAAAAGTAAGTAATTTTTTATGGAAGGCTGATCAAACTAGCAATTTCTTGATAATAGAAGATTAAGAAATTTAATACAACTAGATTTTTTAAAATATTAGTTTGCCATGGAATAAATGGAAAGAAATGAGATTATACTGTATTTGGATATTACTTGTAGATCCTCATAAACTATTCCTGCAGAAAATCCTATCTCTCTGTGGGTAGACATGCATACATTAAATTCCTGAAGCCCCATGAATGATGTATGAAAGAAATGTAAACCACACCAACAGTTCTTCAGGCAGCTTCTCAGAGAGCCAAAGTGTAAAGCTAGAATAAACAAACCAGGTGGGATTTTCTGACTTCCCATATCATGCCTCCTTTTGTTAAAAACCAAAATAAAAATGCCCCTGAAAATATGGTCTTGGAATTCTGTTTATGATGGTGGTATGAAAGGAAGTCCATTTTTTCTTCAGATACTCTAACAATGCTTAAAAGGCACCAGAACAAATAATGATCAAGAAATATAAAACAAAACATGACTAAATCCTTTCATCCATCCCAGAACTATATAAAAAGATGGGCATCCCACAAGTAAAGGCAGCATGAGCTCAGGTGAAGGGACTAAAAATCAACACAGACCTCTAGACTGGAGACATCTGAAACAGGTATGGGACAGAGACACTTGGCCAAAGAAAGTAGACCACAGAGCTTCAGCTAGAGGCACTGAAACTAGTTAGTATATAGCAGGGTGGTAACAATGTCAGAAACCCAGGAAAATGATTCCAGTAGCAATCAGGGTCTTACCACATCGTCAAAGATTGTGAAGAGGAAGGAGAAACCTGACCCTTGCACAAAAACCCAAATCAAGACTTGAAGTTGGAGATTTAAGTAAACAGGAGAAAATATTAATCTCCATGAAGGATATAAGGGTTCAAAAAATGCCCAACAGGTAAACCCAGAAAAGAGAGTGCCCTACTACATCTACAAGCAGAGCCCTAGAGGGAAAAGAATGGCTTTGCCATAATGATGACTAGAAATAGTAGTAGAAGAAATGAAACAAGAGATTACAAACTGGAATTTGAAATGATATGAGTTCCTGAGAAAAGAAAGGGAAAAAGAAAAAACATATAAAGCAAAAGGTGAAAAAAATTTATTTAAAATAATGAACTCCCTGAAAACTACAAAAACTCTCATGACTTTATGGGACAATAAGAAATTTCAGGACAAAATCAAAAGACTGAAAAATAGGAGAAAATGTGAGGAATTTCATTCTAAAACAGCTGACCTGAAAAACAGGTCAAGTGGAGATTCATTGGATTCTCTGAAAACAAAGACCATTAGCAAAACTATCTGTGGAAACTATATTTCAAGAAATCATAAATTAAAAATATACAGATTTATAAGAACCAAAGGACAAAGTAAAATAGAATCTGCCAGTCATCTCCTAAAACTTCAAAATGTAAGTTCAAAGGAAGATCAAAATTCAGAGCTTCTAAGAAAAAAACAAAAAGTACTGAAATCATAGAAAAAGAAAAATCCAAGTACCATGGAACCACAAGCAGGATCACACAAGATTTAGCAGAAACTACCAAAAAGAAGAGAAAAATCTTAGAATATAAAGTTACAAAAGAGAAAGATTTTCAAATAAGAATAATTACCACTCATGATTTAGTATAGGGAGGAAATGGACCTTTAATGGAATAGAGGATTTTTAAACATTATTGATGAAAAGATCAGAGTTGAGTAGAAAGTCTGAATTGCAAATAGAGGAATCAAGAGAAACATTAAAAAAAGTAAATACATATGAATATTTAAAAGGGAACAAACAATGATGAAGTACTTATATTCTAATAAGAAAGAAGAGACAAAAGCCTAAGATTTTTCAAAGATCACAGAGTTAAGATAAAGAAGAGAAATAGGGGATGAATTTGTTTTGATGGTATTAGAAGAGGAAAGAAATTGGAAGGAAAACTAGGGAAGAAATGAGACGAAAAGGGGGTAGAATTCAAGAAGAATATACAGAAGGAGAGAGGAGTAAACATCATATGAACTTCTCTCATCTTAAATGAATAAAAAAGAGAACGTTTTTGAACACATACATATACACACATAGTATAGTCTACCAAGTACTACACATCTTAGATGTATACTTATACTAATCACTTTATAAATATTATCTCATTTATTCCTCAAAACAATCCTCAGAGACAGGAATTGCTATTATCTACATTTTACAGATGTGGAAACTGTGGCAAACAGAGATACATGTGGCACAAGGGTAACCCACAGCTCCCAAAAGCCTTTTTACTGGTCACAAAAATACTCCCCTTAGGCAAAGTGTAGTTTTTCTGTTGGACTTCTTGTAGAACCTTGAATCTGCCTTTTCATATTACATAAATTTTGTCTCTACCTCCCTCTGCAAAAACTGTCATCAGTTGATCTGGCAAACTGTTAGTATGCTGACAGCAAGTTTAAAATCCTCCATAATTCTCAAAGCTCACAAAATACCCCTCTAGCCAAGGTTGAGAGCTAGAGGAGAATGAAACTGAGGTCAGAGCTCATCTCTTCCCCCCCAAAATAAGGAAGGCTCCCACCTTCACAGATTCAAAATTATCTTAAGGATTTTATACAAATCCATAAGGCATGAACAAATTTCTTAACTAATCTGAATACACTTCTTATGTGATATCATCTCATTCATCTAATGCTTTTCAAGAACTAAGTTAATTAAGATTGTTTCACATTTGTTTTAAACTCTATAAGTGATAAATATCCAGATGCTGTTCACACCTAGTTCACACCTCTGTTTGCTCTCACCTACCAAAGGTATAGACTATAGTATCTTGTCACTTTAAGTAGAGTAATAGGATTTGATAGCTTGACTCAGTCAACTTCATCTTTATGAAATGCTAAATATTACTAGGAGATTTTGGGGGGGGGGTGGGGAAGAAGTTAATAAAATAATTAATCTTTAATAATCTGACTTAAAAAGAGAAGAAAACCAAATTATTAACATTAATAATGAAAAAGGAAATTTCACAACTGAAGAGTAAATAAAATAACTAGACACTATTTTGTCCAATTATATGCCAACAAAATTAATAGCTTAAGTGAAAATCAGGGCCATTTACAAAAATGTAAAATTCTCAGATTAACAGCAAAGTAGACAATTTATATTCTAATCTCATAAAAAGGAAATTAAACAAACTATAAATGAATTGCCAGAGGAAAATCATCCCAGGATCAAATGTATTTATAAGTAAATTTTATCAAACATTCAAAGAACAGTTAATTCTAATATTACATAAACTGTTTAGAAAAATAAAAGGTAGCATTATACCAAAGTCCTTTCTTGATACAAGTATGGTCTTGAAACCTAAACTAGAAAGAGATAAAAAAAGAGAAAGAAAACTATAGGTCAACATTCCCAATGAATATGACAAAAATTTAACAAAGAAACTACAGAAATATATTAAAAGCAACATATACACCATGACCATGTTAAACCAGAAATGAAAAGATGATTTGATATTAAGAAATCAAGGCTTTAAGGGTCTTAACTATATATTAAGCACTTTGCTAAGTCAAAAGAAAAACAGTCCTTATTCTCCTTTACATTCAAATGGAAGAAGAAACACACATAAAAGGGATCCAAATGCCTTCTGAGACAAATCCCACTAGGGGAAATGATGATGAAGTTCCAAGACTCAGAATTAAGAAGGGAATGAAGCAGGGCTGACCCTGGCCCAACTCCATAATGGAGACCATGGGAGAAACCCAGCAAGAGAAGGATTGCAATGAGACAAAGCAATATGTTCAAGGCGAGAAGGACACAGGCTCTGGAGGAATTTCAGGTAAGAGGGCAGGAGGTATGGTGGTGAATTCATGAGAATCAAAAGATAAGAAAGGAGGGGAATAATTTTCAGTGTTAGGAAAATTATAAACATAATAGACAATATTAATAATAAGGGATAGGTATTATTAAAAACAAAGCTAGTAGTTTCTATAATCTAACCCCGCCCCCGGGAGATAGGTGTTATTATTATCACTCTTTTACAAATGAGGAAATTGAGGCAGAAGTGACTAGCCCAGGATTTAGAAAAGGCAAGGAAGAAAAAAAAACACATTTTCATTTACAAAAAGATTAGCATACCCCAGATATTCATCTAGAAAATTAATTAAAATAAATTCAGCAAAATAATAATAATGATAATAGCTGGCATTACATAGTCCTTTAAGATATTTTGCTAAAAATTTTACAGAATTATCTCATTGTCACAACAACCTTAAGAGGCAGATGCTACTGTTATTTCCATTTTACAAATGGAAGAAATAAATTGCAGAGTCACACAGTCAACAAATGTCTTAAGGCCAGGTTTGAATTTAGCCCTTCTTGACTCCAACCATTGCTCCACCTAGCTGTAGGATATAGCCATACAGACCATAAACCTTTCTGTATTTTACTGACAAAACTTAGCAAGAAGAGGTAAAAAGGTAATTTTCATTCAGAATAACTATAGACTATACAAACTATCTAGAAATCTACTTAAGAAGAAACACATAGTGATTATATAAAAATACTATTATTCAATCATATCCCACTCTTCATGAACCTTCTTGGGATTTCCTTGGCAAAGATAGGAGATTGGTTTGTCATTTCATTCTCCAGCTCATTTTGCAGATGAGGAACTAAGGCAAACAGGCTTAAGTAACATCACACAGCTAGTCAGTAACTGAGGTCAAATTTGAACTCAGGTCTTCCTGACTCTGAACCCAGAGGTCTATGCAATATGGCAAACTAGAGGCCTTAAGAAAATATAAAGGCAACTGTAAACCATTCTTCATGGAAATACAGACCTAAATAATTTGAGGGATATTTGGCCATGCCCATATAATAAATTGACACTATGACCAAATTTAATATACTTACTCAGTTCAATAGTAGGACAATATTTGCAACCAAATGATCATAAGAAAATATTTATAAAGTGTTTATACAGTACCTAGCACATAGTAGGAACTATGTGAATGTTTATTCCCTTCCTCTTTTCCCTTCCTCCATTAAGAATCAAACTACCAAAAAGGTACTTTATAGAGACAGGAAAAAAATAACAATTTACCTGGAGGGGAAAAATGATCAAAAATCTCAAAGAAAATTAGTTAAAAGGTAGAAAGAAAATTAATTTAGCAGTTTTAGGCTTCAAATTATATTATCAAATAATAATCAGCAAAACCAGGTGGAAGTAGTTTAAACAGAAAATTCTATCAGTGAGATGAAGAGGAAAGGAAAAGAGAGGGAATAAACATTTATACAGTCCCTATTTAAACTGGAAACTGGAAACAAACAGACATAAAGATGAGATAACCATTGGATTTAATAAATCCAAAGACCTCAACCAGCAAGAATAAAGAGGTACTATTTGACAACAATTACTAGGAACAGACAGATAAAAATTAGAGGAAAGGAAGGGAAGGGAAAGAAAACAGGAGAAGGGAAAGGAAAGGAAGGGAACATAGTCTCCAAAGCATTAAATTCACAGGGATGGAAGAATGAGTGTTCATCCCTAAGCCTGAATTGGCTCATTTGAGCATCCTAATCCCCTCATCAGTTTGAGGGAAAGCTGATCGCCAGCTTCCTCACTCCAACCCCAGGTGCCCCCCCGCCCCTTTCCAGTAGTGGCTGCCATCCAGTCTCCTCTCTGACCAGCCAGCCCTATCTCTGATGGACATCAAGTGTCCACTTGATTAATAATGCTATCCAGCTCCCTATTAGAACCTGCCTATCTCTGTCTATCTTTAGCATCTTCGACTTCCTTATCCCACTTCATGGCTTTCATTTCTGAATACTTCTGCAGCTCTCACTTAAGGACCTGCCCATGCCATCCTGAGTCATATAAAGTTTGATTTACAAAAGATGGGAACTGCTTAGATCTGAAAAAAGTTAGCTTAGTTGTCTAGTAGCTTCCTATTTCCTATGGGTAAAATCCAAATTCCATTGCCTGGAATTTGAAGTCCTAAAGACTCTGGCCCCCATTTACCTGTCTAACTTTATCTTCTTTAATTCTTAGAGCCAGAACATAATCTTGGGCAGAGAGGTTTTGCCCAGGGATACTGACTTCTGGGACACTTGGGTGGGAAGATGCTTCTTCCCCAGTCATCTAAAGGCTTGATTCTTGAACTTGCAAAGCTCCTACCTGTCTACACTATGAGACCATTCTGTTCACTCTGCCATGCCTAGGATCTCGTCACTGTGGAAGCCCTCTCCTGGAGCACAGTCTCTGATATGTTTGGGACACTGATGGAGGAAACTTTCCTCTTAACCTGTTGCCTCCAATGAGGCTTGAAGCATCATGTAGAAATCTTCTTTTTCTGCTCTTTGTACATGAAAATATTTGTTTATTGGTGTTTGGCAAGTTCAGTATAACAAAATACCTAATGTTTTTTAAAGGAAAGAAAGGAGGATGGGAAATGGAAAGGAATAGAAGGGAGAAGGGATAGGAGCAGAGGAAAAGGAAAGGAAAGGACTGGAGGGGAGGGAAAGGAAAAGAAAGGGAAAGAATGCAGAAGGAAGGGAGAGGAGAGGAGAGGAAGGAAAAGAAAGAGAAGGGAAAGGCAAAGGGTGCTTCTGCCTCTGCTTGCCTCCAATTTATACTATTTTCTGCATCACCCCTACACACATACACAGAAGCTGATCTAGATGGCTTCTGATTTTCCTTCCAATTCTGAGAACCAATGCAGTTTTGTTATGTGAAAGTATACTAAGTATTGGGGGGGGGGAGCAAAAACAAAAACCATTCACAATCCTTGCATTGAAGGACTTGGCTTCTTCCTGGGGTACTGAACACCAACCTAGTTATTCCATTCAGTGCCCCTCAAGTAAGTCTTGTACTTTTCTCCTTCTGCATATTTTTCATAATATTTACTTTATGCAGAGTTACCTGCTCTTCTAGGCTCAACTGCTAACTCTCTCAGGAAGCTTTCCCTGATTACCCCCAGCTGGATGTCATCTCATCCTCCTTTGAATATCCTTTGAATAACTATTACAGATAGATAGATAGATAGATAGATAGATAATAGATTATGGATATAGCACATGCATATATTTATAAGTTTTATATGTAAAAAACTTATAAACACATATACATATATCATAATTATAAAATAACATATAAATATGAAAATATTATAATATACATATATATGAATCACTCCTAAAACCATAGATTTTAGAATTCAGAAGGACAATGGAGATCACTTCTCTTTCCCTCTCAACTGAAAGAAAAGAAAAGGAGAAAGTATGACAGAGAAGATAGATCACTGAAATTGGAATCAAGAAGACTCGGATTCAAGAACTTAGCTGTGTGACCCTGAACAAGTCACTTAGCCTTGTTCCTTGTTCTCTCATCTATACAATAAGAAGGTTCATCTTAAAGGACTCTAAGACCCCTTCTAACTCTAAATCTATGATCTTAACTGAGACCTGCCCAAAGTTACCAGTTAGCAAATAAGAGAATCAGGACCACAATGGCTCTTCAGTTGTAAATTTACCATTTACTGACATTGACTATTAATTACCCAAACATAATGATAGTCCAGGAAACTGGAAAACAAGTTAAGTTCATCAAGTTCAGTTCAAGAAGCTGGTCTTATTTGTATTTGAAATATCACCAGTGTATAGGAAGTAATTGTAACTTAATAAATGTCTGTTATCAATTCAGAATTAAGTAGAATTAATAAACCAGGGGACCTAACTTCCAAATCCAGGTCCTGCCATATATTCGTGGCATAACTCTAAGCAACTCACCTTCCAGACTTTAGTTTCTTCATCTGTAAAAGGAGAGCTTAGAGTAACTGACCTCTGAATTTCCTTCTACCTCTAAATCAACTATCTTATTAACTCTTTAAGACTCAATTTCTTTGTATGTAAAATGAGAATAATAATGCTCTTATTCTCTGCCTCTCAAAAATATATGAAAGCATTTTGTATATTTCAGAGCATTGGAAGAACCCTCCTCTACTCCACAAACACTCATTATCTTGTACCCAAGATTCATCAAGTTCTATTGCTTCTCATAGATGGTCTAATCTAATCATCCACGTAAACATTCTTTCAGTATTGCAAGGAACCAGCATCATCAACAACCACTTATTAATTTTAATTGCCCCACCAAGTGTAGGCTCTGGGGACACAAACACAGAAATGAGACAACTTTCTGCTCTCTAAGGGACTTACATTCTAATGCATAAATATATGCACATCATAAATAAAATAAATATGTGGTAATTTGTAGAGGGACCCAAAAGGTGCTTGAGAAAATGGTACTTGAGCTGGGAAGCATTAGGTTTTACAAGATAATTAGACAAGATATTAGGGTAAGCAATGACATTATGCCAATCACATTTTATAATGATAATGTCTGTCCTTCATTCTTGAAGAAGACCATGACATTAGGGAGGTATGCCATAACAAGCATGTGAATAGGATTTGAGTGGGGGGTGCTGATCACATTTTACAAGGGAAAAATGAGAGAAAGAGGAAGAGAAAAGGGAGAGAGAGAGAGAGAGAGAGAGAGAGAGGCAGGAAAAGATGAGCGAAGAAGGGAGGAAGAGGTAGGGAGAGAAGGAGGTAAGGGAAGAGAGTGGGAAAGAAAAAGGAGACCATGGAAGGAGAAAAAGTCAGAGAGGAAGAGAGGTGGGGGACAGGGAAGGAAAGAGAAAGGAGATGACTGGGGAAAAGAAAAAGAAAGAGAGAAAGAAGAAGGGGAAGAGAGGAAGAAGAAAGAAACAGGATGGGAGGGAGAAAAAGAGAGAGATGGAGAGGAAGGGAATGGGAGATAATAATTGTAAATGTAAAAAGCCAGGAGAGCTTAGGGAAGCAGAATTATTCATCAAGTGATAATAGGTAAACTACTTACCAGGAAGCAAGGACTGATGGATGCCCTGAAAACAAAGTCAATGGAAGATGGTTTCTGTACCAGCTAGTGGCCCTTCTAAAAGGACCAGAGCTCTGGGTAGGGAGAGTCACTTCTCTGGTCCAATCATTTCCAGTTATTCCCTCCTTTCAAATCTAAGCAGATTCAATTCAGGCCAGGATATTGTTGCTATACCTCAGTCCACTTCAGTGGTCTTGGGCTTTAGAGGTTTTTACAAAAGAGTCAAACAGGTCAGTGATGCTGAAAGCAATGTCTTGATTACAGGCATATTGTCATGCCCACCTTGAGAGATACCAGTCCTGTCTTGAGATACCTAGAGGCAGAGAGAGATTGCAGAGTGGGGGCAAGAGCAGGAGAGGGCTAAGGTGTCTGCCAGGTCCCAGTCCCAAAGGGAGAAGGCAGGGTTCACTGAACTGGGGTGGGGGTGGGGATTAGCAGTGGTCCTAGTATGGCCACCCTCAGACTTGACAGACCCAGGTCACAGCAAATCCGTCTCTTTGCAACACCTGGGGTCAACACCTGGCTCCTTGTTTTATCCCTTGACCTCTCTCAGACTCATTATGCTCCTCTGTAAAATGAGGGGGCTAGATTCAGTGTCCTCAGAGGTCTCTTCTAGCTCTAAATCTATGATTCCATTAGAGCATAAGCTCCATGAGGTCAGGGTGATTTTACTTTTATCTGGGACTCCACTGGGACAGTGCCTTTCACAGAAGCTAGCCCTTAATAAAGGTAGATCGATGACCTGGATATTTCATCACCTATACACCAACACAGCTTATTGACAGAAGTGAGTTCCATAGGCTTTATAGGGAGGGGGTGAGCTCTCATTGGTTCCACCTTTCTGATGCCACTGGCAGAGAGACCTCAGAGATTGTTCCTCCCCCTCCCCCCATTCTAGAATGTGGAACATGAAAGTTTCCAGCAAGGAAGTTTCTGGGCATAGAAGATTCCAGAATAGAAAGAAGTTTTAAACATGGGAAGAGACATAGACTTAAAGCAGAGATGACCTAGGGACCTCAAGGAAAATGAGAAAGACAGAGACATAGAGACTTGGAGATGCAGGGGCATTCTTTAACTGCTTGCAATAAATTCGATCAAATTCAATTTTATTCAATAGGAATTTATTGAGTCTATAATGAGCTTGGCATTATTCTTGCTAAAAAGCACTCTGGAGCCTCCAATACCAGACCCAGAATTCCTTCTACCACACCCCTTTCAAGGGCTGAAAAACTAAATACAACCTGAAAGGTTTGGTGTCCCCTTAGTCATTTGCCCTGATAACAGTAAGATAATTTCTGGGTCGGTTGCCTGTAAATAAGCCTCAGATCCTCTTGAGCACCAGTTGCTTGAACCACCTCCTTGTATCTCCTCCACCAGCTGTCTCCCTTAGTCACTGCCTAGCCTCCTGGTCCAACCTGGCAATAGCTCTAATTTGCCATACCACAGAGACAGTTCTGAGGATAGGGCAGCATCTGTTATTGTTAGATAAAGCTCTAGCATTTGAACATTATTTCCAGAACATCTGGAATTCTCAATGGATTTTGCAGGAAATTCAGAGGCTTCTGGGTAGCATATGTAAGTTGAAAGAGAAAAGAATACGTAATCTTCTGGGAGAATCATCATTAACTAGAACTTTCTTTTTTTTTTAAACTGAGATTTGCTTTCTTCATTCAGAAGATTAAGGGGGCTATGGAGAGAATGCATAGAACTATTTGAGTTTTGTCATCGGGAAGAGATGTTTCTGATATGGCTTTGTTCCATATCTCTCTCTCTAATTGGGAAACCAATTAACTAGGTGGGGCAGTGGATTAAATTCTGGGACTGGAGTAGGAAAGATTTGAGTTCAAATACAACCTGTGATCCTAAACAAGTTACACACACTTGTTGGGGTTTCAGTTTCCTCATCTGAAAATGTAAAATTTGTAAATCAGCATCTACTTCCTAAAAGTGTAACAAGGCTCAAATCAGATAACTCTAAAACACTTAGAGGGTCTGGCATTTGATAAGTTTTATATAAATGTTAGCAATTACTTTTAATATACCAGAAAACCCTACCAAGAATCTAGTTTGTGTGGACAGTCCCTCATCATGGGAAGGTCTATCAAGATAGCTTCAAGTTCTAATGGATTTGCGATAATCCCTCTAATGATAGAGTTTGAAACCCATTCCATTCCACCCCCCATCTTGGTCTATCCTTTGTGTGATTCTCATCCATTTCCTCCCATAAGGTTGCCATATGAAATCCACCCAAAGGGCTAGGGGATTTCTTCAGGTTTTTCTGTCATTATTAGGAAATCACTGAAATACAATATTTCTTTGATGACATTTTCTATATATCTTCTCCTAAGTGATTCTTTAAATGCAATGTATTACAACTTGCTCATTCCCACACTAGCCATCAGTATACCTCCTATCTTGAGTTTTACTACTGAAGGAAGAAGTGACTGAGTAGGAGCAATGGATATAGTTGCTTTGGACAATTCTCTTAAACCTCTTAGGGTCTCATTTCCCTTATCTGTAGGGTAAAGGGTTTGAACTCTATGCCTTCTGGATTAAATGCCCTCTAGATAGGTATCTAAAACATGAGGCCTTTGAAGCCTTATTGACTTCTTCTCTCACCCATCAGAATTTCTTCTTTTCTCTCTCAACTCTGTGAGCACATTCACAGAATGCCTTGGTTTAACCGAGTATCACTGTTGGAATCCAGAAAACCTAATCAAACTCCCATAACTTAGAACAACAAAAGAAAACCTTTCTAAATTGTAAGCTGGGGGGAGGGGGATTAGGTGGTAGGTGGTACACTGAATCTAGAGTCAGAAGGCACTGAATTCAAATTCAACTTCAGATATTTGATATTTACTAGCTGTGTGATCTTGGGCAACTCAACCCCCATTGCCCCCCAAAACAAAAATAAATAAAATAAAATAATTGTAAGCTGTAGTTTAAAAACACAGTAGTAGTTCTCTCTTGTGTTCCCCTTTGGTCTCATGGCTTTTTCTCTGAAAAGAAAGAATAGTACAAAGAATACTGGAACTTTTTGGTGTAGCAAAAAAAAACAAAAACAAACTTAGAAAGAGAGTGATTGACGTGACTAATATGAAAATATGTTAAACATATAAACAAACAATTGAACAGGATAACCTAAATCAGATTGCTTGCTGTCATGGGGAGGGTGGTAAAAAAATGTGGAACTCAAAAACTTGTTGCTTATAACTGGAAAAAAATAATTTAAAAAATAAAGAGAGTGGGTAACCCTTGGTTAAAGAAAAGATGAACAAATTGAGGTACAATGTATTGATGTGTTCAAATGCCATTGTGCTATGAGAAACAACTAATATGGCACATTAAAAGGATCCTGGAAAGACTGCAATGAAATGAAACAGAATGAAATGAGAAGAACCAGAACTTACACAAGGATCACAAGAAGGTAAGAGAAAATGGCTTTGAACAGAACAGAACTCTTAACAATACCCATCATTACTTCTGATCACTGATGATGAAGCAAACTACCCCTACCTCTTGGGGGTGACAGAACAGAAGTATAGAATGAACCATGCATTTTTCAGATATGGACATTGTGTTGATTTTTTTTCTGCTTGACTAAGCCTATTTACTTCAAGTAAGGACAGCTGGGTAGTACAGTAAAACTCAAGAGTTTTCTTCCTGAGTTCAAATCTGTCATTGGATACTTACTAGCTGTGTGACTCTGGGCAAGTCACTTAACTCTTTTTGTCTCCATTTCCTCATCTGTAAACAAGCTGGAGGAGGAAATGACAAACCACCTCAATATTTTGCCAAGAAAATCCCGTATGAGATTATGGGGAGTTGGGCACAGTTGAAATAACTCAACAACAGCAAGGATTTCGGTAAAGGAGGAAAGAAGTAATCAAGATTTTTAAAAGAAAACAAAGAACGTCAATAAAATATTTTTATAATACACAGAACAAAGCAAAAAGAAGTTCAGAAGGAACATAAACAAATGTGACAACTTTGTTACTATGACATTAAATCTGTGCTTTAAAAAAACAACCTATATATAACAGATGGTCATGGTTTTCACATACAACTCTCTTTGTTCTTTGTATGTTGAAATATTTATGTCTGTTGATGATGATTAAATTCATAATTTTTCTTAAATGTTTTAAGAGTGATGATCTGGAATCAGAAATCCTGCTTTAAATCTCAGCTTGATTACATAGTAGTGGACATTGGGCAAATCACAGCTTCATTAGCTTCAGATTCTTAGGCTTTGGACTAAATGACCTCTAAGATCCCTTTTATCTCAAAATATCTGCTCCTGTCATTTCAATTCTTGCTGCCTCATTGTTCTAGTCCTCTCTTGAGCCAAAAAGGAAAGAGCAGGGAAGGGTCTTGCCATTTCCTCTGAGACTTCAGTGCTCCATGCACTGAAGGAAGCAAAGGAAAGATTTGAGTTCAAATATGACCTCAGACATTTACTTGTTGGGGTTTCAGTTTCCTCATCTGAAAATGTAAAATCTAGGACAGAAACTATCACTTGCTTTTGGGCTGGGTTGAGGAAAGTGACTGGAAGAGGAAGGGCACTCCTTTAAGGGACAGTCACATATCCTCATGGGTGACAACTTGACAATAATCTATACCCTTTATAACTGAAGAGTACTAGATACTACATTAAGAAACAATTTCAGGGGTGGCTAGTGGCACAGTGGATAGAGCACCGGCCCTGGAGTCAGGAGTACCTAAGTTCAAATCCTGCCTCACACACTTAATAATTACCTAGCTGTGTGGCCTTGGGCAAGCCACTTAACCCTATTGCCTTGCAAAAAAATTTAAAAAATAAAAAAGAACAATTTCATAATTAACTGGGAAATGGCTAGATCAATTTTGGTATATTAATGTAATTAAATAAAGAGAAATACTTATATGAAATGATAGGAAAGTGAAGTAAGCAAAACTAGGAAATCAACATGCATGAGTTCAACATTATAAACTGAAAGAACAATGAAATGAAACTGAATGTTCTTTATTAAAATGACCAAACTTCTTGTTCCTAGAGAAGATTTAAGAAATTATGCCTTCCTCTTCCTTCATTGAGGAGGTAGGAGACTATGAGTTTAAAATAATGCACTTACTCACAGATTCAGAAGTTGCTTTTAAAAAAATCTTTTTCATATTAAACCTTGTTAAATGGGAAGGCTCTTTAGGTAAGGGAGGGGGGCAGGGATATATCCAGAAATAAATGTGATGTAAAAACAAAAAGCATAAATTTAAAAAAAGATAGGCTGCCAAAAAAGATCATTGTTCTTGTTTTCAATGTTGTTGGCATTTTAAATATTTTTTAACATGTAATCTGGATTTCTTGGTTTTCTGTCATACATTTCAATTCCTGTTAATTTGTTTTGTTAAATTGCCAGTGCTTTTTTACTCATTTAAAATGTCATGAAATAAAGATTCTACTTGGGAAAACTACATTGGAATTATAACATTGAGATTTAATTTGAGGAATAGTGTAATGTTTTCAACAGACCCAAACTATGGCCTGACAAAATTTCATCTTGTCCTTGATTTTTGTCCTCCTGGAGAAGATGTATGAATGTGAATCCCCGGATATCACAATGTCCAAAAGAATCAAATTCCTGACTGATCCAAAGGGTAAAAGTGAGTTTTATGGTAGATGTATATAGGTATGAAGGATAACCCACAGGCAAAAAGTAAGATAATAAGTAATGGAATGTATAATCACAAAGGGAAATAGACTGGTCACATAGCAATAGTAGTGACCAACAGATGAATAGCTTGATTGCTACATAGGACTTTATGAAAACAAAGATGTGGAGGAAGGGCAGACCATAGGGTAAATGCTCTAGGGAAGAGCTATAAAAAGATGTGGGCAAGAATAATATGGGAGGAGGAGAAGGCATGGATGGCTTTGCAATCATCAGTGATGGAAAAAAATACCCATATTCATGACATAACTCTATTGAAATAATGAATTTAAACACTGTATGATTCCCTAATAATTATATCAAAAATTATAGCACCAGAGCATTAACAATCTCCTCCACTGAGGATCTTTTCAATAATACAGAAAAGAATCAGACAGGATTAGATGTTGCAGATGGCTTCTAATTTACACCAGTGGAGGGAATAGTCACCTTGCAGAGATCATAGATCAATCAATCAATAAACAAACATTTAATTAGCTTTGTGCCAGACTCTATGCTTGGTGCCGGGATAAAAAGACAAAAAAAAAATGAGACAATTCCCAGAAGAATATAAATAACAGAGCTGGAAAGGAGCATGGGAAGTAATCTAGTCCACTTTGTTCCCTTACCTTATGGATTAAAAAAAATGAGGACCAGAGAGATGAAGCAATTTACTTAAAAATCACATAGCTAGCTGGTGTCAGAACTAGGAATAGAGTCCATATTTCTTGCTTTTGAGATTAGTTTGAATAATGATGTAGAGGCCAGGAATTCATAGCAAATACGGAACTCTGAAGGAGAACCACAACAAAGGATTCAATCAAAAGAATAGTCAAAATAAGATGTGTTATTAATGTGAAAGTAAGGAAGAACCAACAGACCACTCATGTGCTTCACTTGTATCCTTGGAATATCAAGAGAGAGTGAGGACATTATGTGATGTGTTGGTTGGGGATCTTCTGGTGACCCAATAGGAGAATATAGATGAAAGTTGCACAGGATGGGAAGGCAAGAGTAGCTTGTAATCTTTGTCCACATCAAGAGAGGTGACATCCATATAATTCAGATCACAATTTCATTTGAGTATCAAACAACACCCAATCGATTTTTGCCCCAAAGGATTCAATGCCTATTCTGAAATGGATTACAGTCTGTTTTCCATATTTGTTTTATTTGTCAACTACATTCAGGGGATGTATTATATAAAGCTATTTAATATGCCAATCTTGGTTTGGGCTTATCACAGCAATCAATGTCAGGGATGTTTGGGCAGTTATCCCAAGTTTTCCCTCTTCCCCCAGCCACTGACTAGACAGGAAACTCATAACAATTTTTGTTTTCTGTTTGACTGTGGTCTTTGAGAGATTTTATTAATTCACTGGAGGTCTGAAAGAAAATCAGCAGGACTGTAGACCATTGATTAAATTTATCATTTTGTTAAGAGATTTAAAATATTGTTTCTAGGACACTGTTAAATATTATTGGAACCTTACATTTCTAATAAGCAACGTGAATATAAATAGAATATATGAGGATAAAAATTGCAAATCATTTCCCCCTATAAGTATGCATTTCTTGTATGAATTCTTTGGTCTATGGGAAGCCTGAGTAAAAATAGCTTAGTTTACAACGTGTTTAGCTTATTTGAGTCTTGTAACAACTTTGGAGGCTAAATAGTGAAAATATTATTATCATCCATACTTTATAAAGTGGCAACTGTAGAATCCTAAATAAGAGCTAGATTGGTAGGGGATAGCATCCTGGGTGAAGGATAGATTGGTAGAGATGGAATCCTGGGTAAGGAATTGATTGTAGGGGAAATTGGGTAGGGCTAACCCAACTCTGAAACCTATTAGCTGAAATCATTTCAACTCTCTGAGACTCCTCCTTAAGATCTGTGCACTAAGTTTTAAAAGGACTGTTACTCACTTTAGTGGAGAGGGTTTCCCACTGCAATAAAATCATGAAGCCTCAATGTACTTTTTCTTGCTGATAATGGGTTAATAGAATTATGGATTTAGAACTGAACATGACCTTGAAAGTTGTTTATTCCAACCCTCTCATTTTGTAATTTTTGGAAAAAAAGATGACTTCTTTTAATATTGAATTGGAGATGTGTAGAGGGTACTTACAGTGTGGTTTACAAAGCTCATAACAAATATTATTTCATTTTATTCTCATAGCCTGGGAGATAGGTGTTGTGATTATTATCACCACTTTACAAATGAGGAAACTGAGGCAAAAGGTAAGTACCTTGTTCAAGGTCACAGAGTCAGTTATGGGACAGCTATATGATACAGTGTACAGAGCACCAGACCTGGAGTCAGGAGGATCTGAATTCAAATCTGGCCTTAGACACTTGACACATTAGCTGTGTGACCCTAGAAAAGTCATTTCACCCTGATTGCCTTACATCTAGGGCCATCTCCAGTCATCTTGATTCATATCTGGCCACTGTACCCAGATGGTTCTGGAGGAAAGTTAAGTCTGGTGACTTAGCACAGCCCAGCCCTAACTCAAATCCAATTCAGGTGCTTGTTGTGGTATTGCCTCCCTGATGTCATGGTCCTCTTCAAAAAGTTAGGACAAAATCATCATCATCATCATCATTACAACCTTGGTCCTCTGATATCAGAAGTGAACCACCTTGGTTCCTGAGCAAAACCAATGAGCTATGAGGGGTTTCTAGTGATTAAAATGATTTGCCCAAGGTAACCTACCAGCTAGCGGTAAAGCTTACCCCTGAGCTCAGTTCTCTCTCCAAACAATGTAATCATTCTTCTTCACTACAAACCATCATAGATGATGAGGCAATGGCCTTAGGTTGGACAAACTATGAATTCTTGGCCCGGAAGGGCCTGGAAGACTAGGCTTCAGATCAGAGATCAGAATGCTTTATGAGTGAGGCAAGAACCATAATCAGTATAGAATACTGCCTGAAGGGGCCAAGCCCACAGAGACAATCTAGGGAAAAAGAGATAGGAGGTGCCTCACACAAGTGTCCTGTGTTAGAAGTTTCCCCCATTTGATCAATCTAGGGGCTGATCTAGATGACTCAAGTGCTCCTTTGGCAATGAGTCAGCCATCGCTTCATTATCCTTTCTTGCTTGTTTTTGATGATGAGAAATGATCCTCACACTATTATTCCTAATATTAGAAGGCTCAGTTCTAACCAGTACAAATTGTTAGGGGAGGGAGTGGGTGTTTATAGTACGGTCTTGTTTTCTTCTTTGAGCTCTAGTTGATGCTGGCTATGTGTCCATGGAACTAAGAAGTGTGTACACGTGAGCCCAAATACACATGCACAAGCACACACACACATGCACATGCACACGAACTCACACACACACACACACACCCATGCATGAATACATCGTGTGATTTGCTAAATTGGGCTCAACAAGAGATTCTAGTGAGGAAGGGAGAGAAAAATACATTCATTAGAAAATTTTAAAATAAAAGTGGTAAATAAAATCACCTAGATGTCCTGGTTGAATTCATTTCAATTTGATTTTGCCTAACTTCTAAATTCCTATCACCTAACTTTACCCTGAGGAGGCATCTGGAACCTAATAGGTGCTTAATAAATGTTCACTGATTGAACTCAATAATCACTAACTATCCAATTCCATCTGGTATAGATCATTTATTAAGTGCCTACTACATACCATACAATGTTCAAATTATTGGGGATATGCAGAAAACATTTAAAAAGTCTCTGACCGGGGCGGCTAGGTGGTGCAGTGGATAAAGCACCGGCCTTGGAGTCAGGAGTACCTGAGTTCAAATCTGGTCTCAGACACTTAATAATTACCTAGCTGTGTGGCCTTGGGCAAGCCACTTAACCCCATTGCCTTGCAAAAACCTAAAAATAAATAAATAGATAGATAGATAGATAGATAGATAGATAGATAGATAGATAGATAAAAAGTCTCTGACCTCAAGAAGCTTTCCACACAATCCAATGGAATGTGTGAAGCTCATGTGGTAGCCCTATATGAGGTGAGGAAAAAAGGGATTTATAGAGTTTTAAGGCTTGGAGGGACTTCAGAGAGGGAATATGGTCTACTGGAGTACGGTCTTGTTTCTTGCTACTAGTTTCTTGACCTGCCTATGTATCTTTGATAAGAAAAATACATACACACAAATCAAGTGAATCGCCAACAAGAACCAAGCTTTGGGTCTCTGTCATGTATTAGCTGTGTGACAATAGACAAAGTCACTCAGTGCTCCTAAATAGCTATTTAGGATGGCAAATTACAGATAAATTGGCAATCTGCTATCAGTGAAGAAATTTTCCACATGGAGTTTGGCACAACTGATCAAATCACAGGTCTGGATGGGAAAAAAAAAACTGGTGCAATGTTATAGGTCATGTATCTATCTTACAGATAGAGAAACTGAGGCCTGGAGAGATTAAATGACTTGTCCAAAGTCATCAGTTAATGGGGTACCAACAGAGAACCCTTATCTCATGTTCAAATAGGTCATAGAGTAAAAGAACTGGAAGGGCACCGAGTGATCTTCAAGTCCAATCATAATTTTACAAGTGAGGAAGCTGTGTGGTGATTACCCCCTGCACTTCAAGGTGAATTGAGGGCAAGCTCTTGTGCCCAGGTTTCCTGATCCCTAGCTCAGGGCTCTTTCCATCGAACTTCCACACCAAACAACAACTCCTCATTCTGAATAAACATTGAACAGACTGAAAAATTCGTGATCCAGCATTGAGAGATGGAACATTGCCAACAGCAACAGCCCAAGAGTTTTGAGGACTTGCAGTCAAGTTTCCAAATCTGACTGAGGGGGTGGAACCTTGTTTCATTCCTATTCATGCCAGGAAATTCCAGTCTTGGAGAGTGCTGGAGGGAGGGCAGGGAAGGAGCAGGCCCAGATGAAGCATAATTGGGCAACCCAAACTTCCTTCCAATGTACCCTGAAAGGAATGGCTCAAGGTCTGAATACAGACCTAGTAGAAAGGACACTGAGATGGTTAGCTGGTTAGCACATCCTGCCTTAGATACTTACTAGCTGTGTGATCCTTTGCCTGCCTCAGTTTCCTAAATGGAACTAAATAGCTAAATAGCATCTTCTTCCCAGGGTGGTTGTGAGGATAAAATGAGACATTTGTAAAATACTTGGCAATCTTGAAGCACTACATATAAATGCTAGCTGTAAGTATATGAATGGATCTACAATCAAAAAACAGGATTCATCCTAAATCCATCTTCTGAATTCCAGTTCTCATACTTATATGGACCACTGGGCAAGACACTTAAGGTCCTTCTACCTCAGTTCCCTCATCTCCAAAATGTGGGTGTTAGTTTAGATCAACAATCCTCCAGGTATGTCCAAGGACCCTTGGAAGTGCCCAAGACGCTTTCAAGAGGTCTTCAGATCGGAATTATTTTCATAATTATAACATGTTTTGATTGTAATATTACAAATATTAATAGATGTTTATAAACATAAAGTTTTTTTAAGGTTCTCAATTTTTAAGATTTCAAAAAGGTCCTAAGACCAAAAAGGTTAAGAATCACTAGACTAGATGATCTCTGAAATCCATTCTAGATGTTAATCCAATTATCCTCTGATTAAGAATAATAATAGCTGATATTTATATAATGCTTACTTTGTCCCAGGCACTGTTCAGCACTTCATAATTATCTCTTTGACCCTCACAGCAACCCTGTTTTCCTATTATTTCCATTTTTTATAGAGCAAGAAACAGCCTAAGAGGGTTTAAGTGACCTTGTTCAGGGTCAGTGACTAAATTTGAACTCTAAGAGCATGGCCAATGAAAGTATGGTAGCCATTCTGGAATGACTAGGGATCTGGAGAGTCCCAACCAAGATTATAATGATCAGAGAACTGAGGAATGGCTTATGTTCATCATTTGAGTTTTTAAGAGGAGATTGTGATGTGTAGGAGGGCAACCGTCAACTAGAATAACAAGCTAGAAAGAGGGAGTTGGTGACCAGCAGACCTTAGGACTAATGAGAACCACCAATCAGTTGCATTAACCTGCCTAAGTCTAGCATTTAAAGGAAATGAGACACTCATGAAACACTTAGTGGCAAAAGGAAGTTTTCTTGGGGAAGGTTTATTCAATAAGAACAACCTCTCACCCTTCCTTACCTCGGTAGCTATCCATGGTGTCTCTAGGTCAGAAGTCTGAGGGGGACATCAGAGCTCCCCATGCTTTGGACTTTTTGTACTCAGATTACCAAGAAGCTATGATGGCAGGTCTAGGTTTTAATCCCCTAGTTCAATTAAGTGTCTGAAGATGTTTTCAATGGCATTTAAGTAAAAATCTAGCCTAACCTGGATGGTATAGGGAAAATTCAAGGTATTACTCACACCAGACTAGCTATTAACACCTTTCTTTGCATCCTCCATCCCTCCAGTAGAAGTATTGTCTCATTTGCCAACCAATTCTTCATTTCTTCCCTATCCCCATATGATTCAAAAGAAAAGAGGTAGAGGGAAGAAAAGTCCATTTTCTCATTGTCCCCATTTCCTCCCTTCTATCCCCAGTTATAGTACCAAGAAAAGGGCTTTGGGGTAAGTTATTCTCCAATAGGTTAATTTCATCATTTGTTCTGTTTAATTACCAAGATCCTTTAATTTAGTGGTTTGTTTTCCATATAACCAGAAGGATGAATAAGGAAAATAAATGTAGGGATCTGAGATGACTCAGCATATAGTAATAAATGTCTCCTCTACAGGTTGACCTAAGATCCATGTGAGGTTAAGGAGGTTTTTTTGGTTGAATAGGGTGTCAGGACAGAAAATTAGAATTTATTGGTTTAAAGTATAGAGATAATTAAAACAATAAGGATGGAAGCTATAAGAGTTAGGATGCCAACCAATTTGTTGAAGGATAGTTTATGTCAGTAGAAAAATAAGATTCTGGTTTGATACATGGTAGGGTGTTGAGTGGGTTGGCTGGTATAAGATTGTCTGAGTCATCTAAGAGGTCAGATGAAAATATAGCCAAGGTTAGACCCTCCAAATTAAGTGCATATATTCTTTATGACTTCAATGCAAAAGTGGGTAGATGAGAAGATTTTTTTAACATCTTGGAAAATATGATTCAGATGTAAGGAATGAGAGAGGCAAGAGCATACAGAAACCTCTCCACCTATGCATCTTAAATTCTTTCTTCAAGAAAAAAATTGGGAGGCACTAGATAGGGAATATTCAATATGAAAAGCAAAGAAATGAAACTTTTAAAAGAATGAAACTGACTCATGACTAATCTGGGGGTCAATCCTGAATCAATAGTGGGTAGGCCAACTACAGCTGCATTGGTGGAGCCAAATATCCACATCACTGAGCTCTGAGACCTATTGAAATATCCACACACTTATCCAACATTCATTTTATCTTAAATAAATGTCCTTTGGCAATGCTGTGATGCTTAACTTGTGATTAGACCTGGATAGTAATTAGTTGGAAGCTTCAAAAGGAAAATATTGGGGCTTGTGAACAGGAGTTGAATTTGGGGTGAGTCTAAACAGGTTCTAAGAATCTGAGCATAACAGCAGAGAACTATACTTATCTTCTTCAAAAAACTGAAGTGAGTTACCACTAGGGAATTAACTTATTAGCCATTTATTTGGGGGGGGGGGGGAGAATAAGCAAGGATTAAATAACTACTATGGGACAGACCTTTGCTAAGAATTTTATAAATATTATCTCATCTGATCTTTACAACAACCCATGGAATGGGTTCTATAATTATTCCATTTTACACTTAAGGAAATTGAGAGTAAGTGATTTGCCCAAGGTCATGCAGTTATGCATGTGTCTGAGGTTAGATTTGAACATAGGCTTTGCCCAATGTTCTATCTACTGAATCACCTCAACTACTTCTAATCTTAAATTAAATCCTGAATTACCTCCTGGAATTAGCCTTGATCTCTTCCCTACCCCACCCCTCAAATTGAAGAGCAATTCTCCATATCCAACTTCTTTTTTCAAACTTTCCCAACTTATCTACTTCTCTCCAAGGAGTCTAGCTTATCAGGAAACAATCTGTTGCTAACCTGCTGTGATATTTTTAAGAATATATTTTTATTTATTTCAATAAATATTTCCCATTTCATGCAAAAAAAATTTTAACATTCATTTTTTAAATGTTGAGTTCCAAATCCTTTTCCTCTCTTGCTGCTTCCTCACCCCTTGAGAAAGCAAGCAATATTATAATGATGTGAAGCCATGTGAAGTCATGAGAAACATTTCCAAATAAGCCATGTTGCAAAAGAAAAGAAAAACAGAAAAAAAATAAAAAGACAAAGAAAGAATTTTTTTCTAAGGCCCACCATGTAGGCTATGTCTAAAATGCAGTGAGGCAGTTGCCCCTAAACTTTGATTGGTCAACAAGATAGAGCTCAAAAAGTTCCTTTGCCTTCTTCATTGCTTAGACTAGAACATAAAAACCCAGTAAATGAGGAGTCAGTGCCCTCTGACATTACACCCATACCTCACTGCCTGCAAGTCTTCATGCTCATCTGACCCAACCTCCCCTGATAAAGATGAAGGAGGTTGTCTCTCCCTAACCAGTGCTGTTGTTCAGTCAATACCTTTTTATTAAATACCAGATGACCTAAGAGCATCTCTTTCTTCCAGCCCTGCCTCCCAGGGAAATGACCCAGACAGGAGACAAGTTAAGCTGAGGGGAAATGAAGAGTGGAAAGGGGTCAGTGCACTTGCACAGCCCCACTCACTTGGATCTATTTTAAAGGATAAAAATTCAACAGAATCAGAACTGAAACATTAGCCAGCATGTTACGTAAGCACTCAAATTCAATTAAGAAATTAGGCTGACCATTATCAATAACAGCCTCTCTCATTGAGCATTCCTACATCTGCCCACTGGGGCTCTCTCTGAGCTTTCATGTCTACTCTATAATGAGATTATTAGAAATGCCTTTTTTCTTCCAATTGGGGGAAGTAGAGAGTACATACCCATAGGCTCACACTTAAGTTTTTGTAGCAAAGTCCCTGATTTTTACTCATTTTCTCATTTCTGACTAGGGTCAAACCACACTTTGAGGAAGAACCAAAGGGCTTTGACACAGAAATCACTACTTATAGAAACAGGCTAGAAATCAATCAGCAAAATGTACATGCCACATGTCCTCAACTTAATAGCAATTCTGAATGAAGATCTGACTCCAGATCTCTAGTCCCACATCCACCACTGCCTGCTGGATATCACCCTCTTTATGTCATATAAAAAGTTCAAACTCAATCTGTTCATAACAGAATCTTCATTTTGCCACCACCCTCAACCCACACATCCTCCCAATCTTCCCTTTTCCTGGGAAAGGCACCCCAAAGATCAAGTTATCTAGGTGTGCCACCTTGGAGTCATCTTTGGCTTTTCCCACCCCCTCCTTCTCCATATCTAGTCAACCCTGGTTTCCTTCAAGATTCAGCTAAAATTCCACTTTCTAAGGAAAGGAACCTTTTCCCAATTCCCCTTAATGCTAAAACTTTCCCTTGGTTCATTCCTTCTAATTTATCCTGTAAATGGCTCTTTTGCATATAACTGTTTGCATGTTGACTTTCCCTGTGAGTTGTTTGACAGCAGGGACTGACTTTCAGTTTTCTTTGTGTCCTCAGAATACAAGAGTCATTTATTAAATGTTTATTGACTGACTGGCTCCCCCCACCTTCCCCCCCCCCAAGTATCTCACTGGTTCAGATCTTTGTTGGTCTCTCACCTAAACAATTGCAAAAGGTGGACACCTATATTTTAGTTTCTCTCCTCCAATCCACCCTCTTAATATATGCTAAAATAATAATGACAATAGTAATAATAACATTCATATAGCAATATAGGAATTATAAGACATCTACGATTTCATTTCATCTCACAACAGCCCTGCAAGGTGGCTGGTATTATCATAGTCACTATATGAATAAGGAAACAGAGGTTGAAGAACTTGCCCAAGGATCCACCAGTCGGCTCAGTGTCCAAGGCAGAATCCAAGTTCAAGTCTTCTGGCCTCCAAGTCTAGTACTTTATCCACCATGCCACCTCACTGCAAAAGCAGAGATCTGACCATATGACCCTCCCTTGAAAACATCCAGTGATTCCTATTCCCTCATAAAATCCTGAGCATGTTGTTTACAGATCTTCACAACTAGGCTTTAGTCAACTTCTCCTGACTTCCTTCACAGTACTTTCTCTCATGCACGCTATGTACTAAACAAACTGGCATACTTGCTCTTCTCTAGCACATCATCTCCTACCATCATGCCTTTGCTCATTGAAAAATGAGGCAGCTAGGTGATGCAGTGAATAGTCAGGAAGACTCATCTTCTTGAGTTCAAATCTGACTTCAGACACTAGTTGTATGACCCTGGATAGATCACTACACTAACCCTGTGTGCCTCAGTTTCTTCATCTGTAAATTGAGTTGAAGTTGAAAATAAATGACAAACCACTCCAGGATTTCTGCCAAGAAAAACCGCAAATGGGGGTCATGAAGAGTTTTACATGACTGAAAAATGACTGAACACCAGCAACATGGTTGGAATGAACCTTCTCCTCACCTCCATCCTTCAAGGCTTAGCTCATGTGAGGTCTCTTACAAAAAGTCTTTCCCAGTCTCTTTAGTTGTTAGTTTAGTTGTTAGCCCTATCCTTCTACCTAAAAATAATATGTATTGGTAAGTCCCTTGAGATCAGAAGTTGTTTTTTCTTTTTTTCATTTTATTATTGTATCCCCAGTAGCTAGTATATTCATACTTAATTAGATTTTCAATTTTCATCTGAAAGAAATTGTTTCTTTCTCTCTATATTCTCACTCACCCCAAAAGAAACAAGACTTTATCTCTTCTTTGTTTCAGAATTATCTGCTCTTAATAGTCAGAAGTCACAAGGGATAATGTACCTAGTCTTACTGCAAAGGCAAATATATTCTAGTTAATTTGCAGCGATTTTTTTAAATTGCAGTCTCTAACATTCCAAAGGAATTATGTTGCCTTCCATAAACAAAGGAGAGCAGCTTCTCATCTGGTGGAAAAATCTGCAATTGTATTAACAGCATATAATACCAAGGGGGAAAAAAGGCGGGGGGGGGGGGGGGGGGGGGGGGGGCGGGTCTTTTCTGACTATTAACTTGTTCATTCAGGTACTGTTTGCAAGTTTCCACTAGGTGGTGATCGAGTTGTGCTCAAGACAGAATTTTAAACCAGGAATGAGATTTGGGGCAGATTTAATAGCTGAGGAATGCTCAGGTATCACTACAGAACATCTAACTGGACATGCCTGAGGAAAACATGGATGTTGTCAACGTTGCCCACTTCTTCTCCCCTTTCCCCTCCCATTTGTGTGGGCTCCTTCCTTGGGAAAAAAGGAAGGAGCATCTTATTCGACACCTGGAAAAAAACAGTCAAACAACAAAATCAAAACACTAAGAACAATGTTGAGAAGATGGTACAGATTATATGTGCAGAAACTTAACAACTGATGATAGGTTTGTCACTCCCAAGACAAGGTCCTAAGTATAACAAAATAGTCACTGTAATACTTTTCATGGCAACAAAGAGCTAGAAACAAAGTTTCCGGTTAGTACCTACTGGATAAGGGATGACTGAACAAACTTTGATACATAAATCTAATGGAATAATGTCATAATGACAAATATGAAGGAGTCAGAGGAACATGGAAAGACTTAGATATATGAACTGGTAAAGAAAGAGGCATGGTTTAGAGATAAGGCGACATAATGGAACAGATACTAGATTTGGGGTCCAAGGTCCTGGCTTCAAAGCCCCCCCCCCATTACCTCAGCTAAATTACTAAACTTCTAAGGACCTCAGTTTCCTCATAAATGGGAGGGGGGCGTAAATGGTTCTTAATCTCCCTCCTGGCTCTCAATCTATAATCCTATAATTCAATGAAATAAGCACGACTACAACAAGGTAAATGGAAAAACACTAATGTTCTCAGAATACTAGTGTAAGAAAATTCATTTCTTTTCCTTCACTGCAGATGTGGGGTACTAAGGGTGTGGAATATTGCAATACTGTTAGATGAGGTTAATGTGCTAATCAGTCTTCTTGAACTGGTTTATTTTCTTTTTCGTTTTAAATGGGAAAGTTTTAAAAGGGAAGTAAGGAAGGGTTAGTAGAGTGAGGAATGAGGTATGTCAAAAATTAATGTTATGTAAATGCAAAAGGCTGCAATGCTTTTTAAAAAAAATATATATATATATATCTGATTGCTTACTGTCTCATCAGAGGGGAAAGGGAAGGAGGGAGGGAATTTGGAAATAAAAACTTAAAAAAAATAAAACCTTCAATTAAAAGGAAATGTTTGGCAACTCCATGAGAGCATCAAAAATTTTCAAATAAAATTATATTCTTAAAATCCTCTTGCTTAGAAATGAAATGGGTGCCTACCAATAAATTATCATAGAACACAAAGGAAAATTACTGTGCAATTAAAAAAATATTACCGCTATTAAGAATTTGTCTGAATGCAAATAGGAGAAGCAAAAGCTTCTCTACTAATACAACATTCACTACTAATACAACAATGTACATGAAAAGATCACTAACAGATAAAAAGTAAATAGCTTAAAGCAATGATGGGCCTTTAAAAGAGATAATAAGGGGGCAGCTAGGTAGTACAGTGGATAAAGCACCGGCCCTGGAGTCAGGAGTACCTGGGTTCAAATCCGGTCTCAGACACTTAATAATTACCTAGCTGTGTGGCCTTGGGCATGCCACTTAACCCCATTTGCCTTGCAAAAAAAAAAAAACCTAAAAAAAAAGAGATAATAAAAGATACCTCCTTCTACATGAAGGAAGTGGGAGATTATGGTAGAGTGTTCTAGATTTTGTCAGATATCACTGTAGCAGGTAGTTTTGCTTAGCTGTTTTTCATTGTTCTAAGGAAAAAAGTTCAAGGAAGCAGGGATAGAACGGGGATATACAGAAATAACTGTGATGTAGTTTTTTAAAAAGCATTCATAAATTTTTTTTAGATTTTTCAAGACAATGGGGTTAAGTGACTTGCCCAAGGCCACACAGCTAGGTAATTAAATTATTAAATGTCTAAGGTCAGATTTGAACCCAGGTACTCCTGACTCCAAAGCTGGTGCTCTATCCACTGAGCCACCTAGCCGCCCCTCATAAAATAAAATTTTTTAAATTTCTTTTATTAGCATAAGAATGACAGATGTTAGATTGAGAATTTAGGACCCTAATCTTGGGATCAAACTACTGTCATTGGTTCCATAGCTTCAGGCACATTTATTCCCCTTTCTATCCCTCAGTTTCCCCACTTTGAGTGAAAAGATTTTTACTTGCTTCCTGGGGATTCATTGATAAGGCTAACCTACTCAAAAGACTTTGAGCACTCCCCCCCAAAAAAAAAATCCCAAATGTGATAAATAATGGATGATATGATTATGAAGCCTAAGCAATCATGAGCAAAGCAGTATTCAATGTTACTAGAGCTTTATCATCAGAATGAATAAAATCCCATTGGTCCCAGGTTATTGAAAATGAAAGGGAAATTAGATTTAGAGTGGTGTCCATTTAAATGAAAATGAGTTGATTGCCATGGGACCTTATAAGGTTGTCCTTATTTTCAGATGGAAAGAATAAAAAATACATAACAATGCAATGGAATACCTTACAAGAAAATGTTTTTTATGCTAACCACCTCCTATCAGAATCTAGGAAAGAGTATCTGACTAAACAGATCCTTATTTGAAACAAAAATTTATTAGATTGCTTGGTGTATACAAATAAAAAATGATAATTAGATGACACCAATTTATTACATAATTTTGGAATCTCCTGCTCTAAAGAAACTGGAAAACAGTTGTGCTCCATTCAATTTTGTTTTGAATATAAGCAAGGTTCAGAATAATCTCCTTCTCCCTCCTTCCCATACATTCCCACCCTCAACTTTTAAATTCTTGAAGGCAAAATTCTATCTATGCTATTTCAAAAGTAGCATCCCAAGTTTCCAACCTACAGGCCTGTGTTTGATCCTGCCAATCAGAAACCATCTTTTCTTTCTCCCTCCTTGAACTCCTACTAGAGTCTATTTTGTAAGCAGTATAGCTATCAAATGTTTGATTCTAGTGTCTCTGATTTTCAGTTCTCCATCAGCAGCTATCTTATTGGACATTTTGAACTAGATATCCTATATTCTTATAATGCAACATGCTCAAAACAGAATTCTTTGCATTTCCCCCAAAAAAAACTCATCCTTTTTTGAAAAATTCTCTATTTCTGTGGGAAGCACTACCTATAGTTTTCCAAGCAAATCAAACAGCTACCACTATAGTTTCTCTTGAGACCTGAGACAGCCCAAGACTCAGAACCCAAGAGCTTTGAGAATAGAAATACTTCTGGTTCAATGTCCATAGGCATCATCCTGGGAAATCAGCCCTGTGGAGATGCAGTTTGGCAACTATTACTGTAGGTACTAAGTCATAACTACTGAAGACCCAGAAAAGAAAAATTCTTGACACAGTCAAGGCAAGAACTGAAAGTATTTTAT
This sequence comes from Macrotis lagotis, assembly GCF_037893015.1. NCBI lineage: Eukaryota > Metazoa > Chordata > Mammalia > Peramelemorphia > Peramelidae > Macrotis > Macrotis lagotis. Next base: position 251,698,302 of record NC_133660.1, on the reverse strand, counting down.
CAGTGGAAATGACATTCAAGAAGAAACATTACCATCACTTTGCTGCTGTACCCTAAGGGCCATGGGACCTTTCCATCTGACTTCTAATTGAAACTTTTCTAGTTGTTGCCCTCCATCCCTCATCGATTAGAATGTGATTTTCTTTTTTACAACAGGGACTGTCTTACTTTTCTATTTGTATCCCCAGCACTTAGCACATAGTAAATATTTAAAATTGCTTGAGTCTTTCATTCATTCATTCATAACAGTAGCTAACACTTTTGACAAGACTGTCTCCTTGTGTATGCATGCCTCAATTGATAATCAGAGGAGTGTAGACAAAGTTATATCTATCAAGGAATTCTGCATGATCTTGGAAAAGGCTGATAGATAGATAGATAGATAGATAGATAGATAGAGATAAAGATATAAATAGAGAGATAGATAGATGATATAGATATAGATAGTTATATAGATATCCAGATCTGGATCATATATTTTCTACTTCTTTCATTCAATTGTATAATGTAGAGAGGTGATCTACTTTAATGACACCTTCACAAAAATCTCCCTGTGCCTGTGTCTCATATTTTCATCTTGAATTTCCCTGATAATTTTTCTTATAAAAATCTAATAAAGATAAAGAAGTATATAAGTTGCTTAGTTACAAATGTCTTTTCATTCACCCTTTCTTTTGGTAATGATACTACCCTCAACCTTTTCTATTCTTTTGGAAACTTTCCATCTTGAGATATCTTAAAAAATCAATACCTGAGGACCATTAAATTTATTCCATCTCAAGCATGAGTTTCTTATGTATTTTCTCAAGACTAGCCAATTTCAATTTCCATTTTCTTGATTGCCATCTTCTTCCATATATAACACATTAGATATTCAGGTGTTCATTTAAATGTGATGGTTCCACTACCACTGATAAGAATAGATCACTATACTAGCAAGATACAGCAGCAAAGGGGCGGCTAGGTGGCGTAGTGGATAAAGCACCAGCCTTGGAGTCAGGAGTACCTGGATTCAAATCCGGTCTCAGACACTTAATTACCTAGCTGTGTGGCCTTGGGCAAGCCACTTAACCCCGTTTGCCTTGCAAAAAAAAAAAAACCTAAAAAAAAAAGATACAGCAGCAAGAACTAGAAAGAGAAATCCCATTTAAAGTAACTTCAGACAGTATAAAACACTTGACAGCTACCTGCCAAGGCAGACTCAGAAACTCTATGAAAACAACTATAAAACACTTCTCGCACAAATAAAATCAGATTTAAATAACTGAGCAAATATCAACTGCTCATGGATAGGCTGAGCTAATATAATAAAAATTATAATAGTACCTAACTTAAACTACTTATTTAGTGCTTACCAATCAAACTTCCAAAAAATTACTTTAATGAGGTGGAAAAAATTGTAAGTAAATTCATATTGAGAAATAAAAAGTTAAGAATATCCAGGGATTTAATGAAAAAAAGTACAAAAGAAAGTGGCTTAGCCCTACCAGATTTAAAATTATAAAGTATCAGTCATCAAAAATGTCTGGTATTGGCTAAGAAAAAGAGTGGTGGATCAGTGGAATAGAGTAGGTACAAAAGAGATAGCAGGAAATAATTAAGAGTAATCTGCTGTTTGATAAACCCAAAGAATATAGCTTCTGGTTTAAAACTCTCTCTTCAATAAAAACTCTTGAGAAAGTTGGAAGTTAGTATGGCAGAAACTTAGATTAGACCAACATCTCGCACCCTATGCCCAGATAAGATCAAAATGGGTACAGGATTTAAACATAAAAGACAATATTATAAGCAAACTAGGAGATCAAGAAATAGTTTACCTATCAGATCTATGGAAGGGAAAGCAGTTTATGACTAAGGAAGAGATGGATAACATCATTAAAAACAAACTGGATAATTTTGATTTCACTAAGTTAAAAAGCTTTTGGGAAACAATTTTTACAACTAGTATTTCTGACAAACAACTCATTTATAACATATATATATATGTATATATATATATATATATATATATATAGAGAGAGAGAGAGAGAGAGAGAGAGAGAGAGAACTGAGTCAAATTTATAAAAAAAAAAGCCATTCCCCAATTGACAAAAGGTGAAAGGATATGCAGAGGCAATTTACAGATGAGGAAATCAAAGTGATCTATCAAGGTGATCCATAGTCATATGAAAATTGCTCTAAATCATTACTGATTAGAGAAATGCAAATTGAAGTATCTCTGAGGTATCACCTTACACCTCTCAGACTGGCAACATGACCAGAAAAGACAATGATTATTGTTGGAAGAGATGTGGGAAATCTGGGACACTAATACATTGTTGGTGGAGCTGTAAATTCATCCAACTTTTCTGGAGAGCAATTTGGAATTACACCCAAAGGGCAATAAAAATGTGCATACCCTTTGATCCAGCAATACTACTACTGGGTCTATACCCTGAAAAGATCATGAGAAAGGGTAAAAACATCACTTGTTTAAAAATATTCATAGCAGCTCTGTAGTGGCAAAGAATTGGAAATCTAGAGAATGTCTATCAATTGGGGAATGGCTAAATAAATTGTGGTATATGTACATTTTGGAGTACTATTGTTCTATTAGAGACCAAGAGGGTTGGGAATTCAGAGAAGCCTGGAAGTATTTGCATGAACTGATGCTGAGCAAGATCAGCAAATCCAGAGGAACATTGTGCACCATAACAGCAACATGGGGGGTGATGATCAATCTTAATGGACTTGCTTATCCCATCAGTACAACAACCAGGGGCAATTTTGAGGAATCTGTGATGGAGAATACCATCTATATCCAGAGAAAGAATTATGGAGTTTAAACAAAGATCAAAGACTATTACCTTTAATTTTAAAAAATGTATCTTATTATGGAATTTTGCTATCTCTTATATTTTATTTTTTCCTTAAGGATATGATTTCTCTCTCAACACATTTAATTTTGATCAATATATAGCATGGAAACAATGTAAAGACTATCAGACAGTCTTCTGTGGGGCATGGGGGATGGAAGCAAGATTGGGGAAAAATTGTAAAATTCAAAAAACAATAAAAAAATATGAAAAGAATAGATTACTAGAGAAAAGCTGGCTGATCTCTTCCATTTCACATCTAATTGTTATTTCCAGCTTCATCTATAAATACTCTCAGGATATTCTGATTTAGTTGGGACTTATGTTGTTTTCTTTTTACAAAGTTTTATTTTGTTTTTGTTTTGACATTAAAATCTTTTGGGATGTAGCTTCCTTTTCACAATGAGTCTTCTCTTGTAATCAAATTGGGGAAAAAAAATCAAAATCAGTCCACAGTGACTATATCTAACAGCTTGACAATGCATATGTTTTTTTTTCTTTTTGCAAGGCAGTGGGGTTAGACTTGGCTAAAGTCACACAGCTAGGTAATTATTAAATGTCTGAGGCCAGATTTTAACTCAGGTCCTCCTGACTCCAGGGCCAGTGCTCTATCCACTGCACCACCTAGCGGCTCCCTGTATATGATATTTTGCTACCAAAATCTCTTCACGTCTCCGAGGTCAATATTGTTCCTCATCTCTTTACTATCCCTTTTCTCCAAACAAATAATTATAATTACACAATTTTCGGCTTCAGTTTAGTATCCTTTTTATTTATATTAATGTAGTATATACTGCTTTTCTTGTTCTTCACAACATATCAGTTCAAATGTCTTTCCATTCTCTTTAGTCATTTGTCATTTCTTACAGTAAAATATTCCATTACAGACCTATGCCACAATTTGTTCAACCATTCCCTAATTGTTGGGCAACTGCTTTGTTTCCAGTTTTTTTTCTACCACAAAAAAAATGTAGCTTATTCATAAATATGTGGGACCTTTCCATTTTTGACCTCCTTGGGGTATAAATCCTGGAGTAGGATTTCCAGATCAAACAATATAAACAAGTTAGTAATTTTTCTTACATACATAATTCCAAATTGCTTTCCAGAATTGTTAAACAAATTCACAGTTCCATCAACAGCATACTATTTGTTTGCCTTCCCATAGCTCTTCCAATATCAACTCTCTTTTGGCTTTTGTCATCTTTTCTCTCTTGATGAGTAAAAAGCTTTCTTATTTTAATCTGTATTTCTCTAATTGGTAGTGATTTGGAGCAATCTTTCATATATTTGCTGAATTCATGCAATTTTTTCTTTTGAAAACAGTTCACTTCCTTTTATTATTTGTCTTTTGGGAAATGGTCATATAATTGTATTTTCTAGATATTTTGGATATCAGATTTTGATCAGGGATAATCAATGCAGATTTATCAAAATTAATAATTACCCTTATCCTAGATACAATGATTTTGTTTGGGCAAAGGTTTTTTTTTAAATTTTATGTAGTTTAATCCTTTATAAATTATTTTTATCCCTAATTTAATGAATTCTCCCCTAAACATAGTTGTGAAAAGTATTGTTATTCATTCTCTTCTTTAAAAAAAAAAAACTGTGCAGGTTGCTAGAAGGTGCAGTGTATAGAGGATCAGTCCTAGAGTGAGGAAGACCTGAATTCAAATCCAGCCTCAGAAACTACTTCTATGACTCTTGGCAAGTCACTTAATCTCAACAGCCACCCCTCCCTGCCACACATGTGACTCTTTGCATTTAGATGATATATTCATATGAAATTTAATGTGATATAGAATATATAACAATAACAGCTAGTATTTACAGAGAATTTGATTTTCTACCAACCTACTTTCTCAGGATTTCTTATAGAATGGGAAGACCTTCCTCAAGTAATATATGTTATTGGGTTTATCAGACACTACTGTTCATCTAGTTTGTTCCACCAATCTATTTTATTGAAAATATAAAATAATTCTGACGACTGCTACTTTAAAATAAAGTTGAAGAACTATTCATGAATAGGTCGAACTAATATAATAAAAATGACAATTCTACCAAAACTAAACTACTTGTTTAGTACCCTACCAATCAAAATTCCAAAAAATTACTTTAATGAGTTAGAAAAAGTAAGTAAATTTATATGGAGAAATAAAAAGTCAAGAATTTCTAGGAATTCAATTAAAAAAAGTACAAAAGAAAGTGGCTTAGCCTTATCACATATAAAATTATATTATAAAGCATCAGTCATCAAAACAGTCTGGTATTGGCTAAGAAATAGAGTGGTGGATCAGTGGAATAGACTAGGTGCAATAGCAGGAAATTATTATAGTAATCTGCTGTTTGATAAACCCAGAGTCCAGCTACTGGGATAAAAACTCTCCTCTGATAAAAACTGCTGGGAAAATTGGAAGTTAGTATGGAAGAAACTTAGATTAGACCAACATCTCACACCCCATACCAAGATAAGATCCAAATGGGTGGAGGATTTAGACATAAAAGACAATATTATTAGCAAATCAGAAGAAAAAGGAATAGTTTACCTGTTAGATCTATGGAAAGACAAGTAGTTTATGACCAAGGAAGAGATGGAGAACATCATTGAAAATACACTGGATAATTTTGATTACATTAAATTAAAAAAGCTTTTGCATAAACAAAACCACTGTAATCAAGATCAAAAGAAATGTGGTAAATTGGGAAACAATTTTTACAACTAGTATTTCTGACAGAGGACTCCTTTCTAAAATATATAGAGAACTAAGTCAAATTTATATTAAAAAAAAAAAAGCCATTCCCCAATTGACAAAAGTTCAAAGGATATGCAGAGGCAATTTGCAGATGAAAAAATCAAAGCTATCTATAGTCATATAAAAATTGCTCTACATCATTACTGATTAGAGAAATACAAATTATCTCTGAGATACCACCTCACATCTCTCAGACTGGCCAATGTGACCAGAAAGGACAATGATCAATGTTGGAAGGGATGTGGGAAATCTGGGACACTAATACATTGTTGGTGGAGCTGTGAACTCATCCAACCTTTCTGGAATTATGCCCAAAGGGCAACACAAATGTGCATACCCTTTGATCTAGCAATACCACTCCTGGGTCTATACTCTGAAGAGATTATGAAAAAAAGGATAAAAACTTCACTTGTACAAAAATATTTATAGCAGCCCTGTTTGTGGTGGCAAGTATTGGAAATTAAGTGAATGTCCTTCAATTGGGGAATGGCTTAACAAACTGTGGTATATGTATGTCATGGAACACTATTGTTCTATTAGAAACCAGGAAGGACGGGAATTCAGGGAAGCCTGGAAGGATTTGCATGAACTGATGCTGAGCAAGATGAGCAGAACCAGAAAAATATTGTACACCCTAACAGCAACATGGGGGTGATGATCAACCTTGATGGACTTGCTCATTCCAAACCAGGGACAATTTTGGGCTATCTGCAATGGATAATATCATCTGTATCCAGGGAAAGAATTGTGGAGTTTAAACAAAGACCAAAGGCTATGACCTTCAATTCAGAAAAAAAAGTTAACTTATTATGTAATTCTGAGATCTCTTACTTTTCTTCCTTAAGGATATGATTTCTCTGTCATCATATTTAACTGAGATCAATGTATAGTATAGAAACAATGTAAAGACTAACAGAATGCCTTCTATGGGGGGGGGGGGAAGCAAGAATGGGGGGAAATTGTACAACTCAAAACAAATAAAATCTTTCTAAAAAAATAAAATAGGGGCAGCTAGGTGGCGCAGTGGATAAAGCACCAGCCCTGGAGTCAGGAGTACCTGGGTTCAAATCCAGTCTCAGACACTTAATAATTACCTAGCTATGTGGCCTTGGGCAAGCCACTTAACCCCATTTGTCTTGCAAAAACCTAAAAAAAATAAAATAAAATAAAGTTGAAGGCCTGAAAGTGATGTTTCTGCCATCATTTCTATTTGTTGTCATTATTTCACTTGAGATCTTTGGTTCCTGCAAATGAATTTTTAAATTATTTTTCGTGGTTCTTCAAAATAGACTCTTATAAGTTTTATTGACACAGCAGTAAATCTATAAATTAAGGCAATATCATTTTTGGAACATCTATTTTTATTTCATTTTTATATCATGTAGTTAATCATGAGCTGAATATCCCTCAATTATCCATTTTCCTTTATTTCAAGAGAGTATTTTGTAATTGCACCTCTACGACTTTAGACACCAAGTTTTCCATAGACTCATTTTCCCCTCTATTGCTTTTCTCCATTTTTTGAGTCAATAGTACTTGTAACAACTGTCATCCTTTCCTGTGATTTTTACAAATGAGCTTGTATTCTAAACCAGAGGTGCCCTTGGTCACTATGTGTCTCTGCTTGGTAAAGACAGTTTTCTGAATACTTTGGGGGATTGTTTTTACATTAATTTAACTTCTTATTCTGGGAATTTTTTTTATTACTTTCATTTCTTCAAGAAGTGTCAATGATAATAGTCATTTTCTATTTTAGTTAGTCCCCTCTGTGACAATGTTTGTCCTTTGTTTTAGAAGAAGATCATACATCAGGGAGGTGTTGTTATGACAAGGACATGAATTGGATTTGAGTTGGGGGATGCTGGGCTAAGTCACCAGCCTCACTTTCTCCACTGGAGCCATCTGGCCAATTATGGATCAAGACCACTGGAGATGGCCTTGGATGGGAGGCAGTCAGGTGAAGTGACTTGCTCAAGGTCATAGAGCTAGTAAGTGTCTGAAGCTGGATTTGGATACAAATCCTCCTGACTTCAGAGTCAGTGCTCTCCCACTGTGCCATCTAACTGCCCTATCATTGCTCTATAATGGTAAGTATGTGCATATAGAACTGGAGCGTTTTTACCCTTCATCTCCCAGGAGATATTGGGCTTAACATTATATGAAAGTAAATTGTTCAGGTGTCCAAACAAGTTACACTAACATATGGGTTTGAGACCTTCATGATGCAAATAACCCATGAGAAATGAAGAGACGAGATCGTAGTGTGTGTGTACAAGTGTACATGCACCTTAAACTGTGGCCAGTGAAGAAGCTTTCCATTCCATGACCAAAGAAGTCATTGAGGAGCAGAGTGAGCAGCATTGAGAAGGAGGCAAACCACAAGGAGGTATCAAGGTTCTCATAGACATTAGTGCAATGACAGGCATCCAAGTGTCTCTGTTGTAGAGTATAAGAATGATACTTTCTTCCACTGATCATGGCCAAAAATGAGAGGTCTGCATTATATCTTTGAACTTTTTTTCAACCCCCGAAGCAGAAAGAACCAGAGAATAAGGTTCCATCCTATAGAGTTGGAAGAAATTTAAATGATTTTCCCTTCTGAATTAGGCATGTTTAGTGTTACCATTTTATTACCTTTTTTAAATCCAGTTAAACTGTTTACTTAAACAATGATGGGGATAGCTAGGAGCTTGCAATCTAAGCAGGGAAGACAACATAGAGAAGAAAGCTGAAAATGGGTGGAATAGAGGGGAGTCAGAATATATTGGATAGAGGGCATGATGCTAATGGAATTGAAACCAAGTGGAGAAGCTGGCAGAAAAGGAGGTGGTAAATGAAGAGTTGGCTGAACTTCTGGGTCCTTTTAAAAGGAAGACTTTGGGAGGAGTGTTTTGTTCTGTGCTTCAACCCTCCAATCAAAGGGGAAAGAGGCAACTGAGGAAATGATTTGTTATGAATTTCAAAGCTGGAAACAATCTTTGAGATAATAAGATCCCTAGTAATGAGCTTTTCCTGAGGAGGAGGATGATGGGAGAAATCAGCTGATAGGGAAGGAGTTCTCTAAACTCAAATGGATTCATCTGAGGGTAACTTCCTAAAAGAGGACCAGATTTCTCTTTCTCTGGCTTGCTGATATATACATAAAACAAAGTTCAGATATATTTCATGTCTAAAATCCCCCTCTCTCAAAATGTATGTAATGGGATCTCTTAGAGAAAATATACTCATTGTACAAAGAGTGACTATCAGGTATAGGTCAACATATATACTCTACTACAATAAATACTTAAGACATCAAAGGATCCCAAGATCTCAAATATACCAATACCCTTGTTATGGTACTGGCCAATCACCAAAAAAATAAAGGTAAATATACTTAATCAGTCACACTACTCATATTTGTCCTTCATTCATAAAGACCATGTTATAGAGAGGTGATGTTATAACAAGCAAGTGAATAGGATTTGAGTGAGGGGTGCTGTGCTAAGTCACCAGTCTCACTTTCTCCTCCAGAGTCATCTGGGTCTAGTGGCTTGATGGGAATCAGGATGACTGGAGAGGGCTCTGGATGTGAGGCAGTCAGGGTGAAGTGACTTGCCCAAGGTCACACAGCTAGTAAGCATCAAGTGTCTGAGGCTGGATTCAAACTTCCATCCTCCTGATTCCAAGGCCAGTGCTCTATCCACTGCACCAGCTAGTAACTGTACAAATAAAGAAACACATGAGGTCCAGATCTCCTAGCCAACTAATGGGTAGTTTGGATTTTCATTAGTTACAGTATAATCTAAGCAGAGGTAATTTTCTTCTCTGAGAAGTCTGCCTCCCTTTGATTGGTGTTCATCTTACTTCAGAACTTTATGATTCTCAACCAACTAGACCATTTTTCAGCATCTATATTTGCTGGTCCGTGAAGAAGAAGAAACAAGAAAAAGAAAGAAGGAAGAGGAAGAAACAATAAGAAACCAGGAGGAGAAAGGAGCAGCAAGAAACAAGAATAAGAAAGGAGGAGGAAGGAGGAGAAGGAAGGAAGGAAGGAAGAGAGAGAGAGAGAGAGAAAGAAAGAAAGAAAGAAAGAAAGAAAGAAAGAAAGAAAGAAAGAAAGAAAGAAAGAGAAAGAAAGAATCCAGAGACTCAAGCTCACCTAGGTAAGTGCATATTCCAGATGTTTCTCAGGAGAGGCAGCAAGGAAATCCTCTTCTTACTTGAAGACCAAGAGTGTGCAACCAGAAAAGGACTGGAAAGAGAAAAAGAGAATCTTTTTCCTTATTAATTTCATAGATCTCAGAGCAGGTGACTCCTCCTGACTCTGTTACCAATCATCTTCAACACAACCTCCCACTCATGAGGGCTGAGAAGAAAACTATGAGTTCTGTCATCCCAGTGAAAGTATATGTTGATTCAGTCAAAAGTCAAAGCAAATGTCCAGTTTCATAGAAAATGTTCCACTGATAACTTTTCTACTATTTCCATTGTGGTGATATGTAAGGGAAGAATGCAGTAGGTAAAAATAAAGGTAAAAAATGAGAGAGATGAGAGGAGGATATATACATAGCTTACATATATATGTATATGCATATATATATATACATACATACATATATATATATGAGAGAAATGACATAACAAAGGGTATAGAGCCATTAGGTGATCGACATGAGCAGGCATTTTATTTCATTTTAAGTTTTATTTGGGCCTTTCATTTTTGAAACAGTCACTTTCCCCCTAACCCTTCCTTCCCCATTGATTCCTTGCTAGTAATAAATCATTCAACAAGAATTTAACAAAGAATAAACACCATTTAAATAATCAATTAGCAACATTTGTACTGCATCCACCTCCATAGTTCCCATAGAAGATTCCTTCTTCCTTTTTAGTTCTCTAAGACCCAGAACATTCCTTACAATCTTTTTTTTTTAGGTTTTTGCAAGGCAAATGGGGCTAAGTGGATTGTCCAAGGCCACAAAGCTAGGTAATTATTAAGTGTCTGAGACTGGATTTGAACCCAGGTACTCCTGACTCCAGGGCTGGTGCTTTATCCACTGTGCCACCTAGCCACCCCCATTCCTTGACAATTTTTTCAGGCAGTGGGAACTTGGAACTGATGAGAAGACCCTCTATTAGGCCCTCTAGCACAGCAAGAAGAGTTCTATAGTTTGTTGCCAGAATGCAAACAATGCATGTGTCACTATAATCACCATTTTAATCCTAAATTCATGTCAGGCACTGGGTATTAAGCAAACCATCTCCCATCCCTGACTTCTTTCTGTGAATCTTTCAACAGTTAACCTCAAGCTAAAAACTTAACCCAAACAAGAGGCCATCCCCCTCTCTCTGCCCCACCTGATTTTCCAGAGGGAGAGTTAGAAAAGTAGGGCATTGGCACAGGAGGACTCTTCTGGATTTGGTCGGCAACTCAGAAGACAAGAAGAAAGGAGCCAGGACACTGCCTCCCATGTTAAGATCAAACAGCCTTGTTAATGGGTGAGCCACCGAGTGGTTGCCTCAAGGAAAGGTAGGGATGAACCAAGTTTCCACCCTCTTAATGCAGAAATGAGACCAATTGTTGATAGAAAAAGGAAAGTATCCCCACCACCACCACCACCCACCCCATTCCCCGAGGGAGGGAAGGCAAAATAATAGCAATTCAGCCACCCCCTCTGGAAACCCTAATTAAGGGTGTATAAGTGACAATAGTTTTTTCAAAAGAGAAGTAGGGAGCATCCCGCCCCTTAGTTCTAACCTAAGTAAACACCACTAATGAACATCAGATCTGTAACTTGGCAGGTGCCAAGGACAGCACTCTCACAGAATGACTGTTAACCACAACCACAACTAGGGTGCTATTCAGTATACTATTCACCCCCACCACACAGACACTCCTCCAGCAAGAACTAATCTTTCAGCAGTATCAAACCTGGAAGTTGCTCCAGGGTCCCTTCCCCACAGTGAGCCTAGGGACTGCAGCACCCAACATGGACCAGTAATTGCTCCAGGTGCAAAATGTCCTAGTTATGGCTCTGTCATTCACTATGACTGGTAGATTAATTGGTTGAAAAAGTGTCTTCATCTTGTCTTAGTAATTCTTAAAGAAATCCAGGTCAACCTTTGACAACCATGGCTACAGGGAGAATTGCTGAACCAAATAAGGGATAAAAAAGATCATAATGACAATTTTTACTACATAAAAAATTTTAAAGGCTGCCACGCAAAATCAAAGAAGCTAGAATCAGAAAAGAAACAGTTGTGTAGGGAAAAATATTTGCATTAAATATCATTAATAAAGTCTGAAATTCAAAATGTATAGATTATTGACATAACAATGCCAAGAGCCATTGCTCCATATGGTAAGTGTTCAAAGGATATAAATCACACCATTTTTTTTTTTTAGTTTTTGCAAGGCAATGGGGTTAAGTGACTTGCCCAAGGCCACAGAGCTAGGTAAATTATTAAGTGTCTGAGGTCGGATTTGAACTCAGCTACTCCTGACTCCAGGGCCAGTGCTCTATCCACGGCGCCACCTAGCCACCCCTATCACATCATTTTCAATGGAAGAACTGAAAACTGTTAATCACTACCTGAAAACATGAAGCAAATTAGTAAGAGAGAAATGTGAGATGCTGAGTTTTCACATGTGTAAAATGTCAGATAAATGAAAATGGGAATATCAGAAGCTGGAGAAGCTGTGGTAACATAGGCACTTTAGGATACTATGCATTGATACAATTGGGCAGAGGTCCACAAGATAAGTGACTGAAGTGTCCTCATCCTTTGACCTAGAAATCCTATTATTAGGCAAATACTCCAAGAAGGTCCAAGTCAGAAACAGAAGTCCAATACACAGCAAAATACTCTGCGGCCAGCCCTCTTTGTGATAGCAAATAAATGTAAATAAAACAGGTACAGATCAATAAAGTTGTGGCAGAAAAAATGTGAATTCATGTGTAGTCATGTGTAGTCTGTTGGGTGTGGCCCTGTGGAAAGAGAGATGGATTTGGAATCAGGAAACCTGAGTTCCCATCCATTGGGACAGTGGGAAAGCTATTTAACCTCTGGACTTCAGTTTCCTTATCTGGAAATTGAGAGGGCTAAACTCAATTACCTCTGAAGACCCTTTTAGCTCTAAACTTATGATCCAATGACCCGGATCAAGGGATTCATCCAGTAACAATATACACAATGACCACAATTTTGTAAATGAAATGAATATCAAAAATGAGCCAAAGGGGCACCTAGGTGGTGCAGTGGATAGAGCACCGGCCCTGGAGCCAGGAGTAGTTGAGTTCAAATCCCACCTTAGACACTTAATATAATTACCTAGCTGTGTGGCCGAGGGCAAATCACTTAACCCCATTGCCTTGCAAAAATCTAAAAAAAAAAAAAAAGTCAAACTAAAAACAATTAAAAAAACAAAGATTCCTTAGAACAGTAGATGAAACATACCCCCCCATCTCATGTCATAAAGACAGAGGGACTACTAAGACAAATTTTTGTGTGTATCAGATATGGTACTTGTATGGGTTGTTTTTACTTAATTCCTTTGTCACAAGGGAAGGTTCTGTCTGGTTAGGGGAGGTTTAGGTGAAATGACTGTAACGTAAAGACAAAAGGAATCAGAAAAACATGTTTTAAGAGAGAAAAAGAAAGAATAAAAGGCAGGGATAGGCCAGAGAAAAACAAGGAGGTGATTACAGATGAGTCCATCTTTCTGAATTCACATCTGATCTCAGACATCTACTAACTGCGTGACCTTGGGCAAGTCATTCAACTAATTGGTTTGCTTCAGTTTCTTATCTGCAAAATGAGCTGAAGAAAAAAAAATGGCAAACTGTTGAGTCCCTTTCTGGAATCCACTCCCACTCCTGAGGCACTAAGATAAGGTTCTGGTGCTCAAGGACACCAGGTGAAGATAATTTACAGTGCTCCTATACACAATAGTCCCTAACAGCAAACCACTGTTGCATCTTTGCCAATAAAATTCCAAATGGGGTTATGAAAAGTCATTCATGGCTGAAACAACCAAACAATATAACATATATATAGATATATTTAGATATATACATATACATACATATTTATACATATGTGTGTGAAGAGATAGGAAAGCCATTTGGGCAAAATCAAACTAATGTGCATATGATGAGCCAGCTCTACTGAATCCTCTCCACACCTGACTGTACCTATCTTATCCAGGAGAGGGGGCCTTGATGGGACTATCTGAATCACCTTAAATCAATAATGGTTGAGAGTTTTTTCCCCAGGATGGTAAAACTCTAGTTATATATTTTTCAACCAGCACTGCAATCTGATGTAATAAAGTCTATGGATGGTTGATTATGACTAGCAGAATAAATAGGACAGGCATTCATTCTTCAATTAATAAATGATCAAAGGATATGACTAAGCAGTTTTGAGATGAAGAAATTAAAGCTATCTATAGTCATATGGAAAAATGTTCTAAATCATTACTGATTAGAGAAATGCAAATTAAAATAATTCTGAGGTACCACCTTATACCTACCAGATTGGCTAATATGACAAAAAAGAATAATGACCAATGTAGGAGGGGATGTGGGAAAACTGGGACACTAATGCATTGTTGAAGGAGTTGAGAACTGATCCAACTTTTCTGGAGAACAATTTGGAACCATGCCCAAAGAGTGACAAAACTGTGCATACCCTTTGAATTAGCACTATCACTACTAGAGCTGTATCCCGTAGAGATCATAAGAAAGGATAAAGCAGTTCTTTTTGGAAAGGCAAAGAATTGGAAATTGAGGGGATGCCCATCCATTGGGGAATGGCTGGAGTACTATTTCTGTAAGAAAGTATGAGAGGAGGGACTTCAGAAAATTTACATGAACTGATGCTAAGTGAAGTGAGTAGAACCAGAAGAACATTGTGCACATTAACAGTAACACTGTGTGATGATCACCTATGATGGACTTGCTCATCTCAGCAGTACAATAATCCAAGATAATTCTAAAGGACTTGTGATGGAAATTACCATCCATATCTAGAGAAGGAACTATGAAGTCTGAATGAAGACCAAAGCTTACTATTTTCAATTTTTAAAGTTGGTTTTATATTTTACGACTTTTCCCTTTCATGGTTTTTTCCTTTCTTATTCTCTTTTTTCACAACATGATTAATATGGAAATATGCTTGAATAATATTACATGTATAACCTAAATTATATTGCTGGGAGGAGGAAAGTGAGGGAGGGAGAAAAATGCAGTACTTAAAATGATTGTTGAAAACTCTTTACATGTAGTTGAAAAAAATTAATTTATTAAAAAAAAAACAAGACTAGGTTGTGAGGCACTGCAAATTTATCTATAACCTCCTCTTGCCCCAAGAGCATGCACTGCCCCTTCCCAGGTGCCTGGTATCCTGTGTCTATCCAAAGAACAACTAATCCACACCTTTGACCTTCCTCAGACAGAATCCTATGCTCTGGTTAAATGTAAGACCAATCCTAAAGGATCATTTTTGTATCTATCTCCCAGTGCCCAGCACGTAGTAAGCATAATAAATACTTGTTGATTATTTTATTGATTCTGTACCTTGTTATCAAAAATTACTCTTCTCCTTGATTCTCTCACTATGTTTTTCTGACACTATTGTCTCTTAGATCTTCTCCTACCTGTCAGAGGACTCTGTCTCGGTCTCCTATGCAGGATCTTCATCCATGTCATGCCCAGTAATCATGGGAGGTCCCTAAGGCTATTTCCCAAGCCTTTTCCCTCTTTTTTCCTCAATGTTTTTTTACTTGGTGACCTCATAAACTCCCATTAATTTATCATCTCAATATAGATAATTTTCAGATCTATTTTTCTAATCCTAATTCTCTCCTGCCCTCTATTCTTGTATCTCCAAATGAAATACCAACTGGACATTTCAAACTAGATGCCTGATAGTCATTTTAAACTCTGGTCCAAAACAAAAATTCATCATTTTTTTACCAAAATACTCTTTTCCTAATTTGCCTATTATTGACGGGAGACACCCAGACTCAAAACCTAGATGTCATCCTTGACTCCTTATTCTTTCTCTTTTTCTCTCCTTTTCTCTTTTGATTCTGTCACCACCCTAGTACAAATCCTCATCACCTCACACCTGCACTTCCCTAATAGCCTGCTATTGTTTCAGCCTTCTTCAAGTGTCCCCTCATTCCAATCCAGCCTCCACTAAGCTGTCAAATTGATATACTTTATATGCAAGCCTGAACTGTGTCATACACCCTAATTCAATCAACTTCAATGGCCTCCTATTACATCCAGAATGAAATAGAAAACCCTCTGTTTGGCTTTTAAAGGCCTTCATAGCTGGCCTTTTCCTATCTTTCCAATCTTCTTAAATTGCATATCCCTCTAGCCCCCATATATATACTCTGTGAGTCAGTGACACTGATGTCCTTGGTGTTCCTTGAGCAGAATACTTCTAACTCCAACTTTTCATTATTGTCTCCCATACCTGGAACTCTCTTCCTCCTCATTTTCATCTCCCGATTCCCTGGATTCCTTCAAATTATAAATAAAACCCCACCTTCCATAGGAAGCCTTTCCCATTCCCCAGAAGTCTAGCTTCCCTCTGATTATTCTTTCCAATTCATACTGTATACAGTTTATTTGTACATTATTCCTTACATATTATCCTGCACATTAGACTAGGAGGCCCTTAAGAGCAAGGACTTTTTTGTCTTTCTTTGTATCCTCGACTATAAGTACAGGTGCCTAATAAACACTTGTTGACTCTTCCTAAATCCAGTGGAGAGAAATAGAGGTGTTTCACTTGAATCATTGACAGATGAAGCCAAAATTTATCACCTAATGGAAAATACAACACTGACCTAGTTCCAAGCATATTTAAAGCTGGAAGGGATGCCCAAAGTTAATGAGGCCAATACTCCACCTTCCACAGGTGAGGAGATAGAAGTCTAGGGAGTTTAAACCATCTGCTCAAGGTCATAGAGAGTATTTAAACTCTGCTACTCTAATTCCAAATCTAGCCCTCTTTCCACTGGACCCCAGTGACTTCTCTTCTCCATAAACTCAACTTAGCCAGCCCAACTCTCTGTAATTCCCCTCCTTCAAATTTCAATGTGTCCAATTCACTCTATCCCAAACAATAAGTCACATAGGCTTACCTCTTTTTATTGGGCTTGGCTGATCTCATATTTTTTACACATTGAAGATTTGTCAATAGGTCTATCAGCATCATTTTTCTAATATTGCATCACTGCCACATACTGGTAATTCTTGATATGTTCCAGGGCTTTTTCTATTATTATTATTATTATTATTATTATTATTATTATTATTATTATATCTATTATGGATCTATGATCAACAATCTTTGATATTTCTATTGTAATTGTTTTGGGGAGTCACAAAATTGCATCCATCTAAGATGGTAAACTTAATCTCTTTCCTTCTCCTCAGGCCTCACTATTCCCTGAGACACAACAATATTAAAATTAATTTTCCTAAGTGTAGTGAAAGGAAGAGTCCATTGATGTGGAAAACTTTATTGCAAGCTTATTTTAAGAAATTGTCACAGTCAACCACAACCACAACTATTAAATCACCACCAAGAGCAGTCAGCAGACATCAACATTGAGGCAAGACCCTCTACCAAAGAAAGATTAGGACTTGTTGAAGGTTTATATGATGATCAGCATTTTTAGTAATAAAGTATTTTTAAATTAAGGAATATATAGTTTTCTAGACATAATATTATTGAACACTTCACAGACAATAGTATAGAATAAACATAACATTTTTATGATTCATGTGACTCTTTATTGCAGTGGTCTGCTACTGAACTCACAATATCTCTGAAGCATGACTTGACCTAACATTTCAAAATTTACAAAGTACTTCCCTCAAAACAACCTCATGAAATAGACAGTATAAGTATAATTTCCATTTTATAAATGAAGAATCTGAGACTTATGGGAGTTAAGAAACTTGTCCACCATCACATGGGTTAGCAAACATTGAGCTAGAATTTGAATCCAGGCCTCCTACCTCCCAGGCTAGGGTATTCCTCACTGCTTCCATGACCCTAGAGAGATTGATGGCTCTCCTTCCCTCTTGCCTTGGACATTAAGTTCTGGGATTCTACCTTCAAAAAGTGTTAGCCCATGCTTTGCCCAGAGAATTCTCTCTAACTGAGAATAACAGTGGATTGGAGGAGGGAGGGAGAATGGTGATTAGATGGCCTAGGTTTTCAAAGGGATTGGTTAAAATAGAGTAAACAATTAACTAAGAAAGGAGACCAAAAAAGATTATAGGGGAAAAAAAGAATGAAAGAAGTAATATATTATAGAAGCAATCCCAAGTTCTACAGTCAGGGGATCTAGGTCCAAATTTCAACTCTGCCATTTACCTCCTTGGGCAAGCCATTAACTCCTCTAAGCCTTTGTATTCATCCAAGAAATTAGACTAAATGTTCTCTAACATTCTTTCCATATCCATAAACAGTCCGGTCAACTAAATGGGAACAAAGTTTTAATGACTGATTTTCTTTTTCTTTTTTTTCTTCTAGCCTTGATTTATCTCCCCTTTCTGGAGGTATCAATATGACAAGAAATATTTTGACGGAAAGAAAGGCTCTAGAGGCCATAAGATCTTAGGCTTAGAGCTGGAAGGACCCTTGGAAGAAATTTAAACTAGGGGCAGCTAGGTGGCTCAGTGGATAGAGCACCAGCCCTGGAGTTAGGAGTACCTGAGTTCAAATCCAACCTTAGACACTTAAAAATTCCCTAGCTGTGTGGCCTTGGACAAGCCACTTAACCCCATCGCCTTGCAAAAAAAAACTAAAAAAAAATTTAAATTAAAACCCTCACCTTATATATGAGAAAACTGTAGTCCATGGAAGTTGAGTGATTTAACCAAGTCTCCTCATATACTTAAATCATAGGAAGTAAATGGAAGAGTCAATATCTAAACTCAGGTCCTCTGGTCCCACTATACTTCCATGGAAGACCTATTAGGAAGGTAATCTTTCATCAATACCTATCAAATTTATTTACATGATATATACATCAACAAGCTGGCAACTCCTTAAAAGAAAGGATAGTTTTTGTTTGTTCTGTCTTTGAAAACCACAGAGTGGATGGAGCCTAGACCTGGGATCAAGAAGATCCTTGAATTCAAATTAAATTCAAATTCAGAGACATATTAGGTATGTGATCCAGGACTAGTCACTTAACTTGTACCTGCCTCAGTTCCTTCAACTATAAAAATAAGGATGGCAATAGCACCTATTAGGAGAAAATGAATCCATATTTTGAATGACAAAGTGCTATTTGAATAATAGGTATCATCATCATCATCATTATTACCAGCACTTAGCAGACACATAGGAAGCACATATGAAATACTTAGATTGTGAGTGAGGAAATCATACAGCCCTGGTTCATACATAAGGCTATATTCCTTGTCTTAGACACCAACAACGACAAATCTATATTTCTTTCAGAAAAAAATTGTAGAGGGCAGAAAAAATGCTATGTTTAGCAACTGTTAGGAAATAGTATTGTACTTGATATTCCTGAATGAGAACACTTCAGGTCCAGTTTAATGGGGAAGTAGTGAGTTAAGTCAGTACCAAAAATCTGTAAAAATGCTCTTAATGATTTTTACTACTTGTTTCCTTTAATAATGGAATCTTAATAAGCAGGTCGATGCTAAATTAATATCATGGAAGCATTTTCAAAAGTATAATGTAACATAATAGTAACCCACCCACTTCAGGCTTAAAGTTGCACTCTGATTTGCATTCTGTTTCCTAATAGAATATCATCTGTCGGAAGGAAATCATTAAGCCAGAGAACAGAGCTTGCCAAAGTTAAACAAAGAAAAAATACACATTTAACAACTTCCCCCAAAAAGGGCTCAAAGGAGAGGCCTCGTGATGTTATGGAAAGAGTGTGGGATCTCAAGTCAGAGAGACTGGGTTCAAATCCTACAACTTTGCTGTCTAAATTTGATCAAGCCTCTCCCTTTGTTTCCTATCCATCCAATGAGGTGGTTGGATAAGAGAATCTATAAATCCCATCCCAGATTTAAATCTGACAGTCTATCATCTCTGTCCATGTAGATCTGGCACATATGGAGAGGTAGCCTTCTCCATATCGTATTATAGGATCTGTGTGACTCCTTCTATCACAAAATAAGGATGTACATTTTCTCCTGCTCTCAAGGGGGCAGGTATTGTCCTTACCTACAAGTCGTGATGAGCACTAGGAATATGATCATGCCTAAGAATCTGAATGTCATTTCTTAGAAGTGAAGAAGAGATAAGTTTGATTATATTTAACAAGCATTTATCAAACTCTTACTATTTGCAAAGCACTTGGAAGGTACTGACTTTTCAAATAATGCAGCTTAGTGCTGAAATGGACCAAAAAAAAGAACTTTTGTGACAGGAAAAAAAACTCAATCAATTGCAAAAGAATATAAGGTATTATCCTCTTTTCTGGACCAATTATTTAATTTCTTAAAAGGAATAAAGAAAGAACTTTTGTTTAATCAAAACTGCCAAAATATGTATGTAAAGAAACATAGTTGGCATACAGTATTTGAGCAGTCTGGGACAGAAAATGAACTGTGATATCAATATGAGGTTTAAATCAGCTTGTAAAAGATGCAGGGTGATGCCTCATTTGTATATAAATAGTTTAATGATTTAAGAGGATGGAGAAAGAACTTTCATTAAACTTTTTATTGACTGAAAATTGATCAAAAATTAATATGAAGAAATACACTTTTCAAAGGCACAAATGGAGGATTATTTTGAAAACGGATTAAATACTACACTTGTAATACCTTATGGTTCCTCACTTATCTGCATGCAACTGTTTTAAGAAAATTAATGAAAAATCATATGATTAAAAAAAGGCTATTGATTGAAATCAGGTGATTTTTTAATCTCATAAGCATAAGGCAAGTCACTGAGTTACTTGGAGGCTCTGAATTAAGCTAATGAAAATAGTGAAAAAATGCCTGGAAAGAGAAGAAAGACTCAATGGGGCAGTCAAACAGCAGTTCAATCAGAACTGTTTGAAGAAATCATCTGAAAGAAATCAGCAACAGGAGAAGTCAACTGCCAAGAAGGCATCAAAAATGTTAGTCACTGATGGATGGAAGATTTAAATGCTTTGGAAGATACTGCCTTTCAAGGTCACCTAGAGTATAAGAGAAATGAAAAAGTGCCTTCTGCCCTCTCTGGTTAAGAAGGGGGAAAGACAAGTTTTGCTGCTGCTTTGCTGTAGGAAAAGATCCCTAGGTTTAAATGAGCTAAGGGGAATTCTGGTTAGTAAAAGCCTGGCTCACTTGGCATGCCTTGTCCATTTTTAGAGGCTCTTTTTGCTATGCTCTGATAGGACAATGAGGATAAATAACTAGCTGAGTTTGTATTGCCTAGAGACAACCAGCCTGTGGAGCTCTGCAGTTCTCCAGAAGCTGCTAGCTCAATTAACACTTTTCTAATGCCCTTTTAAGAATGACTGCAAGTTTAAAAAAAAATTTGTAAATTGTGATTTGTTTAAATAGAAGGAAAGAGATTTGCCCAATTCAAGAGCAGTAAGGATCAAGACAAATAGTTAACACTTATTAATATTAACAAATACTTAACAGCTTCATGTGGTACAGATATCCTTGAACAAAACAATTGTAGGAGCAGCTAGGTGGTACAGTGGATAGAGTACCGGCCCTGGAGTCAGGAGTACCTGAGTTCAAATCTGGCTTCAGACACTGAATAATTACCTAGCTGTGTGGCCTTGGGCAAGCCTCTTAACCCCAATTGCCTTGCAAAAACAAACCCCCCCCCAAAAAATTATATCAAAGTCCAGAGGAAATGTGTTTCCTTCCCTCATGTTATTCTCTATTAGTGTGTGCCCATTCTTCCCCAAAGATACTGTTTGCTCTGATGGAAGATTATAGCCTAAATTTATTTTTTAAAAAGCTTTAATTATTCATTATTCATTCATTTTCTTTTTTATGAGTACTATAATATTATGTCCTTTCCTTATTGCAAAGTAAATGATTATGTTTAAGATCTAAATGTGTCATCATTGTGGAAAGCTGGTTGTGTAAATGAAAATTGCACCACTCAAGGTCTGAAAGCGAAGGTGGTGAATAGGGAGAGTATATTCCTCCAAAACAGTGTAACCTTATGACCTTGAGAGAGTTTGAAGATAAACTTATAGTGATGGTCTTTTTTTTTTTTTTAGGTTTTTGCAAGGCAAATGGGGTTAAGTGGCTTGCCCATGGCCACACAGCTAGGTAATTATTCAGCCTCTGAGACCAGATTTGAACCCGGGTCTCCTGACTCCAGGATCAGTACTTTATCCACTGTACCACCTAGTTGCCCTATGATGGTCCTTTTCTAACCTACATCTGCCAGTGGATTACACTGAATGAGCCAGTCCAGACAGAGAACAAGAGACCATATCACCTCTGTGATATGGTATTTCAGCACTGGGTGGTTCTCCCATCCACACCTGGGTTACACTGAACATGTATTATTCATTGTCTCTCTGAAGGGAGAGAGACAGGGCTGGTGCCCTTCCATCAAGCCATCAACATGATTACTCCTCTGAGCTTGAGCAAGAATCCCTCCATAGTTCACTGGATAATGCTGGTTCCTCACTATCTCGTTTTTTTTTTTTTTTAAACTATGTTTGAGGCAATAGGTTTAGCCAGCTCTTCTAGTTTGGGTTTCTTTCACTGTTTGTAGGGGATCACACAATCCTAGCCTTGGAGGCAATGGCAAGGGTGCAAGAAGTTGGTAAATATTGCATCCTCTGGTGAAACTAATTTCAGGTTAAGATGCTCCCTAACAACTATTTAAAGATGACCCCTTGCCAGAAGATGAGACTAACTCCAGGGGACTGTTTGGCACATGTGGGACTCAGGTGACATGCTCAGTGCAAACTAATTATTGTGTAAATATAATGACTAACCTTGACCCCAGAAAAGAGATGATGAAAAAGGCAACTCCCTGTTATCAAAAAAAAAATTGCAGAAGTGAGTTCAAAACAAGTAACTATAAGACTCTGAATTTTCTGGTTAGTTTTGCTAAATTGATCTTTTCTCAACTTGTTTTACATTTTATTTCAAGAGACAACTGGGGAGGGAAGGAGGGTGGCTATATTTGAAAATCAAGGTGATCTTAAAGTAACAATACAACTACAAATTTAATTGTCTTAAATATTGATATCACTAACAATATAATGCTAGCAGTTCCTGTTTCCTAAAGTTGTTAAAGTTCAAATGAATAAAAATACATCAAATTATTCTGCAACTCTTGAAGTGCTTTATACAGGACATTATACATACTATGATTACAACTCTTATGATTTTGATATCAAATGAGGAAGAGATCACTTCCAGCTGAAACCATGGAAGGTTTCAAGAAAGAAGTAATATCTAATGTAAACCACAGACTAATAAGTAGTATATCAAAAAAAGTGGAGATTAGTTAATACAGAAGATAGATATTCCAAAAATAGGAGAAAGTGAATTAAGGTACAGGGACAAGAAAATATGGGACACGTTGGGAAAATGCAAGTAGTCCAGTTTGGCTACACATGTGAGAAATGAGATAGGTTAGATAAGAACTAGACTGCCCTCTTGAAGAACTGAAACAATATTCAGGAGACCATGGAAAGCTGTTGAAGGATTTTTTGTCTTCTGTAAGCCTAGCATATAACAATTCCTTAAACTTCTCCTAGGACTATGCAATAGCATCTCCCTATACTATCTAAAGAATACAAGGAAGCCCCCTGAACCATTTCCCAGTCAATGGGTTGAAGCCTGTTCTTTGCATACAAACTTAGGGGAGACCATGGAGGAGAGTCACATAGCATGGAGAGGCATGGGAGGGTTGCAATCTGTAGTGCTGAAAGGAACACCCACGTGAGAAGCTCTAGAGTAGTAGGTTCTTGGAGTCTGGCCCAGTCTTTAGACGCTGAGCCTAAATTGAGTCTCAGAGCAAGCTCTCTAGGGGGTGGACAGCCCCAACGCTTTAGCCCCTACAATCCTTGCAACTTCCTTCCTCTGTCCATTCCTTGGACTCAACTCCCCAGAATAGCATTCTCACCCAGCCCAGATGACGAGCCCCATGGTTCCATAATGAGAATGCTGAGCAGCAGAAATGGAAGAGAGCCCATCTGCTGGCCTGCTCCCACCCTCACAAAAACAAATTCCTCATTCATGGTGTCGTTGAGTCCCTCAGGATGCGTGTGACGTGAAGCAGCCCAGATTGTGGAATAGACGCAAAAACCAATCTGTGTTTGCAAAATGAATCACGGAACATAGTCTCTGCTGTATGATGGCAACGTTCAGAACTCTCAGTCCAGGGAAGGAGACGCTGCCAATCACCCAGTGTGTGTTGGGGGGGGGGGGGAGAACAAATGCTTGATGATTTCTTTGTGGCCAGGGGGAAAAAAAAAAGCCCATCCATGCTAGAGAATGTTTGAGTGATCAGACCCAGCCCTGAACGATGTCCAAGAAAGTTTTGGGTCAGACAGAGCTCTGAATAAATAATAACTTGAAGGGGATGGTGCTAAGTCTATATAGCAAAGACTCTTGGAAGTGGTAGACGGGTTCCATTCCCACATCTTATGAGCTAGTCATTTAACTTCCCTGGAATTCCACCACATCTCTAACTTGAGGAAAGGTGTGAACCAAATGGCTTTTGGGGTCCCTTTCAGTTTTAGATCAATGAACCCATATTGATAGAACACTTTAAGTCTCAGGAAAGATAGCATGATCTTGTGGTTGGGGAGGAAGGAAACAAGCACTTATTAAGCAGAACTGTGCTTTACAAATATCTCATTTAATCTCATCAACTCTGGCAGGCAGGCCCTATGATTACCCCCATTTTACTGCTGAGGAAACTGAGGCCAACAGGGTTAGGTGACTTTACTAAGGTCATACACCTAGTAAGTGCCTGAGGCTGAATTTGGACTCAGCTCTTTCTGTCTCCAGGTCCTGTGCTCTATAGTATATACAGCTAGCTCTGAGGGCCAGACAGCCTTGAATCAAGAGCCTCTATGATCCCAGGAAAGTCACTTAATTTTTTAGGCTAGGAGTTTTCAAAGTGTGGTCATCAATCCCCTGAGGGTTGCTGAGACCCTTCAGTGGGTCCATGAGGTCAAAACTATTTTCATAATTATACTGACATTACCTGCCTATTAAAAACATTCATCCCTTTTCTAACTACATGCTTACGTGAAGCCAGATTTTCCTCATACACTTCAACCAAAACAACATATAGCAACAGATTGAATGCAGAAGCAGTTAGGAGAATCCAGCTGTCTTTTATTAAACCAGACATTAAAGAGATTTGAAAAAGTATGTAAAAAAATACCACTCTTCTCACTAATTTTTTTCATTTGGAACAACATGGTTTCTTTGCATAAATATGTATTATTTATGTTTATATGCAGTGAGTTTATTGTCATTTTCAATGATTTCATAAACATTTTTTAAAAATCCATCAATTTTAATTTCTAATTTGGTAAATACTGATTCTTATAACTCACTTAAAAATTCTTTTGGGTTCTAAAGGAGTCATGAAACCATAAAGTTTGAGAACCACTGCTCAGCTCTAAGTCCAGAAGGTATATAGAAGGTGCCAGCTTGCATAAGACAGAGGAAGTATCCTGATCTGGGACTCCCCCAAACCAAGGAAATCACAGGACTAGTACCCATCCCTTAAAAGTTTATAGAAGATTTTCCTTATGTTACCTCAAAGAGCAGGTATTATTTATGCTCATTTTATAGATGGATTAGAAAGCTGAGATTCAAAGAAGTTAAATAGCTTGAATAAGGTCACAAAGTCAATAATAATATTAATAATAATAATAATTTTATTTTGTTTAGTTACATTTTAAGTTCTGAACTGTCTTCCTCCACCCTATACCAAAGGTCATCATTTGACACAAATACATATATACATATGTATGCATGTATATGTATTAAATCATACTAAGTATACCTCTATCAGTTCTGATAGCATCTTCCTTTGTAGTTTGAGTATTTATAATATTCAAACATTTATATTATTCAAATATCCAGTACTCTGCAGTGTCTTGTGAATGGTATCTCATTTAGGTCTCAGAATAACCCTATGAAACAGGTTTTATTCCCACTTTACTGATGAAGAAACTGAGACTCAAAGACGTTAACATGGTAACACAGCAAATTACTTTTTCCACTTTACCATATTGTCTCTTCATTCTTGCTTTCTTGTGTTCATTAAGCATTTTTTAAATTCCCCTTGTTCTGTGGTAGTCACAAAAACAGTCAAATCCAATTCACCAATACAAAGCTGAAGAAACTTGAAAATCATTGCAAAAGAGGAAGGAAGGAAGGAAGGAAGGAAGGAAGGAAGGAAGGAAGGAAGGAAGGAAGGAAGGAAGGAAGGAAAGAAGGAAGGAAGGAAGGAAGGAAGGAGAGAGGGGAGGGAGGGAGAGGGGATTTAGATAGACCATGGTAAAGCCAGTTTTTGTCATTCACCAGCACTGAGACCTGGGCTTTGTCCTTCCCTTTTCTTGACTTCCCTCATTAAAGTTAGAGAAATTCCAAAGGGATTCAAGAACAAGAACACAACTGTGAGTGAGTGGATTGCTGTTTCAGGGAAGTGTGGGTGCAGTGCTATCTGGAGCAGTGAATGACCACTACTGGTTACTCCAAGAGGATGAGGCTAGTCAGAGTGGACATTATGGTCTTCTTCTCACCTCTCTCTCCACTATTAACACTGGCCCTCCCCTATTTTGGTACTGACCATGCTCTATAGCTAACAAATTCTGATTTCCTACTCACTTAATTCTTATGATTTATACTGAGTCCCTGTGGTAAAGACCTTTTATCTCTTCTACTACTCCTTTCTGACATCTAGTTCAGCCCTACCCTTTCCCAATCTTTTTTCTTCTTAAGTCCCATCACCCTTCACTGCCTTCTCTAGCTCACTAAGGATGGAGAAGGGGTTGGCATATTTTTTGATCCTCATTCTGACTTTTGTACCCCTACCAGATTGCTAAGCAAATTCTTCTTCTCTGAAGATCACCCCCATCTATTGACCATGCCTAGATCTGGCCATGCTCATCTACTGATTTCTTAGTCCCTGATCCTTCTTTCTCAGTGACTTTGAGTACTTAACCCCCAGGCTCCCTCTCTAGCATAAACCGTACTCTCATCTTTGGTGACTCTAACATTCACATCGACAGACCCTTGAACTCTTGACTTCCAATTACATCAACCTCCCTAATTCCATGACATCTCCCTCCAACCTACCCCAGTCCCATCCAGGTGTTTGTCACACCTTAGCCCTCACCATCGCCCCAAACTGCTTCACCTCTGGAACACTGAACTCTAAAATGCCTTTCTCTGAACATAATGTCTTGTGCCCTTCTACTAACCCTACTGTGTCACTCCTAAACCTGTTTTTGTCCTTACTCCAACCCCTTCAATCATGCCATTTCATCACTCTTGTCCAGGTCTGACTTTCTTTTCTGATAGGCCAAGGGACCTAGTTAACAAAGGTGAGGAGAACCCCCTAGTGGACAAAAATTATAAGTTCAAGCTTTGGGATCTGGGGGAGATTGCTGAGGAACTAGGAATATTGCTAGGTTTCAAGGGAATAATAGGGATCAATCAATAAATAAACATTCATTAAGCACCTAATATTTGCCTTCCTTATTAGACTAAGAACTCTTTGAGAGAAGGGGTTGTCTTTTGCCTATTAGTTTAGTATAAAATTTAAAGTATATAATAGACACTGAATTATGGATTGACTGACAGTGGAAATTCACATAAAATGAAGGAAACCATCCCTACTCTATGGCTTCTTTAAGACCACAAGGACACAGTCCCCCAAATCTTAAAGTCAAGGGAGTAATTAGTTGAACTAATGGTACTAATTGAAGGAGGGAAGGTGAATTTGAATTTTCAGTAGAGTAGCTTAAAGAAATGTAATGGGGGGGGCAGGGACAGCTAGGCAGGCAGCCCTGGAGTCAGGAGGACCTGAGATCAAATCTGACCTCAGATACTAATAATTACCTAGCTGTGTGACTTTAACCCCATTACCTAGCAAAAACAAAAAAAAAGCATATAATTGGAGAGTGTTCATCATAAGAAAGGAATCAGAAAGGGAGAATATAAGGTGTGATTGATTGGTTTTAAAGAGGAAGAATGATGGCTTGGGTCCTACTGCTCTTCATGTAGTGAGCTACTGTGTACCAGTGATGAAAAACTGAAAAATTAGCTTCTGTTACTTATAACATCTTAATTGTGGATTTTTCTGAACTTCTCCTACTCTATGTTGAGAAGAGGCAGAGTAAGGGGCTGAAGGGAAGCACAGGGACTATCACCTCTATGGTTTCCCAAACTGAGCCATATTCTCCAAGGTCCTCTGGTGAAACCGCCAAGTATCAAAACTAGTGTTGCCTTGGTTTGGAGGGATCTCCAGCAGAGGCTGATAATGTAAGCTGCCATCACCTTCAAGGGTATCCATTTCTTTCTACTCATTGCTGCAAAAAGGGATGACTCTACAATTGTCTTCTTAGTCCTTGGGGAGTAGGATAGGGTGACTTCTCTGAAGACAGCTGGAGAATCAGCCCTCTATTCAGCTGCTTTTCCCACTGGGTTTTATCTTTGTTCTTTTTCTTTATTATAAAACACTCATCCTCTGGGTCAAGCTGTAAAATATTTCTGTATACCATGGCAGGTACTACTACAGTGATCTCTATACTTTGTTTTCTAAGTTTCCATTTGCAAAAAAGAATTTCAACACTGAAGAATTTCTTTTGACAGAAAACTGAAGTCTCAAGGAATCATAGGATCATAGATCCATAGAAAACATGAATTAGAATCTGGGCTCTACCACTTAGCACCTGTGTGACTGTGGGCAAGTCACCTACTTCTCAGTTCCCTCATCTAGAAAATGAGGAGGATGATCTACAGCAGGGGTGGGGAAACTTTTTTCTGCCAAAGATTATTTGAATATTTATAACATCATTCTCAAGCTATATTGGCAAAACATTTAATTAATTCAGCCTTAAAAGGTTCCTAGATTTATTGAATTTCAAGTCCTTCCTGTGGTTGCTTTGGCAGTAGAGGCCTGAAACTAGAGATTCCCCACCCCTGATCTAGATGTTTACCACTAAGGACTCTTCCAGGTGTAAATCTATCTAGGTGGAATAGCAGATATTCTGCTAGGTCTAGAGGCAAGAAAACTTTCATTCAAATCCAGCCTCAGACACTTACTAGCTGGGTGACCCTGGGCAAATTATTTTAAATTCAGTTTCTTTACTGATAAAATGGGGAAAATAATAGCATCTGCTTCCCGGGGTTGTTGTGAGCCTCAAATGAGGTGATATGGGCAAAGTCCTGACCCAGAGTAAGAGTTTAATAAAGGCTTATTTCCTTCCTTTTTATTAGAAGAGCTCATAAAAGTTCCCAATTCTCATGTCCTTTCTGCTATATAATATTACCTCTATTATAGAATTTTCTTAAAGTAGACTGACCTGGATAGTGACTGACCATATTACGTACAGACAATGAAATAAAAAAAAAAAGGAGCCAACTTCTTCATTCTTTTCCTTCTCCCTAAAGACTGGATGTTTTTATAGTCAACATTCTCAGTAGCAACTATAAAAATCCAGGGTCATGTATCTCAGAGTTGATCTAATACAGGAGCACTCTGGAAGCTATCTCAGGTACAAGGTCCATTCTGGGTAAGCCTTTAGTTCAAACCTCTGCTTGTGAGCCCCCGCCAATATTTTGTTACCAGACAAACCAGAAGATTCATTTTTTCAAAACAAAAGACATTAAACAAAGGAAAAAAAATTAAGCAAATTTTTTCCCTTCTCCCACTCCTTACTGAACAGGGACATACTGCCCCTTTCCTAGATTATCACGCAATAAATGAGAGAGAAAATTCACCTAGGGGACTTGTGGTCAAGAAACATACAGAGAAAGAAATGTATGCCAAGGCATCTTCTAGGGCAGAATTCCACTAACTCCATCTCTGCTGTCAGCCGTCTCCTGCGGCTCTAGCTGGCCTCCAGAGCCCTGGTCTGAGATGTTGCCAGGGACCCTGCAGCAGGTTGGCTCTTCAGGTCCTGCTCTGCTCTCTGAAGCACAGGGCAGGGGCCTCTCCCTGAGGCTCCCCTCTGGGAGCTAGAGCTGAGTCCAGACCCTCCGGTCCACTCTCCCTGCCAGCTGAAGCAAACGCCAGCCAGGAGCTTTCAATCAAGTTTGTCTTTTGCTTCTGCTTTTGCCTAAGCAGCCACTCCCTGACACCTATTTGTTTTGGGATGAGAAAATTCTTTTTCAGCTCCTTTCAAACTTCATCTGTCTCTCGTCATCCATAGAAATCACCCGGGAGCTTCACTTAACAAGACTAAAAGGTTTGGGCAAATTTCTGACCTGAATGACTGCCAGCAACAAAATGGCTAAGCTCACCCACAGATGTAGGTCACCAACACCAATAAAAGCCATCTTATACAGCGACGCCCTTGGCACTGGTGTTCCTATTTTAAGCCCCTCACTGTCCATGCCCTCAAGCCCTCCTGTCCAAGGTGCCAGTCCTCCCGCATTGCAGTAGGAACTGAGGCTACAAAGATGGAATCGAAACCAGTTCTTCCCTCAGTTCCTTTCTCTCAAAGCTTGAAAAGGCTGATTAGCTGACCTCTCCTTGAAGGTCCCCCCCATCTAGGATCCCATATGTGATGGGAAGTTAATGGAGTTTAATGATAACTAATATTTACATAGCATTTTAAGATTTGCAAATCTCTTTACATATCTCATTTGATGTTCACAACAATTCTGTTCTATTATTATTTCTATTTTATGCATGAGAAAACTAAGGCTGAGAGGTTAGTTGATTTGTCCAGGGTCTCAAAAATTAATAAATACCTGAGACAGATCTCAACTTGGGCCTCACTGACTCCTAGACCTAAACTGTACAAAATCTAGCCACTTCATTTAAGGATAAAAATGTCAGGAGAACACCAAATGGAAAAAAAATGGTAATACTATATGAAGATTTTAATCCCTGAGGAAAACAGAATTACTCTATTTGGATACTAACATTATAGTCCTTGGAATACTTCTTAAGGTGAATGAAATAAAAGAATTATATTTCTATCTAAGTGGGGGGAAAAGTGAGTTGAGATTCATGGTATTAGAGAGGAAAGTCAGCTTTTTTAAAAAAAAGTTTTATTGAAATCTTAAAATTTGTTCTCAACAAAAATTTCTCCAATTTTTTCTACACACACACACACACACACACACACACACACACATATCCCAGTTGGTACTGTTAGGACAATAGACATTGGATGCAACTCTTGTCACCCAGAATCCTGCCTCTCTCCTGAGAGGAAAGAGAGGTGCTCATAATCATCTGCCCCTCCTTGATTCTTCTATATATCTCTTTTGTCCTCTAAAGGCTGCCCACAGTAGGTGCTTCCACCTTTGATCAGATCACTTCTTAACCCTTACGAGCTGGCCTCTCCACCTCATTCCACCAAACTGCTTTCTCTCATGACTTCTCCACCATCACCCAATGGCTTTTTCTCTGTCTTCATTCTCTTTGATCCCTCTGCAGCAGCCCTTGACACTGCTGATCACCCTCTTAACACTGTTCTCTCTGGACTTTCAGGGCATCCCTCTTTTCTGGTTCTCTATCTAATCCTCCCACTTAGACTCCTTTGCTGGGTCTTCTCCCAGATCATGCCCTCTAAGCAGAGGTGTTCTCAAGGTTCTGTCCTGGGCCTTCTCTTCTATGTACTACTTTTTTTGCAGCCTCATTAGCTCCCATGGATTTAATTACTCTCTGTTGATGATTCTCAAATTGACCTATTTTGCCCTAACCTCTCTGTTGACTACCAATCTCTAATCTTTAACTGCCTTTCAGACATTATCTTCAAAATAGAACTCATCTTTCCTTCTTATCTCTCCCCCCCTCCCCATTTTCCCTTTTACCATAGAGGGCAACATCCTCTTCCTTGTCCCTCAGGTTCACACCTCAATACCATCCTAGATTCCTCACTATCTCTCACCTCCCGTTTCCAAGTTGTTGTCAAGGTCTATCAACTTCCCCCTTTGCATCATCTCTTGAAATTGCTCCCTTCTCTCCTCTAACACTGCCAACCCTCTAGTATAGACCCTCATCACCTCTTGCCTGGACTAATGAAATAGCTGCTGGTGGGTTAGTCTTCCTCAAATCTCTCCCCATGCCAGTCCATCCTCCTTTCAACCACTAAAGTGATTTTCCTAAAGCCCAGGTTCTTGACCATGGCACCCCACCTATTCAATAAAATCCAATGGCTCTCAGTCACCTCCAAAACCACAAATAAAATCCTCCGTTTAGGAAGATTTTTTATAAAGTAGCCTCCCTCCTTCCCTGCTCTCTTTCTTAGTCTTTTTACATCTTACCTTCCCCCATATATTCTTTGATCCAGCAACAATGACTTCCTTTCTTTTCCACAAACAAGATATCCCTCTTATCCTCTCTTGAGAGGAAAGAGAGGTTCTCATAATCATCTGTCCCCCTTGATTCTTCTCTATCTCTCTTCTGTCCTCTAAAGGCTGCCCACAGTAGGTGCTTCCACCTTCACTCACTTCTTAACTCTTACAAACTGGCCTCTCCACGTCCTTCCTCCATTCTTTGGCTATAGCCCTATCTAGGATGCTTTCCCTCTTCGTCTCATCCTATGGGCTTCCTTCCAACTAAAATCCCATCTTCTACAGGAAGCCATTTCCAAGTCCTCTTAGCTCTATTACCTTCCCTGTTTTAAGTATTTCCTATAGCTTGTTTGTACATACTTGTTTGTTGTCTCCCCCTTTAGACTGTGCAAGTTGGAACTGTGCCCAACAGTTATAAAATTGCATATCCTTTAATTAAGTAATACCTTTTCTGGGTATATATCCCTACAAAGTGGGAGGAGGATGGAAATATTTGTACAAATATTTGTACAAAAATATTTCTAGCAGCTCTTTTTGGGGTGGCTAAGAATTTGAAATCAAAGAACTAGAAATCATCAATCGGGGAATGGCTAAACACACTGTGGATATGAGTTTGATAGAGTATTACTGTGCTATGGGAAATGACAAAGCAGGATTGTTTCAGAAAAACTTGGAAAAACTTACATAAACCAATAAAAAGTGAAGTGAACAGAACCAGGTGACTGTTGGACACAAGTAACGCAATATTGTACAATGAAGAACCATGAATGACTTTGCTATTCTCAGCAATACAACAATCCAGGACAATCCCAAAGAACTAAAGTTGAAGCATACCATCTGCCTCTAGAGAAAGAAGTGACTGAATTGTGCTTTCATTTTCATTCTTTATTCAAATCTTCTCTTACAAAATGACTAATATTTAAGTGTTTTACAAGACTGTGTATGTATAACCTATTGATTGCCTATCATCTCAGGGAGGGAAGTGGAGAGAAGGGATGGAATATGGAACTCAAAATTTCAAAAAATGACAAAAAAGTTGTTTCAATATGTAATTATTGAGGAAATAAAATATATTTAAAATAATGCCTTTAAAACAAACCTTTTCAACACTACAGAGGACTTTTTGTTGAATTCAATTCTAAGGATAAAGGACTCCTTCACTCACACCATAGATAAGGGCAAGGGTCTGAATGAAGACCATCTTCTACTCCTTCCTCTCATCAGGCTGTAGAGGCCCTTTGGTTTGTGTAGAGAGTGAAGCCACTAGGATGCAAGAGCCCAGTTATCCCATCTGGATCCTGTAGCCTGCCAATCCTGAAAACGGGGATACTCTGGGGAGCACAGATCCTGGGGCTAAAGCCCAGCAGAAGGATGGACTGCCTGCCTTGGACCTGATCTTGGTGAGAATAATGCTATGAAAGAGGAGACCAAATTGTGAATTTTTCACCCAATATGAAAAATTAGGCTTCTGAGGTATTAGGGAAATATGGGGTGTTTGTTCTTGCTATATCTTTTAAGTAAATAATAGTACTAATGGCTAACATTTATATAATGCTTCATATGTGTCTGACCGGGACAAACACTTTATAATTATTATCTAATGTGATCCTTCTAATACTCTTTGTCCCCATTTTACTGATGAGAAAACTGAAGCTAACAGGGAAAAGTGATTTGCTCAAGGTCCCAGTGCTAGGGATGCCTGAGGCTAGATTCGAATTGAAGTCTCCCTGACTCAACGAAGTGTCCTCCACAAATCACTATCAAGTGTTTAGGAATGGAGGGGAATGTAAGAAGTAGGGGCTCCAAAAGTGACAAAGAGCACAGACTCCCTAACCCCTCCAGGGCACTTGAGAATCCTGAGAGGTAGAAAATGTAAGGATCTGGCTGGGAGAGAGGAAGATCTGATCAAACTCCCTTTACACAAGAACACATAAAACTAAATACAGAGGATACAAAGAAAAACAATTATTTTGAAAGTCATTTTCTCAGTCAACTTCACAGATTCCTGACCTAACTCTGCAGACCCCAGGTTCTTCTTTAAAAAAAAACAACTTTATTTAAGGCAATGGGGTTAAAGTGACTTGCCCAGGTTCACATATCTAGGTAATTATTAAGTGTGTGAGGCTGCATTTGAACTCAGGTCCTCCCAGACTCCAGGGCTGGTGCTCTATCCACTGCTCCACCTAGCTGCCCCAAGTTCTTAACCTGAATTTATCCTAACCCCTTAATTTTACAGATGAGAAAACTGAGCCCCAAAGAGGTAAATAGTCAGAGGTCATGCAACTAGTTAGTGATAGAATCAGGACTTGAGCCCATCTCATGAATCTCATCCCAGGCCCTTTTCTACAATACCAGGCCATTTCCCCTTATACAGGTGAAGAAAGAAGTAGAGTTGGTGACACTCAAGGAAAGTCAGCTCAACAGCAAACTTCCCACATGAATTTTATGAGAATGATATATTCTAGATGATCAGGAAATGCTGTTGGGCAATCCATATGATACCATAATCTTATTGAACTGATTGGCAAAATCTGGAACAAATTTTGGTTGACATTAAAGTTTATTGGTTCCAC
Organism: Macrotis lagotis; assembly: GCF_037893015.1. Taxonomy (NCBI): domain Eukaryota; kingdom Metazoa; phylum Chordata; class Mammalia; order Peramelemorphia; family Peramelidae; genus Macrotis; species Macrotis lagotis. Next base: position 251,663,627 of record NC_133660.1, on the reverse strand, counting down.
CCTCACCCCATACTCTTATACTAAAAATACAAAATAAATTAATTGCCTTCAGGCCACTACAGCTACTCAAAAAGTTCTGTGGACGATTATCACTCACTCTATTGGTCAGCATCAAACATAAAATGAACTGATTAATAATAGTTCTATGTTTAGCATGGTTATACATGTATAGCCTGCATTAGATTGCTTTCTGTCAAGGGGAGGGGAGAAGGAAGGGAAGGAGGGAGAAAACTGTAAAACTCAAAACCTTGCAAAAAAATGATTGTTGAAAACAACCACTGTATGTAAAAGGGGAAAATAATTAAAATATTTAACTATTAATAAAATAAAATGAATAATAATAATAACAAAATTCCCTCAAACTTTTGCCTGGGTAAATAATACCTTTGACTACCTGGTTTGTAACGGAAAAGTATATTGCCAGGAGACCTGGGTATGAATCTAGACTCTGCTACCTGTAACAATGGGATCTTAGATCTCAGGTGAGCCAACCACAATTATCAATCAGTCAATAAACTGACTGATTAAAATCCAAATCTCTTTATTCCTTCTCCAAGCTTTTCTCCCTGACTTACTAGATCATTATAATCTTCTTAAGGTAGAAAATCACATCATCCTCCCTGACTTCTAGGATCCCTTCCAGATTCTTACAGAGTTAAAATTATGCTTCTGAATCTATGACCTAGGTCTCTGCCACATTAGCCATTTGATCCTAAATCTTGGTGTCATTTATTAATGATCATCTGAATGAATTACCCCTATTTCCTTATACTGGATCAGAACCCTGACTCAGTTAAAAAACCATCCATTAATAGGTAGCTAGGTGGAGAAACCTATAGAGTACCAACCCTGGAGTCAGGAGGACCTGAGTTCAAATCCAGCCCCAGACACTTAATAATTAGCTAACTGTGTGACTTTGGGTGAGTCATTTAACCCCATTGCCTTGCCAAAAAAAAAAAAATCCTCCATCCATTAAGCAACTACTGTGTTCCAAATACTTAAAGAGGCAAAAGACAGTTCCTGCCCTCAAGGAGATTTTGCTCTAACATTACAAGGACAAGGTGAAGATGAAAGTCTCATTTTTGAGCAAAATTTTTGATGTGTGATTTTTACAGTGATTCTTATATATACCAAAGATTCTGAGAAAACTGGGAATCAGAGAGAATATCCCATATCAACTCTTGGTTAAAGAACCGTGGATCTAGTGGGTGCCTAATGACAGTGGCCATCGGGGCTGTTTCAGAGGCCGACAGCACCTAAAGTGCTTCAGGAGTGTGAAATGAGAATTCGGCATTAATCGCTGGTCAAAGAAGGAAGCTTCAAGACCCTATGGTGCAGTAGGCACAAAACCCCTCCACCCAAGCAGCAGGCTTACCTTGTCCCCAAGATCTCCATCTCTCCCACTCTGGGGTGGTAATTCAGGTCCTCACCCTCTTTCAGCTGAAGGTACCTTTTAATGCCTCTTGTCCTGGGAGAGTTGAGTTTTGTGTGTTTGTGCTAGCTAGGGTGCAAAAATTCTTAATTACCATTCTAGTACTTAATAAAAAGAAATGTGTTGGATTCGGTTTAGAGAAAAAAGTGTTATCTGTGGAGGCAAAAGTTAGCCCATCACTAACATTTGAAAAAGGAAGTTTGTGCAGAGACAGTGATGTGGCTTAGTGGCAGATTTCTGGGCATGGCGTCTCAAAGAATCAAGTGCAAAATCTTGCCTCACTCAGGTCTATGACCTGGACAAGTCATTTGTGTAAAGTGGAAATAATAACAGCACCTTCCCTTAGAGTCTTTCCTAGGATCGAGGGGCCAAATGCTTATTCATCTCCCCTTACCCACTTTTTTTTTTTAATCCTAGGATGCAGGGGCATCCACAACTTAAACATTTCCTTCATGAAAGGCAGTGTGGAGTCATTGAGAAAGCACAAGATTCAGCTTGGGAAGACCCAGGTCTGATGAAGGCTCTGCAGGCGGCTGGAGGGTGTCAACAGAGACCCCACTGGGGATGCTCTTGGGACTGGAAAGTGCAAGGTCCCAAGCTGGACCGCTCTGACTCTGCAGCTCATTGTCCCACTGGATGGGACTTGGAGGAACTTTTTATAAAAAAGACATTAGCCTGTATGTCACCAGAGACACTGCCTCTGCCTGGAGGACAGATAGGCCTCCTCTTCCTCTCTCTGGGTCTTCCCCCCATCTCTGCCTCTCTCCCCCCATCTCTCTGTCTTTCTGTCTCTCTCTTCCCCTTCTATTCCCGTCTCTCTCTCTTCCTCCCCCTCTTTTTCTATCTTTTTTCTCTTCTGCCTCTTTCCCTCCTCCCACTTTCTCTCTTCCTCCCATCTTTTTCTCTTTTGTCTCTTCCTGTCTCTCCATCTTTTTTTCTATCCTCTCTTCCCCTTCTACTCGTTTGTCTTTCTCTTCCTCCCCGTTTTTCTCTTTTCTCTCTTCTACTTCTCTTCCCTTCCTCCCCCTCTTCCTCCCCCATTTTTTCTTTTGTCTCTTCCTGTCTCTCCATCTGTCTTTTCTTTTTCTATCCTGTCTTTCTTTCTCTTCCTTTGTCTCTTCCCTCTCTTTCTCTTCCTCCCTCTATTTCTTTTGTCTCTTCCTCTCTCCATCTGTCCTTTCTCTTCTTCTATCCTTTCTCTTCGTCTCTTCCCTCTTTCTTTGTGTCTCTTCCTTTTTCTCTTTTGTCTCTTCCTCTCTCTCCATCTCTTTTCTTTTTCTATCCTTTCTTTCTCTTCCTTCATCTCTTCCCTCTTTCTCTTTGTGTCTCTCTTCCTTTTTCTTTTGTCTCTTCCTCTCTCCATCTCTTTTCTCTTTTTCTATCCTTTCTCTTCCTTTGTCTCTTCCCTTTCTCTTTGTGTCTCTCTTCCTCTTTTTCTCTTGTCTCTTCCTCTCTCCATCTCTTTTCTCTTTTTCTATCCTTTCTCTTCCTTTGTCTCTTCCCTTTCTCTTTGTGTCTCTCTTCCTCTTTTTCTCTTTTGTCTCTTCCTCTCTCCATCTCTTTTCTTTTTCTATCCTTTCTCTTCCTTTGTCTCTTCCCTTTCTCTGTGTCTCTCTTCCTCCCTTTTTCTCTTTTGTCTCTTCCTCTCCATCTGTCTGTTCTTTTTCTATCCTGTCTTTCTTTCTCTTCCTTTGTCTCTTCCCTCTTTCTCTTTGTCTCTCTTCCTCCCTTTTTCTCTTTTCTCTTCCTGTCTCTCCATCTGTCTTTTCTCTTTTTCTATCCTTTGTTCCTCTTCCTTTGTCTCTTCCCTTTCTTTGTCTCTTCCTACCTTTTTTCTCTTGTCTCTTCCTCTCTCCATCTGTCTTTTCTCTTTTTTCTATCCTGTCTTTCTCTTCGTCTCTTCCCTCTTTCTCTTTGTGTCTCTTCCTCTTTTTCTCTTCCTCTCTCCATCTGTCTTTCTCTTTTTCTATCCTGTCCTTCTTTCTCTTCCTTTGTTTCTTCCCTCTCTTTGTCTCTTCCTCCCTTTCTCTTTGTCTCTTCCTCTCTCCATGTGTCTTTTCTCTTTTTCTATCTTGTCTTTCTTTCTCTTCCTTTGTCTCTTCCCTCTTTCTCTTTGTCTCTCTTCCTCCCTTTTTCTCTTTTCTCTTCCTGTCTCTCCATGTCTTTTCTTTTTCTATCCTTTCTTCCTCTTCCTTTGTCTCTTCCCTTTCTTTGTCTCTCTTCCTACCTTTTTTCTCTTGTCTCTTCCTCTCTCTCCATCTGTCTTTTCTCTTTTTTCTATCCTGTCTTTCTCTTCGTCTCTTCCCTCTTTCTGTGTCTCTTCCTCTTTTTCTCTTCCTCTCTCCATCTGTCTTTTCTCTTTTTCTATCCTGTCCTTCTTTCCCTTCCTTTGTTTCTTCCCTCTTTCTCTGTCTCTCTTCCTCCCTTTCTCTTTTGTCTCTTCCTCTCTCCATGTGTCTTTTCTCTTTTTCTATCTTGTCTTTCTCTTCCTTTCTCTTCCCTCTTTCTCTTTGTGTCTCTCTTCCTCCCCTTTTCTTTTGTCTCTTCCTGTCTCTCCATATGTCTTTTCTCTTTTTCTATCCTTTCTTTTTTTCTCTTCCCTTTCTTTCTCCCTCTATTTTTGTCTCTTCCTCTCTCCATCTTTTTTTCTATCCTTTCTCTTCGTCTCTTCCCTCTTTCTCTTTGTGTCTTTTCCTCTTTTTCTCTTGTCTCTTCCTCTCTCCATCTATCTTTTCTTTTTCTATCCCTTCTTTCTCTTCCTTTGTCTCTTCTCTCTTTCTCTTCGTGTCTCTCTTCCTCTTTTGTCTCTTCCTGTCTCTCCATCTGTCTGTTCTTTTTCTATCCTTTCTATCCTTTCTTTCTCTTCCTTTGTCTCTTCCCTTTTTTCCTCTCTCCATCTGTCTTTTCTCTTTTTCTATCCTGTCTTTCTCTTCGTCTCTTCCCTCTTTCTCTTTGTCTCTCTCCATCTGTCTTTTCTCTTTTTCTATCCTTTCTCTTCCTTTGTCTTTTCCTCTTTTTCTCTTGTCTCTTCCTCTCTCCATCTATCTTTTCTTTTTCTATCCCTTCTTTCTCTTCCTTTGTCTCTTCTCTCTTTCTCTTCGTGTCTCTCTTCCTCTTTTGTCTCTTCCTGTCTCTCCATCTGTCTGTTCTTTTTCTATCCTTTCTATCCTTTCTTTCTCTTCCTTTGTCTCTTCCCTTTTTTCCTCTCTCCATCTGTCTTTTCTCTTTTTCTATCCTGTCTTTCTCTTCGTCTCTTCCCTCTTTCTCTTTGTCTCTCTCCATCTGTCTTTTCTCTTTTTCTATCCTTTCTCTTCCTTTGTCTCTTCCCTCTTTCTCTTTGTGTCTCTTCCTCTTTTTCTCTTGTCTCTTCCTCTCTCCATCTATCTTTTCTTTTTCTATCCCTTCTTTCTCTTCCTTTGTCTCCTCTCTTTCTCTTCGTGTCTCTCTTCCTCTTTTGTCTCTTCCTGTCTCTCCATCTGTCTGTTCTTTTTCTATCCTTTCTTTCTCTTCCTTTGTCTCTTCCCTCTTTCTTCCTCTTCCTCTCTCCATCTGTCTTTTCTCTTTTTCTATCCTGTCTTTCTCTTCGTCTCTTCTCTCTTTCTCTTTGTCTCTCTCCATCTGTCTTTTCTCTTTTTCTAGCCTTTCTTTCTCTTCCCCCCCCCCCTCCGTCGCGCCGCGGGGCGTCGGGCCGGGCTTCGCGCCGCGGGGCGTCGGGCCGGGCTTCGCGCCGCGGGGCGTCGGGCCGGGCTTCGCGCCGCGGGGCGTCGGGCCGGGCCGGGCTTCGCGGCTCCCGCCTCCGCGCCGCCCGCCTCCGCGCCGCGCTACTTGTGCCGCGCGTGCCTGCGTCACACGTGACGCCCGCGGCGCGCAGCTCAGCCCCGCCCCCGGCGCGCAGCTCAGCCCCGCCCCCGGAGGAGTTACAAAGTTCTCCGTCCGGACGGAGCCACGGGCCGCCCCACTAGTTCCAGCGCACGAGCGCTCGTTGCGGCCGCCCCAGGAGCGCCCCGGGAGCAGGGCGGTGTGCGCAACCTCCCTGGACGGAGGGGCGGGAGGGCCTGGCCGGGGTCGCAAGGCCGGGATCCACGGGCTCTCTCGCCGGTAAAGGCGCCTCCGAATCCATCTCCCTCCTCAGACCCCAAGATCGGGGGGGGGGGGGGGGGGGGGGGCGGCGGGGAAGCAGCCGGCAAGAAGGGGAAGAGCAAGACTGCGCACGCGCACGGCCCTCCGCGCCGGCCTCGGCGAGCCCCAGCCCCGCCCTCCCTGGAGATCTCGCGACACTTCCTACCGCCTTCTCCTGTCGCGTTCGCCAGGGCCCCGCCCTCGGAGACCGGGCCGGCCGCGAGCCCGTCGTCGCTCATCATTTCCCGTCGGGCCGCGCGCGGGGGGAGAAGATGGCGGCGCTGGGGGAGCCTGTGAGGCTGGAGCGGGGTGAGCGCCGTGGCCGCGGGGAGGACTCGGGGCTGGAGGGGGGCGGGGAGGGCAGCGTCCCTTCCCCGAAGAGGGGCCGCGGCGGGGTCCGGGCGGGAGGCAGGGCGGCCCCGCCGGGGCCCGGGCGGCGGGGCGGGGGCGGGGGGCGGGAGCGAGGCCCGTCCGGCCCGCGGCCTCGCCCGCGCTGGGCCCCGCGCCGAGGCGCGCGCACACACGCACGCGCACGCAGGCGCCCCGGCCCGGGGGCGCGCCCCCTCCGCTCACGCGCGGCGGGGGCGCGCCCCTGCGGGAGGGGGGTCGGGCCGCGCGGCCTCCCCGGGCCTCAGTGTCCTGAAGTGTAGAATGGGGGTGAGGTGGCGCCGGGCCCGCGGGTGCCCAGGCCGTGCCCGCACCTCCGCGCACACGCACGCGCCCGCGCAGGTGGGCAGACGTTGGGGTGACACGACTCGGCCGAAGCCGCGCGGGGTGCCGCCGGGCCCCCCACCCTTTTTCCACCGGTCCAGTAAATCGCACTGAACCGGAGCTCAGTCCGAATTCGAGACTGAGCCCCGCGGCGGCTGGGTGGTGCAGGGGGTAGAGCGCGGCCCTGGAGTCGGGAGGCCCTGGGTTCAAGTCCGGCCTCCGACACCTAATAATGACCTAGCCGTGTGGCCTTGGGCAAGACACTTAACCCCGTTTGCCTTGCAAAAAAAAAAACCCTAATAAAAAAAAACTGAGTACCTGCGTGGCCCGGGCAAGTTACTTGATCTCTGCCTCCTTCGGTTTCCTCACCTGTGAAATACTTCCCATACTTGTTACAGGGATCAAAGGAGATAGTGCTTTTAAAGTGTTTTGCAAACCATAAACATGCTCTTTTTATAAATGCTTGCCATTCTTTGTAAGTGACTGGACCAGGATTTGGAGACATTAAAACTTGCCTTTTCTTATACCTCCCCCAGCTTCATTACAGACATTCTTTCATGTACATACAGATATATACATATATACACATGTATAGATACACACACATATGCACACAAACACTTCAGCTCCCTCCCCAACACACACACAGCTCTATTAATACCTGCTGAATATAAACTACCCTTTGTGTATGTGAACACTTTCTTCCTTTTAATCACATATATGTAATCCACATACATTATCCATTTTTACACAGTCTAGTTACTCACACAACAGAGCCCCTCTAATAAATCATACAAAACGAGTAGACATTACCTAATTTACCCAGCCAGATGCATTTCTCCCAGGCGTGCAAATTCACATCTCAACAGCTACCCAAACCCCACACAGTTCACAAAGAATAGCTTTTATAAATAAGGGGGTCAGTGATTGCCTGGCCTAGAAGGGGGGAATCATAGGGTTCTAGGAAAAGGCAGGTGTTATTTTCTTAAACTCTCTGAGTGTTCTTAACATTGAAGGACCATTGATGGGTGAATAAAGACGCATGACTCATAGGAGCTGGGGGCAGCGTTAAGTTCTTGAGGAGCAAAGACCAGCTTCCTTGTTTCTTTATTTTTATTGTTTCCACGCCGCCTAGCTATAGTTGGTTAATGACTTCCATACTGCCCAGGAGAAAATTGTTTGTTGCTTGGGACTAGGTGAAAAATAACATTTAAATAAATTTAATTTCTCCCTGCTTGTATAGTATTAGAAGGTTTTATAATTTTCTCCCCTAGAAAATCCTTAAATCTTTTTATATCAAACAGAACTTTCTTAACACATATAGACAAAATTCTGGGTTCATCTGTTTTTAGAGTACATTATTAATATCAAAAATAGCAAAAATGCAGAAATTAACATTTTTGTAATCATTTTGCTCTTTCCTCCTCTCATTCTTGTACTCATCATTTGGGTGCTTCACTAGAGACTAAAGAGAGGTCTATCCCACCCATCCCTATTCCATAGCTAGCCTATTAATTAAAGTATCAATTTTTCCAAGAGACTTAATGTTCTTAGAAAGTTAGCTTAAAACACAAGGCTGTAAAATCCCCCTTCTTTGCTACCAAACTGCTATGCTGTATGCTAGGGAGCAATTCTGTTCAGTGTCAAATAGAAGTAGGTGGTTTTTTTTTTTCTTAAAAGCTAGTTTTAGAATTCTTGCATGCTGACAATGAGTGTTCTTTTGTATTTTTAAGTACTGGATAGAATAATTGCATGTAGCATCACCTCTAACATCTATTTTTGGGAATGATGACTTTACTATTTCAGTTTTGTCACTGTTCCTTTGTTTCAAATGATAGTCAAATGGTAAAAGCTATAATTGATTGAATTATTAGTGATAGTGATTTATCGTGAGAAAGAAATCAAATTATGGTAAATGCTTATCTGGCATTTTATTTAAATCTAATTCTTTTAACAGCCCATCTAGAATATAGTGTTAACTGATGTTCATAATGATGACTTGAGTCCTTCAGTAGTTTGAAACTCATTCTGAATCATCAAAACACATTCAGTTCTGCAAATTAGTACATGGTCAAATCATGTTCACTGTAGTTTTAGTGGAATATATTTTAGTATTTATAATAAAGTATAATACATTTATAATACATAGTTATAACAAATATGTTATCTCTTAACTACAGTTCTTGAATATCCAGAAATCCCCATTTATCAGTCATCCTGGATAATAGTTTATTGCTAAGAAAATTAGCATGAAAGGGGTCTTACGGCCATTAAATTTCATTAGTATAAAAATTCAGTTTTTAATCCTCTAAAGTTGAGGTGCAAAATTCTGATCTGAAATACAAAAATCTTTTTGTCTCTAACAGTTTTATAGAATGTGTACATGGCTACATTCCAGCTGGGAACACAAAGAAATCCTTGCTAATCCGATAAAGGAAATCCCCAGTAGAAAAGGGAACCAAGTAATAGCAAATTCATGGCTTAGAATCATAGAATTATAGATGTTGAGCTGGAAGGGACCAAGACCATGTAATCCAACCGACACCCCCCCCCCCCAATAAGCAAGTATTTAAGACTGGAGAGCTGGTGCCCATTGTCCCCCAGGTGGCAAATAACTGTCAGGATTCATGGTGAAACCTTCTGACTCCAAATGGGTGAAGGGCCCACTCCCTCACCTGTGAGGGGAAATGCCTTTGGACCTCGCTTAGCCTAATAGCAGAAGGCACACTAGGTTTAATGGACATTGCTCATCTCTGCTTGATGAAATTTAGATGGAGAACTATCCAAGTAGAGGTGAAAGAATCAGAGGTATTCCTGTTTAGCTCATTAAACATTTAAAATGTTAAGATGCACTTAAACACATTTCCATTGGGGCTGCTTCCATTTATGCCAAATAGAATGTAGATATAAGCAGCCTCATAACCTTTTCCACTTGCCTCAGGTGGTTTTCCAAGTGAAGTCATGTGGGTCAGTCAATGCAAATTCACCATCATTTTGGTCAAATAAGTCAGAAAACTTGTTCCACTGATGTATCTTTTTGAATGCCACTTGCACCACATATATATACACCTGAAAAGTAATTTTTGTTTGCTTTCTAATTCTGCAATGTGTATGGGTGTCTGGTCTGTTAATAATAGACATAGAATCAGTGCTAACTTCGTTGTTGAAAAAAGATATTTGTTCCTGATATACTGTAAGGGTTTTTCAAATATTGATGTAGTTATATATTTACTAGTCCCTACTAGTAGATATAGATAGACACACACACACACACACACACACACACACACACACACACACAAACACTTTTCTTTTGAAAACTGTAGTTAAATACTTTTACTGGGTTGCTATTTTCCTTTATTTTTTCAATTGAAAACATTTATTTTCTTTCCTTCCCCCACCCAACCTGGGGGGGAGCAAAGAGAAATCTTTGTAATAGATATACATAGTCATGCAAAACCATGTCCAAAAATGTGTCTTATTCAACTTTTAGTCCATCACTTATTTGTCAGGAACTGGATGCATACAATCCATCATCTGTCCACTAAAATCATGGTTGATTCATTGTATTCTTGAGTTAGCTGGTCTTTAAAAATTGTTTGTTTTAGTAGTGCTGTTACTATATAAATTCTAGTTCTGCTAACTTTATGTTTTGCTATTAATATAATTTTTTCTAGATTTCTATGAAATTGTTCTCTTTTATTTTCCACAGTACATTGTAATTTGTTCAGCCCTTCCTCCATTGATGGATGCTACCTTAGTTTTCAGTTCTTTGCCACCATAGAAGAGCAGCTGTAAATATTTTTGTACATATAGGATCTTTTACTCTATCTTCAATCTCTTTGGGGGATAGGTCTAATAGTGGTAACTGTAGGGCAAAAAGTTTGCACAGTTTAATAACTTTTAAGACATAATTCAGAATTGGCTTTTCAGAAGAGCTGCCCTAGTTTATAGCTCTGTCGATAAATAGCAGATCAGTGTACTGGTTTTTTTCACAGCCCTTCCAATATTTCTCGTTTTTCTTTTTTTTGGCCACTTGGCCAATATGATAGGTATGACATAAGTTAATTTGAATTTCTCCAATTAGTAGAGTTGAAGCATTTTTTTATGACATCTTTTCATAGATAATTTAAATTTTCTCTCTTGCTAACTGCCTTTTCATATAATTTGACCATTTATCAGCCGGGGAACGACCTATTCTTATAAATTTGAATTGGTTATTTCTCTGTGTGGAAAATGAGACCTTTATCAGAGAAACTTAATACAAAAGTTTTTTCCTTAGTTACCAATTTCCCTTAGAGTCTTAACTGCTTTTGATGTAATCACAATTTTCCATTTTATCTTGTCTCACTGGTGCTGTGTTCCAGGTGTTATCCTTGAGTTATCAGTTACTTGATTTTTTTTATATCAGCATTTTTTCTAGCCTTATTGGACATCTTAGAATTCCTTCTAGTTTTTATTAGTGTCCCCACTTTTTAATCTTCGAAATAGTAAGAAATACTGTAACATATAGTACTAGATTTGGAATCAGAAAGACTAGAATCCAAATTCTTTTTCCCCATACTTAGTATTTGTGAACTATGGGAAACTTCTTTAACCTCTTTGAACCTTGATGTCCATACCCATAAAATAGCTGTAATAATATATATCTCACAGCATTATTGTGAGGTTCAAATGAGTTAACGTATCGCAAAGGCTTTGCAAATGTTAAAGTGCTCTATAAATAGCCATAATTTCTGTTATATCCTAGTATGTGTACATTTAGAAAAACTATTACAAGAGTATATGCTTGTATTTGTTTTTACCTGCAGATATTTGTAGAGCAATTGAATTATTAGAAAAACTACAAAGGAGTGGGGAAGTGCCACCACAAAAACTTCAGGCTTTGCAAAGAGTCCTTCAAAGTGAATTCTGCAATGCTGTGAGAGAGGTGAGAACCTTTGTTGTCACTGATATTGAAAAACATGCTTACTATTTACTCTTGTAAGACAACATTTTCATAAGATATAAGATGCCTGACTATAGATGTAATGAGATTGCCATGTATAATTAATTGTAGTTTTTTAAAATGATGTAAAATTAAGTAAAAATTACTTCCAATGACTTTTGGTTTTCAGGTTTATGAACATGTCTATGAAACTGTGGATATCAGCAGTAGTCCTGAAGTGAGAGCTAATGCTACTGCCAAGGTAAAAGTTTTTAGATAACAAAAATGCTATATCACAAACATTAAAATGAAAAAATAATAGGACTGTAATAAAAAGGGAGGGAGAAGGTGATATGGTATACTAAGAGCTCAAAACCCTTTGATATAATTCTTCCTTCCCCCTTACTTTGTCAAAAAGATGGCCTTTCTCTTGACAAAGGCCTCTATCTGTGTTTGATCCCATTGTTTTCTCCAGAAAATTACAACCTTAATCATTCTTACCTGTCTTTTGAATATCCCCTTTTCATCTCTTCCTTACTATCTTCAGACATGCAAGCCATAGTCTCTTCTAGGTATCCCTAAAAAAAGTAAAAAACAAAAACGAAAAGACTTCCTTTAGGCCTCATCATCCCCTCAAACATTTGTTCTTTATTTCTTCCTTTCTCAGTCAAATTCCTTGAAAAAGTTGTGTATCCTTGTTGCCTCTACTTTTCTCCATTCCTTAGCTTTCTCTGATAGAGCTTTCATTCTCATCATTTTACTGAAACTGCTCTGTCTAAAGTTACCAATGATCTGTATTTGGCACTGTTGACCTCCCTTTCCTAATAGCTACTTTTTCCTCAGGAATTTAACTATTCTCTCTTGGTTTATCTCCTGTTTGACCAAGTCACTCTTTCTTAGTCTCCTTTGGTTCATCAATCCATTTAATGCCCCCTAACTGTGATTCTTCCCCAGTGTTCTATTAGAGACCTTCTCCTCCTTTTGGGTCTATTTTTCTACATTTATAGACTCTCAATAAGATTACAATGGATCTTGTGTCATCTCTATGCAGATGACTCTCAGATATGTGTGAATGTATGTGTATATGTATCTGTGTGTATGTAATCTATATGTGTGTGTGTGTGTGTATATATATATTTATATATACATATATTATATATATATACAGAGAGAGATTGATAATCACCTCTGAATTATCTAGCCCCACTTCTTTCAGCTATCTTCAGTCTTGAATCACCAGTTGTTTCTCTTCTGCATTTTAAATTAATTTTCTTGGAGATAACCTTAAATTCAGTTCATTTAAAACTGAAGTCATTACCCCCCAAACCCACCCCCCTTTCCAAAGCTTCCCTATCTTTTTCAAAGTTATCACTATCCTTCCAGCGTTCCAGGGTCATAACCTCAGCATCATCCTGTCCTCGGTCTCCCTGACCACCCTACGTAGCAGTTACCAAATCTTGTTTCTACCTTCATAACATCTCTTCATATCTGATCTCCTACTTTTCACTCTCACAGCCACTCTCACAATCTTAAATCGGGTCCTTATTATCTCACCTGGATTATTACAAGTCTTTCATCTTCTCCTCCCCACCAAGTTTTCCACAACTCTAGTACCTCCTATATACTAAACTTCCAAAATAATTTTCCTTAAGAGCAGATCTAACCACATTATTTTCCTACTTAGTTAGCTCTAGTGACTTGCTCTTCCCCTAGGATCACTTATTAACTCTTCAGCTTTTAAAATCTGGCCCCAAACTATCTTCTAACCCTATTAGATATTACTTCTCTCTTACACATTCTTTAATCCACATGCAACACAACTGACTGTGCTGTATTAGAAACAATTTTCTTCTTACCTCTTCTTATCTTTACAGTACAGTTCAGATATATCTTCATGAAATTTTTTCATACCCCCCCCCCCCAATTCCCTATTAGTGTCTTCCTAAAACACCTGATATTTAACTACTCTGTTTATATTTAAACTCAGTACTTTAAGGTCATGGCAAACTGGATTAAGTGACTTGCCCAAAGTCACAAGATTAGTGAGTGTCTGAGGCCATATTTAAAGGTAGATGAGTCTTCCTGCCCCCCAGGCCCAGCAGTGCATCTACTGTGTCATCATTAAATATTAACTAAATATTTCTAAATGTTGATTAGTCTACTATAATATCTGTCTCGACTCTCATCACTGTCCATATCCTGTGTGTTTAAATGTACAGATGTTTGTGGATGTGTGTCTGTGTTTGTAATTAAATTTCATTCTACCTCAGTTAGTACAGGTCAGCCTTTTCACATTTACTTGAAAAAGAATTGGAGTAATATTTAAAAGGACAGTAAACCTATAATTCTAGCCTTATTCTTTAGAAACATATTAACTGAAAAGATCCTTTTTTCTTTCAATTCCACAAGTTACTTAGAAATTGTGGAGTCCTGTAGCATGTAGCAAGGAAGTACTCAATGATAGTCATTTCATTTATCACTTATTTGTTATACATTGGAGATAGACAGCATAAACTCCTTCCTTTGGAAGGACTCTGTCAGATATTCAAAAAAGACCATATAGCATGGTGGAGATAACATAATTGGAATTAGAAACCTGTTTCAAGTCTCATCTTGGAAACCTATAAACTTGGTCAGGTCACTTCCTGTTTGAGCCTCACTTTGTTTCTCTGGAAGGAAAATGGTGTTAATAATTTGGAGTACTTAGCTACTCTGATTATTGGGAAGAAAGTACTTTGTAACAGTGAACTTGTAAAGGTCACCTGTAAGGTTTGCAGAGTCATCTGAGCCTAGAAAAAAAAGAGTGAGAAGAGTACTACAGATATTATCCCCATGTGAGAGGCAATGGATTATAAATCAAGAAGACTTGGCTCTCTCGGCCAGTGTTCTTTCTGTGCAATACTCTTAAGACTATAAATGGTAGTGAAGCTGTTGACCAGCAATGGTAGGAGTTTCCTCACCTAAAATTCCTTACATTGATGAAATCACAGGTTTAGTCCCCATCCCATGGCAAATAAGGAAACTAAGATTGACAGAGGTTAAATGACTTGCTCATAATCATTTATCCTCAATAGTATATGTCAGCAATAAAATTTGAACCCAGATCTTCCTGACTTAGACCCCAGGACTCTTAACTGCCACACAAATGGTAACGTTAACAATGATTGTACAACCCAAGAACCTCTAGTTTTTTTCTTTAGAGTGTATCCGCTAAACCTAGCACTTTGATTGCTTACTCTTTCCAATTTGCTAGGTGGCATGTGCTAGTTGATTTTAAACTTTGATGCAGAAGTGACTCAAAAGTTTGCTGCCCCTCATAGTTCTGTGTCTAACCAAGCTAATATTGGACCTTTAAATGTAAGTATGTGTAAGATTACAGTTTTCTTCTTTCAGGCTACTGTTGCTGCCTTTGCTGCCAGTGAAGGACATTCTCATCCTCGAGTTGTTGAATTACCAAAAACTGAAGAGGGTCTTGGATTCAATATTATGGGAGGCAAAGAGCAAAACTCTCCTATCTACATTTCTCGGATTATTCCTGGTGGTATAGCTGATAGACATGGTGGACTGAAACGTGGGGATCAACTCCTGTCTGTTAATGGAGTGGTAGGAATGATTTTCTTTATAGTTGCAATAATGTCTTGTGACCACATGAGGGTGTATGTTGATCATAGAAACTTAGAGGATTAATTTTGAGGAAAATGCAAAGAAATTTTATAGTGCTATGTAAAGATTAGAAAACAAGTGGTCCAGAGACCTTTACTTAAATAGTATAAGAGAAAACACTTGTTTCATAGTGAAAAGTAATAGTGTATTATTCTGTGAGGTTTTTGTTTTTGAATGTGTAGGACAAACATTAGACTGAACAATGTGACTTGGCCAGAAACAGAAATTATGAAGCAGATTGCCTGCTGTTCTCTGACTTAGAAAAATAATAAGTTACTTGACCATTTATATTTGGGAATTTAATATGAATGTAAAGATTGAGAATGTTGTTGAACAAAATATTTCGCCTTGATGAACATTGTAGGTAGTGAATTGACCTGAATTAATACTCTTAAAATAATGATATTGAAACTTTTAAATGTTTTAGGATTTTATAAAATTGTTTTGGAATTTCCTACTAATGGTTTTTTCTTTATTTTTTAGAGTGTAGAAGGAGAACATCATGAAAAAGCTGTGGAACTGCTGAAAGCAGCACAAGGAAAAGTAAAATTAGTTGTGCGATATACACCTAAGGTCTTAGAAGAGATGGAGTCACGGTTTGAAAAAATGAGGTCAGCAAAACGCAGGCAACAGACTTAATGTACTGTGCACACCCCTTATTAATAAGCTTTGTATTCCATTTTGCATTTAGCTAAAATTGTTTTATTTAGGACCTACTGAGGGCTGCACTGACCGGGATTG
The DNA here is from genome assembly GCF_037893015.1 of Macrotis lagotis. NCBI lineage: Eukaryota > Metazoa > Chordata > Mammalia > Peramelemorphia > Peramelidae > Macrotis > Macrotis lagotis. The sequence goes on along the minus strand of NC_133660.1, from coordinate 251,648,034 downwards.
TATAAAAAGAAGTTCTCATAAAATACTCTTTACCATTTTATAAACACCTGTTTTAACATCATTTATGGTTACAGAGAAGCTATCCCTTTTTTTCTGACAAGAAAAGTAAAAGGCAATGAGGGCAATTCTGTCCAACTCTTTTTACAAACCTTTTTCAAATGCAATTTTTGTCATAAAGTTGTTATAAACTTTTAAAAATGCTTTTTAAATATTAAAATGTACTTTTACATTCATAATTTTTAAGAGCTTCATTTGACTGCTTATTTAAAAATAACAAGTCTTTGACTCTTTTTTGCTATTTTTTTAACCTGTGAAATTTCTTTATAGTTTTACAAAGAAGTGAAGCATACCATCAGAAACCATAGTTCATCACAATCTATATTACATAGTCAATACTCTATTTGATGAACACATAATTTATGTGATTTTAACTCAGTATATTTGAGGTTTTTTACCATTATTTGAGACATATGCAATGAATTATTTATTTATACTGATTTGTAAAAGCAAATTTTTTAAACTGAAACAATCATTCCTAAGACATGTTATTCTTTCATTATATTTGAATAGTGGGACAAGAGGATGTAATTTGATTGTGTTATCCCTGATTACATCTCTTTCTAACTAATTTGTACTGAACAAAATCTTAAATCTCAAAATGTAGAAACTATTTCAAACTTCATTTTTTCCATGCTTATCTTATTCTCTTTTGGTGGCATTCATTTTTATTTAGGCAAAGTATTATGTTGCAATCCTGTCATTTGTAGAGATGAGCCAGTGTTCTTAGGGGGGAGGGGAGTTGTAGGCTTAGGAAAAATAGTGATGCCAATGAGTTACATTTTTTATTGACCCAGTTTTGAATGGAATATTTTTAAGTGAAAGGAAGATAGAAATATATTCATAATGTTAGTTAATTTTTAATTAATTCATTCACAAGAAAGTGTCCAAGTGAAGATTTTTTGATCTGTCAGAGAATCAAAATGGAGTGTATAACACTAATAATGATTCACATATAATGATGAAAACTTAATAGGATACCTCATTCATTTGTCCACTGGATGTCACTGTTTCTCTGAAAGGCAGCTATAAGTACACCTTTGACCACGAGTAAGGAAATTTTCAAAGGCAGAAATTAGAATGGAGACATATTCCTCTTTAGTCAAAGAATATATTAGATTACCTGGAGGGTTTTTTCCTTCATCTAATAAATGATAGATGCTAAAAGGAAGATTTAATGTTGAATTAAGGTGAGAAAACTTTGCATAATTATCTGACCCATTGTAAAAAGTTGGCATTTTGTAATATTTCTGAAGGATTATTAGAATTAGATTAAAAGAACACTTTTTTTCCCCTGCATGTTTGTTAGCACTGAGTCTTTAAAGTTTATTCCAGTTTCCAGTGGTTTTTATAGTAAGAAGTAATAAATCACAACATTGTTATTTATCATTTAGGTATTGAGCACTGGATTGCATGGTTGAATATGTCTGTAGTCCACTACAAAATGTTTCTTGTATTGGTAAAATCATGTTGTTAAGCTGTATTTTTTTTTTCAGGAATAATTGATGTTTTAAAATATTGAGACCAAAATAGTATAGAATTATGGACATATTTTAATTTAAGTGAAAAAATATTAGAGATATTTGTTGTAGAGTTTTATATATTAAAGAGAGGTATTGGTGCAAATATAAACAATAATATTATTGTAAAACTTGTATATCTTGCATTACAGGGTAAGCATACCCTAAAGAAATCTTATTTTAGTATAACTACAGCTGCAATAGTTTTTAAGGGAGTGTCAGCATTTCATTATAAATTATGGCTTCCTGGTTCAGCATCTCAGCTGTTTCAACTCTATCAGCCAACTTAAATCTTTTTTGGTGTTGAAATTTAGTAAGTTGAGTAAGCTATTTTTTTTCTTCTACATTAATCCACAATCTGTTCTTTGTGTGGGTTGGCACCTTTTTGTAACTCTTAAAATAAAGCTTAAGAGGAGCCAAGTACAGTAGTTTCACTTGAGCTACTGCTAAGCATGAGGAGTAGTAGCATTTTGTTCTCATTAAATTCAATCTTCTCAGTGTATAATCTGAGTCTCTCAGTGGTTAGTCTTAGGTAACATCAAGTTGAAGGTATCTGGTATGAACATTTGGGAGCTTTGATCTTTGAACTCCTTGGCAAACTAAATAAACTTGTGTCACAATAAAAAAAAATATGATTGATTTTAATTCAAAAATGTTTTTTAACTCCTCAACATCTAGATGCAGGGTTATAATGCCAGGCACTAGGCAAGATAGTCCCAGCTTTCAAAGGTCATTACCCTCAAATAGGGTTTTGGGCTTCTACACAAAAAAAAAGTAAGTAAAAGGTAACTTAGTAAGTAGAGAAGGCCAGATCACTAATAAAAAGGGGAATCAGGGTAGGTGAATAAGAAAGTTGACACTTTTCTCTAAAGTTTTTAATTTATTTCCTTTTTACTCTCAAAAGGCATTAATTGGAGAGAGAGAGTAGGAACAGGCATGGCGTTTTATGGTTTTAATTTTCTCATTTTAGGGTCCTAAGTACTTGAGGACTCTTTGTAACTGGAATTTCAGAATTATTCAGTTGCTAGTAAATGTGATTATTTATCTTCAACTTGCCATTTATTTTTTAAAAATTAGTAGCAATTTTTTTGGTTAAAGTTATTTAGCAGACATTCCTTAATTGAAAGTGATTAAGACCTACCTTTTTACTAAAGCTTGCCAGTAGCAATATTAAAATTTTCAATATGCTTAAGGGTGTTTTTCTCTAAAAATGAATTCCAATAATAGCTTTATATTTTAAAAAAAATTGCTCGTTATTTGGAAGAGCAAAAAGAATGCAAGTGAGATATGTTTTTGACAATTTCAGAATTTTATATGACTTGAGTATAAACGTCATTAGTAGAAACACTATGTATTAGTCTGTGTGCAACCTGAACATCCGGATATGTTTAAAAGATACCATCATAATTTTATTTTATTCTGCAATTTTTTCAAACTAGCTTTGTTAAGATATTTTGTTTACATTTAATATTGATATTGCAGCATTTAATAGAAAAGATGGTGATAATGACATAACTAAAATAGATAATATGAGCATGACTCGGTGTGGATTCAAAAAGAATACATGTTGTGAATATTTTATAATGTGGGGAAATCATTTGAAACATCAACTACTCTTTAATAATTGTATTTCCTGAATAAATGTATGTTTATGACTTTTTCTAACTTAAACTTTATATGTTGTCTTTTATTCTGCCAAAAAAGTTTGGCAGATTACACTTTACCTTCACCAAAGATGACAAGGAGTTGATATTCAAGATAAATCTGTTCTAGAGGAACTACGTCCTCAAATACTAAAAGAATCACTCTCAGCAATGATAATTGAAGGATCCGGGAGAAGAGGAAGAGTTTTGATATTCAACAACAAATCTTAGTAGAATCTATAAACCCCAAAAAGGTTACATTCTTAATCATAGAGGAAATCTTGAAGAACTCATGAAGGTGATGGTTATTGGACTTGTAGATGCAGAAGTGGGTATGTTTAGTCTGGAGAAATATGACTTTGGTGTAATTGGTAATCATGTCCAAAGCCTCTACTCTGAGATAAGCATTGTTCTCGGCACTTTCTGGAGGGTTCCAAAAGTTGCAGGAGACAGTTCTTCAGAGCTTACAATCTAAGGGGGAAACAAAATGCAAACCAAGCAAGCTGTGCACAGGATAAATAGGAAATAATTAAGAGAGGGAAGGTACCAGAATGAAGAGGGGGTTGGAGAAAATTTCCAATAGAAGATGTTCTAATTGAGACTTAAAGGATGCCAAGGAGGTTGAGGAGCATTCCAGGAAGCATGAGGGACAGCCAAAGAGAATGCCTGGAGTTGAGAGATGGAGGGTCTGGTCTCATGGAACAGCAGGAAGGCCAGTGCCTCCAGATGGGAGAATATGTGTTGGGCAGTAAAGTATAGGAAGACTGAAAAGGTAGGAAAGGACTGAGAGGCTTTGAATGCTAAGTTGGGAGCCTGAGGGACTGGGAGGATAGTGTTGCCCTCTTCAATAATAGGGAAGGAGCAAACATTTAGAGGGAAAAGTGGAATGGGCAGCCTTGGGAAGTAGTACATCTTGACTCATTGGAGATCTTCAGGAAGAGGCATAATGACCGCTTATCTGGGATGCTGTAATGAGGATTTAAGGTATTGAGATCCTTCCCAACTCAACTGTGATTCTGGGATTGTTACAGGAATGTAATTCTGGGTTATCAAGGCCTACCAACAGAGCACAGGTTTTGGTAGGTCTTACTGAGCTTGAAAAGTTTCAGGTATGAGCCTAGGTACAAACTGTTGTCTCAGGGTCTAGTTAAGGTTGGAGCCAGCTCAAGACCCTGGGATTCATGGAAATTTTTTAGCAATAGCAGCACTTGAAGACCATTCAGTGATTGAGTAAATGTAAAAACATTGATAAAATACTTGCTTTTTGCTTAGCACTTGAGATACAAATTAAAAACAAGATAGCCCCTATTTTTAAATTGTTCACATTTTATGGGATGAAACACCACCAATGGGAGGTTTTACCTTCAGGTAATCTCAAACTTGATAATGATAAGGGGAGGGGTTCCATCTCAGATCATTTAATTCTCTTTTTAGGTTACAAGAAAATAACATTCATAGATTTTTACAAACTTTTGGGAACAAACTAAACTGAAATCGTTCCAGAACCTTTTATATTTTTTTATGAACTTAAACATTTTAATACCCACTAATTGAAAGAAATTTAAACTCAATTTTTTCCATATAAAAACATTTTTATTTCAGTTTTAATACCTTTTAATCTCCCATTAAGTGCCACTCATGCTTATTATTACATAAACATGATCCCAGGTTTTTTATTGGGGGGGGGGATTGCAAGGCAATGGGGTAAAGTGATTTGCCCAAGGTTATACAACTAGGTAATTATCCAGGCTAGTGCTCTGCCCACTGTGCCACCTAACTGCCCTGATCAGTTTTTGAAGTATCTAAGTGACACATTGGAGGGTATTCTGGACCTGAAGTCAGAAAGATCTCTAGATTCGATTCCTGCTTTAGCTGCTGAGTGATCCTGGATAAATCATTTCATCTCTGCCTCAGTTCCTTCAAAAAAATTTGAAACAAGGAGCAGTTAGGTGACATACTGATAGAGCACCAGCCCTGGACTCAAGAGGACCCGAGTTCAATTCCAGCCTCAGACATTTAATATTTAACTTAGCTCTGTGACTTTGGCAGGTCACTTAATCCTTGCAAAAAAAAAAATGAAATACAATAGCACCTGCCAGCCAGGGTGATGCTAAGACACAAATGAGATAAAACTTTTAAAATGCCTGGTACCATGCTTGATACACAAAGACCCTGTCATTGGAGCATAAATTCTGACAGGTCTTCCTGCCTAGCTGGAACAACTTCAAATACAAGCTTGGAAATGATCTGTCCTCTAAAATCAGGCTCCCAGCCATCAGAGGCATATCTCCAGAATGTTAGCCACTAGGTAGTCAAATGTTTTACCTCACAGATACTGACCCCTAAGGCATAGAGTTCTAATCCTCAGTGACTTGATTTCCTGCAAAAGTGAAGTCACAGATTCTTGGATTGTTAAAACATTTAAGAAATAGGCATTTGAATTCTTGAAGTTTGATTTAGACAAAGTTTCACAGAATCAGATTTGGAACTGAAAAGACATTTTTTTTTAAATTTAAGGCAATGGGGTTAAGTGACTTGCCCAAGGTCTCACAGCTAGCCAATTATTTAAGTTTCTGGGCTGGATTTGAACTGAGGTACGCCTGACTCCAGGACTGCTGCTCTATCCACTATGCCACCTAGCTGCCCCCTGAAAAGACTTAGAGAGCCATTGCAACCAACAGCATCCTTTTAGAAATGAAAAAAAATGACAGTGATTTGCTTGTGGCCACAACTAGTAAGGCAGGAGCTGAACTGATCTCTTTCTTAGTCCAAGTCCAGGATTCCATCCACTGCATCACTTGTTCCTCCTTGTAAAGGAACAGACAAACGTGAACAAGTAGAAATTTAGATGATAGAGATAGTCTTCTATAATTAGGCTTTTTATTTTTATGAACCCAATTCTAAAACTAATTTTTCAGGAGCTTAAGTTGTAAAAAAAAAAATCTTTCATTTTTGTAAAAAGAACTGTATTCTTAATCTCTTTAAGGAAGTCTTTATATTCCTAGCACTTGTGTCTCTTGAGTAGGTTACATGTTAAATGTTTATTGATGGATGAATTAGGTATATTTCTGGCAATCTTTTACACCAAATGAAAAATTTACAGGAACCCTGCCTTTTTTTTTTTTGCAAGGCAATACCCAAGTTCATGCAGCTTGGTAATTATTAAGTGTCTGAGGCTGTATTTGAACTCAGGTCCTCCTGACTCCATAACTGGTGCTGTATCCACTGTGCCACCTAGCTGTCTCCAGAAAGCCTGCCTTTTAAAAGCAATTCTTCAGTAAATTTTTTAAAGCACAAAATTATTTTGTGAAGTAGCCTGGATTTTTTCCCCCTAAGTTTTGTATACAATTTTGCTTTAAATTGGTTACTCCCATATTTGAAACTGATTTATACATATAAATTCCCAATTGCACACTATCTTTGATGTTTAGTGAGGTTAAAGTTTATATTCAAAATTATTGGTTTTGATGAAGACAAGCAGAGATTTTAGTCAAAATGAATTTAATATTAAAAGTGCAATCTTCCTCATAAATCATGCCCACCAATGAGTATTGATCATCAGATTAGTAGAAAGCACCTACATAGTACCTCACTTTGCAGGAACCCAATGTTTATTGAATGTAGTTTGTTCAATAGTTACATTAAGGCACAGTGGGATCTGAAATTAGAGTTCACTGAGTGATTGAGGAGGAACAGTGTAGTTCTTTCCATGCATGAATACAATTATAAAGAAAGCAGTTAAGTTTGTTTTTATTTGGCCCTGGGGGTCAGACCTAGGAGCAATGGGTAAAAGTTACAGGGAGGTTTTAGTTGTGTACAAAGAAGAACTTCATAATTAGGACTTTTAAAAAGTTGAATATGGTTGCTTAAGGAGAGATGATGAGTTCCTCTTCAATAGGATCTGGGTAATAATTTGTGAAGAAAAGTTCCAGCTCAGATATGGGTTGAGCTAAATAACCTTTGAGGTTCATTTGAACCGCAGATTTCTAAAGTTCTGAAGTATTCCAGATATTTTATTTAAAATGTATGGGAAATATACTTAGTAACCTGTATCAAAATAGAAAAGATATAAGGCAAACTTTGAATATTCCTTATTGCCCTCCTTTACCTTCCTTTCCATATTTTGCATGCTTTCCCCAAAGGATATGGTCGACCTTGGATCAAGGGCAATCTGGGTTCAAATCTTGACACTGACACACATTGCCTACCTTATACCTGACACTATTTTTTCAGTGTTTTAGGTGACTCTTTTAATGGCTTTTAAGTTCTCTATATTAGTAAATATTTAGTGGAACATCAGTAATCAACAATATACCTGGGAGAATTATCAGTCCATAAGGAATGCCATCCCAATTTCCTAAGCTGTCCTATTACTCTGGTTTCTCTATAGGCAGAATTGAACTGATGAAAATGCCTGAAAGCATCTTATTCCAACTTTACCCAAAAAAGGGAATAGTTGTCTGGGCAAGGCAGAATTGCCCTGGCCATGGGGCCTTGGTGAAGTTTGTCCATCAGAGTTGATAGAGGAAGGTCTGCCTTTCACCAGTCCAAAAACCTAATTTACCATAGATATTTGTTGTAACTATACTTTTTCACTTTAATCACTAATTTGAAAAATGGTGATATTTAGCCTGGAGAAGATCTAGGGGAGCAGAACAGAAAGGAAAACTTGAAGCAATGGATGAAAGTTGCAAAAGAATAAATTTAGACCTGATGTAAAGGAGAAATTCCAAGTAGTCACAGATCTAAAGTAAAATGGGCTGCTTTGAAAGGTAATGGATTCCCCTTCATTAGAAGATCTTCAAAGGCTGAAAGTGACTACTTGATAGGAATAGTGAGGAATGGATTCTTGTTTGAGTATGAGTTAAACTCCACAATCTTAGAGTTTACTTCCAAATCTGAGTTTTTTGTGAGCATAGGCTAATGAATTAGGCATCCCTTCCCTAAGAGAACCTCACATGGCTTACAACTTGTCATTTTGAAAAATGGTATCTAACTCAGAAATAAATAACTCCCTCCCCCACCCACAAGGGTCCAAGAGTTCATATGCTTTCCAAAACTCATGATAGATACAGTTCTAATATACAACGACGATAAACCTAACATGTTTTTAAAAGAAAGCGCCATATGTTCAAAAATCCATGGGTGATTCATTTGTGACAAAAAATTGGAAAATTCTAATGGATGGTAAATATCTAGATAAATTGTAATTTTTATTTTTAAATAATATTTTTCCCTTAATTACATGTAAATTCAATTTTAATGTTCATTTAAAACATTTTTGAATTCCAAATTTTCTCCCTCGTGAGATGGTAAGCAATTTGAAATAGGTTATTCATGTTCAGTCATGTAAAATATATTACCATATTAGTCATGTAAAAGAAGACAGATCCAAAAGAAAAATATTTTTTCAAAATAAAATGAAAAATAGTCTTGATCTGCATTCAGAATCCATCAGTTCTTTCTCTGGAAGTGGATAGTATTTTTCATCATAAATCCTTTGGAATTATCTTAGATCATTGGATTGCTGAGAATAAGTCATTCACAGCTAATCATATAAAATTGCTATTACTGTGTACAATAATCTGGTTCTGCTAGCTTCCCTTTACATCAGTTCATATAAACCATTCTAGACTTTTCTGAAATCCTGTTCATTATTTCTTATAGCACAGTAGTATTCCATTACAGTCATATATATAGAGATATAGATATATAACTTGATCAGCTCTACCCCAATTATTGGACATTCCAATCAGTTTCCAATTCTTTGCCATCACAAAAAGAGCTGCTGCTTTTCCAAGTAGTGAGATACTACTGCTCTGTTTAAAAAAATAATAAATAAAAAAGACCAAAAAAATATTGAAAGCTTGATCCAGTATGATAGAGAATAGAGGTGTCAAATGTGCAACCCAATACCTTCAATGCCTAGATTAAAATATAATTGGGAAATATTTAACAAAATAAATAAAAATACAACAAAATATAGATAACGTTACATTTTAAAATTAAATCAGTTTGCTGCTATATAGGAATCCCTTTGTATGGTTTAGTGACCCCTGTTTCTATTTGAATTTAACACCATTGATCCAGAGCAAAGAAAACAGAAGCATTGACTTGCTCTACATCTTTATAAAAAATTACAAAACTTTTATAAGTATATGGAAGAAAACAATCAGGACAAAGCAAAAACAATCACAATTATAAAAATGTGAATAAATTTTATTGTTTGGTATTTTATTTTGCTTAATTTTATTTGTGATTTACATTTATAATTTATAATTTTAAAACCTCAAAATAATTAGTCTGCAAGAGAACTGAAAATCAAGTGCATCAAGAGGAATGGGGGGGGTGGGGAGAAGGCAGATGTCATTTCTGACCAGAAAGGTCAGAAAGTTATCTGGGAGAGATGGCATTTGGGGTTGCTTTAAATGGATCTTTTGGTGGAAGTGGGGATAAGGTGGTCAAAACCTTAGAGGCAGGAAAGGCCAGGATAAGTATGGAGGGCAGCAAGTCATCACATTTGGATGGTACACAAAGTACCAGTGAGAAGTCATATGACATAATACATAAGAGAGTGAGAATGTTGACTTAGATTTTATTACTGGAACAATTCCTCACTGTGTTACCCTGAACAAGATATTTAATTGCTCTCCACCTCAGTTTCCCCATTTGTATAATACAGATGTTAGAGTCAATGGCCTCTAAGATCTACAATCGTATGAACTTCTCTGGGCTCTGGTTTAGCAGGTCATAAGAAGCTATAAAAACATGAAAGCTATAGTCATTTACTGGGCTGCATTAAAAAAGGAACCCAAAGATTCTCACCTTACTAAGTCCCTAGCCAATAGAAACACACAGCTACTGTTTGGTTATATAACCTTTTAAAGTATACATTTCATGGTAAGGTTTTCATGACCTCACTTGTTCAACTACACTATTATAAACTACTGCTTGTTCTGTTATTGATGCTTTTTGTAGAATGAAGAGGAAAATACAGCCAGAGAAGCATTTGCAATCTCTATGTGGCTTAACTTACAGCCAGTATAGAACAAAGGGAAATTCAGAAAGGTCTTTATTGTGTTCTTTGTCCCTTTGGTATTATGATTTAACTGCAGGTGTTTTTTTTAAAAACAGCTTAAGTGTTCCAAGCCAAAGTCTAGGTAACCAGAGCAGTGCTCTTAATTGTTATCAGCTTTGGGGATGTATTTTGAAAACTGCCTAATTTTAGAAACAAACTTTCAATTGGTAACAATCTAGCCAGAGCTTCCAGAGAGTGAAGTTGGATTTTTGTTGTTTTAATTCTGTTTGATCAATCTACTCTTCCAGCCAATAGGAGAAATATAGTTCTGCCCAAGTTAAGATGACAATCTTTAGATATCTTTGACATTTATCTTTGACCCTCACTTCAGTGGAGGGTAAACGGGGAGGGGGCTTTAATTTTGGTTATTTAAACTTTGATTTAAAAAAATATAATTTAATGGCTAGCAGAAAAACTTCATACATACCTACGGGTACATCTGTTATTTGACATGAATTTTTAAGTGCAATGCTTACATTAGTATATAAAACATTGTGTTTCAAAAACCTACATTTATGTTGAAAGCTTGTTTCAATTTTTAGTAATATAAGAAGTATCTTGAAGTAATTTAATTTATACAATGTACCTCATGGCAAAAAGTACAAATTAGACATAAAAGTATGTAGTTAGTCTATGTGACTAGGGAAGAAGCTCAGGGATCCAGAGGTGACCCAGGAGCCCAGAAGAACTGAATTCAGCCTGCTTGTGACACTTATGGCTGTTTATTTGTTCATATTGTGTGACATAGAATAGACTTATAAAATAATACAAAATTGTATAAGAGAGCTGAAAAATACAATCAATGGGAGATCTGTAGAGGCCATCTGTCTATCACTCCTGCATAATAAAGCCAACTCTCTAAGGACTGTAATTTACAGACTTCTCTATTGGTAGAAGAAATTTTCCCTTTCCTATATCAATAGAATGATAGACCCTGTTCCTATTTCTATAGTATGTTATTTTAAATGTTTGTCTTTGTGTCTCCAGTATCTACCAGTGTCTATCACACCAATCAGTTAATAAACATTACCTATTTTTGTGCCCGGTAGAGTGGCTGCCTTCCTGGAGCTTACAATCAAAATGGGGAGATATTGGCATTTATTGGGCATAATTGGCATTTATAAATTCTTGGAGACAGACTGATTAAGTAATAGAAGGTTGACCCTGTGAGGACTGTATCTTTAGTGAGCCTGTCTGAAGACACGAATTGAAGGAGTGTTACAGAAGAACATGTCAATTATCCCATGACTATTTCCTGTCCATTTACTATGTGCTAAAGACTGACGTTTTGGTTGGTTGCTGAAGCAGAATTGCCTCAAAAATTCTAATGATTTGACCTTGATGCTGTGTTTGAGTGAGGAGACCTCCATGTGGAGAGAGCACTAATGGCTCATCTCCCCACTAGTCAACATGAAGCCAGAAGCATATACCCCTACTATTTCTTCTGTCCCTGTGGCATCTATTGTTTACTGTTCTTTGTTGAAGGATTATTGTAGATGGAATGGACTAGTAAGCCTTATAAGCTTTGAAAGATCAGGAGACCTAGTAGTCTGGGAACTGGAGTTTTGGGACAGCTAAACCTAGTCCCCCAGAATTGTCCAAATCAGTAGGTTTACCCTGAAGTCAGGATGCTGGACCTTACAAACAAGGGAGTATCTCTGTTCATTTAACTATGCCAAAATTGGAGAAATGAATTTGATAGAATACATACTATGTAGAAACAACTTTTAAAGTTGAAACCATTTCTCTAGGGTCTGAGGGTGGTTTAGAGGAGAGTGGGTCCCTAGTTTAAGGAGATGTTTTCTACTTATTTCTAGATTTGGTAAGTATGCATTTGTAAAAAAAAAAAAAAAGACATAAAATAGTTACATGATACTGGGGTGTTCAGCCCTGTAAGATATCAATAATATAAAGGAGATACAAACTGTAATTAATTACTGTTTGATGTTTAGGAAAACAGACCAGAATGGGCACTCAAGTATATGATGTTTGTCCTTTGTTCTTGAAAAAGCCCATGACATGGTAGAGGTGCCATGACATGCATGTGTGTCTTAACTGCACATAGTATTAGAAAGACATTCCATCTTCTCAGGGGACCCTATACAAAGGAGAAGATTTAAGGAATGTAGCTCTAGGGACCAAGCTCATCAGTATAAGCAGGAATTCAAATAAGGATACCTCCAGAGTATATATGAGTTACATTTAATTGGAAAGAGCACTAGAATTCAAGTCAGAAGAGCTCAACTTTTGTTTGCTATGGATATTGGGTAAAAATAACCATAGCAGTCATATGTATGTGTGATATATATGTATATATGTAAATATACTCAGAAATACATAACACACATACATGCATATATATATATATATATATATATATATATATATATATATATACGTCTTGGATTTAAGAAGTACGTTTACGTTCATTATCTCATTATTTCACGGTCCTATAAGATAGGATAGTTTGGTTTTTATTCAAATGTTTTAAGAACTTCCAATGAGGAAACAACTCTTGAAGCTTCTCTGTACTTTATCATCTTAGAAAATCACCTGGGACACTGAAAGGTTACACAACCAGTAAATATCAAAGATACCTAAAGTATCTAAAGGTATCTAAAGTCATCTCTTCTGCCAAGGTTGCTTTGGTTGAGTACAGATTTTATTGTCCCCATTTTACAGATGAAGAAACAGACTAGTAGACATGGTAGAAAGTAAATGAATATCTGGGCTTATCTCTCCTGATTCTAAGTGCACTTTTCATTGTTCGTAATATTAATTTATATAGGAGAAAAGATATCATGCATGTCATCACTAGTTTGTAGGTAGCTAGGTGGTACAGTAGATAAGAGTACTGGTCCTTGAGTCAGGAAGACTCATCTTCCTAAGTTCATTTCTGGTCTCAGACACTTTCTAGCTGTATAACCTTGGGCAAGTCACTTAACCCTGTTTGGGTTTAAACTGTTTGCCTTAGTTTCCTCACCTGTGAAATGAGCTGGAGAAGGAAATGGCAAACCAAGAAAACTTCAAATATAGTCACAGAGTCAGACATGACTAAAAACAACTGAATAACAACAGTGAACTAGTGTTTACCCCAATGTCTCCTCCTTACTGGGCAGGCATTGATTTGAACCAGATAAGCTACAAAGCTTCAAGTTAACTGAGACCTAGTTCCTTCACCTGTTCTATGGAGGGATTGTATTCTTTGATTTTTCCATTGAAAATTCTGTGATCCTGTCATTTTGTATTTTATGTGAGTTTGGGTCATCATGTTGTGATGTTTAAAAAAATCCAAAAGACAAAATTTCTGGATAATTTAATCATTTTATTTAATAATACTAGGATTTTAGTAAAAGGAAGGTCATTTGGTTGTCTTTCTCTTAGACCAAAGACTCCTTATAGCAGTAGGCTCACAGTTTATATACCCTTTGAGGAGTAAGTGTCTCTGAGGATGGCAATCAATTCTGATTGGTCAACAATGAATGAGAAAATGAATATTACATTGAGAGGCTGGGCTGTATTATAGTGAGGGTCTCAGAGTAGTGACTTGGGTCACCCAAGCCTTGGTCCCAGAGTCTTATCAATTTCCATATCTCCGGTCAGACAAAAGGGAGAATCCACATCTTCCCAGACCTGTCTGAGCAAACACAATGAGCAAGAATGTACCCATTCCCCTAAACTTAGAATTTCTCTTACTGTCTTTGATAGATCTCAGTCATCATGGCTGGGTAAATATTTAAAAAAAACTTACCACACTGGTTTGTTTCCAGATGAGGAAGGAGAAAAGGAGAAAAAGTTTGGTCCTAATTTATAACTAATTATTAAATACAAGAGAAATAATCATTTCTCACAATACTTTAAAAGAATCCAACAGGCAGGTCACTAGAAACATAAATGAGGAAAATGAGACTCGAAGGCCTTTATATATGCTAGACCCAAGTTCCTATATATAGCTCTAATGAACCTAAAGGTCATTAAGTCCACATTTCCACCCTACCCCTATTTTACAGAGGGGAAAAACTGGGCTCAAAGGTTTAGTAACTTCACCAAGATTTCCAAGTAGTAAGTAATAGAGAAGGGACTTGAACTCAGGTCCTTTGTCTCAAAAGACAAGATAAGATACTTTTGAGAAACTTCAAGTACTATGGTTGGTTTGCTGGAATAGGAAACCCCAGATATATGAAATCTACTTCAGACACTGGCTAGCTGTATGACCCTTATCAATTTGATTCAGCTCTCTAGATTTCAGTAAAATGAGGATGTTTGAATTCAAAGATGTCTGAGGACCCCTCCAGCTCTAAATATATGATCCCATGACCAGAGAAAAAATTTTTGTCCAAAAGAAAAATTTATTGTCCAAGGACTGTCTGTCCTGAAAAAGTGCAATCTGACTCATCCAAAGAAGGGCTGTTTTGCTCAGTCTTTTGCAAAGATACACTAAGGCATAATAGGAATTATAATTCTTTTCAATGAGGAGAGGGCCTATATATTGGTGAAATTCAACAATCATGAGTTCTTGAAATTTATAGTGAATTATTTACATATTAGGTAGTGGCTATCATCAATTAGTCTTAACATTAAATCAAATGGTTAAGGGAGATCAAAACCTATTGGAGGCAGGGAGGGAAAATCTCATCCTCACTCTTCATACTCAAGACTCCATCTTGTTTCCACCAGCAAGTTTCAGATAGATGTATATACCCCCCATCTTTTTAATTTAGATTATAGCCTTCCTGAAATCAGAGATTATTTTCCTTACCTCCCTCTCTCCCCAAAGTAAGTATTTTATAAATATGCAAACTGTTGGTATAATAGAATATTGGCTTTGAAGACAGAAGACAATATTGAATATAGTACATAATATTTAGTGAATTCTCATTTAGGAAGACCTTTCTTGAACTCCTCCTTCAGACAATTAGCAATTGTGTGAAATCACAGTTCAGATACACAAAAATCAATAATAGTATCAAAGTGTCAATATTAGCTACATCCAAGGCATGTAAGATAATTTAATTTGTGTAAGCTTGCACTGCTGAGAAGATACAGTAAATGCAATAGAATGTCCTAATATTTTGCTAACCTTTAATATTTCATAATCAAAGGAGCTTCAATGGGGAATATAGCCCTGAAATCTATTGAGTCATCTGGACTTTTTCATATCAAGGTTATAAAATTTATCTTTGAAAGACCCATTCCTAGAGGAGACTGAAATCATTTAAGGGTCCCTTGATGTGATCTGGTCACTGCCCCAACTATTCCCAGCAAGCAATCGTTCTGCCACTGATCAGAAAGAGGGAGGAGGACATTTTTTCAGAATTAATAATGAAAGAAATACCAATAAGGATTTTTCAGAGACTTCAGACTAGGATAATTTTTAAATATTTTAAAACATTTCTTAAAGTGAGAAGAGGGGGGCAGCTAGGTGGCAAAGTGGATAGAGCACTGGCCCTGGAGTCAGGAGTACCTGAGTTCAAATCCGGCCCCAGACACAATAATTACCTAGCTGTGTGGCCTTGGCAAGCCACTTAACTCCATTTGCCTTGCAAAAACAAACAAAAAAAAAAAGTGAGAGGAGGGATCTACCTTCCATATCCCTAAGGTTACAAAGAATAAACAAGCTATTTGATATTCAAAGCAGTGATGTCAGCTAGTAATGAAGGTAGTTAAAGTGGCACAGTGGATAGGACAATGAGTTTGGAGTCAGGAAGACTCATCTTCCTTAGTTCAAATCCAGCCTCCACCACTTACTAGCTGTGCCATCCTGGTCAAGTCACTTTGCCTTAGTTTCCTCATATGTAAAATGAACTGGAGAGCAAAAAGGGAACTCATTCCAATATCTTTGCCAAGAAAGCTCTAAATAGCACCACAAAGCATCAGACATGACTGAACAATAACAAATATATAAACCCTACTGAGAGAACCATATATTAATTGACATTATCTAAATTATACTGCACTTTTATTTTGTTAAATCTTTCTCAATTACATTTTAATCTGGGCTACTGGGGAGTGGGTTTGACACCCTGATTTAAAGGTTTAAAAACAAAACTTCACTTAAAAAAGTAACTAAAATATTAAAACTAATTTAATGGGTTTTTTTAATCATGTAAAAATCTGTTTGTTGTTCGTGTGTTCAAAGGCATATCATCTGTTCATAAATTAGTTCTTCTCTTGACATTGACAGATAGACCAAATTCAACCAGAAAATAATCTGGGTAATTAGTGTTTCATTCCCAACCACCTCAACCTCCCTCCAAGATTCAGGCCCTAAGAACATCTGAATTTGACTCGTTTCTGTTCTGTTCCATTGATAGGTAATTAAGATTATTAGCTCTTGTGATAGATAGCAAGATTTGGGATTAAAGCAAGACTCTGTAAATTGTGTCTATTCTTTTAGGAAGAGAGAGAACTAAAGTGAGATGAGGACAGGTTTTTTTATCCTACTGGAATGAACTCAGGAATTTTGAGGACCTCTCAAGATCTGAAAAAGAAAGAAGGAGGTGGCTATGACTAGGCTTTTCTTGACATAGGAGCAGCAACACAACCATAACATAACAGCAGCATTATCTTCCTCAAACCTCTTCATAGGCCCCCTCTAAGCAGATAAGCAGAAAAGTTTATGAGTATAGATAGGGGTTTTTTCATTTTATATCTTGGTCACTTACTCTGGTAGCTGAATATCTGAGAGAGGAATTGGTAGCCTTTTTTAAAAACAAAAAGTCCCAGTACTTTATTTTATGCATAACATTTTTATTTTTTTCACTACTGTTCTTACTTTTCTTAATAAACATTTTTTTAAAAAGTCCAAAAAGAAATTGCTCGATAAATATCTACCAATCCAGCAAAACAAATTCCCACATTAGTCATATCCTGACATGTGTGTCTCTTTCTGCATCTTAAATTGACCTCTCTTTTAGGAGGTGAGTGGTATATTTAATTTTCATTCTTTCAGACTCATAGTTTATTGATGGGAGTTCTGAAATTTGTAAAGTCATTTTTATCTATAATGTTATTGTCTAAACTGCTCTTATTTCTGTTTGCTCTACATCAATTTATAAAGGTTTTACCATTTTTCTCCAAAAATTACATCATTTTTCATTGCATAATAATATTACATTATGTTAATAAATTTGTTTAGCCATTTATCAATATAAGGATCCTCCCTTAGACTCTCATTTGGGGCTATCACGAAAAGAACTAATATAAATTTTTTAAACATATCGATTGTTTTCTTCTTTGATTTCTTTGGGGGTTGAGGCCTAGCTGGGCTGATCGGTATGCACTTTTCTGGAAAAACTTCCAAATTGTTTTCCAGAATGGCTGGACTAATTGATAGCTCTAACGACAGTTCCTTAGTTAACCTGTTTTCCCACAGACTCTCCAACATTTGTCAGCTTTCTCTTTTGTTAGCTTTTCCAGTACTTGCCTTACTTCATTTGATGGATCTAATCTTATTTCTCATAAAGGTCTAAGATTGGCCATTTTCTTAATATTTTCTGGTGTCATTTTTTTTGTAACATAACGATATAGAATAGCAATGGCAATAAGTGAGAAAGAATTGGGAATGCTAGCATAGGACTGGGTCTCAAATCCTCTCCTTCCTCCCCCATCTAATAGAGAGTTTTTTGCTCTCTCACCAGAGTAATAACCTTAGCCACTTTATAACTACACTTCCAAGGACAAAATTATAATGAATCTGGACCATTTAAAAAATCCTCCTAATCAGATACAAGCCTAATATAGTAATTTATGGTTACAGAAACTTGAAATATGCAACTAATTTTAATTAAAATTCCACAAAGAATTTAGTACTAATACCTGAACCCAAAGACAAGTCAATAAAATTTCCCACCCTACCTCCTTCCAATTAGGGGAATCCCACTTCACTAGGGTTCTAAACAGTCACTCCCTACTTATTAGCACCACTAATTAGGTCTTTTTCCACTGCCCCTAAATGAAGAGAAACTCAGGATCAGCTGACAATCCACCAACCCACATCACTTCTTTCATGGACCTACACATTGTACAAGACACCAAAGGTACCAGATCTAGGTTTGCATTCTCATGCTGCAACTCTGCTTCTTAGTTCTAGTCCCTTCTCTGATTTTTGTGTCTAGAGTTCCTTTTTTGCATTGATCTTTCTGGTTTCTCTGTTATTCATCAGGTGCTCCATCTCTGCTGCTTCCAGTTCCACTTGTTTTACCTGAGAGTTGGCATCTTCACCTTACTACTTCTCTGAAACAATGTCTACCCCTGCTATTACTGTTTCCTCTCCCCTTTTCAGGAAAGTGTTATACTCATGACACCTCCAGCTTCTTAGATTAGGCACCCTGGTGGTTACACAAAAGGCAGCTGGGAAGGCTCATTGATTTGTCCTCACCAAACAATCATCAGCCTTCAACCCTGTTGCTGAGTTGACTTGATTGCAATTCCTTTCATTTCACTGCTTACCTTCCTCAGAAGATAAGCAATGCCTTCCCACAACTTCCAGTGTCAGTACCATCTTTTAGTGGGTCAGGGGTATGTTTCTGTGTGCTTTCCTATTCAAAAGCACTAACAACCCCAGAAAGGGAAGACCAAAGTGACCCAGGCTCAATGTTCCCATTACAGCTACAAAGGAAACAAAGGAAAAGTTGGGTAATGCTTTATAAAAGTTAACTAGCTAAGTGAAATTAATTTTAAGCTCTATCTCAATGAGCAAGAAACTCAAAAATTTAAATATCAATAGTTAATGAAGAAACACTAGAACCTTTCCTAATAGTTTCAGGAGTAAAGCAAGGAGGCCCTCTTCCCCATCATTATTTAACATACATCCCCCAAAACTTCAAATTGAAATAAGAGAGAAAAACCGAAAGCATAAATATAAACTAAGAAAAGCCAAAGCTATCTCTACTTGCAGGTGTCATGATTCTTTCACTTAGAAAATCCTAGAACAGCAAAGAAAACTGTGACCATAAGTGGCAAGATACAAAATAAGATGACAATATAATTTCAACATAACAGTAACGAACTTTCATAGCTATTCAGGAGTTTGTGATCATCAATAAAATAAAAAATATGTATTTATTTTGACTTCCCACTCAACCCCCACCATAGAAGAAATGACATTTCAATACAGGCAAAACTTTAAAAGAGGAAAAAATAATAATCTTGTTGCTTTTTTAAAACACTTAAAATATTTCCCCTCTAAGGGGATAATCTCTTCCCTTCCTACTAAAGGGAAGGGAGTTATGTTTCTTTTTCAAATGAGGAATCTTGCTCTCTAGGAACAAGGTTGTTCCTTATAATTTATGGAAATTTGATTGCCTTTTGAAGTGGTATTCTACCAGAAGCTATTTAGTAAGGAAGAGCATTGATAAAACAAAATTCCTTTTTTACCCCACATTCTCTAAGTAGAAATCCTCACTACACTACTCTCTTTTATATTGGATAATTTATGTTAAGAATATGTGAATGATCTTTTCCCTTATCTTTGCATAGATTACCACTAGGTGTTGCTAAAGAGCTATGTTTTCCAGTCTTCTAGTCGTTTCTACCAGCATATGCCTCATTTTAAAATCATTTATTTGTTTAACAAGTTCTAATTTTATTTGAAAGAATTTTAAATTGAGTAAAAATGAGGAAAACTAGTCTTTTCCTCCCTTATCATTACTTCCCTATTTCATTCTATCAATGTGTTGCATACATTTCCTAAGATAAATGTTGTATTTTTTTGGTCTTTCCATTTAGTTCACTAAACATTTTATTAAACACCAAATATGTATGCTTCTGAGAATACGAAAATAAAATAGAATTTATAGTTTACTTCTAAAGAACTTGTGATCTGAATTCTTTACTTACATGTTTAGCTGGATGGATGGTTGGATGGTTGGTTGGATGGATGGATGGATGGATGGATGGATGGATGGATGGATGAATGTACAGGAAACCAAATGATATTGAAGTGCTGCACTTAAAGACAAGAAGGCCTGGGTTCAAATCCTGATTCACATACTTGCTAGTGATGTAACATTAACTGAACTCCCCTCAGCCTCAATGTCTTCAGTTGTAAAGTGGGGATAATAATGGCACAAATAAAAAATATGAAGAGCTTTGAAAAGCTTAAAGTACTAGATAAATAGTAGCTGTTATTATGCTTTGTTTTGTTTCCTTTTCCAACCAGAGGATCAACTATTGGATGGGGTGAGGGGTGGGTTATTTTGGCCAAAAGAATTTATCAAACTCTGTATTCAGATAAAGAGGAGTCCTGAATTGGTGGCAGAAAGTACCTCTGATAATGAGATAACACCTGGTTGAATCAATAATTTCAAATTTTAAAAAGACCAGAAAATTAAAGTGAATGCTCAATGAGAAGAGGAACCATGAATTACAACTTTTTTGTCTATATACGGGGTGATATCCAGCACCAGAGAAAACAGCAATAGCAGAGGTAGACATTATTTCAGGGCAGTAGTAAGGTGAAGATGCCAACTCTCAAGTAAAGCAGGTGGAACTGGAAGCAGCAGATATCACTCCATATCTGGTAAGTATAGAACTCAATAAATAGATGTGATTTGCGTGATGGCATACATGATTTCTTGGAGTATTTTACATTTTTCTTCTCAAGATTGTGATGTCTTCTGGATTCAGAATCAGTTCTTTTTAAAAGACTGCTTCATGCTATAAGATAATGAAAGGTATTTTAGGATTAATTTACTATGCTTCAGCAGGTAGTAAGCACTAGAGTTTTAGGATTATTTTAATACTGATGCAATTCCTTAGTGAAGTTCAAGCTTTATCTGCAACCAATCCATGAACATTAAGTGCCTTATGTGGCAGGAAAGATACTGGAATAGTTTGCCATATGTGAATGGGCTGTTCAAGGATTAGAACCTCTGTTGCCCTTTTCGGGGTTGTTCATCCACCTTTGGTGGATCACTTTCACCTGTAATGCCAAGAAGCTGTAGCATGAGCAGCAACACATTGGTAAACCATCTGGGGAGATGAGCTAAACCAATGTGAGGTAGAGACCAACAGGACTCAAACCCTTTGGTGAGTTAGGAGGGGTGTATCTACCCCAAGAGAACAATTTGTTTTTTTGTTTGTTTTGTTTTTTTAGGTTTTTGCAAGGCAAATGGGGTTAAGTGGCTTGCCCAAGGCCACACAGTTAGGTCATTATTAAGTGTCTGAGACCGGATTTAAACCCAGGTACTCCTGACTCCAAGGCTGGTGCTTTATCCACTACTCCACCTAGCTGCCCCAACAAGAGAACCATTTGTTTCAAGGCTATTAAGGCAGCTGAAGCAGGTTATGGAGAATTTGGTCAGACATGGGTGATTCCAAGATCATCCACTGCATCCCGGGTGATCTTTTGTCTTGTCATTGGACTTGGATGACTCTAAAAGAGATAAGGAGGCTGTTGACTTTGTGTGACTCAAGACTTCAACCTTTGATGTAATTGGATCTCTTTGAAAAATGAAGGTCAAACAAAACAGTGATGCTCTCTCCTCTCCAATCATATTATAGACAGTGGATTCAGAAGTCCTGGGTTTAAACTTACCCTTTGCTTCTAACTAGTTGTGTGAATGAGCAAATTTCCTCCCACCTAAGAAAGTCCCCAGGCCAGTCATCTTTCCCTCTTCTCCCAATTCAGTTCTGGATTATCTGGTCACTGGACCCAGATGACTCTTACTCAAATTCAATTCATGTGCTTGTTATGACATTACTGTCATGATGGCATGGGCCCCTAGGTGGTACTTCCTCTTGTCCCCTACCCCCTTGCAGCTTCCTTTTAGTAGAATATTTAGAATCAGAATGCAAGTTCTTCCATTAAAATATAAATTCCTTGAGGGCAAGAACTGTCTTCCTTTTTGCATTTTTATTCCCACGCATTGCTTCATAGTTCCTTACTGTGGTTGACTTATTGAATAAGTTATCCCTAAGTGCAATGGATTGCTCTAGAGATTCTGAGGGTTTTGAGTAAAACCTGTTTTATGACTTATCAGGTATATTGTTAAGGGGGATCCTTTGTCAAGTATGAAGACCCATCTAAATCCAAGATTCTTTAACTATGTTTGATTTTTTTCTTTTCTTATCTCCCAAGGTGATCTTGGAATTTTCCAATGCAATGGTAACCATCGCTACTTTTTAAAAATGCATCTTAGAGTCCTAAATATCTCAGAATGATTTGAACCTAAAACCATTCCCCTATATCTTAGGATAGGGAACACTGAGACAGATTATGGTGAACAAGTCTGACTGTATTACCAGGGTCAAGTTGCTTGACCCTAGTTTGACTTTGTTTCTTCATCTCTAAATTTGGAATAATAATAATAGTATCTACCTCCCAGGATCAGGGAGGATCAAATGAGATAACATGTTTATCTAACTTTGCAAACTAAAGCATTATATGTAAATGTTGGCTACTAGTATTAACTTAAAAATATATATCCAGAGGGGAATTCTTTTAATGCAATAGCCATTAGGTGTTACACATTGCTTACTGAAAGTCATGACTCTGTTGAAATATATCATGGCAGAACTCAATAGAACCATTGTACAAATTTTGGAATATCCAAAAAGGTGATATGTAGGTATAATTGTCTTTTCTGTGAAAATGTTAAGAAACTAGACTAAGGGAAGAAAACAATCCATCAACATTTATTGAGCACCTACTATGTGTCCAGCACCGTGATACAAAAAGAGACAAAAGAGTCCCTATTCCCTAGGAGCTCACAGTCTAATAAACAAATAGAAAAAACAGCATGGACTCATTCTATCCAATTTATTTTAAAGCCCCTGCTGTTTCTTTTTGGATCTAAGAACTACCATCTTTCCTCCTAACCTTGTCTCTGAGACTTTCAGTAAAGCAATGCCCAGGGAAGCTGTGTAGTCCATGCCAAATTCTTGGCTAGACAAATTGTAGCCCTATGGTGGCTCTGCCTTTAAATTAATATAATTCATTAGTACAGATTTTCACACTTTGGGGTAATGTTATTATATTCCAGGGCTGACATTCTTCTTTTTCCCCCACTTTTTTTTTGGCTCAGGATTCTGTCTAAAATTTATTGAAGACTACCGAAATTCAAAATGCAACTTCAAGACTTTTTCCCTTGGATGAAAAAAAAATGTTTTATTGAATGTTCTTTTATTTTGTTTGTCATTTCCCACTGATACCTCCATAGTCCCAAACATTAGAATCTTCCTTTCTAATAAAGTATAATCAAGTAAAACAAATTAACATATTAGTCCCATCTCAAAATGAATGCCTCTTTCCTACACCTATATAGTCTATCATTTGTCTCTGCCCAGAGATAGGAGAGATATATTTCACAATGAGTTATCTGAAGTCATGACTGATGCCCCCACTGATCAATTATGAAGTTATTCAGCATTGTTTTCTTTATGTTATGGTCATTTGTAAATTGTTTTCTTGGTTCCACTGACATTGCTCTGCATATATTCATACAAGTCATCCTCAAGGTTCTCTAAATTCCTCCTACTTACTGTTTCTTTCAGTGCAAGAATATTCCCTTTTATTTATATACCATTACTTACTAAACCATTTTCCAGTTGGTGGGAATTCATTTTCCTTCTAAGTCTTTGCTATTACAAAAAAAAAAATACTACCATAGATTTTTGCTTCTTTTTATTTCTCTGGGATGTTTTCCACTGTTTTTTTTTTTTTACTTCTTTGGTTAATGTTTAGTAGTGATATCAAATTTGTCCTCAAATGCTATTAGCCATGTAACCCTGGACAAATCATTTAAACCTGTTTGCTTAACTTTTCTCATCTGTCAAATAAACTAAAGGAAATAGAAAATAATTCCAATTTCTTTGCCAAAAAATACCAAAATGGGGTCACAAAGAGTCAGACACAACTAAAAAATTATTGAACAACAAAGTGATATCACTGAATTAAAAAGTACCTAGAGTCTAGTAACTTTTTTCAAAATATTTCCCAGAAAAATTGAACCAATTCATAGCTTAGCCAATGTTGCAGTGTTATATTTGTCTTCTCACAGAAACTCTAATATTTTCCAGTTTTCACAAGGTTAACATTTTCTTTGACATTTTGGTTCAATTGAATTCCCAGGGGCCTAACCTTACCTCCTAGGACCCTGTCCCCTATTTTTTCCTGATACCTGATTATATAACTTGTTTCCTTCTGAAATGATCTCTGGCTTTCTAAAACCTTTTCTTTTTAGTTAGGCATCTTATTCTATTTCTAATATGAGGTTTTTAAAGTGAGTTATTAGTAGACAGACAAAGCTAGTCTTTATCATGGTCTCTTATACATCTTGGTGGACAGAGTGGGAAGACTAAGTTTTTGTTAAGCAGTGAAAAGAAATAATAACCAAAATAATAATAATAATGGTGATGATAAAAGCTTAGAAAGAGTTAGAGATAAAAAGAAAACTACTTCTGAACTTTGCCAGTAGGTCTCAGCCTTTGGTCATAACACAGGTTAGGGTCACTGAGAGTTGTAGAAGATCTATAAGAAAATGCAAGTTTCCCCACCTCCTCCCCAAACATGGAACTTGTGAGGGTTGAGGAGTTCTTTTCTGTTGGTTTGTTAGGCTTAGTTCAGGAAAGATTGCCACAGCACTAACATGGGGGTCATATCTTCTCCTACCAGCAATAAATGAACTATCTATCAGCTAATTACTGGTTCTGATGAGGAGGTTGTTGCTGATTCCATCTTCACATTCTACCACTATTCCTAGGAATAGTGCCATGACCAGGACACAAAACCATATACGAGGATTCTGTAGATTGCAAATTGATTTAGAAAGCCTTATGTTGACATTATTTTTGTTTAATTGTATTTTTTTTTTGTTAAATATTTCTCAATTATATTTTACTCTGGTACAGGGGGTACTCAGGTAACCTGTTTGTCACCTTTGCTCTAACGTGTGGTCCACCTTGCAAGTAAAGAAGTCTTGCAGGGGCGGCTAGGTGGCATTGTAGGGGCGGCTAGGTGGCATAGTGGATAAAGCACTGGCCTTGGAGTCAGGAGTACCTGGGTTCAAATCCAGTCTCAGACACTTACTAATTGCCTAGCCGTGTGGCCTTGGGCAAGCCACTTAACCCCATTTGCCTTGCAAAAAAAAAAAGTCTTGCAAATCTTTGAGATGGCTTAATATCAATTGCATGTGCCTAACCTCAGAGAGCTAAAATTTAGAAAGTGCTGAACAGATGCTCACTCCTTCAGCTTTGGAATCAAATGGACTTAGTACTTAAGTTAGAATAATCAAGTGAGATAGCAGCTAAGGGCCCTGAATTTCCCTTTTCCCCTCACACCTGCCTCAAATAGCTTCTCACTGGTCCAGCCACAGCATCCTCCTTGCCAAAGTTCCCCATTTCTCTCCCTACATGTTTTCCTAAGGATTTTGGCTCTTAGGGAGCAGAATTTTAAGCTATTCCAATAATGGCACAAATCATTTTCAAAAGTCAGTAGGCCTACAAAACTTTCCACTAGCTTAAAAAAAAAAAGTGCTTTACTCTTTTATAAATCTAATCCTCAACCTTTTCTCTCTTTCAGAGTATTTTTTTTAAATTTAGGGCCCTCAAAAGATATTAACATATGCAAGCAACTGTGTGTAGATTCTCTCTGCTAACTTCCATGACAACCTAATGAGAAGAAACCATAAAAGCAGCTACCTGGTTTTTTGGGGGGGCGGGGGGTTGATTGGTTACTTTTTAAAGATTCACCCTGATTTATTTCAGTCAGTGATTTCTTTCAGGCCTGGTACTTATTTTCTTAGCTTGTCCCTGATAATCAGAACTCTGTAATTCTCACTATTTATAGGACAACTTAACTGAGACTCATATTCCATTTGTCAAATCTACCTTTAATGCAAGGGAAGAATAAAAACACATAAACAATGGAACAATTATGAGAAACAGTACAAGTTTAGCACAGAGAACAGCTTGTGGCTTTGAGATCTGAAACATGTGTTTGTAGTCCTTCACTGGACTGCTGAGATGGCAAACAATTTGGCTTGATCTTGGGCTTGGTGGTTTCAGGGTCACATTTGAGTCCTGGAACATTTTTAAGGCCTAGTTGCAAGTGTGAATCCTTTGTTTTTCATTATGTTTGTCTCATCTTTCAAACTAAATCTATTCTAGGAATTTCTTATAACAGGAGTTCTTAACTTTTTTTTCTATATGGTGAATCTTTTCGGTGGTCTGATAAAACCTAAGCACCCCTTCTCAGAATAATGTTTTAAATGTATAAAATGAAACACATGAGATGCAAAGGAAGTCAAATATATTGAAATAGTTACCAAAATTAAAAAAAAATTCATAGACCCTGGGTTTAGAACCCCTATTCTATAACCAGTCAATATAGTATATATGAATAATCATTTCTCTAAAGAATGAAAATTAGAATTTAGAGTTAGAAGGGACCTTAGATGTTGTCTAGTTCAACATTCATTTCTTTCTTTACCAAATGAGGAAATTGAGCCTCAGGAAGATTAAGAGACTTGCTCAAGGTCTCACACACTCAGTAAATAATAGACCTAGGATTTTAGCTCCAGTGCTTGTGATCCAAAGCCAGTCCTCTCCATATACAATGCCATGCTCCTTGGGACTTGGAGGATAGAGGATACTATATAAACTAGATTGATCAGGAGATTTTTGTCACTGTAGCTACAAGATGACATGTTGAAAACTGTTAGTGTAATCAACATGAATCTATTAAAACACCTACTATATGGCAGATACTGTTTTAGATGTTTCAAAAATGAAACAAACCTTGAAATTCAAGAATCTTTGTTTTGTAGACAGCTATACCATATGAAAATATTCCCAGCTTGTTTGTTTACTATTTTTGAATAAGCCATGTGAATAGAATGTTGAAGGGCAAATTTCTACTTTAGGTCTTCAAATCTACCCACTCTTCTCACAAGTTAAAGGTTTTCTTAAGATTAAATTAGTCTACTATGAAAAATTCAATTCACTTGAGTTTCTCAAGCATTTTTTGAATGCTTACTATGTGCCAGGCATTCTTCTGGGTCCTGGGATTCAAAAGACAAGACCCAAGTTCCTGCCCTCTAGGAAACTTCTTTGGATAAATTTTTGATTGTAATTTCCATAAGCATCTACTAAGTTACATTTGAATTGGACTTGGAAAGAGGAGAAAGATTTAAATAGTCACTGATTGGGGAGAAGATTAGAGAAGCCATGAGCAAGGTCTAGATCTGGGAAAAGGTGAGATGTGTTCAGGAACAATGAATAGTTGGGTGTGGGCACAGACAGGCAAAAAGAAAGGAAATATTCTGCAGAAGCATTTGTACTCTAATTTTGATAATATCCTTGGCTTCCCAAAGGGTCAGAGCTATTAGGATTAAGGTCATTTTGTATTTCAGTATCTTTTCCTGTTAGAGAAGACAACTCCAAGATAGGCAATGAATTCAACTGAAGTTGGCTCTCTCCTCAATTGTAATGAAAGGAAAGGGCTATGTTGAATATAGAATTAAAAATAAAATGTTAAACAAAGTTCCATGAAACTGGAGTAACTTATCTGGAATCCCAAAGGCATTTAGAATTTAAATTCCATCAGGGCAGGGGCTGCTTCATTTTTTTTTTTCTTTGAATCAGCAGCCCTTTGGATAATGTCTGACACATATTAGGGAATTAATAACTGCTTGTTGAATGATTTTGTACCTTCCTCTCCCCTCCCACTAAAATGTACCTCTCCTGTGTCCCTTGCCCTCAAGGTTTCCCTATATTAAAAGATTATAAAAAGGAAATGGAGGTAATTCATTCAGATTATAAGCAAAGTATCTGGTGCACACTAAGTACTTAATTTGCTTTTTGATGGGTTGATCCACAATTTAAAAAGAGAAACAGTGTATGATGTAATGATCCAGCTAGATTTCAGGGGCATAGATTAAGAACTAGAAGGGACTTTGGCTATCTTCTGATCCACCCTCCCCATCCATTTTTGACAGAGGGGAAAACCGAGGCCCAGGGGAGTTGAGGAATTCGTCCGAGGTTCCCCATGTGGTCTGCTGTGTAGAAATAAGATTCAAACCAACTTCCTCTGATTCCATTCCAGGTGAAGGGCTGGTGTGACACTCAGGATGAAATGCGGCTAAGGGATTTATTTCTACTCTTCCTGAGGGTCAAATGTTTCCTGAAATTGATTAAAAAGAAGAAAAAAATTAGACGTTTTAGCCGCTTCGAAATTTCTTTGTCAAGTTCCAGCCACTCCAGGTCCCTCTGCCCTTTTTTTTTTTTAATTTTAAATGCAGGGAAAGGAGCCCCGCAGCCTGGCTGAGGGCAGAAGGGAGAGGCTTTGGGCTGCCAGGCCCTGGGCTCAGCCCGCGCTGCCGTTCCGTGGACAGTGGCAGCGCAGAGGGAGGAAGGGAACCGGGCCAGGGCGGCGGGGCCCGGAGTCTGCCCGTCGCGGGTCTGGCCGCGAGCAGCCTCCAACCTGCCCCACGCATCCAGCCAAGTCAGGGCTTTTGGCCTCCTCCCCGCCCCCCACCTTGTCACTCACAGCCAGGAGCCCCGCCCCCAGGCCCTGCCCGCCCCGCCCCTCCTCCGCGTAGCCAATGGGGGCTCGCCTCGGCCCATATTAATGAGCTAAGGCCGTCGCCGCGCCTATAGCGCTCGGGGACGGGGGCTCGTTTTGCATGTACCTAGGTGATTTGCATAGCGCCGCGGCCGGGGCTCGGGAGCCGCGGCGTGCAGCCGAGCAGGCGGCGGAGGCCCGCGGGGACTGCAGCGCCCTCCGCGCGGGGCTGCCTGGCTCCGGAGCGCGGCCGGGGGCTGGGACGGGGCGCGGCGGCCCGGGCGCGGGCCGGATGGCGGAGCGGCTCGCCGCACGGCCCTGAGGGGCGCCGAGCCAGCGAGCCAGCCAGCGGGGCCGAGGAGCCGCCGAGGAGGAGCCGCCGAGGGGCCGCCCAGGGCCATGGCCGAGCCCCGGCCGGGCTGCGCGTCGCCGCTGCCGGCGCGCCGGGGCCCCTGCTGAGCCGCGGAGGGGAGGCGCCGCTGCGGGGCCGGCCCGGCCCGTCCATGGAGCGGCGGCTGCGCCCGGGGCTAGGAGCGCCCGGCCCGGCCCGGCCCGGCCCGGCCCGGCCGCGTGAGCGCCGCGGGGAGGCGGAGGAGGCGGAGCCGAGGGCGAGCGGCCGGAGCGGCGGCGGCGGCCGGGGCCGGGGCCGGGGCCGGGGCCGGGGCCGCCCGGGGCGCGCCGCGGCCGCGATGCCGTGCCTGGGCTTGCTGTGCCTCCTGGCCCTGGGCTGGGGCGCCTCGGCCGGGCCCAGCGGCGCCTCCCCGCCGCCCTGCCCGCCGCCCTGCCGCTGCGACGCGGACCGCGGCGTGGACTGCACCGGCCGGGGGCTGACGGCCGTGCCCGGCGGGCTGAGCGCCTTCACCCACTCGCTGTGAGTGCCCGCCGCCTGCCGGGAGGGGCGAGGGCGAGGGCGAGGGCGAGGGCGAGGGGGCGGGGCGGGGCGGGGCGGGGCGGGCGGAGCGCGGCCGAGACCCCCGAGCCCGGGCCCGGCCCGGGGGGAGAGGGGGGCCCGGCCCGGCCCGGGGGGAGAGGGAGCCCGGCCCGGCCCCGGGGAGAGAGGGAGCCCGGCCCGGCCCGGCCTGGGGGGGAGAGGGGGCCCGGCCCGGCCCGGCCCGGCCCGGGGGGAGAGGGGGCCCGGCCCGGCCCGGGGGGAGAGGGGGCCCGGCCCGGCCCGGGGGGAGAGGGGGCCCGGCCCGGCCCGGGGGGAGAGGGGGCCCGGCCCGGCCCGGCCCGGCCCGGGGGGAGAGGGGGCCCGGCCCGGCCCGGCCCGGCCCGGGGGGAGAGGGGGCCCGGCCCGGCCCGGCCCGGCCCGGGGGGAGAGGGGGCCCGGCCCGGCCCGGCCCGGCCCGGGGGGAGAGGGGGCCCGGCCCGGCCCGGCCCGGGGGGAGAGGGGGCCCGGCCCGGCCCGGCCCGGGGGGAGAGGGGGCCCGGCCCGGCCCGGGGGGGAGAGGGAGCCCGGCCCGGCCCCGGGGAGAGAGGGAGCCCGGCCCGGCCCGGCCTGGGGGGAGAGGGGGCCCGGCCCGGCCCGGCCCGGCCCGGGGGGAGAGGGGGCCCGGCCCGGCCCGGGGGGAGAGGGGGCCCGGCCCGGCCCGGGGGGGAGAGGGGGCCCGGCCCGGCCCGGGGGGAGAGGGGGCCCGGCCCGGCCCGGGGGGAGAGGGGGCCCGGCCCGGCCCGGCCCGGCCCGGGGGGAGAGGGGGCCCGGCCCGGCCCGGCCCGGCCCGGGGGGAGAGGGGGCCCGGCCCGGCCCGGGGGGAGAGGGGAGAGCGGAGGAAGGAAAGAAGGAAGGAAGAGGAAGAGAGGAAGGAGGGAAGGAAGGAAAGAAGGAAGGAAGGAAGAGGAAGGAGGGGAGGAAGGAAAGAAGGAAGGAAGGAAGAGGAAGGAGGGGAGGAAGGAAGAGGAAGGAGGGGAGGAAGGAAAGAAGGAAGAGGAAGAGAGGAAGGAGGGGAGGAAGGAAGGAAGAGGAAGGAAAGAAGGAAGGAAGAGGAAGAGAGGAAGGAAAGAAGGAAGGAAGAGGAAGGAGGGGAGGAAGGAAAGAAGGAAGGAAGAGGAAGAGAGGAAGGAGGGGAGGAAGGAAAGAAGGAAGGAAGAGGAAGGAGGGGAGGAAGGAAGGAAGAAAGAGAGGGAATAAAGGGAGCAGGGGGCGCAAAGCAAGGAAGGGCTCTCGGCGGCCTGGCTGGGGTGGGGGTGCCCCGGGCTCTCCTGCACCTCGGCGCGGAGGGAGGGAACGCCTGTGCCCCCCAAGTTGGCAGCTCGGCCAGACCCAGGCGGCGGAGCTGCCCTCCCCCCCAGCGCCCTCGTGAAGCCCCCGGGGGAGTCGCTTCTGCCACCCCAGCGGGAGCCCCCTGTCCCGGGCCATGCTGACCCTTGGCCAGGACAGAGGTCGGGAAAGCGGTCCGGAGTGTGGCACGAGAAGACAGGTGGCACCGGCCTTTCCCCACATCACCTTGCAGGGCTCCTCCTGAGCTGTCCTTGCTGATCCCGGGGCAGAGGCACTTATGAAACTACAAAGAAAGGCCCCAAGCTCTCAGTTTAGAAAACAGAAAAGACTGGAAGGGAATAGGTATCCAAAACGCTGGACTTTTGTCTCTTTCACAGAATGTCATGATTGCATTGACTTTTATGTGTAAACTGAGTCAACTGTGAAGGAGAGACTTGAGGGCAGGAAGATAGTTGTGTGTCCCTGGGGAAAAGATTCACCCCTCTGAACCCCAAGTAACTCCCTAGGACCCATTGGCTAAGATGAGAGTTTTTTGTTTGTTTGTTTTAGGTTTTTGCAAGGCAAATAGGGTTAAGTGGCTTGCCCAAGGCCACACAGCTAGGTCATTATTAAGTGTCTCAGACTGGACCCAGGTACTCCTGACTCCAGGGCCGGTGCTTTATCCACTGGACCACCTAGCCACCCCTGAGATGAGTTTTTTTAAAATGATTATTTATTAATTGTTATGGGTCAGGTACTCTACTATGTGCTGGATTCAAATTCAAAAATGAGATAGTGGGAGTTTCAATCTCACAGCCTTTCCATCATTATAGTATGAATTATATATGAACTAATGAAAATGCATAAAGCGTTAAAAGGTAGGATTGGGTTTAGCCATGTGGGAATGTCTGGAAACTCTTATGGAAAGTTGAAGAGAGATGATAGAGATTTTGTCAGAAGAGTGAAGATGCGGTGCTTGTATCCTCCTGACAGGACTCCTGATGAGTAGAATAACCTAGTTTTCAGTGTGGTCCTCTCAGTAATTGTGCTTTTGTAGGTATTTTCATCTTACTCATTAGTGTAATACAACTTTAACCCAAGCAGTGGTGTCTGTGAATCTAGTGTTGAATGGTTTTGTTTTCCAATTAAAAACTCGAAGGTAGTAGACTTCTGGCTAGAGACAAGGGTTCAGAGATTCATAAATTTATAGGTGCAAGGGATTTATTTGGGAGGTGATCCAGTCTCATCTCTCATTTTACAGATGAGAAAACCAAGGAATTGGAGAGGTGAACATTCTTGCCCAACAAGGTAATACAGGTAGATAGGGACTGAAATAGGATTTCAATGCAGGCCACCCACCTTTAAATCCAACATATTTTTGGTAAACACCAGGATGCTTATTCTTATTGTTGTTGTTAGCCTACCCTTCTTTAAAAGCCTACTGATGGAAAAAATTACTAACATACGGAAAAGACCAAAACGTTTCACTAATGGGAGATGAAGAGAAAGTTTCTTGAATCTTAGCCTCAACTTTTTTTAATCTGCAAAATGAAGATGTTGGAATAAAACAAAATAAATGAAGATCTCTAGAAGATCCCTCTCGGTTCTATAGCTGTGGTCCTTTGATTTTGGGTTTATGAATGGACTTCACATTAATTATCCTGGCAGCTTTACATGAATATAAACTAACTAGAACTAGTTTAATTTGTCATTTCTGCTTCCCAGAACCAATTTCCTCTAAAGACAACTCATCTCATCTCTTCTCATTAGGAATAATTATGTTAGAAAGTCAACTGAGAACAGAAATGTACATTTTTGAAACTGATTCTCAGAGGAAGTCTAGACCTGTGATTTTATTAGTTTGGGGAACTGGCTGTGTACTGCAATTTGTAGTCTCAGGTTATTGCTTAGAGCCTAAATGATTCATATGTAGTGACACAGTTCTTGTGGGCTAGAATCAGTACTCAAACTCAGGTCTTCCTGGGTCCTTTTTTTTGTGTGGCATAACCTTTTAAAAAACTTAGAAGAAAATGACCTGACCTCTGTCCTTATGGTGTTCCTCATAATGTATTGATTAAGAATTTCCCCCTGAGATAAGTAAAGTATTTGAAAACCTGCAAAATATTTTGTGGATTTCAGTAAAACCATCATTAAAATTCTCCTTTTCTCCCCCCCCCCCCAGTAAAATCAGATTTAGGAGACAATAGCAATAATATATGATACTTGCACAATTCTCTTGTCTTTTAAGCCGGAAGTGCCTATACATAATCATAGCTGGTAGGGTAGTGTGGAACAGTAGATAGAGACATGACTTGGGATCCAGAATACCTGAAATTCAAATTTGACCTCAGACACTTACTAGATTTGTGACCCTGGACAAGTCTTTCACCACCAATTGCCTCATTTCCCTATCTGTATAATGGTGATAATAGTAGCACCTTGCCTCCATGGTTTGTTGTACAAAACAAATGAGATTACATATTCATTGTTTTTTGGGTGGCTAGGTAGTATAGTGGATAGAGCACTGGCCCTGGAATCAGGAGGACCTGAGTTAAAATGCAGCCTCAGACACTCAATAATTACCTAGCTGTGTGGCCTTTTGCCTTGCAAAAACTAAAAACAAAAACATGTTCATTGTTTTTAATGTCTCTGTTATAGAAAAGTGAGATAATATTGAGACTCAGAGGGAGCTAGGTTTTCCAGAAAGTGGAGAATGAGGAACTGAAGTGTGTTTCCAGCATGGTGGGGATTAGCAGGAGTCCAGAATGCTGGAGTAGACAGGAAGATGAAGTCCATACATCACAATCAGCTTTGCTGCTGTATAAAATGGGACCTGATTTGTTGCTTCTGAATATGGAAAACTATTTCCTTTTGGTTCAAGAATGAGGAAATCTTCCATGGAAAACTTGTTTAAGAATGTTGGAAGAACCAAGGAGCTATTGTTTCATTTGAGTTTGTTTTCTGTAGGCGTGATTTTATAACTAGAAAATAACATTACTATTGATCTGATCATCTGAATATCATATGAACAATTTTCTAATTGCCTTAATTTTACAGATCTCAAAAGCATGTAATCTGTGCCCTAAATATAATACTTTGCTTGCCCCCCCAAAGAAAAATTTTAAGAATTTGTTAGTGGCCTTTCCTGACAATGTAATTTTTCTATCTGTTTGGTCCTGGGAAAATCACTTGCTTATGTAAAAAATGATAGGTTTAGACTAAATTAGGTATATTTGTGGATTGTGGACACCTCAGAATTTGAATTATAGGGGATTATAAAGGAAACCAATTATACTGAAATAAAGCTATTACAATATTTTTTAAGAATTTTGAACTTGGGTGGCTAGGTGGCTCAGTGGATAGAGCACCGGGCTTGGAGTCAGGAGTACCTGAGTTCAAATGTGGTCTCAGATACTTAATAATGACCTAGCTGTGTGGCCTTGGGCAAGCCACTTAACCTCATTTGCCTTGCAAAAAAAAAATTGAACTTGTCCAGGTTGAGAATGAGATTGATTATCTTAAGGGCCTTTCTAGCCCTAAGTCTGTGTCTTTGAGTCCTTTGTTGGGATTTCCTTCTCACAATTTTTCTCTTGGAGTGTATGTGAGGGTGAGGTGGGGTAATTTACTCTGCACCTTTTCTTCTAACCAAATCGTCTGAAAGCCTTTTGTCTTCCTACTATCACCTGTTCCCTTGTGTGTAAATAGTGATAATTAACTTTACAGTCTGTGTCTTTCTGTTTATATTGTTTTTTTTAGGCTTTTTTTGCAAGGCAAATAGAGTTAAATGGCTTGCCCAAGGCCACACAGCTAGGTCATTATTAAGTGTTTGATTCGGATTTGAACTCTGGTACTCCTGACTCCAGGGCTGGTGCTCTATCTACTGCACCACCTAGCCACCCTATGTTGATTTTTATAGCCGATCAATCAACAGGCAAATATTTTAAAGGTTTATTTTATGTCAGACACTATTTTAAGTTCCATAACTTCAAAGAAAGGCAAAAAGGTTAAGTTCATAAGGAGCTTGCATTTTAATGGGATCTCCAGGTATAATTTAGGGAATTGGAGTTTCCACTTGTTTCTTTTGTCTTGCTGACAATAGTTAACCATTTTCCCTAAAGAGATGTACTTGACTCTAAGCAAACATATTATATAAAAATTCAGATTTACACTAAAGTACATTGAGGGCCCTTAATTTCTTCTAAGGGTACTTATCCTGTAAGTAGCTGATTAATAAAAATTTGGTAAAATACTTAATTATTTATTTATTTTTTTAAATTTAAAGCAATGGGGTTAAGTGACTTGCCCAAGGTCACACAGCTAGGTAGTTATTAAGTGTCTGAAGCCAGATTTAAACTCAGGTACTCCTGACTCCAGGGCCAGTGCTCTATCCACTGTGCCATTCTAGCTGTCCCCTAAAATACTTAATTTTTTTTAAGGTTTTTTTTTTTGCAAGGCAAATGGGGTTAAGTGGCTTGCCCAAGGCCACACTGCTTAGGTAATTAAGTGTCTGAGACCACATTTGAACCCAGGTACTCCTGACTCCAGGGCCAGGGCTTTATCCAACTACACCACCTAGCCGCTGCCTAATACTTAATTTTTTAAAAAACTGCCCATTTTTCAGAATCATGTTTTGATTGGTAAAATGAAATCCATATATAAAGTGTAATTTCTGTGCTGTCAATGTGATTAAATATCATTTAAGTAGATCTATTTTTCATATTTTTGTGGCATTGCCGCCCATAGTGAAGACTACAGGCCATCCTTATCTTCCCTTTGCATAGTTGCCAAAGGGATCCATCCAAAGGTTTGGGCACCATTTTTCATTACTCTTGTAGACATCAAAATAGAGATGGAACAGAGGGGCCAGACTGGGCAGTGGTTATACTTCATTTTTAATCATATGACCAGAGGTAAAATGATTTGGCCATGTCTTACGGCTTGTATGAGTCAAAGGCAGGATGGAATCCAAGTTTTCCTGATACGGAGACTTTACTATTATGATCTCTTTTCTTTAGAATGTTACTTTCTTTTTCCTTTTAAACTTTTTGGTCATTGAGATGTTGTTTTTTGCTCTTTGCTGAGGATGGACAGGCGTTCTCATTGGAAAACCTGACTTGTCAATAATAGATATAATATTGGTATGCAAATCACAGATCTTCCTATTAAGAAGAAGTTCAGGCTTCTCATTGAAGGACCTCTACAGTATCCAGACAGCATCCAGTCTAATATCCTAGACCTTGGATGCCTTTGAGTGAGAGCAGTCTTCCCTCAAAGGAAAACACAAAGTTCTGCTTTCATGGACATTTGATTGGCTTCATTTTTCTGGCTCAATGAGGCAGCATGATGTAGTGGGAAGGACACCGGAGGCCTACTTTATAGTTTCCTTCCACCGGCTGTGTCATTGGGTGACCTTGATGGAGTCATTTCCCATTGAGTGTCTGAAAAAAGAACGGGTTGAATTCCAGGGACTTTAAAGGCCCTTCCCCACTCTGAAACATTATACTTCTGCCAAGCATGGAGTAATAAAACAAGAGCAGCCCCACATTCTCTGCGGTTGAGATGGCCATAGTCACTGAAAACTTTTTCAATGACTTTTGTTTTTTGCAGTGTTTACTATGGAGGAAATGACCTATTTCCTCTCTAAATTTGTCAGCTGTGGAAGTGTGTATTTCAACTAACTACTCATTTCTGTGCCTCAATATTCAGTGACTAACTGTAGTTCATGAAGTCCCTTAAAATCTGCTGGTGTGCTTTTGTTAAAGATTAAACTGCCAGATGTGCCCTTGGCTCTGGAATATATAACTTGCAGCTCTCTTGATAAGAGGGAATTTTTTTTTAAAGTAGCTAGATTTTTTGTTAACCCAGACCTGTAATTTCACAGGGCTTGTAGGGAAGAAGTTTCTCAGTGTAGATGGGCATCTGGCATTGTGTCTTAAGAGTTTTTTGAGAGTTGCCTAGACCTTCAAGAAATCAAGTGACTTTTCTAGAGTCATGCTGCTCTGGATGGTGTTGGAGAGGGAAGCTAGAACATAAAAATGCTTTGAGTTCAACCATCTGTCATCTGTCAAACTGCAGGATGGTGTTGTCTGAGATTCTGTTCTTGGTAGTTCTAAAATCCACTTTTCTGGAAATGAAAAATTATCCAACTTTATTGTTATTTTCTTTTACTTTATTAGGCTTTTTTTTTTTTGGTTAGTAAGATCAAGTGTTTTGTTTTTGTTTTGTTTTTTTTAGGATGGACAAATGTTTTCATTGGAAAGCTTACCTTGTCAATGAAAGAAGAAACGATGGGGACTGATATTTAGCAAATTAGCACCCATCACAAAAAACTACTTTGTCAGATCTGTTCTGACACTTGATTGTCAGATGTAGGCCAAATGTGAACTGTATTGTCAACTGAAGATTAGACTTAGAAAAACCTGGAGTGGGGGAAGGAGACAGATTTTTGTCTGGTTAAATTTGGAGAATCATCAGCTTTCTAGAAACTTTAATAAGATTCTTGGCCGATTCAATAATAACCATTTAAATGGCAAGATGTAATTATATAGTCTACTTCATTGGTTCTATTCAGGTTCAGGAAAAAAAAATAATTGAAACCCTGTTAGAAATTGATGACAAATCTAGAATTTTAGTTATTAAGATGTTTTTGTGTTTTGAGACTGATTGAACTTCTGGTTATTAGTTACTAGCTTTCAGTCTCTAGGAAGAACCCAAATTTTAGTTGTGGCATAATATATACTATCCAGCTTTGTAGTGGAGCACCAACTAACTGGGGGCAACTGGGTCTTGAGGAAATGGATAAAATTCTGGACTGAGAATTAGGAAGACCTGAATTCAGATTCTGCCTTGGACATTTACTGGCTATGTGACTCTGGACACTTAATTGCCCTTTGCTTCTGTTTCCTCAGCTAATCTGTAGATCAAATGAAATAATGTTTGTTAAGGTGCTTAGTACTGTGTCTGGCACTCCTTTTTAAGCAGTTATTTCCTTTGGTGTCACAAGAACCTAGGGCTAATATTCTTCCCATTTTAGAGATAAGAAAACTGAGCCTCAACAAAGTTATGATTTGCACTAGGAACACAGAGCTACCTATTGAGATTTCTCTCTCAGGTTTAGTGATTTACCCTCTGTTGAGTGTTCTACCCTCCTCTGTACTGCTCTGGATTGTGGGTAGGATTGATATTTAGGGCAATCCACCAAAAAAAATCCTAGAAACAAGAAGTAAAACAAAATGCCTCTCCTTTTTTTTCCCAAGAAAGGCCCTTCTGATCTACCAGTTAAGCCTTGTGCTCCTAGAGGGACAATGTATTTGAAAAAAAAATCACTGCCTAAATAATCTCCCGAAGAGACATAAGCAATCCCTTTGAGACCTGAATCCATTCGGTAAATAGGCAAGAGGGCTAGTGAAAACTTGGTTTTGATTCCTTCTTTTTGATGACACATATTAGCTTTAGGACCATGGGCTGGTCACTGCATTTGTCTGCCTCGGTTTTCTCATCTGTAAGATGGAGATACATATTTAGTGTATCTACTTCATGTAATATTTTGAGGATTGAGTGCTATGACTTATTTGAAAGAGTTTTTAACGTTTGCAGAGTACTTCATAAATGCCAGATGGTGTTAAAATCACAATAGTGGGTGGCGCTAGGTGGCGCAGTGGATAGAGCACCGGCCCTCGAGTCAGGAGTACCTGAGTTCAAATCCGGCCTCAGACATTTAATAATTACCTAGCTGTGTGGCCTTGGGCAAGCCACTTAACCCCATTGCCTTATGAAAACCTAAAAAAAAAAATCATAATGGTCTGTCTGGGTAGGAAAGAAAAAAAATCTTATATATAATGACTAGAGCACAGCTAAATATAGAATCAGGAAGACCTGAGTTCAAATGTCTCCTCAGCCACTGAATAGCTGTGTCAGTGCGCAAGCTGTTTGGCCTCTGTGGCCTCCGTTTCCTAATCTGTAAAATGAGTATCTTTGCCAAGAAAACCCCCTTAATGGGATCATAAGGAGTTGGACAGAACTGGGAATAATTGAACAATAATAACAGCAAAAATGAATATAATAATAGGACCTCCTTCTTAGGATTGTTGTGAGGATCCAATGAGATAGCATAATTGCTATAATTATGATTATAAAAATTGCAGACTTTGAATATTTTGATTTAATTTGTAAAATTATTTGTGATTTATTTTTGCTAGATCTTTTGTATTTGACACAAGGGGGTTTTTTTTTTTGGCTTGTTTTTTGCAAGGCAATGGGGTTAAGTAACTTATCCAAGGTCACACAGCTAGGTAATTATTAAGTGTCTGGAGGTCGAATTTGAACTCAGATCCTCCTGACTCCAGAACCGGTGCTCTCTCCGCTGCACCACCTAGCCGCCCCGACACATGGTTTTGCAATCTTTAAATCCCTGCTCCTCCTGCCCCCTCCCCTCCAAACTGGATCCACTGTGTGAGATGTAGGATCATCCCATCCATCTCCATTTCATTCTATGGTTGAGTAAACAGGTCCAGGAAAGGGCAGTGATTTGTTCATGGTAGCCATATGCAGGAAAGACAGAAGAGTGATTTGAATCCAGGGCCACCAACTATGGAACCAGTGTTTTTTCCCCTGTTCTTGAAGAAAGCCACGTCAGCAGGGAGGTGATGCCACGACAAGGACATGAATTGGATTTGAGTGAGGGGGTGCTATGCTGAGTCACCAATCTTACTTTCTCCTCCAGAGTCTTCTGAGTCCAGGGACCAGATATGAGTCAGGACAACTGGAGATGGGCCTAGGAGAGAGGTAATCAGGGTTAAGTGACTTGTTCAAGGTCATACAGCTATGTCAAAATCGAACTCCCATCCTGCTGACTCCAAGGCCAGCGGTCTAGCTTCTGTGCCAACTAACTGCCCCGTCAACTCCTCTGGCAGAAACTGTCTCTACATAAGCAACTTGTTTTGTCATTTCCAGTCTTAGATCAATCCTATTAGGGAGGAATACTCCTGGCCCCCCCTCCCAGGCTTCTGGCACAAGAGTAGGTGCTTAATAAATGTTTATTGACTGGCTGATGGTAGAAATGAAATATTTCTGCTAGGCTGTCAGTGGGAGTTTTTATTGAAAAAAACTGAGCAATTCAGTGTAACTTGAAAAGGGAACTTTAAAAAGCATTGAATTGAGGACCCTCCCCAAAAAACAAACTACCACTTTGGTCAAATGTTTAAACTTGATGCACAGAAGATCAGTGAGCTGCTTGCATTTAGCTGCCTTAGCTATTTCTATTTGGGGAAATTTACTTTAATAAGAGCATCTGAAGAGGGACATAAATTTGGCCAGGAGACAGCTGCTTTACCTTGGAGCGGTATTAGGCACCGCTCAAGAATGTGGCCAGCTCGGCTTCAGAACTTCCTTCCCCCATTGCTCCCCGCCCTGCTCTGCTGGAAGGTTCCAATGGGTAACTTCCAGCATCTAAACCGCTGGGTAATTTAGAACAAGTGACAACATCTATAACCAAAATGTGAAGCCTGCTGAGAATTTCTTTAATGTGCAGCTAGATGAATTTTATAATTCTCATTTTTAAGAGTTGGGCGGGCAGGTCCATGCATTTCCAGATGCATTTTCTTCTCTGAAGCCTGGAAAGATACCTGTTGTGTGTTGAGTCATTTTACCTTCCCAAGTAGTTCTTGAAGGAAGAGCCAGAATATGTTAAGTGTATATCAGATGGAACCTGGATTTCTACGTCATTCTAGAGTTATTGTTTTTTAATATTATAGGAATAGCAAGAATTGAAAGAGACCTTATCATTTGTAAAAGTTTTCTCCCAGTTGTTGAGGGAGGTCTAATGACTTACCCAAGGTCACAGAGGTAGTAAGTCAAGTGTCAGAATTTGAAGCCAGGACCTCTGACTCTAGAGTTAGTTTTCTTTATACTGTGCCATATTGTTGTGTATCTCATGGACCAACTCTTCTCCTACATGCCAATACACAATTACTGTAGACCTAGAGGTGAAAGAGTCCTTAGAGATCATTTAGATTGAAAGCCTCATTTTACAGGTAAGGAAATGGAGACCCAGAGAGATCAGATGACTTGTTGTCTGCTTAATGGGTATTGAATTGAATCACTCTAGTTCCCATGTAAGTGGTACCTACCAGAGCTGGAATTGAACTTGTATTCTTAGGAAAGGGGGAAAAGAAAGGAATATGAATTTATTTATCACCTACTACGCACCTGAAAATGTGCTCAGAGAGCCTTAAAATATTGTCTCATTTAGATCATGGTGTAGTTAATTCCCATTTTGCAATTGAGGAAACTAAAGTTAAGCAAAGGTTAAGTGCCTAAGCCTACCTAGGTCAGTAGCGTCTGAGACTTTATTCTAACTTCTGGTCTCCAGGCTCTGTCCACTGCACCGCACCACCTGACTGCCTTAGGAAAAAGTCCTCTTAGCAGAACATCTGCAGAAAATGAGATGCTACTCTCTTGGTTGGCTTTCAGGGAGTTCATCCTCATGGCTAAGCTTGATTCATGGTGGCTCTTTTTAAACCTATTTCATCTTGTCCTTGGGTAGAGAGAGCCACTATATTGTAAGCCATACTGTTGTAAGATCCTTGGATGTATTTGAAGACTGTTCATTAACCTTTTGTCACTCTTTTCTAGGCTTTATAATCTAGTTTTTTATTTTTCTCCTCTAGAAGGCTTCCCCAATTTACCTAGCTATACTAGTACTCTTTCCTTCTCCCTGTTCCTTATATTTACTTTTATTCTATTATACTTGTATGCTTATATGTTATCCCCTACTAGAATGTAAGCTCCTTGAAGGTAAGGACTGTTTCTTTCTGTTTCTGGGTGTGTATAGATGTGTATGTATTTCTAGATGTATGCATTTATTAAATATATATATATCAATCAGAGTACCTAGCTCATAGCAATTTCTAAATAATTGTATATTGTTTCTTTAATTTGCTCATTTTGGGATCCTTTTCCAATTCTTCATATTTTATGTTTTGGACAAGACCTCCACACTGAATTTGACTGGATTTATATAGGAATGTTACTCTGCCCTTAAAACAGAGTATACAAAGATGAATTTAGAGGTAATATAAATTGACCCCATGACCATTCTAGATCAGGGGTCAGCCAACTCTGCCACCTGTTTTTGTGTGACCAGAGAGGTAAGGGTGTTTTTTTTTACATTTTTAGATAAAGTTTGTATTTAAACATGTAAAAAATGTTTTTAGCTTGCATGCAAAAGAGGTCAGACATGGTTTGTTTGCCCCCAATTAAGGTGTCTTAAGTTAAAAAATTTAGATCTCAATTTTAGAGGTCTAGTCCAACCCCCTTTTTGACAAATAATCTGAAGCCCAGAGAAATTATAAGTGGCTTGCTACTGTTTAGTAGTATAGTTCAGATTTGAACCCATATCATTTGACCCCACATCTCTTGTATACCTTGAGCAGGTGAGACTCAGAAATTGATTTGCCCAAGGATTAGGACTAAGCTCATAAAGTGTATATATATTTTGTTGTAACCCATTGCCCAAAATGTTTTTAGCCAGAGTTGAATTTCATTTAATTCAATTCAGCATTAATCGGGATGGATGGAGAAATGAATGAAAAATTATTTATCTCTTAAAAGTCTTGCACAAAAAATTTTTCAAAAGGGGGGGCATCTAGATGGC
Source organism: Macrotis lagotis (assembly GCF_037893015.1). NCBI lineage: Eukaryota > Metazoa > Chordata > Mammalia > Peramelemorphia > Peramelidae > Macrotis > Macrotis lagotis. The sequence goes on along the minus strand of NC_133660.1, from coordinate 251,605,381 downwards.
ACAGTGGCTAGAACACAGGCCTGGAGTTAGGAGGACCTGAGTTCAAATGTGGCCTCAGACACTTAATTGCCTAGCTTTGTGATCTTGCACTAGTCGCTTAACCCCATTGCCTTAAATTAAAAAAAAAAAGTTATGCACAGAGCTTTGGTTTACAAATGGAAAAGCAAGATATAAACTGTTATCTGTGAGATACTTGGCTAGGCTAGAGGTCAAAAAAAAAATTCTTGCCCTCAAGGAGCTTACTGTAGTTTTAGGAAAAAAAACAAACAAAACCCCAAACTCTTCTTACTATTCTTGACACCCGAGAAGCCCATTTCTAAGCCCAAGGAAGAGCTTTCTAGGTACCGTATTTGAGTTACCCAGAAATCAGTCTGCCTGGAGAAGTTGTGAGTTCCTCCTTGATGGAAGTCGTTTCTCCAAACATGGAATAGATATTTGCTACACACAAAGCCCTGTTCTGGGTGGGCCTGAGGATAAAAAAGGCCAAAAGCATCCACCCTCAAACTTTGACCTTTAGGGAACAGACATGTATCCAGATATAGATGTTGGGAGGAAAATCCTTCTAGTTAGCCAGGTTGACCTCTGAAGACCCCTTGTATGTTCTTAATTATGGGTCTGCATGGAGAGTCTCAGTGTATCTTGTTGAATTTTGCTAATTTTTAAAAATTATCCTGACTTTGCCTTTAGGTATCTTTTATCCACTTTTGGAAGTGACCATTTTCCATCTTTAGGTTATTTTAGATTTGAATCCAGTTCTCTAGTTTTCCTGAGGGGGTGCCATTACCACATACCTGTTGTTCTGTTGGGAACACTCTTTAAAGTTTTATTTATTTTTAAAGCACCAGTAGAGATGGCAGGCTTGATTTTTAGGGTTCATTCTGCTATTAACTAGTTAAGTGGCACAGGTTACCCAGGACCTCAGTTTTTCCTTGTTTGAAAAATAGAGATTTGACTTAAATGACTTTGGATCTGGAGTCAGGAAGGTCATAGTTCAAAATTAGCTTCACACACCTACTAACTGTGTGCCCCTTGGCAATTCATTTAGCTCTTTGCCTCAGTTTCCTCATCTGTAAAATGAGCATTTTAACAACAACCCCCTGGGTTGCTGTGAGGATCAGATGAGCTAATAATTGTAAAAGACAAAACTTGGCTCATAGAAGGTACTATATAAATGTTACCTGTTATCACTACTAGTGTTCTCCCTGTGAAGGAACCATTAAAGGTCAATTTTTCCCCAGTTTCTTGATGAGTGTGTTAAGTGTGTCAACAGGGAAGCTATTTTGGTTTGACATTTTCTATTCTTTGGTCATAAGAAAATTTAGATTAATCTGACAGCTGTTAGTCAAAAAGCCGATTAAGGCCATTTTAAAACCAACTAGGGATAGCATGGTTTCAGTATCATTATGTATCTGTGGTTTTTGTATCCATTGATGATACTGTGCCATTCTTAAGGCATAGATTTACTTTCTATTCAGAATACTTGGTCTCTGGGGCTAATGAGGTCAGTCTGTAAGGTGACAGACTAGATAAAAAGGGCCAATCTGGGATTTGGTGTGCCTTTTTTAAGATATGTCTATAATCTTTAGACCTGTTTGATTTTATGTTTTCTAGGCCTAAATTTGAGTATATTTGGTGCTTGAGGACTTAAAGGATGATTAACTGTCTTTAGGGAACTTCTCCCCTTTCCCCAGAGTTGTATAATGTTGTTGTTCAGAGTTTCCAGCTCTTCATGACCCCATTTGAGATTTTCTTGGGAAAGAAATTGGAGTGGTTTGTTATTTCCTTCTCCAGTTCATTTTACAGTTGAGAAAACTAAGGCAAATAAGGTGAAGTGACTTACTCAGGGTCACAAAGCTAGTAAGTGTCTAAGACCACTTAGGAAGATGAGTCTTACTGCCTGTAGGCGCCCAGCACTCTATCCACTGGACCTCCTAATGCTTTTCATTATTACTTCAAATTTCTTTTTAGTGATGAAAGGAGGCATTCTAAAAGTAGTTGAGAATCATTCTGATTTGTAAATGTAGTGAAGCTCTTAAGATTCCTTCAATGACTTTGATTCTAGAACTTTTTAATAGAGCACTTTGGGTTGCTTTAAATTTATTTTTCAGATACACTTTATGAGATATTTGATATGTAGATTTCACTTCTGTTTTGAGGATTTTTTAACTGTTTTGTGTTTGAGTAGAATATTATACTTTTTAAAAACTCACTTTAGAGAAGAAAACTTATTTGCAAAATCACTCTTTTAACCCCCCCCAAAAAATGGCATGGGATCTTTAGTAGACACATAAAATGCTTCCCAGCAAGTTTTTTAAGTGTGAGTTTTAATACAGATATGATTTTAAAATACCCCATAAATCTAGCACAGCCCATAACAAACGCAGCAGTGTTTTGAACCTGTTTAGACTAGCCGAGTGTTCCAAATCCAGTTGTGCATTTTTATGTCCTTGTTCTGTTAAGGAAAAATGTTTTCAGATTTTTTTTTTCCTCATTACCATCTTGACATCTACCCAGTTCCACATGAATAACTTGACCCAGTCCCTCAGCAGGAAAACTGCTGTAGCCTTGCTTTCAATAGCTGTGTTGCTGACAAAGAAAACATATGGAATATTTCATTCCCGTCTTTCGCAAACAGAGTGTGAGGCAGTAAGGGCAGACAGCGGAAGGCTCCGTCCATTCGCCATGCTCTGCTCCACTGGCAAGGTTTGTCAGCTAACCGCAAGGCTTGCTGTTAGTAATCAAAAAGCTTTTTTGCAAAAAATCCCCACTCCATGATGTTGCATGTTTGCATCGCATGTGTAGGTGGGAAGAAGTCTTATGTTTGAACAGACCAATTTCAGATATCGGTTGGAATGGTTTTAGACTGAGGTTCATTTCCTTGGTCCTGTACCTTGGTTAACGAGAGCTTTTACCAAAGGGAATTTTCCCCCCCACAATGCATTTAGACACCAATCTTCAGTGTTTGAAGTTGGTATTTGTCTGGCAGCTCCACAAGATGGGAACACAGATGTTTGGTTCCCAGTGGAACATGCCTAGGGGACTATATGTCTTTATGTTTATCTTCTCCTTGTCAGTCCACAGAATAAGATTAATTGATCATCTTCATATCCCAGCAAGGCACCCAGGGCTTTGGCCTTCTAAAGTTTCTGCTATGGGGCTTATCTATCAGTGTTAAGCTCTGATTCTCTTCCCGTTCAGTTAGCAGAATTGCTTATGGATAGGCTTTTGGTTTGTGTCCAGGAAAAGTGGGCATTGGAGCCAGCAGCCTAGAGAGCAAGGCTCTGGCATATTAGAAAAGGCAAGACTCTCGAGGGCATCTGAATGGAGAGCAAATTATGTACTGTTTTCTCCATGAGCTCTGTCTCTCAAAGAGTTGTTATAAAGAAAAACATTTTTTAGACTCTAAATGGCCTTATTAATGTATTATTTATTTGCTCTTCTTTCTCTTACTTTTGAATAATTTGGGTTTTATAAGCTTTTTTTTTTTAAATTTTTCAAGATAAGTAACTTCACCTCTGCCTTTTTGAAATGCCATCTCAGCCAATTAGAACTCCGGGCAACAAAGAAAGGAGAAAGACAACTGTCTTTTCCTTTCTTTTTTAATTTGTTTTTTGCAAGGCAATGGGAATAAATGATTTGCCCAAGGTCACACAACTAGGTAATTAGATTTGAACTCAGGTCCTCCTGACTCCAGGGCTGGTGCTTTATCCACTGCGCCACCTACCTGCCCCCACATAGACTTAACTTTCAAGAGGAAGAAGCAGTGTTAGGAATTTCTCAAGCACATCTTTTAATCCCGATGTCATTTTGGCCTGAGGAGTGAACCAAGAATATATGGAAAGAGGCTTAGACGTGGAATCAGGAGACTTGAAATCAAATCTCAGTTCAAGCATTTCATATTCATATAATATGGTTCAAGTATTTGAACTCTTTCTTTCTGGGTATTGGTTTAAAATAAGAGAAATAGAACAATAGATCTCTTAAGACCCCCTTTAAAAAAGCTTTAAGTTTAAAATCCAGTGAGTAGATGCCTATTTATATCTCCATGTATATATATATACAACTTGTTTGTGTGTGTGTGTGTGTGTGTTTACATCTATGACATTGACTGTTTATAAAATTCTCTTATGATGTAGCTCAAACACATCTTTGGAGGGGAAACCTTTCTCTGTCCTCCTAACTATGCAAGGAGAATTGTTTCTACCGAGCTACTTTGTATTAAACTCATGTTTATATTTCCATTTATTAACTTTATGGTATTGTAAAAATATATATATACTCATCTCCTCCATTATAATAAAAGATCATTGTGAATAGGGATTGTTTCTGTCTTTTATACTTCTCTATCCAGCATCTCCTACAGTGCTTGGCACAGTAAGTAATAATTGTTCAATGATTGGCTTCACTCCAGAGCTGTCCCCTACCAGCCCAGTAGAGTATAAGTTCCTTAAGAGCAGGAAACTATTTGTGACTATTGTTATTGGTGGTGTTTTTGTTTTGCACATAATTGACACTTGTGGAATGCCTGTGTATGTACGGATGGAGCCTCATTTATTTTGAGACTTCCTTACTTTTGGGGACTCCATTTGGGGTTTTCTTGACTAAGATACTGGTGTGGTTTGCCATTTTCTTCTCCAGCTCATTTTACAGATGAGGAAACTGAGGCTAACAGGATCGAGTGACTTATCCAGGGTCCCACAGCTAGTTTGAGGCAGGATTTTGTATTTAGGAAGATGAATCTGATTGACTCCAGATGTGGCACTGTTATCCATCCAGCTAGCTGTTCCACCTAAAGGAATAGGCCAGTTTAAACTTAGGAGAAATCTCATAGGATTAACAAATAAGCCACTTCATTTGTGGTTTTGCTTCCTTATTTGATTAGACTTCTGTTTTGTTGATATGAGATCCTTTATCCTCTCATTGTGTGATCCTGTTCCTAGCAAAGAAACTTTGTCTATAGGGGGAGCCTTTTGCTTCACTCAATTGGATTTTTTGGTTGCTTTGGTCATCATATCTCAATATACTTTATTAAGATTGAATGTTTTCTCTTTAGAGGGTTATTGTATGCTCTTGTTACACAAAGAATTCTTTTTGTCGCATCCCCTTAACTTGCTTTCTTAGTCTTCCTTTCTGATCCCTAACCCAACTTTCATATTTAAAGTAAAACTAAGTAGATTTCAACTCTATTGAATTAATGTTCATTGTACTAGAATGGCCTGGGTATACAAAGACCAAATTTAAAAATTCCTCAAGACATTCTATTGGGGGATCTAAAATATGCATAGTTTAGAAAATATTTTTTGGGAGGAAGGGAAGAGAAGGAAAAGAACAAGGTAGATACTAGGCAAGGTTTCCTGAAAGAAGTGTGTTTGTTGAAACCTGGAAGAAATTGATGGGTTCTGAGAATTGAAAAGGAAGAAGTGGGGGAGGCTAGGTGGCTCAGTGGACAGAGCACTGGCCCTGGAGTCAGGCGGACCTGAGTTCAAATTCAGCCTCAGACACTTAATAATTACCTAGCTGTGTGGCCTTGGGCAAGCCACTTAACCCCATTTGCCTTGCAAAAACCTAAAAAAAAAATTTAAAAAAAAAGTAAAGGAAGAAGGGTAGAGCATATGCAAGATTTCAGTTTTCATATTCTAGGTTCAGAGAATCTCACTTTAGATAGCCATTTAAAGAAAAACCATCTTGACATTTCTGGATATACCTATGATCCACTCATCCTAAGAACTAAACCTGCTCTTGAAACCCAGAAGAACTGTTAAGCAAAGACAGTTAAGTGGTTCAATCTGACAGTCATCATCTTTTTTGCTTAAAAAGAGGTACCTTAGGTCTTACCTATTTCTGGGAACGTTAGTGATGTATTGGTTTCTAAGAGTCCAGCTTTCTTTTTTAATAATCTATCTTTTTCCTTGGCATTGTTGTAGCTGATGTGTATATTCTGATTTTGTTCTTTCACTCTTCCTACATTCATTTATTTCAATGTCCTTTTGTTTCCCTGAATTTCTCACATTTGTAGTTTCTTTCTAAACAAGCATATTCCATTAAATTCCCATATTGCCAATTAGTTCAACCCATTGTCGGACGTGGACACTGTTCCCAGTTTTTTGCTATCACAGAAAATGTATTTGTGGGTTGTTTTATTTTTAACATATATCGAACCTTTTTTTTCTGTCTTTGACATTCTTTGATATATGTCCAGGGTGGGATCACCGGGTCAAAGGGTGTAAGCAGTTTATTCACTTTTCTCACGCAATTCTGAGTTGTTTTTTCCCAAAATAATTGGGACAATTTACAGCTCCAACAGATGTGTTTTTTATGTGTCTGTCTTCCCACAGTACCTCCAACCAACCCTGACATTCCTCTGTCCCTTGCTTTTTTTGGTGATCTTTGCAGTTTTCAGGTGTGAGATGAAACTTCAGGGTTATTGAAGTTTGCATTTCTTTACTATTGGTGATTTGATGGAGTAGATTTTCATCAGAGAAACTGATTCATAAGAGAATCATTCTCTTGACCATTACTTTTTTTTAACTGAAAATCTCAGTAAGGCCACCACTTTTGAAGTTCAGATTTTTACCAGCCTGAAATTATTTAGAAGTCTGACTTGACCTCATGGACTTACTAAAGCCTTGAAGAGCTTCAGGGGTCATCCAGATCTACTTAAGCTCACAAAATGACCTTTCCTAAGCTGTTAGTGCTGAGTGAGGTGATATTAGTTAGTTGTTCAAACTAGATTTGCCCAAATAGAATGAGCCTTGGATATGGTTGCTTTGTTTTACCTTTCACATCTTAGGACCCAGCATGTCTTCGATCTAACAGAAATTGATCCAAAAAAGGCAAACTGTCAAGTATGGCTCAATGGAGGTGTAGGGATAGATATGGACTTTGGTCTACCAGGTCCTAGCTATAAAGGAAAGGGAAATAGAACTGGATATGGCATCAGAAGACCCTAGCTCAACTCCCAACTCAATCAGCTGTTATTTTGTGACCTTGGACAGGTCACTTTTCTCTCTAGGTTAGCATTTTCTTACGTCTAAAATGATGGGGTTGGACTAGAATAGTGGTGTCAAACACAAATAGAACTGGATCCCTGGGGCCACAGATTTACTTAGAAAATCACACAGTACCATTATCTAGGTTATAGTTTTATTTATTTTGTTAAATATTTTCCAGTTGTGAAAATTTAATCAGGGAACTTATCTTTAAGGACCCTTCCAGGCTGGGTGTCTATGTTCTCACAACAATTCACTTGAATAACTTTTCCATTTAAGAAGGTGAATATTGAGGTAACAGAACTTTACAGTGGGAAGGGATATTTGAGGTCATCTGATGGTTTTCCCCTCCCTTCTCTCTTTAACAGATAGGAATCTAAATGCAAGGTTCTCTTGATTTGCTTTGACTTGGAGAAATCATTTAACCTCTCTGGGCCTCAGTTTCCTCCACTATAAAATGATAGGCTTGGACTAGAGAATCAGTGAGATTCCCTCCTGTTCATTCCCCCTCCCACCCACACCCTCCATCCCAGTTAATAGATTTGTGATCCTCCTCTCATTAGCATGGGATGAAGTATCAGCCAAGTTGGCTCACTCACCTGCCCATCTTCTGTTTGTAAGAGTTGGGGTTTGATCTTGTGTTTTTCTTAAGCTAAACCTTTGACAAAATCAATAAAAGGAAAGTATGTAGAACAGCGATTTCCATAGAGCTTCTCCCTTTCCAGTCCCTGAAATTTCATGCTGCTCCCTCTGAAAATGTTTTCATAGGGAAGTCAGCATAAAAATGAATCACTATTGAGTTTTCCATATTTCAGTTTAACCTCTCTTACTAAGTTTGGGAGTTTTCAACTTTGTATTAACTTAGTAGGACTTTTTAAGGAATTTTAACACTTGTTTGAGCCCATGAATTAAGGTTAAATAAATTGTTAATATTTTACAGACTCTGTTTCTAGGTGTGTGGGGGGGGAAGTGAAGGGGTCAGGGTTCTTTCTGTTCAAAAGAGCTTTGGGGAGAGAAAAAAAAATGATGTCCGTCCCAAGGACAAATGTCCTGGCAGCGTAGTATTGGTGTTAAATATATAAGCAATTAACAAACCTCCAGTTTGACAATCATTGACTTTGTGATTTCACAGTCAGTAGATTTCCCGGAAACATTTCAGTTTTAAATTTTCAACTTTGTGATGTGTTCAGTTGTAAATAGTGGTTAAAGAGACAGCCTGGCCCAGCGGATAGAATGCCAGACTTAGAGACAAGAAAACCTGCGTTCCAATCCTACCGCCAATATTTTGTAACTAGCTGTGTGCTCATGGACAGGTCCCTTAACCTTTCGGAGTCTAATTCTGATGATCTAAAATGGTGATAATAATGTTTGGAGGACAGCCTCACAGAGTGGGTTGTGGTGATATTCAAATGAAATGCTGACTCTAAAGAAAGCACTTTGCAAATCCCTAAAGTTTGTGTAAATGCCAGTTATAATTCTTAAAGAGTTAGAATGGACCAGCTCCTCAGAGAGTGCTGGAGTTAGTGTGGATATGGTGCTAGTATTTTGTTTCAAAAGTAAGTGCCTGGGTTGGGGATGGGTAGGTGGATGGGAGCCCTTCTTCAGTAAGGTGTCATGGAAAAGAATGTTGAATCTGGAGCTTGAGTGGCTTGGGCAAGTAGAGTTACCTTCTGTAGGACTCCACTTTTTTAATTATAAAATAAGAGGTTGGTGTTGGACCAGATGACCTTGAACCACCTTCAAGCTTTAGGTCTGGGACCCTATGGTCTCTGACAATATTGAACACATTATGATGAGTACTAAATCAGTAATTGTTAGCTTCATCCACCTCCCTTGACTATGCAAATAACTTCCATGACCTAATTTAAGCCTTTCCTTGGAGGACAGTCATAAGAAGACTAATATTTAGTGAAGAGCTAATATTTAGTGCTTTAAAGTTTGCAAAGTGATTTACAAATATCAAAAATTAAATAATGACAAAAAAGTTTAAATGGTAACCTTAGAAATGAGGAACTTTAAGAAATACCTCCCCTTTTATAATTTTTCTATACAGCACCCCCATAAATGACTCCAGATATTTTCATGTTCCGCTCCCTTTAATCCCCTCACCACCATCCTATTTGTTTATGCCTTTTTGTTTTTAATCTGCTATTTTTGCTTTTATATTAATGCTTTGCCTTCCCCTGCCCCAAACCAGATAACAAAGAAAAATATTTAAGCAAAAACACAGGTTCTTCTTGATGCGGTAAGATTTCGTTCCTCGATGGTGGCCCCTTCTTGTTGTTATGAGGAAGGCAATCATAGCATCATAGATTTAAAGGTGAAAAGGAATTTAGGAGCCATCTAGTCAAACCCTTTAATTTTGTAAGTGTGGAAACCAAGGCTAAGAGAAATTAAATGACTTTTTGAGGATGGGAACTCATCTTCCTGCTGATGAACCCAGTATTCTCCTGTGCCCATTGAGCTATCTCCACTACCCGTATTGGTATAGATAAGGTTATGTTTGGTTTCTGACATAGCCAGGGGCCTGGCACGTTGTAAATATGTTTAATAAATAGGTGTTTTATTATTGTTTTTGCTAATGAAGATCCTGATGCCTTTTTTTAATCATCTCCCAATTTCATTCTGCATGTGGCATGTTTGTCCAAATTTGTTTTTATGTTTGTCTCCCCTTTTAGACTGGTAGCTTCCTGAGAGTAGGGATTGTCTTCTGTCTTTCTTTATATCTCGGTACTTAGTAAATTTTCTGACAATGTTAGTAGGTGCTGAATAAATGGATGTACTCTTTGATTGATTGAGGCTCCAAGCTGAGCCTGGCCCCCATCCTCTGACCCCAACTCAGTGGCAGAGGTTTTCTGAATCCCAATTTGTGTGCTCTTTGCCTATACGCCACCATCCTCCATCAATTCATATCTTAAAATTAGAGATTGTCAGCTAATCCTCTCCTGAAAAGGCAAGGACTTTTTATTTAATGTTTCCATTAGCTCTCCTCAGGTTTGTGATAGCTCACACAGGCCGCCATCATAAATACTTCTTTGGGTTCCTATATTTGGCAGAAACTCCCAAAGCACCAGAATGTGAATCCTCTTCGTCTTCAGTTTGGACCTTCACCATGAGTTCTTTGGAACTTAACTTTGGAAAATTTCCATCGAATAAGAGTCATTATTTGGATGCTGGGCCTTCTACAGTTTTGAGGACAATGAGGAATGTGGAACCTCCTCCTATGTAGCTGGCTAAGTGGTGTGCTTTTTTTCCTTACCTTGGATGGTTTCAGTATATTTCCCCTAATTACTGGCTTAACTTCTTTTTAGCCTCCCACCCAAAGTACTCACCTTTGTATGAGGTCTGGAGCTGAGTGAATGCAGTTTGGGGGGGGTCTCCTTTTTTCTGGCTTTTGAGCAACAATACTCTCGATGGCCCACATCCGTAATTTCCTTTCAAGAATCCTATAGATCCAGTCTGCCACCATTTACACTCGACTGCTTCCCTGTTAACCTCAGCTGCTGTGATTGAGCATGCACAGACTTAATTATCCCTTTCTGGCCCAGTGAGAAATTTCCTTCCAATAATTGCCTTCGCTAGCCCTTGCCCCTCTTAAGGGTAGAGTTTTTGTGGAGAAACCTCCTCCCAAGCTTTTACTGAGTCCCCCTCCAAACCCAGCAGTGCCTGAAGCTGTCTCCCTGTGGAAGCATAATTTGTACCTTTGGACAAAGGGTGCCAGGACCCCGCAGTGCTGGCAGGCCTGTTCTCAGATGGCCCAGAATTAGAAGGTTGGGGCTGTGTTATTTGCAGTTTTTTTTTGGAAGAAAAGTCACTTGGGCTAGAGAAAGAAAGACTTGGTGATGAAAGTTGGGTTGCATCAGTGCAATGGAAGGTGCCTTCACAGCTTCAGAGCAAGGATTCTTTAATAGGGGCCATGGATCTCTCCAAAATTCATTGGATGGGTTAGGGTTAGGGTTTATGAGCATGGATGGGGCGGGGGGGAAGTTTGTATTTTCATTAATCTCTAAGTGAAATTTAACCTTTCCTTCAATCATAAATTGAAAAAAACAAAAACAAAACAAAACTCTTCTTAGAAGGGGATCATAGTTTTTCACCAGAATTGATAAAGTGACTCAAAGGAGTCTACAAAAATAGTGAGGCACCCCTGCTCTAGTGCTTGAAGGGAGCAGAGAAGTCATTTAATCTAGTATCCCCTGGTTTTGCAGATGAGGACACTAAGGCCTGGGCAGATAACTTGCTCATTGTTACCCTTGGCTAACTCAGTAAACTTCAGAGTTCTTAGCTCCTAAAACATTCCTGGGCCTCTATGATATTGCTTTGAAAACATATGTTATCACCAGGAAATCTGAGATAAATTCAGTTGCAAGAGTAACCAGTCCCTGCTACATTAAACAGTGTAGTCCCATAAAAATTACTTTATAAAATGGAGAGGTTTACCCAGCTTTAATCATTGTGGGCCAGGAAAGAGGTCTTGCCTTCTTTCATTTTTAATATGGATTTAGTTATCTCTAGGCTCTTCAGGGAAGGCCTTGAGAGGCCAGAGCAGGGATAATAAAACCTACATTACAAAGAAAAATGCCCACATTTTTTTCAGTGACTGCTTGTATTTAGAAAAATTCTGGGCCCCAAGTTTAAGAGCGTGGATTGAAAGTTTTCTGTAGGAGCCTTGGGCCAGTCAGTTCTTAGGATTTTGTTGCTGGTTCAGTGACTTACCTACCTACCTGCCTGCCTGCCTGTGTATGTGTTGCTAGACTCTGAACAATCTGAGACTGTCATTTGAATTCTTCATAATATCTGTGATATTAATAGGTGGGTCTTCTTTCTAAGCCCATTCTTACCTTATGAGACTATTCTCCTGAGCTGCTTTGTTTCTAAAGGAAATAATAATCTAGACTAAAATCCAACTTCTTTCCAGCTACCCAACCTTCTGGTGATGACCCTTTTTCAATTTAACTAAATTGGTCTTTGGATAAAAGATACATAATCCAAAGACATGGGAGGCTTGTCCTTCCTATCCTCCCTACCTCCAGCTGAACCTTTTAGCTTGGTAGGATCCAAATACTTTTGCCCTGTTGTCATAGCCTTAGAGGACTCACGCGACCATGGTGCCATCAGAGCAAGACTGTAGCAGAGGATATATTCCTTAAAAAAAAAACCAGTTGTTTCACCTTGTACATTTTATGTTACCCTCTAAGACTTGAATTAAGAATTTTTAGTCCTGTATCATAGGATCTTGAGCTCAAAATAGATTTTGGAAGCCACCTCCTCATGTTTTAGACAAGGAAACTGAGGCCCATAGAGGTGAAGCCCCATTGATTTTGAGGGAACCCAGTGAGTATTTAGACCAAGCATAGTCAAATCCTCCATAAAGCCATCTCTATTTCAGCAAAGACATTTTTTTGGTCTAGTCACCTTTTCCTATAGCATTTCAGCTAGTTCTTAAAATCCTTTGACCCTACTTTGTATAAAACTTACCCATCAATGTGTACCCTAACTAGTAGATAAGCTCCTTAAGGGCAAGGCTTTTCATTTTTCATCTTTGTACCCCTTTAGCTTAGGGACTTCCACTTAACGGTTTAATAAGGTATTTATGAATTGATATGAGATCCATTTCCCATTTATTACTTGATTCCTCCAACAGGGATCTTTTCTCAGTGAAAGGGTAGGCCAGCAGTGGCTTCATGCAGAAAATTCACTTTCATTATACTGTGAACTTTAGATCTGAAAGAGAACTTCAGGGAAGGATTTTCTTAGCATGACTAAAAATAGAAATTGTACACATTTTCTGGATTTCATCATTTTTGAGATCAGCAGGTTTACATAAGCATGCCTATCCTCAGTTCCTATTTGCCAGACATTAAATTGAACCCAAGGATTCAAAATCCAAAAAAGGACACAATGTCTCCCTTCAAGGAGCCTCTGTTCTATTGGGGAAACAATGCTAGACAATCCACCAAATCTACCAAAGCAGATCCCTACCATGTTACTCTTTAGCTATGATTTATGATTTCTCAGTAGCCTTCAAACTCAGCTTTATTGTTGTTTAGTTTTTACATTGTGTCTGACTTTTTGTGATCTCTTTTGGGTTTTTTTGGCAGAGATACTGAAGTGGTTTGTCATTTCCTTCTCCAGCTCTTTGTGTAGATGAGGAATCCTAGGCAAACAGGGTCAAATGACTTGCCCTAGGTCACAAAATTAGTAATTATCTGAGGGAGGATTTGAATTTAGGACTTCAGGACTCCAGGTTCTACGTTCTATCCTATCAGTCACCTAGCTGTTTAAATTTAGCACTACTTTCTGGTAATGTGAAAAAGATGTGGGGGGGGGGGGATAGGGTTAGGGTCTTGGGAGTCTATAAGATTGGATTAAAATTCTATCTCAGACATTTGTTAGCCTCGTGACCCTGGAAATGTTTCAGAGGGAAGTTGGGCACATTGGTCTCTAAGGTCCCTTTCAGCTCCCTCTATATCTATCATCCTAAGTTTCTCTATTTTAATAAGTTAGGGAAATTTTGAGATATAAATTTATAGGTACCTCTCTTCACCTATTGGCCTATGATTCATCACACTGGACCTTACCTGTCACCTGTTAATTCTCTCTGCAAGTAAAGAACCTTCAGTAAGAGATAGGATGAACCTAGACCAGGTAGGAGGCATTGTTCTAGAACCATATTCTGTGCTGGTGTCAGAAAAGAAAAAAAAACAACAACCCCAAACCAAACAATCACCTTGCCCTCACAGAGATTCCATGCTAACTGAAACCATGGTAAACCTGCCAGAGTTTCCCCCAAACCCCCTGGGTCTCCTCTTAAGATCCCTAAGATGTGAGAGGAGTACTTTGAAGGAGGCTGTTTTCCAATATTTTTCAATTTTTTTTAAACTTGGAATTATGAATTGAATGAAATTTAATTTCTGCAAAATAATCACCTTTGGGAAATTAATTAAAACAACTAAGTTTAGGGACTACAGTCAAAAGGCTACTGGCCACAAAATAGTTTCCTTTGTTAAATGTTTGATTCTCAATAAATAGCTGAGATATTTAGACTCTCAGGTGTTATATTCCCTAGCATTTTAAAGAGTTAAAATATTCAAATAGGATTTTCCTCCTGGTCTCAGATGACTTTTACCTTGATAGTAGGTTTTTTTTTTTTTTTTTTTTGGCCAGGAATTTCAGGAAACAAGATTTCAGGTAAAATTCAAGACCTTCTGGTGAAAGATCAAAAACTCTTTTTGCCTCCAATGAAATCTTAAAGTTCAATATATTTATTATTATTTTATATACATACCATAAATATTAGGACTCTCAACATTGAAAGATCACTCTTTCAAATGAAGATAAAAGATTTTCTGGACATTGGTTTGATATTGTTCTTTAACAGTTTGTGACAGATTTTACATTAATTTAGGGGACATTATGATAATCATCAGTAGAAAAATACAGAAAATGATGCAGAATGTTTAAAGCATATGGTTTGGTCTTTTTGCTTTAATATCTTTAAAATCCATTAATAAGAACATGTTTTTATCCTTTACAGAGGGTACTGTTAGGCAATAGCAGTTTGCAAAAAAGATAATGTTGTCTGTGCTCTATAGGAAATCACAGATGATGGTCAACCAAAATATTTCTGAATTTGTTGTAGCTCTCGGGAGATGATCTGCCTAATATCATGAAATGCAAGTCTTTAGAATCATAGAATTTAGAACCAGAAGGAACTGACATTACTGTCTCATTTGAAAAGTACTTTTTTTTCTTGTCTCAAAACTTCTCAAACTTATCAAAATATGATAATACTAGAATTAGAGATTTGGTGCAGGAAGGGAATCTTGGCTGGTTAATCCAGATCCATTATTTTAGAGATGATGAAATTGAAGCCCTTCCTCTAGCTTTAAATCCAGTACACATCCCACAATACCAGTTGCCTCCATCCATACATAGTATTCTGGACCAATTTCAGGAATAATTGGGTTTTTTAATAGGTATTTAGTCCAGTCCTTTTCATATCACATAGCATTTTATAATGACCTTGCCACCCAAGATTCAAAATCATTTCATTTATATTTAGCAATTCTTAGAGGGTTTTTTTTTTTTTTGTATTTCATTTGGGGGAAGAGAATTAGGGCAGGGTAGTGGTAATCTCCCCCCCCCCCCCAATTACTGTATTTAAAGATTGTGTTCTTGGGAGCTGAGAGATCTGGGTTCAAGTCCTTGCTTGACCTCCTGGCACTTCCTTACCTGTAAAGGAAACGATGCCTGCCTCCTATGATGAGGAAAGTTCTCTGAACTGTAGGGAGGCATGAGAGATGGGAATCTGGGGTGGATTTCAAAGCTGCATGGCTTCACAGACACTGAAACAATTTTATAAGTAAAATTAGAACTAATATAACAAAACGTGCTTCATACCAAGCTCCTCTTTTGCCCTCTCCATAATTTCCTCTTTTGATTTACTATCTTAGAATAGACCCAGACTTGAATATGTTAAAACTTTAAAATACTTGGGACTGGAAGCAACACTAAAGATATTTTTAAGAAAATTGGAGCCTTGAAAGGAGATATGATATGAGGCTCAATTTTAGGTGGCTCACTGGATAGAATGCTGACCTGGAGTCAGGAAGACTTGAGTTCAAATGCACCCTCAGTTAGTTACTAGTTGTGTGACCCTGGGCAAGTCTTTTTATTTCTGTTTGCCTCAGTTTCCTCCTTTGTAAAATGATAATGATAATAGTTCTCACCTTGGCAAGGTTGCTGTGAAGATCAAATGAGATAATATGTGTAAAGTGCTTAGCCCAAAGTCTTGCACATAGATACTATATAAATGTTAGCAAGCCAGCAGATGCAGCAGAAGCAGCAGAACCTGAATTCAAGTAGAACTCAGATCATTATTCTTTAAATTAAAAAAAAACAAGCAAATGAGAGATTTTAGTGTTATGGCTAAACTTTGTTCCAAACCCAACTAACCTTATTTAACAGACTATATTTTTGGCTGCACTATGTTTTGGGGGATCTTTTTTTTTTTTTTTAGGTTTTTGCAAGGCAGATGGGGTTAAGTGACTTGGCCCAAGGCCTCACAGCTAGGTAATTATTAAGTGTCTGAGACCGGATTTGAACTCAGGTACTCCTGACTCCAGGGCCAGTGCTTTATCCACTGTACCACCTAGCTGCCCCTGGGGATCTTCTTAAATAAAAAGGGAAAAGCAAATTTGATTAACATTTATCAAGAGCTCATAATTAAAATAAATTTATTCCATGCAGTACTTGCTGGCTTACTCTTTTTACTGAGAAAGCAAGATTCCTGTTTGAGGAATGCAAGACATCAGAAGACCAAGACAGTGGAGTCACTGTCCTCAAATAGTTTACATTCAACTTCAGGTTATAAAGCATGTGCCCAAGTAAGCAAATAGAAGCTATATGATGAAAACAAAGGAATGTGATTTTCATGGGAAGGAAGAGGGCCCTCAGAACTGGGAGTGAAGGATTAATGTTGGGTCCTCACAGGAGTCTAGCTGGAATTTTTTTAGGAATTAACGTGGTCCAGGAGGGATGGGAATACAGGGAAGCCTGGAAAGATTTGCATGAACTGATGCTAAGCAAGATGAGCAGAACCAGAAAAACATTGTACACCCTAACAGCAACATGGGGGTGATGATCAACCCTAATGGACTTGCTCATCCCTTCAGTGCAACAACCAGGGACAATTTTGAGCTGTCAGCAATGGAGAATACCATCTGTATCCAGAGAAAGAATTATGTATGGACTTTGAACAAAGACTATTAACGTTTAATTAAAAGAAAAGTTATATTATTATGTGATTTTATTATCTCCTACTTTATTTTTCTTCCTTAAGGATATGATTTCTCTGTCATCACATTCAACTGAGATCAATGTATAACATGGAACCAATGTAAAGACTAACAGAATGCCTTCTGTGGGGGTGGGGGGGAGGGAAACAAGAATGGGGGGGAATTGTAAAACTCAAAATAAATAATCTTTCTTTAAAAAAAAAAGAAAAAAAGAAATTAACCTGGTCCTATATAGAGAGGACTAGACCACTGGCTTCCCATTCTTGTTTTATGTAGGAGCCTCTTTGGAAATATTACAGAAAGCCTGTGGTTAGACTCCTTTTCAAAATGATGTTTTTAAATGCATAAAATAAAGTAGGATTACAAAGGAAACCAATTGAATTGAAGTTCAATTATCAGAAAATTACAAAAATAGGCTCACTGTTCCTGGGACTAGCTCAGTCAATGAATGAGCATTTATAAACCCCCTACTGTGGGACACACTAAGATACAAATAGAAAAATGAAATAGACTCAAGGACATTTTTGGACATTCTCTGGGGAAGACAACCTGTAAACATATAAGTAAACATATATAAACATATAAATAGAAAGTCACTTTTAAGGCTAGGTACTCATGGCAAAATGAGTCAGGAAAAGCTTCATATTGAAGGTGGTTTGTGAACCCAAAGTTTGGAAGGAAACTAGACATCCTGAAGCTTGGAAATGAAAAGAAAATGCATTCCATTCATTGGGAATGTGGGAATGAATGAATGATCATTTATTAATGATCTTTATATAGGCATTTTGCAAACATAAGCAAGATAGATCTTGGCCTCATGAAACTTATATTCTAACTGGGGAAAGCAGCACTCAAAAGGGAATTAAAAAGGAAGGGGAACATTCTAGGGTGACATGAAGAATTAGAAATAGAATTTCATGTATGTGGAGAGCAGGAAATGGAGCCAGTTTGATTGAATCCTAGAGTTTGTGAAGGGGAGTCTAGGAATAAATTGAGGAGGTCAGACTGTGAAACAGTTCAAATGCTAAACTGGGATTTGTACCAGATCTTTGAGGGCCTTCCAACATGGAGAGTTTGGAATTCTAAATCCAGGACTGTACAATTATGTCTTTAGAGGTGGAACCAACCAGAACCAGCCTCCAGGTCTCTTGATTCCATCTCCTGCTTTTTTTTCCACTACACCAATGCTTTATTTATATAACACTCTGCTGGGAGTATCTAATTACATTTTAAAAAACCAAACCTATTGTGAAAGTCTTTCACAATGATTTTTTTCCCCCCACTTCAGAATACGATATGTCAGCATTTGATGGTATATTGCCTGTTTACCACCAGGTCTAGTTAGATTAAAGCACCTTGAAGTCACGGACTTGGCCATTTCATCTTTGTATTGCAGACAGACCCTTGACGTTGGATAAATATTGGATAAATATTTGTTACGTGTGTGACTTAAAGGTTGTCTGAAAATTATGATGGGAGTATTTTGACTGCAGTGTCTTATCTCTTAGTCCTGTATGTAGAGGCTGCCCATGTGTCCCCATGCAGAGAACAGGCACATTTCCAAGAGAATAGAGGACCACATTCTGCTTGATGGATTGGATTGACAGATTGGAAGTAACTCCCCAGAATGATGGCTTTGTTAGATGTGTGTTCTCAGAGCACCCCACCTGACCCTCCTCTTTGGTGGATTGTGGCCACATTAAGCTGTCACTCAGAGTATTTTTGAGAAAGGAGGGGAAGGAGAAGCTATGCTCAAGTGGAGGTATTTCCAGAAAGACCTGGAGATTATATTTCAATGCATTAAAAAAAATCGTCTATAGACTTCAAGGAACCAATTTGAAATCGAACCTTCAAAAGACAATGAAGACTTTTTTTAAGTAGGAAAAGAAAATCCTCTACAAAACCAAAACCTTTTTTTTTTAAGTATAGTAAATGAGAGGCAGAATCTTTTGAGCCAGGGAGTGAGAAAAACCCTCACAAATACCATGAAATTTATGCAAAATTGCATGTGGGAAATGGTTCAGTCTGTTTGGGTCCCAGGGAAATTTTACCTTTAGATACTGACAATGGACATGAAACCTTGTTTTAAAACTGTATCCTATGCCAGACTGCCTCATTTCTGTGTCTCAGCATTTATTTAGCATCCCATTTGACAGTGGGACCATCTTTGCTGCTCTCTGCATCCAAACTGGTTGTGTTAAGCTTTTTCATAATGTTAGGTTGTTGTTTTAACTTTGGGTGCTGCAAACATTATCATCCAGAGGCAAATATCTGAAGGGTGCCTCTCCCTGTTGATGCTGCCGGCATCCCTAGGTCTCTTGCCCTCCCCTCTCTGCTCTACACCCTTCCAAGCCTCCACTTCTCCTAGGTTGCCATAGAAAGCCTACCCCCCTCCCCCTTTGTTACTGATGATAATATTTAAGCTTGAAAATTTTAACAGTATTTCAGTGGTAAATAATAGAAATTGTGTATTCTGCTTAATGGGTTTCAGAAAATCCCTGGCTACTTTTCCCCCCCTTTAAATACAAGAAAACAGGCGTGTAATGCCCCATTGAGAAAAACCTGTGGGGGTGCTTTGTACAGGTCTTAATTAAGGGCTTTGAAAGCCCAAACAAAAGGCAAAAGGAAAATGCTACAGCGTTATTGTTATTCCAGCCCATTGGCTCTGCTGAGCTGGCCTGGCCATTGGTGCCCCTCTGTCCATTTGGAAACTGAATGACACTTTTGTTCGTGGTTAACAGAGGTGAAAGAAACCAATTATGGGGCTGTCTCTCTCCGTGGAGCAGCTGCAGTTGGGTTTAACTGCAGGCAAATATGGCCTTTTCTACCCCAAGGATGTTGGGAGGACAGTTTATTTTTGTCCAAGCTATATGTGGAAAAACCAAAATCTGCTTTGCCGCAGTTAGGAATGTGGCCTGAGACTTATTGGGGAAAGAAGGGGCTTTAATAACCTGCCTTGGCTGCTCTACATTTGTGTCTAGTGTTGGAGGCCATTTGTACAGATTCTGAAAAGGTTTTCATCGGTCAATTAACAGGCATTTATTAAGCACATCCTATTTCCCAGGCATTCTGGGAATACAAGTGAAAACAGGCCCTGCTCTTGAGGAGTTTACTGTCTACTTGGGGGGAGATATACAGACATGCTATATAGAAATACACAAAATAGATAAAAGGTGATTATTTTGGGATAGGAGAGAAGGGCCAGCCCCGAAGGGATCAGGAAAGGGTTCTCTTGAATACTTGGTTGGGTTTTTATTCCTTTGATTTTTTTTTTTCATCTGGAATATCTAGTCTTTAAGTCTAGGTAGCAAAGACAAAGTTTTCTAAAGCTTAGACTTAAAGATGAGTATTCTGAAAGGCATTGGTGAAGAGAGAATGTATTCTAGGCATTTGAGATAGCCAGTGCAAAGGTTTGGAGGTAGGAATAAAGAGATGGAGTAAGAACTGTAAGAAATCCTGTCTAGCTGGATAAGTCTGTGTGATGGAGAAGAAATGTGTAGTCAAGGTGGAAAGGCTGGGAAGGGCTTATTTATGCTCAATCGTAGTTTTTATTTGCTCCAACGGAGCAAGTCTCTAACCTATAAAGGGGGAATCATTGAAGCTTCTTGAGCTGGATAGTCACCTGTGCTGCCTTGGGTATATTACTTTGGCAATTTTGTGTGGGGTGAATTGGAGTGGGGGAACATGAGGCAGGGAGTCCATTTAGAAGGCTGTTGTCATGGTCTAGGCAAAAGGTGACAAGAGAACCTTGACTTGGCTAAGAGAAAAGGTGAGAAAGGGACAGATTTGACAAGATTTAAAACTTCACTGAAAAAAAAAAGCAAAAAGAAATACAAACCAACAACCTTATTTGTCCTGCAAGCATCTAAGTGTCTGCCATTTCTATATTTGTTATCTGTTCATCATTTTTCTTCTGACAGCTTTTAAAAGGCCCCCTCTTTCACCTTTTCAGAATTGCTGGAATGATCTTGAATGCCAGCTCCCATTTACATAGTGCTTTTCTGCTTACAAAGCACATTGGAATTTATTCTTGGGACTCAGAGTCCTTGAGTGCAGTGGTTCACAAACTTTTCTGGTATGTGAGACCCTCCCCCCTCACCCCCCAGACCACCTACCCACTTGTTTTCACTTGCCACTGCAAAGAGGCATTGGGAGAATGCTATAGCTGAATGAATGGGCCAATGTCCCTGAGTCCAAATTGTGACCTGGCTGCCCTTGGTGTTGAGTATATGGTTGGGATTCATAGAGGGGGAAGGATGCAGACCAATTTCACCTGGAAAACTGACACAGTGAGTGCAGTTAGTTCATCCCATTCTTAGTTTCTTGTCACTTAATTCAGCAAGAAATTGAGGCAAAAACTGGGCTATTCCAGGGAGCTTATGAGGAATAATAATATAATAATAGCTGATGTTTATTTTTATTATTATTATTAGGACTTGTGATTTCATCACTTGAGGAAGCTACCTGGGTGGAATTTGGAAATTAGCTGCTGTTGGGAAATGTGGATTCTTAATGAATTAACCCAGAGGTACCAAGAGCTCAAATTACCTGTATGGGGTTAGAGGCAGTATTTGAATCCAGGTCTTAAAAGACTTGGAGGCTACTTTTAATCATCAGAACTAGACTGCCTCTCCAAAGTTTAGGTAGCAATTTAAAGTTTGCAAAACACTTTGTCCATATTACATTTGAATCTCATGTCAACTTGGTGAATTATGTACTGCAAGTTTTACATTCACTTTATAGATAAAGTGGATAAAGCTCTTGGCCACAGTGACTCTGATAATGATTATTTGGAAGTGGGATTTGAACTTAGGTCTTCCAGCACTCTATTAAGACATGTTGCTTCTGACAGAGGCAAGAGAAGGGAAATAAGATCAGAGATATCTTTTTTTCCCTCTTCTTCCCTTTACTGGGTGCTGGGTTAGGTTTAGAAAGTAGGACTGGATCTAATTTTAAGAGAGTGTGCAGATTTGTAACTGCCAAATCTTTTGGGCTACTAATAATGACTTGCCATCAATGAAGTTCTTCGGTATGAGAGACCTTGGTTTTGCAACTGGAGTTATGGGATCTTTTTGAATTATGAGCCTAATATTTATACTAGGTGCTTGATTTTGGACAAATCACCTGACTTCTCCTGGCCTCAATTTTTCTTCTTAGGTAAAAATGAGGGCACTGGATTAGATGACCTGAGAAACCTATTTAAGCACTAAATCTGTGGTGTGAATGAACCCCCAATCCTATATTTGTACAAACACCAGTGCCGATTTCTAGAATCAGTCTCTTCAATCTCATTCCACTTCACTCCTCACTCCTCACTTCTCTAACCTCTAATCCAGATTAAATATAAAAGGTGACTGGGAATGGATACTTTGGATAGCAAAAATTAATGAGTAGCTTAGCAGAGGTACTTGATAACCCTCACACCATATCAGAGGTATCAAAGCCATCAAGAGTACCCAACTTTTGTGTATCAAAAAAGATGGCTCAGTCCCCTATTTCCCACACAGAGGAATTTCTTGGTGACTTAGAGGAATGATGGAAAGTCCAAATGATCTTTTAAAGATAGTAACATCTTTGCCACGAAGCTTTGTCCATTGGCTTCATTGTTTCTCCCCTCCCCCTATCGCATTCTTTTTTCACCTTAAACAGCTTTTGCTACAAATTTCACGTACTCAAATGACTGCGCACTTCCTTGTTCTCTTGTTCTTATAGAGCTTTTGTCTCACAATCTCAGTGCAAAAAGCAACAAGTCATGGCATCATGGGATCCCTTTCTCACTCATCTCTAAAATATGTTTTTCTTTAGAGAAGAATATGCCCCAACTTACTTTCTTTGGAGAGATTGGTGACTTTGGGCATAGAATCTTGTATGTGTGCTAGAAGATAAGACATTATGTTGGTTGATTTTCTTTAAAATCCTGGCTATTTGTGGGGGGGAGCATATGAGTGCACATACATGTAGGCATGTGTATATGCATACATATGTTTTTATGTGTTTGCATATGTTTATGCACATACATAAACATTATATCTTCTGAAAAAACAGAATTTGACATTCAAGGAACTTATCTGGAAATGACTGATTGTTTAAAAAATTTAAATGTTTTAAATGTTTAAAAAATGACACTAATCTAAAACATGATCAGATGAACCCCATTTATGTAATGGAAAAAGGAAATTATTAGCTGAGATAGTTGTTGAAATTTTAATAGTATCTTGAAACCTAAAGATGAAACTTTAAGACCTAGAGAAACCAATTTAAAATAATATAATATAATATAATTAATATAATATGATATAATTAATGTAATATAGATATCTCTGATTAGCTTGTGACCTTCACTTTTGTGGGTCTCAGTTGCGACATTCATCTGTAAAATAATTTTATATAGGGCTTCAGGATTTGTAAAGATCATTACAAATTTTACCTTATGTTATTCTTTTTTTAAAAAAAAATTATTTAAGGCAATGGAGTTAAGTGACTTGCCAAGGTCACACAGCTAGGCAATTATTCAATGTCTGAGGTCAGATTTGAACTCAGGTCCTCCTGACTCCAGGGTGGTGGTGGGCCACTCAGCTAACCCCTACCTTATGTTATTTTCATCGTTACCATGGCAGAGAAATACTGTCATTACCTGTATTTTATGATGAGGAAACTGAGGCAGTTAGAAATTGTGACTTAACAAGAGTATTGTTAAGAGCCACATTTGAATTCAAGTCTTGCTGATATCAAATCCAGTCCTCTACTATGCTATTTAGCTGCCTCTATGTTTGGTTGAGAGGTTTGGTTGGTGTATAGGAAAGATCCTTGGATTTGGAGTTTAAAAAACAAAACTTGAATTCATATCCCTCCTTTTCTTCTTTCTACATACTGATCTTGAGCAAGTCACTAAAGGAAACTAAGACCCAAGAGATTCTCCAAAAGAGCTCCTATATATCTGTGATCATTCCATCTCTCTTGAAATTTCTTATGGCACTCAAAATTTCTACTGGATAGAGTTGATGAAAAGTTCTTGCCAGGCAATTATTGAGTATATATTAAACTACTGAGAAAGGGATGGAGATCATTGGTAAATAATCTTTACATCAGGCAACAAGTGATAGAATGGGAAGACTTGGAAAATTTTCCCATCATTCATTAGATCTTTTTCCTGCAGGGTATATAATGATTAATGGTTCACCCCATGTCTCAAGACTCTTCTCCGAAATTCCCAACAGGTGCATGTTAGAGAATTGGAGATGATATGGGATTATTCCTATCCAGTTTCACATAATAGAGGAAGGGAGATTTCAGAAATTGGTTGAAGGGGGGGAAGGTATTTGGCTTTGTTAGACAGGTGTGTTGTATTCATCTTCACTTTAAGAAAATCGTAGTTGAAAGTAATTGGAAGAGGTCAATGGGAAACCATCCATTCACATTAAAAAAGAATTGATCCCAATTCATTTTGGCTTAGCAAATTCAGAAGTGTTGGCTTGTTAGCTACTTGTTTTAAAAAAAGGAAAAATTTCAAGCATTAGGAACAGCTTTCAAGATTGGTCTGCAATAAAATTGAAGTTACAGGATCATTGGTTTAGATCTGGAGTCATCCAATCTAACCTCAAAACAGCAAGTTGGCTATATTGTATAATAATTATAACAGAACAATAACTTTATTCCATTAGCCTTTTAGGAGGTTAGACTGAAGCTAAGATTTCTGGACCACAACACTCTCAATCCTCTTAGATATCCTCATGTGATCCTTCCATTCCTGATAACCATTGCCCTATTAATCCTCTGTCCTTTGTAGGAAAACTCCTTATCTAAAATAGGTGCCTCCTGTTTTTCTCCTCCTGCTCTCTTCTTAATCCCTTACTGTCAGACTTCTGATCTCATCATTCCAACAAAACTGATTTCTCAAGTTACTAATGATTTCTTAGTTGCCAAATCTAATGTCTTTTTTTCTCTATCCTTCTCTTTGACCTCTCTGCAAGCCTTTGACTCTGCTGATCATTCACTCCTTCTTAATACTCTTTTCAACATGGGTTTTTGGTTCATCACTTTCTCCTGGATCTCCTGCCTGTCTGATCACAATTTATGTTTTCTTTGCTGGATCCTTTCAGATCATACCATTTAACTGCAGATAACCCTCAGAATACTTTCTTGGACCCTCTTCTCTCTCTCTCTCTCTCCTATTATTCTTGGTGATTTGGTTAGCTCCATGGGGAGCTCCCATCTCTCTGCTAACCTTTGACTAACTTTAAGTCATCTCAAATTGGATGTCTAACAGACATCTTGAATTAAAACCTAACCTTTCTCCCACCTTCCCTATTATTGTAGGGAATGTATTTTCTTCCACATCCCTCAGGCTTAAGACCTAGGAGTCATCCTGGACTCCCCACTAGCCATAAACAAGCTGCTCACAAGGCCAGTTGATCTCACTTTTGCAGCATCTCTCAAACACACCCTCTTCTCTCCTGAAACTGCCCCCACTCTGGTGCAGATCTTTCTCACTTGATACTTGGATTATAGTAATAGCTGTTGCTGGATTAGTCTGTTCAAGTCTCTCTTCATTCGACTCCATTTTCCATTCAGTCATTAAAGTGATTTTCCCATAGAACAGATCTAATGATGTTGTCCCACTCTTCAGTAAACTCCAGTGGGTTCCTTTTGCTTCAAGATCAAATACAAAGTGCTCTGTTTGGCAAAGCATAATCCAGCCCCTGCCTACCTTTTCAGCCTTCTTAAACCTTAATACAGCACATACACTTTCAGTTCAATAACAAGTTCTGAACATAGCTTGCTTTTTATCTATTTGTTTATATATTGTCTCCCATTAGATTGCAAGCTCCTTGAGGACAGGGACTATATATTTTTTTCTTTTTTTGTATTCCCAGTACTTTGCCCTACTGTGCTTTCACTTAGTAGGTGCTTAATGAATGTTGATTGATTGAGTTTACCTTGAAATCCTTTCAAATGGTACACATTGTTTCTCTCCCCATTTTGAAGACTGCCAGGGCAGATGGATTCTGCATTTTAAAACTTTTTAGAGGGAGTATTGGAACCTAGTGCTTGTCTATAAAAATAACTACCTTATCCTAAATTTAACTCAACTTGTTTTTAAAACATTGTTGAAAAAGCTCCGTGTAGAAACACAATGTGTGTCTTTGTGTGTGTGTGTGTGTGTGTGTATGCACATGTGCACACATAATCACTGCCAAGTGTTCTTTGTAATTTATTTTAACACTATGAAATAGCAGTCTGCCTTTGGTTTACCCACCATATATGGATAATTATGATTCGTCTTGAAAATAGGAATTTGTTACTTTAAAAAAATTGCCAAAAAAAAATAGGGTCCTTGGATATTTTTAAGACAGTGATGACCAAGATACAGAAAGGATTTTAAAATAAAAAATGACTGTGTATATTTGGATTGACTGACATGTTTCCATTGGGCATTCTGGCAGAGTTGCAGAAGTGACTGTTGGCAGTATGGGACTGGGGTTTTTTCCTCCCTCCCCTAAATCTCAGGCTGATCCTGACGAGTAATCTCATGTTGCCTTCTAAATATTGGGTGGGACCAACAAGAGGACTGAAATAAAATGGATGAAAATGATTGAAATTTAAAGTAGCCTTTTAACCCAGCCACACAAACATGGGAACTTGTTTATCTGTGGAATGAAAAGTATGGCTTATATATAGCAAAATGATGGGCACTCCTATCATCTAAAATTGGGGGTCTTAAAATACACTGAATTTTGGAGTTTATGAGCCCTTTAACTCAATATTATTGAAACTGTGTTGACACCTTTGACCAAGGTGCAGGTACAGGGTTAAATTATAATTTTACCACAAAGAGGTAGTTAAATTCTAATTATTGAAATCTTAGTGATCTTCAAAAATGTATCTCTGCCCAGCATTTTCCATATTTTCATATGTTTAGGGCAAGTGAAGGCTATCCAATCCAACCCCACCATTGTACAGATAAGGAAACTGAGTCCCAGTTTTGTGCTGAAAGCATGTAACTACCACATTGAGCAGCAGCTGCTTTGAGGTTTAACTTCCCAATTCCCACTTGGCTCTGTCCTGTCTTCCATCAAGACGACCTGATCATTCCTCCTTAGTCTTGCAGCTGAGGTTCTTCAGATGGAGGTACCAACAGTTTCTAGTAGTGCTACTCACAAACTCCTAATTAGCTGCTGCCTAAAATTAGTTAATCAATTGAGATAAATTAGTTTTTACAAAGGGTCTTTACAGAGAAGGTCCAGCAAAGACCTTAATTTAGAAACATTACCCCCAACCAGGGACTTACTCTCCCCTTATATGTATATAATGAAGACTCTGTGGGGAGTAGGCTCAGACTTAGAAAGCTTATGTGGTCAATGGGAAGATTCAGCACTACTGATTATTAGAGGTATTTTCCTCCCTGTGTGAGTCCTCCTGGTGAAATCCTCATGAACTTCCTTGGCACAGCTCTATGCTGGTTTCTGAGGATCAGTCTTCTGTCTGATCCACTCAACAAAAAATATATGTCAGGGCCTCCCTTCCCCCCTACCCACCTTCTTTACTCCTTTACCCCTTTCTATTTTTCCTCCTTCCTTTACTCCCTTTCTCATTTTTCCTCTTTCCTCCCTTCCCTCCTTCCCCTGTGGCTGTCTTCAGGAATACCTAATAATGAAATGATGCCTAACAAAGCATATTGGTCCCTGGGGCACATTTTCCTTGTCTGTAATAGGAGAGAATTTATTTTTTAGTTTTTGCAAGGCAATGAGGTTAAGTGACTTGCCCAAGGTCACACAGGCAATTATTAAATGTCTGAGGCTGGATTTGAACTCAGATCCTCTTGACTCCAGGGCTGATGCTAGCTGCCCCATTGAGTGACCTTTTCTGTGATCTTTGAAAAGATAAGATCTATGATCTTATGGCTGGTGATTGTCAAATTTAGAGCTCTTAACTTTGTTCTTCTGATTCCATATTAAATGGTGAAGGCAGAATCGCTTGGGGTAAGTAACTATTTCTAAAGATTAAAGAAGCTATCCCAAGTGGAGTATGCTTCCTTAGAAGGTGGTGGGTTCCCTCTTCAAGCAGGAACTGGATATGTTGTGGGTTTGAGATGATCTTATTCAGGTTCAGGTGGGAATGCGTTCTTGTCCTGCTCTGAATAAGAAAGGCAGTTTTACCATGATAGAACAGAGGTTCCAGAGGGGAGAATAGAAGGAAAAGTCAGTTGCCTGGATTAGGGACTGAGAAAGGAGTTTCAGCCTAGGCAGCATTCAGCTCAGAGTCAAAGGATCAAATCCATTCAAAACAGACACTTGTGGAGAGATGTAGAAGAGATGTAAAGAAGCAAACCATAGTATCTGGTGGGATTAAGAAAAGGCTTCAGGTAAGAAATGATACCTGAGCAGATAGTGGGCTCGAATTCTTTTGATTCGTTGATGCTGCCCTTCTTATGAGACCCATGATTCCCCTCCACCCCTTGGGAGTTATTTTGTATTTAGTTTTCACTGCACACATTATTTCTCCCAAGTTGAATGTAAGTTCCTTGAGGGAAAGAATGGTTTCATTTTTATCTTTGTACCCCTTGGTATATAGAGGCTGGTTGATGAATGCTTGTTGCATTAGGGGTACAGAGTAGGTCAGATGTGTAGGGACATGTTGCATCGACCACATATCACAATAGTAGATTCATAATTTAAAACAAGACAAGTGAAATTGTATTGAATATAGTTCATGTAAGAAGTCAGGGAAATAGAGAGCTTACTTTAAAAAGATTTTGGTACCAGAAAAATTAATGTAATCTTTCATGTTTCACTAGGCAACTTTTCTTTCTTTTCATGTGTCCAAATATGGGGTAAATGTAGTTGTTGAAAATTTGCATGGTCCTTTCTGAATATGATGCATGTGAGATTTTTGTTTTGTTTTGGTTTTTTGAGGACAAAGACTATCTTGTTTGCCTGTTTCCCCCTTTCCCATCCTCCAACACTTCTAGGAGGGTATGTGGTATCTAAGCTACTCTTAGTAAAAGTTGATCTCTGGAAAACTCCACTGACTGAAATGATTCATTTCTCCAGGGTTCTAGATAGCTGAGGTTTATTATAATTCATTTTGACTACAGCCTACCTGTGTGTCATGGCTTAATTGCTAACATGTTGTGGCCCATGCTAATTTAAAGTAATAGGCTTTACATATAATCATGATATTGTTCTCCTTAGATCTTGGTGATGCTTTGACTAACAGTTGATTATTAATGGTGCGTTAGAGTTAATTGCTGTATCTGAAGAAGAACTTGGGAAAAACATGTTAGGTTAAAAACTGAAAAAATGTGACATAGAATTGAATCTAGTTGAAAGAGAATTTTTGTATATGTGCTGCCGAAGCGAGCACCAGAGACACATTTTTGAAGATCACTGAGACATAGTCTCAGGGGCTGACCGCCTGCTGGCCAAGGCAGATAGAACCAACCTAATTGAGCCATTTATTAACCACACTTAATATGTACCAGACGCTATGCTATGTGAGAAAGATATAAAACTAAGAAAAAGCACAATCTTGATTGCTTTTTATCGATTCTATTTATATGGAAGAGACGACATGCAAATAACTATGTCCATATTTATGTCTATATGTCTATAGCTAGAGATTAAATAGCATACAGGCTCAGAAGAATGACAGGAAACCCTAAAGGGCATCCTGTAAAAGGCAGAATTTAAGCTGAGCCTTAAACGAAGAATGCAAGAGTCAGAGGGGAGGAAGAAGAGCCTTCCTGGGATGGAGATAGAATGTCCTGCCTGAAGGACAATACTTAGACCTGTGCAGCTGGATTTTAGGCTGCCCCAAGAGGAAGTGAAGTGTAAAAGGGATGGGAAGGGGTCTGTGGATTTTATGTTTTAAATCCTATAGGTAACAAGGAACCACTGGAGTCATTTTTATTATTGTTATTGTATTGGCCATGTGCTGTGCTGAAGTATGTTGAAGAGATTGTGGGATCACCCCTGCCCTTTAAAAAGCATTGGCAGCTAAATGGAGGATGGATCTGGATCAGGAGGAACGTGAGGCAGGAAGACCAGTTAGTTAGAAGGCTGTTGGAGTAATTTGGGTGAGAGATAAGGGTCTTTCCTAAGGTGATGGCTATGTGAATGGAGAGAAGGGAACTCAGGGGAGATCCTGGGAGAGTAGAAACCATACTATTTTGACAAATTGGATACTTTTGTTGAGTGGGATTGAGGAGTGGAGCCGAGTATTATAAGATCAAGGTTATAAGCTTGGAGTCAGGGAGGTTAGTTTTGCCTTTTGAAGTATTAGAAGAGTTAGAAAGCAGGAGAAAATTTTGGAGAAAAGATAAGTGATTTCTTTTTTGTCAGTGCTGAGTTTGAGGTGTGCAAAAGGCAGCAGATAGCACAGTGGAAAGAGTGGCAGATCTTGTAATCCCCAAGACCCAAGTTTAAATCTTTAGCTGTGACCCTAGGCAAGTCACTTAATCAACCTTGTAGGATTACTGTGAGGATCAGATGAAATAGCATGTTTCGCAATCTGTAAAATTAAAACGTCCCAGAAATGCTATTCTACTATTAGCAGGAGTCATCAGTAAGCCTTTGTTAAGTCTTAGCTGTGCTCCAGGAAGACCCCTTTTCTGCTTACAGAGATTTTGTCCATTGTAGATCAGAGGTCTTAAATGGATTTTAGGGATCAAACTCATCATTTGGACCAAACTCATCATTTTCTAAAAGAAGAACAGGGCCAGGGTTATATAGGAGTCATCTTGTACTGACTTGGGAGAGATGATTGTTAAATTTTCATTTTGGAAATTAGCAAGCTACAGATTATTTATTTGTTGAATGTCTAGATTTAAGAAAATGTTGGAGAAAATGCTCAGAGTGCAGATTAAACTTTAAAGGTATGCCCTGAGAATATTTGTTTTATTGTAGAGCCACTTGTTAAACATTTGAAGGCACAAAGTGAGATTAAGTTACCCACCCAAAGTTACACAGTTTGCAGAACAATTCAGGCAGAATGGAATGAGCCAGTTTGAATTATTAATTTTCCAAAGGGAGTAACTATCATTGATTTTTGTCATTGTGACATACCTTGTTGTTGAATTTCTTTACAGATCTTCCTGACATCACTACTACAATTGACTTCATGACTTTTGTGACTTTTTTCAAATGACTAAAGAAGTGTTTTGATGACTTTTATATAATAAATTTTAGGTATTTTTTGAGATGGTTGGTGATATTTTGTGTTTTGCAACAATTTGGGAAAACTCTTTAATAGAGTTAGGTCTGAGTTTTACTGTAGCTATAACTTTATACACACACACACACACACACATATTATTCTGATTAGTAGCATTTATAATAACTTGGCTTGGAAGAAGCTACAGTGAGTTGGGACTCATTCCTAAAAGAATATGCCATTGTGAATGTTTAAAGTGGAACAGAAATGATCTCAAATTCCTGTGTAACAGTTTTGATTTATTACTCAAAGGATGTAGAGAGATTTTTAAATCCTCCCAATGGTTTTTGCATATTTGGGGGTTTATTTCATGGAGTGTTTCAAAGTATTCTTTTAGCCAAAACTTTCATGCCACAAGGTCCTCATAGGATTGAGAGCTTGCAGAAGCCTGTATGGGTAACAGTTTTAAATCCCAGGAAGTTCACTTCCCAGAAAGACTTTACCTGCTGGTGTCAGGCCTGGGGCTATATATTGCCTCATTGTCTAGAATTTTCTTCTTTCTGAACCAATGAGAAGGTGCCAGAGCTTTTATATCTTGTAAATCAAAGTTCCCTTTACCCAGGCTGATTTATTGAATGTGTAAATAATACTTTACCCTGACATGCATTTTGGACATTTGGCACTAGAGGAAATTGACTGGAGTTTAAGGAAGTTTGTTACTGGGCTACCATTAAAAAAAATCATTATACTTCTTGAAAAAGAGTGTTGGTTTTGGCAGGGTTATTTATAGAAGAAATAGCTTACCCCTTTGAGTCACACATGTCATGATCTTATCACAAACAGATTTGGAAAAATTTAGGGCTCACTCAGCAGTCTCACAGCCCAAGAGGTGGATATGGCCAGCTGGAACAATGAAAAGAAACTGATGGTAGTCATTTCAGCCCTCTCCATCCCTCGACAGCCTTCAACAGCTTCCATCTGCCTACCCAGATTATTAGTTTTATTTTTTTTTTAATTTTTGCAAGGCAATGGGTTTAAACCCAAGGTCACACAGCTATTTGAATTCAGGTCCTCCTGACTCCGGGACTAGTACTCTATCCACTGCACCACTTAGCTGCTCCAGAGACTAAGTCTTGAAGCCCAACTAAGCTATTGCCAGAAGATGAAAGGGGTGGGGAGAGAAAAAGACTTGAACTTTTCACTGATCTCAGCCTCCTGGCCTTGTTGTTCTACTTGGACCAGGTTTTGGGCTTCTTTTTCTTTTTTCTTTTTCTTTTTTTGAGTTTTTGCAATGTAATGGGGTTAAGTGAGTTGCCCAAGGTCACACAAGCTAGGTAATTATTAAGTGTCTGAGGTTGGATTTGAACTCAGGTACTCCTGACTCCAGGGCGGGTGCTCTGGGGCAGCTAGGTGGCACAGTGGATAGAACACCTACCCTGGAGTCAAGAGGGCTTGAGTTCAAATATGACCTCAGACACTTTATAACTACCTAGCTGTGTGACCTTGGGCGACTCACTCTTAACCCCCATTGCCTTAAATAAATAAAGTAAAGTAAAAAAAGAACATTCATGTTTGTGTAGAAGAGATATGGCAGAGCTATCCCATTTTTATTTTCTATTATAAGGAGTTATCATAGAGCATAGACTCCTTGAGGCTAGTAGGAGCTGTTTTTCTTTTTTGTATCCACAGTGCCCATAGTGGCTGTTTAAGAAATGCTTATTGATTGATTGATTGTGAGTTATATCTTCTTTATTATGTCATAAACTCCTTAAATTGAGAGCCTTAGGGAAAAGAGTTCAAGTTCAAGGATTTGAAGTCAGAATCTGAGATCAAAATCTAACTGCTACATGTGGGACTTTGGACAAATCCCTTCATTTCTGGGCCTGATATTCTAATTTCTAAAATGAAAGGATTAGATGACTTTTGAAGTTCCTTCTAGTTGGGGGGGGAGGGGATATGTGTGTGTGTGTGTGTGTGTGTGTGTGTGTGTGAGAGAGAGAGAGAGAGAAAAATCATTTAAATAAATGCTCAATACAGTACTTTAAATTGAATATAAGGTAGAAGGAAGGCATTGATATGGTAGATATTTGAATTTAATTACAATGTTATTGCATAAAACTTTGCTGCTCTGTTTCAGGATACTTAATTTATATATGAAAAGTATAGATTCTGGTCATCAGTTTAATTTCATATGACCTATGTGGTAATTATAGAATCCATGAATCTGTAAGCTGGAAATACCCTGCCTTGTCTATCAGAATTTATTTATATACATCAATTAGACTTATGGAATTTATTGATAAAGGGAATGTGTTCCTCGTCTTATCTGGGAAACTTTGTAAAAAAGATTTGCCATCTCCCTACAAGGGAAAAGTTTGCATTAAATTAGAAAATCTTAGTTTTCATTCATTTCTAGGAGACATTGAATTTTATAAAAATATAGAATTTATAGAAAGATATTAAGGTAACTTTCTTGGGTTTTTTCCCCCTACTTACACTTTTTTGGGGGAGTTTTTTTTCTTTAAAATCCTATTCTGTTAGCTTTCTGTTGAGAGACACACCCTTAAATGTCTCCTAGCCTGACTTGCTTCACCCAGAGCACAGACAATTACAGTGTAAAATACTACCTTTGGAAATGAAGTAATGCGTCTTTCTTAATTAGTGAACTCTTGTAATTTTGAAGGTGGTATGTTTAGTCTCTGGGTAACCATATACTTATTAAGTAAGTCTGGTGAATGTGCCTACACTCACAAGAAAAATATCAACCTCAATATGGAATTTTTCAAATACCTATGGTAAGGGTGCAGGAATACAGGTTTCTCTTTCATTGTTGCATAAAACCCTGCTGCTCTGTTTCAGGATACTTAATTTATCTATGAAATGTATGGATTCTGGTCATCAGTTTAATTTCATATGACCTATGTGGTAATTATAGGATCCATGAATTTGAGAGCTGGAAATAACCTGCCTTGTATATCACAGTTAACACTGATATAGATGGATTGGACCTGTGGTTTTATTGATAAAGGGAACTTCTAGATGAGACAGCTTTCTCTATTAATGCAGGTCACTGCTTTTTTCTGTCATCTAGTTCCAGAGAGTTGCTGTGAAGCAAGGTAACTAATATGTTTCAGAGGCTGAATTTGAACCCAGTTCTTCCTTGCTCTGATGATTAGCACATTATCCATTAGCCCATAATGTCTCTGCTGTTCATAAATGTCTGTGTGTGTGTGTGTGTGTGCACACGCATGCGCATCCAGAAAAGCTAGAAACAGGTTCCTAAGGTAATTTTAAATGATTCAGCTTCATCCAGAGATGAAGAGATTGTCAAGAGATGATAGAACTTAGGCCTAGGGCTTTGGAAATGCAAAATGACTTTAAAAGTCATTAATAGGGGCAGCTAGATGGTGCAGTGGAAAAAGCATGGAGCCTGGAGTCAGGAGGACCTGAGTTCAAATGCTGCCTCTGACACTCAAAACCTAGATGTGTGACTTTGGGCAAGTCACTTAACCGCACTGCCTGGCAAGAAACAAAACAAAACAAGTCATTAATAGCAGTACCCTAAATAAAAGGTTAGGAGATAAGAATAGTCATTTTTTGAAAGTGAATGCCCTTTTTTTTCTATAAAATGAAGTTCGGTGTTCTTCACTTTATAGAATAAGAAAATTTGTTTTCCCCTCTTTGGAAATGAAGGAGAAACAAAAGAAAGGATTCCAAGAATGCTTGTGTTTCCAGTATCAAACAGGGAATCAAGGTTTTTTTCCCCCACTTTATGCATAGCCCTGAAGGTAGATGCCATTCCTTTCTTTCTCCCTCTTTCTTTTTTTCTTAAATTCTGAATGAATACTTTTCAAACCTTGAGAGGATGATCTCCATATTATTTGTGATGTCTAGAATCAAAATGAATACCACAAATCTGTCAGAGAAGAGAAGAATGAGACAGTCACTCTAATCAACAAACTGTTCTTCTCTTAATATAGTCTAATTTATAGTTAGGTTTGTGGGGCTGTGGATGAGGTGCTACCACATCCCTTTTGAACTAACAGTCTCTTGCATCTTCCTTTTCAGTCCATTCAGCTATGCTTCCATTTTGTGTTTAGGAAAATAATTTTTAATGCATATCACATTGTCTACCAACCACTTAAAAAATTAGCAAAATGATTAAATGAGTTTGAACTTTGCCTGTTGACTTTAAGAATTATTGAAGTTGTATTTTCACAATAGTTATAGAGTTGGGCTTTCCTTTTAAGAAAGAGCTATTTCTTAGATGGTTCTAGTTTAATTTGCAGTTTAAAAAATTTGTGATTACTTAAGAATTTGTTTCTCATTTTTTTTAGGTATTTTGTTTACTTCAGAAAGGCAGGAGCAACTGGGTCTGCTTGAAACATAGTAATGGCAACCAAGGGGTGTTCCCATCTAGTATAAGAATAATTGTCTAGTTATATGCATCCAAAATTAGCTATCAGGGTCATTTAAAAAAAACCTTTATGTAGTTAAAATGTGTAGGTACACAAATAATTTTAATATGTAGGCATACACACAAATAATTTTAAATGATATTGATGTCATTTAGACTCTCAGTTTGAGAGTTATTTGACTCACAGCAGTTAAATGGTTTATCTGTGGTAACATAAGTAATAAATGTTTCAGAGGCAGGATTGGTCTCAGGTCTTTCTTTTTCCAAATCCAACTCTGTCATATTGCCTTTGGATAGAATGTTACTTGCACTCTATCTGCTGTAGCCCATCAGTGGTTCTCAAACTTACTGGTCTCAGGACTGCTTTACATTCTTAAAAATTATTGAGAATCTTCCAAAGAACTTGATTATATGGGTTTTTATCTATAGACCATATTGGGGCAGCTAGATGGTACAGTGGAGAGAGTGCCAGGCCTAAAGTCAGGAATACTCATCTTCCTGAGTTCAAATCTGACTACATGGTACTTTACTACCTCTGTGAAGTTGGGCGAGTCACTTAATGTTGTTTGCCTCAGTCTTCTCATCTATAAAATGATTTTGAAGAAAAAAAAAGGCAAAGCACTCCATTATCTTTGCCAAGAAAATCCTAAATGAGGTCACAGACAGTTGGATGTGACTGAAAACTGAGTAAATAGTAAAATTTACCATATTGGAAATTAAAATATCTCTGTAATTATGGAAATTAATTTGGTCCCTTGCATCCTCTCAAAGGGTATCTAACTGAAAGAATAGCTTTCTTCCTACATAGTAGCTGGGATTACCTGTATAGAGATGACTGAAAGTTGACAGATTATCACTGAGAAGCTTGTAAAGGTGGGCTTTAAATTGGACTAGTAATGGAACATTTCCTATCTTTTCCCATCCTTGCCAGGAATCAACTTAATATCTACTGTGTCTTTCAGTCAAATTTCTTTTTTCTTTAGGTTGGTGATCTTAGGACTTAGTCTTTCAAAAGTACTTTATCTTTGAAAGAAGAGTTCCTCAATGAAAAGATTGTCCCCATTCCAGAGAGGAAGAATCAGGGAGCTCAGGGGTCACTTGCCAAAAGACAGGGAATAAACTACAACAGAACATCTGGATGAAGTTTGCTGGAAGTCTAGTGAAATACCTTACCATTTAAGTATTGAGCTAGAGAAGACAGACCTGTGAAGCAGGAGCTTCTGTGGTATAACTGGATTCTAAGCCGTGTGGGATCCTAGATTTCACCAGCAATCCTCAAAGGGTGGTCCAGATACTCCTGGGAATCCTCAAGACCCTTTTGTGAGGTCCACAATATCAAAACGATTTCCACAAAAAAACTAAGACATTTTTATTTCAAATATTGATAGATATAACCCACATCAGCAAAAGCTCTTGTGGGTTCCTCAGTACTTTTTAAGAGTATAAAGGGAACTTAGACCAAAAAGGTTGAGAACTAACTTGCTATCCATTTTATAGATGAGTATTGAAGTTCAGTGGGAGAAGAATTAAATTGCCTAACAAATTTTGAAAGCAGAGGTATTGTAAGTCACGTGTCCCAAATCACACAGGTAAAAGTCAGTCAGGAAGCATTTATTAATCTTCTACCATGTTATAAGTACTATCACGGGTGCTAGAGATATAAAGACAAAACCAAAAAGGAAATGGTCCTATCCTCAAGGAGATTATGATCTACCAGCAATGATGTACCAGTAAGTAACACAGCTTGGATTTGGACCAAAAAAACTGGGGATTAAAGACAGCTCCCTTTCTGTTATGGTCAGTGTGTTGGTCAACATTTATTAATCTCATATATTCCAGGCTCTTTGTTAAGCTTTGATCTTAGCCCCTCTCTCAGATTGAATTTTCTTGGCTCCCATATTATGGACATGAAGGTCCATTGACAACTGGTGTGAAACTGTTGTTGATTACATTTGGTTCTGGAGAAAGACTGAAAGACAGCCCCGAATCTTGATCCTTATCAATGCATATTTGCTTCAAACACTGGAACTTTCAGATAGATGGATCTGATTCTCATTTTCAGTGCCTGAGTCCTCTAGTGCTGGGATAGTTCAATGACTTTTTTTTTTAACCTGCCAAATGATATTAAAGATGTAATCAAGAACATGGCTGAAGCAATATTATTTTATCTAATACAATTAGGAGGACTTTATTCAAGTGCAGATAACATGGCCTAAATCACTATATAGTTAAAATTGAATAATTCCATGGCAGAAGGCCCAGCCTAGGAAGGGATTGAATGGAGCCCATGGTATTACATGCTATTATCTATCGACAAACAGGTTAAGCTTGCTTAGGGAGCATTTTACAGGGATTTTTAAAAGGTGCTTTGTTGAAACATGATGTTCTTCTTTACTCTGTAGATATTTTAGCTTTTATGAAGTTTGTGTTTTGTGTTGTTTTTTGCTCTTTTTTTTAAAGGCAAGTTGGAGAAGAGAGTTTTATCCATTGATGGAATTTTAGCAGTTTCAGTTAAACCATAGCTGTCTTTCCAATATGTATTTTTCATTTCATTACTGTGGGTGTTTTAGATGGCGATGGTTTTGTTTGTCTGTTGAGTGGAGAGTGCTTAGATTTGCTGATTTCCTACCTACCATTTGGAAGCAGTAGATATTGAATACAGTAGGACTGGTTGAATGGACCGATGTGATTTGTGGATAAAAACACTTTCCCAAGTAGTAGATGCTGAAACCCATAATTGGTCTGGGGCTCTCTGATGTTTCCTGTGTGAAGAATTCCCATCCTTAGTAGGGAAATTCCCTCCAATCATTCATATCTCTGCAACTTGGCTTTGTAGCTACCAAGTAGGATAAGTAACATGTCTGGGCTTTCCCTTCTTCATTATCTGCAGTTTCTCTTGTTTGTATGTAGCTGTTTGTATGTTGTTTTTGAGGGCAAGTCTTGCTTTTCTTTTTATCCTGAGGACTTAGCACAATGCCTGGGTTATGATAGTTGATGCTTGTAGACTGACTCGACCAATGGATTATTGAGGCAAGAATTATATTCAGTCCTTCCTTCTATCCACTATGTCAACCTGCCTCTTGAAAGATATATTTAAAAAAATAAGTTTATTTATAGCTTATGTCCCAAGGGCTTATTCCACCTTGCTAATGTCCGATGCTTTGTTATTGCCATAATGGAAACTTATTGCTATTCCTTTGATTGTAAATCACATTATCCTCCTTTTAAAAATAACAACCCCCCCCAAATAATTTTATTTAATTTAGTGATGATCTGGTACTGGAAAAAAAAACAGACATGATCTTAGATAAGCCTATGTAACCTCTT
This sequence comes from Macrotis lagotis, assembly GCF_037893015.1. Lineage (NCBI taxonomy): Eukaryota > Metazoa > Chordata > Mammalia > Peramelemorphia > Peramelidae > Macrotis > Macrotis lagotis. Next base: position 251,566,697 of record NC_133660.1, on the reverse strand, counting down.
TTGACCTCAAGTTCTTCATCTTCTGAATGAAATGATTGAACTGATTGGATGATATACATATATATTATATATAATATATATATAGTCCTAATATTTAGATAAAATACAAAAAATTCTAAAATTCTATTTCTAAAGGGCAATTTTTTGAAAGCTTAGAAACTATCCTGTTGTAGTTCTATGGATAAATCATTTCCCTCTGAGCCTCTGTTCTTCCATCTGCAAAATGGGAGGTGAATCTAAATAACCTTGGAGATCTCTAACTTTTTATGATTTCAAGATCCTAGGAAAGAAAGTGCCCAGAGATCATAGATGACTACCAGTTTCTGGTTTCAATACAAGTTTTTCCTTTAGTATAAGGAGACTAACTGTTAATTGTGAAAGAAAAGAGTATTGTGTTGAAGGGTCTGACTTGTGGTTGAGGCATTTGCTCATCAGATGAGACATCCTAAAACTTTGATAAAAAACAGTGTCAATCTTCTGAGTAGTGACTATGTAACCTAGAGATGGAAGAGACCCTAGAGCCCATTTCATGGTCCCTTGGAGAGGCATAATTGGGGTTCTCATTCAAGGTCTTTCAAGCATTCATCTGACCTGGGAATTAATTGTTCTTTGGTTATACAGTATATTGTGGGAAAAGTGCACTGGATCTGAAGGTAAGAAATACTTGGATTCAAATCCTGCAAATATCTTACTTGATTATGTTTAGCTTAGTCCCTCTCAAACTGTATGAGTGGTTTATTTTGTGTTTTCTTCTGGCCTTTTGTTGTTATAGGGAGGTTTGTTTTTTCCAGTTGAAATTCTTCTGATAGTGGAGCCTGTCTCAAACCTACCCTCTGACATTGGGTAGAGTTCTTATCAGTACATATTACTCGGCCTCATTATCTCAAATGCACACCCACTCACTCTTTCCCTCTGTTACTGCATGTTGCTAACACTTTTATGAAGATAAAATCTTGTGCTTTTTCTTTTTTGCCTTCCCTAATTGGAGATCTTAAGGAGAGGAAGGATTAGACTAGCCTTTCTCTATCCTAGGTATATAAATCCTATTCTTGCTTTTTGCTCTTACAACTTTCCAGACCAAAATAAACAAACATAAAAACTAATGTGACTGCATGATATTAGAGCAGGTTCTAATAATTTGCATAATTTACTTTTACACTTAGATAATTTACTTCTTTTAATGCTAGAAGAAAAATAACAGCAATTGCTACAGTCATTGTATAAGATGTTTTGTGAAGATGAACTGTTTTATAGTATGCCATAAGAAAATATCACCTCAATCTCTTTGAATGTCCAGAATACTGATTCCTGATTTCCTGTACTTCTTACTTATACCAACCCCCAGCCTCCTTCTGCAACTGCCTTCACTGTATTTTGGTTTATAATTCAGTAGTTACACTTCTGCCATTTACAGCTCATTGGAAAAACAACTAAAGATGAGCTAAGGTTTGTCACTATTTGAGAGGAAAAAAAATGAGAATGCTATGTATGGTATTGTAACAGACTTGAGAGAAAATGAATCCTATAAAGAGCCTAGTGAAGTGTTGAATGGTGGGCTTTTTGCTATAGTTGACAATTGTACCAATTCTTATTCCTCCCTACCTGCTAATTGGGTCATTTCCTTATTAATCTATCAGAGTTCTAGGACAATCGAGGCATATGGTCTAATACTTCCTCATACATTAGTAGAAATGTATAATAATTTGATTAATTAGTTCTGAGCCCCCACCTGACCTCAAAGGCTTAGATATATTTATGTTACAGGCAATATAATTTATTAACTGTTGTAACAAACAATATAAAGAAAAGCATTTGAGTATTAACAGTATATCAACTGTAAGAAATTTCAGTCCTTGCTTTTTTTATTTGCATTTTAAAATTCTGAACATAAGCAACAAAAGTTGAACATTTTCAAATACAAAGTAGAAGTGAAAAAACCTGAATATCTTGTAAACAACTTTGCATATCTTTTTTAAAAATGTGCTTAATTCAATAGGTAGCTTTCAGAACAACTTTGCTGTCTAATTCTTTCTGACCTTTTCTGTACACTTAAAAAAATGCTCCAATGACTCTTTTTTTCTTTATTTGACTACCTTTTCCATAGTCTGATCTTCTCTTTTCCTTACCCCACCATCCCAAATAGGGGAAAAAACTTCCAGAATCTTTGTAAAAAATATGCGTAGTCATTGCCCACATCCTAAACTTAGTATGTCTTATTCTGCATCCCCTCTCTGTCAGGAGGTAGTAGTTTTGTCATTATAAGACTCCCCAAAATGTGGTTGGTCTTTGTTCTGGTCAGAGTTCTTAAGTCTTTTTTTCTTTCTTTCTTTTTTTGCAAGGCATTGGGGTTAAGTGACTTACCTAAAGTCACGAAATCATTATGTGTCTGAGGCTGGATTTGAACTCAAATCCTCTTGACTCCAGGAATGGTGCTGTATCCATTGTGCCACCTAGCTGCCCAAGCTTCTTTTAAGTCTTTCAAAGTTGTTCTTTACAATGTTTTTATTGTATGCATTGTTTTTCTTTTCTGCTTACTTCACTGTGGATTTGGTTCACATAAGTCTTCTCAGGTTTATTAGTCACTATTGACTAAGTTGAGCTATTGACTTCTCCATAGGTTCTGGAGAACTACTATCCCACTATTCAATGCTCTGAAGAAAGCAGTCAATGTTCCTCAAGAGTTACATTCAAGGGGTGGCTAGGTGGCATAGTGGATAAAGCACCGGCCCTGGAGTCAGGAGTACCTGGGTTCAAATCCGGTCTCAGACACTTAATAATTACCTAGCTGTGTGGCCTTGGGCAAGCCACTTAACCCCATTTGCCTTGCAAAAACCTAAAAAAAAAAAGTTACATTCAAAAATGTTTCTCTAATCTTTCTCATTCAGTCTTTCCAGTAAGAAATTTCTCCTAGTTCTTTCTGTACTTCATGAAGTCTCACAATCATAATTTAACTCTCTCTCTAGAGGACAAGATTCTCTTCCTTCTCTCTTAACATAATAAACTATCCAAAATCTCTTATTGATGTCATTCTCTTTCTTCTCATCTTATAATTCATGGAATACATGAGACAAAGTACTGTCCACTTATTATTCCTTTGCGTTTAGTGTTTGGTGAGCTATTACATAGTTGAATAAAATGATCATATATTGTATTTAAATAAAAATGTTGGGATGCCAGAGGAAAGCATCCCTAGAATAACTACAGTTGCATAAAGTATGATTATGAATGGTTATGTACTTCATCCTTTTCCCATATTTCTTCTGCTGGGCCTCTATGTTTTGAGAACTTTTCATTCCACATCGTTGGGAGGTTATGAGTCTTCATTGTGGCAACCTCTATTAAAAATATGATTCTTAAATTTTTATGGACAAATGTCATGTCTGGGCCAATTTGAGCAATAGCTTTATCTGTGATGAAGCTTTGCCCTGGATGCAACAGTTTATTTCATAATTTTCAGGGACATTTTGTGATTTTATTTATGAGTTGGAGATTGATCACCTGATCACCCATTAGTTTATGAAGAATAGCAGATTCTTGTGTAAAATTCCAGACATTTCATAGAGTTGTATGTTTAAAGAGAAGAGATTCTTCACAACCATTGAAGCCAGTTGCTCCATTTTACAGATGAGGAACTGAGGCCAAGAGAGGTTAAATGGTTTGCCTGTGACTACACAGACAGCAAATGTTGAGGTAGGATTCGATCTAGGTCTTCTTAACTTCCAATTCAGCATTCTCTCCATTCTGTTACGATTGCCTCTACATTCTACTCTAGTCTTTCTAGACTAAATAGTAGATGCTGAAATTTTGAAAACCTGCCAGCAAGTTATATTACATAGTTTGTATTATTTTCTTGCAAATTTTGTGGCCCCTCATCAATTCTGGATTTATTAAAAATGTTCAGAAAATCTCCTATTTGGGATTTTCTTGGCAAAGATATTGGGAGTGGTTTGCAATTTCTTCAGCTCATTTTACAGATAAGGAAACTGAGGCAAATAGGGTTTAGTGGCTTGCCCAGGGTCATACTAGAAGTGTCTGATGCTCCATTTGAATCTAGGTAGATGAGTCTCTCAGCCTCCAGGCCTGGTCCTTTATCCACTGAGCCACCTAACAGTTGTTCTATAATAAGGATGGCTGTTCTATAATTTTTGATATCGGTGAATAATCTGGTCTAGTATCACTCTCATAAACTCAGTTATTCGTGTAAAAGAATCCTGATGACAGCTATTTGTTGCCAGTTTTTGGTTGATATATTGTTGTTTAAGTTCACATGGAGGAGTAAGAATTGGGAAGCACCATGGGGGTCTTGGACCCAGGATAACACCCAGTGACACAGTAACCATGTGACCATGAAAAAAATCCTTAGCCTCAGCACCCAGTGTGACCATCAGAGATTATAAACTACTAACCTGTAGTGATGGAAGGAGATTCCTCACCAGTAACTCCTACACTAATAAAGTTACGGGGAAAAGAAATGATTGTTGTTATTTTCATTATCATATTTATTCATTTGGAGGGTCTGGAAACAAGTATATCCATTCCATTTGTTGTTTATTTGACCTTTTCTGTTTATGTAATTAATGAGTAACTTTTCAATAATTTCACGAGATTGTTGACTTGGAAAGATACACCTCCTTAAGAGAAATTCTCTTTGAGGAGGGCAAAATTTTTGAAAATAATATAAATAATGAACTATAATTCTTAAGCTCTCAATGAAATCTGATACTTCTTTGCATATCCTTATAATAAGAAGAATGTAGAAAGAATATAAATAAGCATGTCAATAGTAACTAATGGCCTTATATTACACATTTTGTGAAATAGCATAAAATCTCTCACTTGGAATTGTACCATTAAAAGAGAGTATTTTAAAACTTCTGCTTCTAAAGGAGAATTTGAACCTTGGGAGAGAGACCTAATTTAAAGGGTCAGACACTGAATACTTAAGGCACAATTTCTTAGTTCATGGAGCAAATCTGAAGTGACAAAAAGTCTATTATAATTATTTAATCTTGGTAATAGTATTTTTTCTTTACAAACTTTGACTTTTACCAAAGATTTCAGGACATATCAAATTATAACGTATAGTAAAACAGATAGACAATGTATTGGTACCAAAACTTTGGTTCGTGGGAATAGAGTTTTGTATAAAAGAGAAAAATAGGTTATTTATGAAGCTATTGTTGAAGGAGGATGGGTTAAATGTTGTCCTGGCTTGAGGTCTGGACATTCTATTTCACTATCTAGTAACCACATAAAGAAGACAGTACTTAAGGGGAAAATTAATTTTGAACCAGAAACACCTGAGTTCAAACTTGACCTCAGATATTTATTTACATGACACTGAGCAAGCCACTTAATCTCTCTGTGCCTCAGTTTCTTTATCTGTAAAGGGAAGTGAGGTGGGTGATGATAATCTCTATCTCCTAGGCTTGTTATAAGGATCAAATGAGATAACATTATAGTTATTATTGTAATTGATAGGAAATTTTACTATTTGGTTCACTTTTTAGTCACTGATCACTTTTGTGAAATGGAGGCAAGCTTGTATTCACCTGGCATGCTCCAATGCATCATCTGCTGTCTACATGAACTGAATGAAACATGTTTATAAATGAAAAACTTGTTTTTTAGGTATTGAGATAGTTGCCAAAACTAATGTTGGGAACCAGTGATTAAAAAGATCATTCTTGAATAAGCCCTCTAGGATTTTAATTTGTGCCTGTTTTAAGAGGCCAGGCAGTGAATGAAAAGAGGGTTGGATCTGGCCTTGGGGTACTTGAGGCCTGACAATTTAATGACAGGAATAGGTTTTGGGAGAGTCACTGAAGGCTCTCTTTGCCTCAGTTTTCTCATCTGTAAGATGAAGTGGTTGGACTAGATGACCTTTGGTCCTAAGTTTATTCCAACAGATGAGTTGCCTTTCAGGAGTCTCTTTGTATTAGGATCCCCTTCCAAGAGAAGTGACATGCTTCTTAAGGAATTTATGAGCTTGGGTTTCCCAGTTGCAGAAGTTATTTCCAGTTCTCCCTTCTTCAGTGGCAAATGCTGCCTTTGTCCTAGAGGCTTATCACAGATCGGGGGCCTTGATGACTTTGACTCTTCCTGGTGGCTTTGATGGTTATGCTGTGTCCAAACTATTTCCATGTGGCTACTGCTAGAAGGGAGAGAGAGAGTAATTGGATAGAAACTTAAAATGAAAACTGTACTTTTACTACCCAGTGGGAGATTTCCCTTACCTTGCAAATCATGTTCTTCAGGATTGGAAGCTGGGAGTAGCGAAAGGTGGAAAGTCACACAACCAGATTTAATTCTGATCCATTCAGGAGCATTTAAGTGCCTACTATGTGCATCGGAAATCCACAGAAAGGTTAAAATTAAGCAAAATCAGTCTCTGCCCTTGAGGAGCTCAAAATTTAATGAGGGAGACAACATGCAAACAAGTACATACAAGCAGCAAGAGAAATAGGAAATAATTAATAGAAGAAGACTCTGGCATTCAGAGGGATTGGGAAAGATTTCCTGTAAAAGGTGAGATTTTGGCTGTGATTTGAAGAAAGCCAGAGAAGCCAAGAGGAAGACACCTGGGGAGAAAAGACCCAGAGCTGAGGGATGGAGAGTCTTGTTGGTAGAATAACCAGGAGGTCAATGGTCCTGGATTGAAGAGAAAAGGGGGTCGAATGTCATGTGTGTAAGAAAATTAGAAAGGTTAGGGAAGGAATTTGAAATGTTAAACAGATTTTGTATTTAACAAATAACAAATTTGTTTGTGATGATGGAGGTGACAGGAGAGCCACTGGATTTTATTTAGGGAAAGGAGTGAAGAGGATATAAAACATGGTTAGATAGCCCCTTTCATGGCTGAATGGAGTAAGGGTGGGGTCGGGGGGCGACACATGTGCCAGACCTTTCAGTAGTCTGTTGTAGTAGTCCAGAAGGGAGGAGATGAGGACTTGTGCCAAGGTGGTGGCAGTAACAGAGGAGAAATTCTGAAAGCAAGTAGTTGGGAGTAAGGAAAGTTCCAGTTACTAAAGTGTTGAATGGCTGTTTGAAACTGGGATGCTTTAGCTTCCTCTCGAAATTTCTGCTGTCTCAACAAAGGAGAACTTGTATTGGCCCATGTTTCAGTTCTATGTTCACTTGAATTGACCTGCACGCCAGTCATGCGTGCGCTTGTTGCTAGCCTGCGTCTGTTCAGAGGCTAAGACGAAATCTACTATAAACTTTTACTTGGAAGACTATATAGGTTTTTAGAGAATAAGACTTGTGGTAGAGCTAGTAGAATATGTTTATTTCTTTTTTTCCTTTTTTTTTTTTTTAAAGTCTGTGGCTTCAGAAGCTACCCTTACCTGCAGGCCTTAGGATTTTATCAAGTCTTTTTGAATTTATAGATTTTTAACAGATGTTAAAACATATCTCATCAAGATCATGTAGGGCAGGTTGTTGTTCAGTTGTGTTTGCCTAGTGGTGACTCCATGGGCCATAGCACATTAGTGCTATCCACGGGGTTTTCTTGGCAAAGATACTGGAGTGGTTGGTTCTTTCCTCCTTTATCCTTTGAGTTATCTAGCAGCCGACAAGGCAAACAGGTTAAGTGACTTGCCCAGGGTCACATAGTAATTGTCTGAAGCTAGATTTGAACTCAGGTCTTCCTAACTCCAGGCCCAGCATTCTATCCACTGGGCCATCTAATTGTCCCATGGGGGAGATACTTCCCTTCAGAAACCAAAACACCTAAGTAGCCCCCAAATTCTCTAAAATCTAGGCAAAAGAAACCCTGCTAGAAGTTATCAGAATGCGGTTTGTTTTCTTGAATATAAAAAGTCCACCTTGATATGTATTTTCAGATAATCTGCTTCTGAAATACTGTAACAATCCCTATTCAAGCACCATTGGCACAGTGGACAGCAAGTCAAAATGACCTGGGTTTGAATCCCACCTTTATGTGACCACAGACAAGTCACTGGGTCATTTTTGCTTCTTCCAGTCCTTGTTTCTCCATTGCCTGACCTGGGCCCTGGCACATATGGGAGCTTAATAAATACTTGCTCATTTTATTTGATTGTTCATACCCATTGAACAATATTGACTCACCTGAGCTAATGTATATAAAACATATTATAATCTTCAAGCCACTGTGTAAATCCCAGTGGTTGATATTGTTGTGATTACTTTGAAAAATGCTTTACATACCAGATTTCATTGGATGCTTATAAAACTCATAAAAAATAGCTAGTTCAAGTGTTATACTCATTTTACTGATGAGAAAACAACCTCAGTGAGGAAAAGTAGCTTATCCATGGCCACCCAGAAAGTCCCAGAGGGGCTATCCATTCCAACTCATATAGTGAAAGGTCTTCTCAGTAGTCCTACAGTTAATTAAATCTAGCATAAACTCATTGAAGACGGGAACTGTTTTTATCTCATGGTACCCCTATCATCTAGCCCTCCATCTAGCATCCTGTAGGTGCCTAATAAGCTGTCTTGAAGTTGAATGACTTCTAAAACCAAATACCCATTCATACCCTCTGACTCCTTGATCCAGTTTCCTGCCATGCCAAAGCTGCCTCAGTTCATTGGTGTTCCTTATGTCATCTTAGCAAACACTTACAAAATCAATATAACACTATAAATCTGTTATTACTTAGTTAACCATCACTTAAATTATATTTTACTTTCTCCTTTTCAGAGACATCAGTATGAATAATATCACCCAGTTACCAGAAGATGCCTTTAAGAACTTCCCTTTTCTGGAAGAATTGTAAGTATCCCTTAAAGATTTCTTTACTTATTGTGGGAAGCTTTCAGGACAGAGACTGACTAATACAAACAGATCAGGAGACAAGTAAATAGCTGAGTTTCAAGCCCAGGAAGAGGGGAAAATTCATGCCCTTCCAAAAGATGAAACCAACAGACCATGGATTTTAAGCTGTGTCACTGCCCGAGTTATTTTTGAAAGCTTGGACTTGAAAAATGCTACTTATGTGGACCTTTTTTGCAGTAATTATTTTAACCACGGATATCGTGATGCCCCAAGTTAATTACAATGTTATCCAGAGATGTTTAGGGAGCTGGGTAATTACCATTGTTTCCAAAGGGGTTACTCTACAACTCCATGCAGCCTCTAGAAGGGGGACATTTCACAATGTTCATGCCACAGGCTTGGTCCCTTGCTCTGGATCGCAGCCGTTGGAGGCACCATTGGACCATGGGAGGGAAGGAAGATGGAGTATTGTTTGTCTAAGATGCCCTTTTGGTCACTGAAGGATATTCTGTTGGCTCTGAGCATCCTGGTTCTGCACAGGACTCTTATACTGGTCCTGGGGCATGGTATGGACTTCCCATACCTCTGACTGGTACAGTTGGTTAGGGAGTATGAATGGGGAGGGGACAGATGGGAGGAAGCCAAGGAGGGATTTAGACCAGGGTTCAATCATGTCAAGAAATGACTTGACAGAGTCAGTGAAACTTGGAAGAGCAATGTTTACTCTAATTTTGGGGAAGGGATGGAACAGGGAAAGAAGGTAAATGCTATGAAGAGGGAAGCTGTAAGTTGTTGTTTAGTTGGGTACCACTCTCCATGACCTCTTTAGGAGTTTTCTTGGCTGAAATACCAGTATGGTTTTCCATTTCCTCCTCCAACTCATTTTACAGATGAGGAAATTGAGGCAATCAGAGTTTAGTGACTTGCCCAGAGTCACACACTTAGTAAATGTATGAGATTGGATGTGAACTCAGATCTTCTTGATTCCAGGCTTGGTGCTCTAACCACTGCACCACCAACTTTCTCTAGTTTTAAGTACAAACATAAATTTTTTTCTGAAGACCTTTTTTCTTCCTTCCTCATTCATTTTCTTTGTTTTTCAATTTTTACCATTTCTACTGTTATCTTTAAAAAAAAGAAATAAAAAGCCAAAACAAAACAAAAAAAATCCCACAGTTGGAATAAAAACAATATTAAACCTCAGGGAAAGTTGATGATTTGTACTCTGCCTCCTACAAGGAAAGTTTTTTTTTTTAAAAAGCCTAATTAAACTCAATTTTAAACTTGGAAAAAAAAAGCTTAGCCTCATTTGTATTGTGCAATATGTGGAGGAGGTAGGAAAGTGACATTTTGCTGTTGAGAAACCTCAATGTCAGAGCCCTGAGGGGACCTACCTTTATGTTACAAAGTATGTCCCTGCTAGCCCTCATTTCAGCTGAATCAAGGACTTCTTGTCTTAACTCAATCCCTCTTTTAGAACAGGGTTTTGACTACAGTGTTTATAGGTATCCTCTTTTGAAACCCTGTTACCAAATCCTGAAATCCAAACCAGAAAAGGAACTGAAAATTGTATTAATGCTGCTGAGAATTCTTTCTTTCTCTTAAAATTTCGTCTCAGAGTTAAAAATAATAGTAAAAAAAAAAAAAATTCTCTCCCACCTTTAAAAAAAAGAAAATCTATTTCTCACATTTCCCATGCAGGTTTCAGACCCTAAATCTTCCACTCTCTGTGGACAGTTGGATTAGTCTTTTTTATAGAGGCAATTGAGTGATAAAAACCATAAGTGAGGACGTGATTGGACATTGTATAACTAGGCTAAACTGTGGGGTGTGTTACTGCACCAAGGTGTGAGGTGGAGAAACTCTCATGGATCGGGCTACTGTGGAAGAACCACCTTCCATGATATATTTTATTGCAGATTATACTCTGGGGGTGTTAGGCAGTATTTGGGGGAGTCAGAGCTGGTTAATCTTGGCTTTATAGAACTGTACATCTTGAATTTCTTCAAAATCTCAAATTACCTCAGCCTAATTCGTTTTGCCAAGTGGACCTTTTTTAATTGGAACCAAATTGAATTAGCCTGGTAATCCAATGCAGGCAGTTCATATTCTGTATTTTGTCCTCCTTCACAGTTTGGAAACCATTAGAATCAACTCACCTTTTTTTAAAAATATAGATTTTAAAGGAATCAGTGAGTTTCTATAAATAAATACTTGGCAGTGTCCTTTTTAAGATTCTCAGAATATATAACCCTGTGAGGTTTTTTTTCAGACCTGGTTATTCTTATATAGATAATTGCTAGCAAAGTATGAGCACAATGATTAGAATGCTAGGCCTGGAGTGGAGATCTGAATTCAAATACAGTCTCAGAAACTTAGTAACTGAATCTCGACAAGTCACTTAATCCTATATGCCTCAGTTTCCTCATTTGTAAATTGAGCTGGAGAACGAAATAGGAAACCAGTCCTGTGTCTTTGCCAAGAAAACCTCAAAAGGGGTCATGAAAAGGGTGAGCTATTATTATCATAAGATTGTAGGTTTTAAACTGGAATGAAGCTTGGGGCTCCAACCCCTTACTTCATTTTCCAAAAGAGAAATGTGAAGCTTATGGTGGTTACCAGACTCTCCTAAGGTCATGAAGGTGTATTAAGTGACAAAAAAATTCAGGTCCTCTGATTGGAGTTAGGTGCTCTTTCCAGGACTGTCCCAAAACTGGAGACCATTTTTATTTTTTATGTTGAGGTAAATATTTAAAAAAACAAACAAACCTCCCTTATGTGTGTATTTTCTGAGATTTTCCAAAAATGATTTCCAAAAAATTTCTGGAAATTTATAATTAATTTGGCTATCCCCCCATGATATTTGTTTGACCATTTCAGTATTTATAAATGACATGAATGTTCTCTATTCCTTGGTAACTAGAAATCATCTGGAAGTCATTTGGAAGTTACTGTGGAACTGAAATGGTCAGAGTGGGAATGGGAAAAGAAAAACTGGCTGAGGGTTTGGCTGCCACAACTGAATTAGGTGCCCTCCCTTGCCCCAAAAATGAGAACAGGATTGACCTAGGGCCTTGAATCTGATATGTCAGCTGAGTTTGTTTGATACGGGTGTGTGTGTGTGTGTGTGTGTGTGTGTGGTTAAGGTAACTTCCCAGCCACACCTATGAAGCATTTAGAGTGGATTTTTCAGAGAACCCTAAAACCTAAGATGCCTTGTAATGGGATCTACTAGAGAACCCCAATTCTGGACCTTTTCAATGAGACTAACCAGGAATATTGATGCTGCCTTTATGAATATTCCTGGAGATATCAATCATTCATTGGTTTGATCTTATGGGTCATGGTATTTAGTGAATGTTAGAACTTTCATGTTCTTCCTCCCTTTATAAAAAAAGGGTGGATGCAGTGCTCCTTTATATCACTGTCATTGCCCAGTGATTCTAAGAAATATTTATATATCCTAAATTGCTTGTGTGTGTATTATATATATTTATATGTTCATTCAGTTGATCTTCACAATTTCCCAATGACTTCTTTCCTGCCCCCATCCCCCCTCAACCCACCGAATGAATCCTTGCCTTCTAACAAAAAACTTAACTAGGAAGACAAAGGACACATTACCTTCATTCAGCACATATAGCCTACCACATCTGAGAAAAGGGACACGTGAATCACTGTCAGTCTTTAGAAGTCATTGGTGTGGATTTTGTTGTGTTTTTTTTTTTTATTTTATTCATGCCTTTGGTTTTTGTATCACATTCGCTTCCTTTTGTGAACTTACCTAAAGCAAGCTTTTCCATCACCATAATAGAACTGAGAGAATTGTACATTAAATTGTGAATCTATCTTGCTGTTCTTAGGTATATCATGAATTTAATGTGTAGTATTCAAAGCCTGTGATTCTTTTTGGTTTTCTGTTTTGATCTTCTTATCTTTTTCTAACATATTCATTTCTGGCTATACTTTTTTTGTCCCCTCCTGACCAACCAGACTTTCTTTGTGAAAAAGATAGAAAAACAAAGACACCATTTAGCAAAACCCAAGCAACATACTAGCCACATTTGGCAGCATATGTAATATTCCACATCCATATGCCCATATATCCATTCCAATGAAGGTAGTGAAGCTCAACCTTTGTTTTTCATGAAGTTGTTTGAAATTAATTTTGTTTTCAGTGTATTTGATCATTAGTTCATCAGTTATCAGTTTGAAAACATCTAAGTAAAAGTAAATTTTTAAAATTAAAACATTTTTAAATAAGTAAAACCAGAGACAAAAACAATCCACTGGATATTGACAGTATTTCTCAGTTCTACTTACATCATTGTGTCAAAACATCTGATTTTTTTTGATTGTGAATTCTCCTAAAAAGGAAGATTTTGACACCTCGAAGCCTTAGTGTAGATAGTCTGTATACTGTTGAGACCAAAAGGAATTTTTTCCTTGAAGATCAGCCTCTCCTAACAAGAAATTAGATGCCTGATTTATCACTTAAAGCTACAGTGGGTCCTGTGCTAGAATGGTAGAATCCTCAAGAACTTGTGTTGCATTGGTGTGGTGGTATTCAAGAACCCAGAGTCCTCTCCAAACCACAGTGAAACAGGAATAGAACATTAATGGGAACTGCTGGGCACGTTTGCCATAGAATGCCCTCTGCAATTTTTTAGACCAGCTAATGCAGTGTGGGATGTACCAGATTTGGAGTCAGGGAATTCATATTCAGATTTACTAGCTGTATGACTCTGAACAAGTCACTTTACCTTGTTATTCTCAGTTTCCTTATCTGTAAAATGAATTGGAGAAGGAATGGCAAATTACTGCACTATCTTTAGAATCATGAAGAGTCAGACACAACTAAAATGACTCAACAACAACAAATGAATTTATGGTAACCCTTAGAAATATGTGAAAATCTTTGAAGAGTAGAAATTAATAATAATAGCTAAAATTTATATAGCATATATGCTATCCCATTTTGGATACTGATCATTTTAGCCACCCTATGGAGATTGGGTTTTTATGGACCAGAAAACTGAGACTAGCTGACTTGCTCAGGGCAATCCAGCTAGTAAATGTCAAAGATGAGATTTGAACTCAGGTCTTACTGATTACAAGTCCAATACTCTTGCCACCTACTATGCCTGCCTTATGTAGTCATTAGGCAGCTACCAGCAGCTCTTTGGCTCTCCTTCTCAGGTTTCTATGGTAGATCTCACTAGAAAGGTAAAGTATAAACGTGTATCATTAAAATGCAAGGCATAACTTTAGCAAAACCAGTGAAAATTACCAGAGTCTCAGAATGGGAATGTCCTCCGGGGGCATCAGCCTATACCTGAACAAGAAACTCTTCTCTGTCTCACAACTAGACATTTAGCTTTTTTCCCCAGTAGTTTCATGAATACTTTTCATGAGAATGTACTTGCTAACTTCTAAGGCAGCCCCTTTCACTCGTGGATAATTTTAATTTTTTGAAAATTCCCAATTTCAGGCCTAAATTTGACTCTTCGTAATATTTGCCCATTGTTCCTAGTTTTGTCCACTGAGGTCAAGTTTTAAAGATATTAGAACTTCCCCCAAATCTGTGATAGGTCAATATTTTAAGCATCTTTTCCACAATGGATGAGCATTGTATTTCAAACCCTTTCCTGGAGAGAGGTTTATATTTAATGCCTATCAGGCATGTGATTAAAAGAAACATATAAAACCACTGTAAGGACTTCTATATATTTGTAGCATAAACCATAACACTAATTCCAAAGATTCATGAAAAAAAGATGATAAAGTTCACCTCTCCTGTACTGAATTGTAGTCTACTTTTAAATGAAGCTGTGTAGACATCCCAACTTCTAGCAGAGGGAGTTACCAGAGAAAAGACTAATTTTTCTCTATCTTCTGTTCTTACAAAGATCAATAGTCTCAGGGCTTCCTATTGTTCCATTTTTCAGAGGGGAAGAGGCCAGCCTAGAAGGTCCTACTTTTCACTCCTTTGTCCACTGTAGGAAGAAGTGCATTGCTTCTCTGACAAATGAGAGAGATGAACAAAGTGACTGAGACAGAACGCAGAAAAAATGTCCCAACTTTCTACTCTGTGTCTACCAGGAAGAGAACAAGGTTCCTTAGAACTCCTTCTAGTCTGATCCCACTGTGTCCTCATAGTCATTTTCTTTCTTCCTTTTTTTTTTTTAGGTTTTTTTGCAAGGCTAATAGGGTTAAGTGGCTTGTCCCAGGCCACACAGCTAGGTAATTATTTGAACTCAGGTCCTCCTGATTCCAGGGCCTGTGCTCTATCCACTGCTCCATCTAGCCGTTCCAGTCATTTTCTTTCTTGCTATGATCTAGTTAGAACATTCAGTTTCTTCCTCTTGAGGACTGGGAACAATATTATACCTTTTCATTCCAAGGACAATTAGATCTAATGATCATTAGGAAGGATGATAAGGAAAGTGAGTAAAGCAATCAGGGTCCTACCCTATTGATAGCTGAAAGTGGCCTTAGTACAGTTAACAAGGCTTGTTGGGACATACTTTTCTGGCTGGAGCACGGTTGGGGAGGGGCTAGTTATATTGTGCCACTCTCCTTCTCTATCCTTATTCCAAATAGCTAGAAGCTAATTTGGTGCCTGTTGTAATTATATTACCACTTAGCAGGCAAGTCGCTAATACAAACAGAACAAAGCTAACCCTCTTCCACATGAAACACCTTTGGTACCCAAAGATAACTATTGTTATTCCCCACTCCCCAAGTCTTCTCCCCAGGATATATGTCTCAGGTTCTTTTCTGTATCAAGGTTTTAAATTCCTTAAAAATCATATATCTCAGGGTGGCTAGATGGTACAGTAGATAAAGCACTGACCCTGGACTCAGGAGTACCCGGGTTCAAATCCGGCCTCAGACACTTAATAATTACCTAGCTATATGGCCTTGGGCAAGCTATTTAACCCCATTGCCTTGCAAAAACCTAAAAAAAAAATCATACATCTCTTTTTTCAAACAAGTGTCAGCCTTCTGGTGTTCTGGTTAAAATGTAATATCCTAAAATCAAAATAATTCTGATGGTCTGATTAGGGTAGAATAGGTGGAACTATCACTTGCCTTGATCTGGACCCTATTGTCCCTTTTATGCTGTAGGACAAAATTAGCATTTTTGGCTTCTCTGTCATACTGATGACTCATTGACCTTCAAGTTTAGTTCAGTTTAACTGATTTTTATCAACTACCTTCTGTCCATGAGGATCCCTGCTCAATGCAATGTGCAGAGAATACAAAAACAATACTTCTGGCCTTCCCTACAACATTATATTCTTGGCTCTGAGACCAGATTTGAATTCTAGTCTTCCTGCCTCTAGTTTCAGCACTATATCCACGCCATCTTTTAGCTGCCCTAATACCAATAATAAATTGCATTTACATAGTGATTTAAGGTTTGCATATCAGAAGTAATCTTTTTTGAACTAAAATGAAAATGAAATGCTTGTCCTCAAAGAGATAATATTCTACCAGAAGAAATAGCACACATTTGAAAAAAGATCTGAGGGTCTTAATGGACCCTATCAATGAGCTGAAATTTATTTCCCTCAGATTATCAAAGCACTCTAATACTTTTCAGAGTTGTTGTGAGGATCAAATATGCCCTCTTTAGCCTTTCCTTCCCCCATCTTGTATTTGTGAAATTGATTTTTTTTAACACCAGTATAATTCTGCATTTATCCCTGTTATGTTTTGCCTCATTTAATTCAACTCAGTATTATTCTACCTTGTTGAGATTTTTTTTTAAGCTCCCATTCCCAAGATCCACTATAGCACTTGTCCCTCCCTGATGTTCTCACTGTTTTCTCCCTACATCTCTCTTGGAGGCTTAGCTCAGATGATCTCTTGATTTCTTAATTCCTTCACCTTGAAAGTACTTTGTATATTTTTTGTTGATTTATCGCTAAATGTCATTTCTTCTAGTAGACTGTAATCTCTTTGAGGACAAAGAGTATTTCCTTTTTGCCTTGTATCTTTAGCCCCTAGCACACAATAGGCACATAATAAATAAATACTAGTTGTTTTTCATAGATGAAGTTGAAGATAAGGGCTGAAATTAAAGGTCAAGGGAATGCTCATTTCCTTTTGGAGATATTAGGAAATTCTTCATGGAGGAAGACTTTCTTTTTCTTCATTTCTTCATTTTCATTTTTTCATCATTGCTTGAGAGAAGGAAAGCAGACCCATGTTCTTCACAGAGATTGAATATCAACATGATAGAGTGGATGGAACACTGGATTGGACTGGAAATCAGGAAGATCCAGGTTTGGATACAGCCCTAGATACTTGTTCCCTTCTCTGAGTCTCAGTTTCTCATCTGTAAAATGGGGCTAAAGTTATCATGGTGCCCATCTCCAGGGTCCTGTGAGCCAGGACTATCTAGACAGGACCCCTCATGTTAGCATGTACTTGAGCTCTGTTTGTTGAATGGTTGTGACTTTTGACCTCAGCTTTGAAAGAAGCTTCAGGCAAGACCAGATGACCTCCTTAGTGATGTTAGAAAGGGACTTCTTCTCTTTCAGGTATGAGCTGGTATCACTTTCCTGGGAGGATCTTTCAAACCCTGAGATTCTGTACCAGCTCCCAGTGAGCAGTTTGGAGAGATAGTGTGTGGAGAAAGTTGTTAATGTCTTAGTTGTAGCCATCAAGGGTCAATATTGGGGTTTGGGATCATAGATTTAGAGCTGGAAAGGACCTTAGACATCATCTCATGGAACTCCTTCATTTTACAGATGAGGAAACTGAGGCTCATAGAGCTGAAGTGATATGCCTAAAGTTAACACAAGAAGTAAATGACAAAGCCAGACTTTGGTCTCTGGCTTCTGGTCTCACATTCTTTCCACTGCATCTGTATGCTGAAACCTGAAATGGAATAAGACAGGGTGCTGGCTAATAGCAACAACATATATCCTGAAAAAGAAAAAAGACAGAAAACCACAGGGATCTAGTACTAGGAAATCATTCCTGTTAATACAAGTAGTGTGTACCACTTCATGGACTGGCATGATTAGCTATTCCAGACTCCTGTTTCCCATGGTGCCTTGCCTCTTTTGAGGTAGTGTTTTTGAGAAAAGAGATGTGAAATTCTTTGGGATTAGCAGCCAAACTTGTTCAGTGTTCCCAAGGAGAAGTAGCTCTGTTTATACTACTGTTGCTATGATTAAATCCATTCATTACTGAAAAAACGTTCCAAATCTTTAATGAATCTGCCATCACCAGTTTGGCTGAACTTGGAGGAAGAAGTAGTTTTCTAAAGGTGGCACAAATCCATAAGTACTCTAACTTGATATATCATGTCTAATTTGCTGTCCTCTTTGAGATGTTTTTGTTGGTGTTGTTGCTCTGAGCCTATGATTTCATTAGTGTGGGGGAACTCCTAGTTTTCTAGAACCTCTAATGATCACAACCTTGGCAACCTCTGACAAATCATTAATCCCTCTAGGTCTTAGTATCTTCATCTGAAAAATGGGGGTATTGGATTAGATGGCCTATTACCCTTTACAGCTTTATGTTAACTTCTTTAGCTGGTTTCTTTCTCTGTAGTATAAAGCTTGTTTTCTCCTAAAAAAAATTTTTTTTTTTTTGGCAAGACAATCAGGGTTAAGTGACTTTCTCAAGGTCACCCTGTATCAAGTGTCTGAATCTGGATTTGAACTCAGATCCTTCTGACTCCAGGATCCATGCTTCATCCACTTGTATCACCTAACTGCCCCTTGTTTTGTTTTGTTTTTGTTGTTATGAAGTAACAAATGATAACCTTAGACAGTTGTCTTCGTTGACATTCTCAACACTTTGAAAAATTGAGGTTAATATTAGGTTAAATTAGGTTAATATTGATGCATTATTTCTTCCTATATCCTCCATAAAGGTTCTTTTTTTTCCTAACGCTCTGAACTATTCCTTATAATTTAGAATATATTTACATTCTTCTGGGGAATATCATTCCATTTGTCAGTGCCACGCTAGATAGTAAATTCCTGAAAAAAGGAAGTCTTTCTTACCCTTCTGCATTTTCCAACGAGCTACCATGATTCAGGGAACATGGTACCTGTGTTATGTAAAACTTGCTTGCTAAACTAGCCTTAGAGTTGCCTTTTCAGCAACTCCAATAATAGCAACAGGGGCAGCTCGGTGGCACGATTTGTGAGACCTTGGGCAAGTCAGTTAACCCTGATTATTTCCAACCAACCCCCCCCCCCCAACAAGCCAGTAATAGCAATGACAGCCATTGATATCTCATATAAAGTTTTGCTAAATGTTTTGAGCATCTTCTCATTTGATTCTCCAGATAGAATGAAAGTAGGGAATGTTTCATTTTTGTATTGTCTGCCCCAAACCTGGCCCACAGCAGGCACATCATAAATGCTCACTTCCTTACTGATGGAAACCTTGGAAAGTAGGTAAGGGGGGTATGAGTGTCCCCTTTTACAGAAGATGAAGCTTAGAGTCTAGTTAAGTGATTTGTCTGTTTTCACTTGCCTAGTGAATGTTCATAGTAGGTTTGGGATCCATAACTTCTTATATTCAAGCATTGTGCCCAATCTATTGTCATAAAAACATTAGCTTATGTTAATCTTCCAATTTGCCTTTCACATATAATTTAAAATATATGAAGTTTAACCTACTATTTCCTTTATCCATTTTTTTTTTGTACAATATTTGTCTAATTGAATGTTTTGAAACTTGAGTTTTCTTTTCCTGGAGGACCTGTCAGGGTGGAGGTGTGAAAACTATATTTTGTCCATTAAAATGCAGCTTTTTCTTTATTGCTTGGGAGAATTGAAGCACACCCATAGATAGGAGTGGGTATACATAGTATGACAGGTCCATTGTCCACAGGGACTAAGTATCGACATGGTAGAGTAGGTAGAACACTGGACTAGACAGGAAGTCAGGAAGCTCCAGGTTTGGTTCCAGCCACAGACTCTTGTTCCTTCCCTGAGCCTCGGTTTCCTCAGCCGTAAAATGGGGGAAAGTTATAATGGTGCCCATCTCCCAGGGTCTTGAGAGGAGCCTGTTAGAGCAAGGTTTCCTGGGGGTAGGGGAGGGGGTCACTTAGTCTGAGGTTTCCTAGTTGCCTCATCTCTAAAACAAAAACAAATCCAAAAAACCACAAGGGTGACGCTGGCACTCCCCGTTTTACCTTTCAGTGCCCAATGAATGCCAGCTATTATTTTTCTTCTTATTACAATTGTGGGGGAGAAAGTGCATTGGAAACCACAAAGGGCTATGGAAAAACCAGTGAGTTTTAAAATGTAGACCTCTTTCCTTTCCCTGCCACACCAGCGTGGTCTCCAAGCAGCCCCTGGAGTTCTACCTGCTCCTTCTGGCTGGTTCAGCGTCCCGGGCCTTGCCCTCCTGCCGCGGGGGCCGCCCTCTGCCCCGCCTCCCCCAGCCTCAGGTTTCACAGCAGCTGCCGGCGGCCCCTTTCCCAGGCCCCACCAGGCCATGACTCTGGTCAGCCTTAACACACATTCCTCCTTCTCCTAACTCAGCAATAACTCCAGCCAAATGGCGACAATAAAATCGCCACCACAGGCCAGAAGGAGCAGAAATCCAGGCATTCCTCAGATAAGAGACGTCATCCTCGCTCTTTAAAAGTGACTTCCTGGAGGAAGGATTCCTGGGCCCGGCCCGGAGGGAGTAGAAGGCTCTGGCCTGGTCTCTGCAGCCCGGCCACCATTTCTGTCCTTTTGTGTAAACAACCTTTAATCCTACCTTCTACCCGAGGGTGACTTTGGTAAGGTCAGAATATCCGAATGCCAGTGTTGGCAGAAACCTCAGAGCCCATCTAGCCCAACTGGTGCCCAAATAGAAATGCCCTATACAACGGAGCAAGGGGGGAGGGGGGAGAGGGCTGGATTTTGGAGTCACTATTCTGCTGCACAGGATGCTAAGTGCTTTACAAATATCGCTTTGCTATATTTTTACAATAACAAGCCTAAGAAGTAGGTGTTATTATGTTGTTATTATGCCAGACTCATACAGCTAGTAAGTGTCTGAGGCTGAATTTGAACTCAGGTCTTCTGGACTCCAGGCCCAGCATTCTAATCTTTTTGCCACTTAGCCTTGAAAGATCCTGGTTCAAATCTTGATCCTAATACTTAACAAGGCTGAGTGACCTTGAACAAATCACCTGATCCTGGAGCCTCAGTTTCTTCAGTTGTAAAACTGGGATAAGAGTGCTTTAGCATATTGTTAAGAAAACTTTTTTGCTATCTTTAAATTTATAAAAATATGAGTTATTAATTCTTGAGCTAAAGTAGGATTTGATAATTTACTTTGGCCTCATGGACATGTCTTTACATCTGAGGAAGACCATGGATCCCCCTTCTCAAAGTTTTTTTTTTTTTTTTGCAAGGCAAACGGGGTTAAGTGGCTTGCCCAAGGCCACACAGCTAGGTAATTATTAAGTGTCTGAGACCGGATTTGAACCCAGGTACTCCTGACTCCAGGGCCGGTGCTTTATCCACTACGCCACCTAGCTGCCCCTTAAAGGTTCTTTTAATGCATGTAATAAAATCATTTGAATTATAAAGGAAGTTCATTATATTGGAATAAAAATGTAATTCCCCCACCTTATCTAAATTCAGAGCCCCTCCCTCTGCTCCTTGAAATCCATTAACAGAACCATGGACATCCCTGTACTGGGAGGAGATGGAGGGGAGGGAGGACATTTGTGTGATCTGCTTACTCCTTAGGAGGCCTTGAGCTGCCTTCTCAGGCTCACCTCATCCTGTGTATGTGCATGATCCCTACCCCCCAGCTTCTGGTATCACCTTCAGATTTCTTTAGTAAATATTTTATATTGATTTACACCTACCAATTGAATATCAGTTCCTTAAGAGAAAGGATGTCTCTGTATTTACTGGGATCCACAAGTAGTGAAGCTTTGATAAAAGCTTGGTTGGATGAAGCACCTAGAACATGCTTCCTTTGGGAAGGAGCTTCCATTGTCAATCTGGTGAATGATGAATGGTCAATGTACATTATCAAGCAGCTTCAAAAGGCTTTCCACAAGTGTTCAGTTACTCCCCCTTTTCTTGGATGGGCACTGGGGGAAGGAGAGTGCGGCCACAATTTTTGCCTCCTGCCCATACCCTCCATTGGGTAAATGCTGAGGGCTTGTCTTGAGGTAGGTTGAGTGTCTCCTGTTGGGAATCCCCAGAGGCTGGTTTTCACCTGATGGGATAGAGCCTCTTTTGATTACTGGGTCCAGAGGGGTCACTTTGTCCAGTACTTTTGATACTCGGCTTCCTTTTAATATTTAATAAAATTTGATATTTTTGGTCTTTACATTGCCTAAATTTTCCCTGAGCAGCTAGATGCCACAATGGATAGAGTGCTGACCTGGTGTCGGGAAGACTTCTCTTCCTGAGTTCAAATGTGGCCTCACTTAGCTATGTGACCCTGGGCACAACACTTAATGTTGTTTGCCTCAGGTTCCTGTCCTGAATTGGAGAAGAAAATGGCAAACCATTCTGTTATCTTGCCAAGAAAATCCCAGATGGGGTCACAGAGAGTCAAAAGTGACTGAAAAACAATAGAAATTTCCCTGTCATTCTTCCTCTTCCTGGAGAGTATCCATTATAACAGTGAATTTTTAAAAGAGAAATAAAAGGGGCAGAAGAGAAAAATTAACCAAATATATAGGAACAATAACAGCTAGCATTTTTATAGCAGCTTTAGATTTGAAAATACTTTATAATATTATTTGATCAGCACAACAACCCAGTGAGGTGGGTACTGTTACCATTAGATGAGGAAACTGAGGCTTCAGGAGGTGAATGCCCCTAGTTACTGAGGGTCACAAAGCCAGTAGACAAGGATAGAATTTGAACTTGGATTTTCCTAATTCCACATGGACAGCTGGTGACACAGTGGATAGAATGCCTCGCTTGGAGTCAGGAAGGCCTGAGTTCAAGTCTGGCTTCCAGTACTTACTAGCTGTGTGACCCTGCTCGAGTCATTTAACCTCTGCTTGCCTCAATTCCCTTTTCTGCAAAATGGGAATATCAATAGTTCATCCCATGAGATATTTGTAAAACCACAGCACAGGAGTTGCTCTGTAAATGGTTCCTAGTAGACAATATATAGAAGTTAGCTATTTGTTATATAAAAAGGTCTCCTCAAGTGTGCTGGAGGTCTCCCTCCTATTTTCTTGATTCCTCTATAGATGCCAGTGGAACATGTGAGGGCTGTCCCTTGGTTTAGCCCTTCCTTGCTCATTGCCCATCTCTCTTCCCCTTCTTCCCCCATGCATTTCTTCAACATTTCTCTCCTCTGGCCCTTCTATACAGTTCTTTGCTTTATAGTATGATGCAATTTGTTGTTGCAGTGCTACCTTGTTGCTATAAAGTATTCTATAAATGTGAGTTTTTAATTTTAACAGTTCTTTTGGGACATTTTTGGCTTATTAAAATGATAATAAATGAGTACATAGGTTTTTTTGGTTTGCCTTTTTTTTTTTAAATCACTCTCTTTGCCAGCTGAATTTATTGTCAGGGGACTTGGGTTCAAATTACTGCTCTGATAATTACTGTGTGCCCTTGGACAGATCACTTGCCCTCCTGGGTCCCTAGTTTTCTCATCTAAAAAAGTAAGATTTGAAATAGATATCGAAAATCTAATCTAATCCCCCCCCTTGAACAAAATGATGTGCCAACAGCCCTAGTTAGAAGGCAAGAGAAAAACCAGATAAACCCCTAGGTTATACACTCAGGTTGAGGAACATATGCATAGCTTATGAATCAATTGTAATTCATTTGTTTGACAGGTGCAATGTGATCAATAGCATCTCTTGGTGAGGTCACATAAATTGTTTGATCAAAAGATGAACCCAACTGACCAAGTCTTAACCTCATTGGACTTGCCGTTTCCATTTGTTACTTGTTTCCCATTCATTGGTCAATTTTATCCAAGAAAGACAGCCACAATTCTCCCAAGAGACACCTCTGCAATTCATGAGAGGCAGAATAGAGCCTCTCCTTAATAATATTGGTATGATATCAGGTAAATCACTAGATTATGGGTCTCATTTTCCTTACCTGTGAAATGAGAGGTTCGTTTAAATCACCTCTAACCTCCCTTTCAGCTCAAAATCCAGCATCCTATGGCTCACTGTCTGAAAGGTCTAGCACAACTAAATGTCTTACATCACCCATCTCTGCCCTTAGCTTGATTAAACTCATTGCTGAAACATGATTGAGTCTTCTCATCTCCAGCCTATAGATTTCTTTGGCCCTCAAGTTTTCCTAACAGATGGGATCTTCCAAAATAATGATCCCATTTGGTGTTGTTTCCAATTACCTGTTCCAGCCCAGTCTGTCTCTGAGGCCAGGCTGCTGCATGATTTTCGGAATTAGCTTTCCGAGACTAGATTACAGACTATGTGAATGGAGAGAGAAGCTGGTAAATGTAGTTACTGACTTTTCTGAGCCCTTGAACAGAGTTCTGTTTGTTCTCAACTGAGAGCTTTATTATGTCATAAGACTAGCTCGCTGTATAAATATATAGCTCTCAATGTTTTAGAAAGCACAATCTCTGTAACAGTGCCCGGTGATAGGGCTAAGGAGATGGAGTTTCAGAAAGGAAACTGAGGTTACAGAGAATATAAGTGGCTTACTTGTGACTCAAAGAAGCTTGGAAGTGAAAGGGATCTTATTGACCAAAAAGCCCAAAATCATCTGAAAAAGAATTCCTGTAACAGTGTACCTGAGAAGTTCTTTAGCCATTGCTTGAAGACTAGAGAGGAGAAGGAGAAAGAAACCTTGGAGACCACTCTAATTTCTGGCAAGTTTTACTTGATCATCAAGCCTAAATTTGTTCCTTGATGCCATCTACCCGTTGCTCTTGGTTTTCCTCTCTTGAGCCCAACAGAATAAAATCAATGCTTTTGCAAGGTGACATCCCTTTAGACATTTGGGAGCAATTGTCATTTGGAGAGCAATTCTCAAGTGCTCCTTAAACCTTTTTATTCTCTTTGGCTAAACAACTTTGCTTCCTTGAGTATAAAAAAAAAATAATAGTAACTGACTTTTATATAGGACTTTAAAATTTAGAAAGCAACCCACAGATATCTCATTTTAGCCTCACAGTAACCTTGGAAGGAAGGTGCTGTTATTAAACCTATTTTATAGATGAGGTAACTGGAGGCAGACAGGAGTGAAGTGACCTGTCCACAATCACCTCACTAGGAAATTTCTGAGGCCAGATTTGAACTTGGGTCTTCTAGAGTACAATGCCAAAGTACTACTCTTCATTGTGCTAACCTGATTTCAGGAGATCTGTGAATGAATAACTAGCATTTCTTAAACATTTACGCAAGTCAAGACTGAAACCAAGATTCTTCCCCTATTTTCGTTGCCCTTCTCTGAATGTCTACAGCTTTTCCATGTCCATATGTTTAGAAAATGAGAATGTGTCTAATGGGGGCTGGGACTTGGGGGAGGGGTCTCCTGACTTAAAAGTCCTATATTCTCTTGTCAGTTTAGCAGATGGATAAAAGCTGAATAGAGAGAATTCTTGTGTCCAGTATAACACCTTTAGCCTCTGAATCTAGTTGGAATGTCTTCATAGTAACTTTCCTTTTGTCCATATTTCAAAGAAAATCACATTGCAATGACTTTTACTTAATCATTTTTGATAACTGCTATTAACAGGGAACCCAAGTCTTAAAAGACAAAAGTTTGAAGAAGCAGCAAATATTTTGTTCCATGAGACTTATAGACTCTTATCAATTGACAAGGCAGGATAAGCAGACATTCTACACTTCATCACTCAGGGAAAAGTTTATTGTCCTATTTATGGTGATGCAGAAATGATCAGACCACCCAAGGAAAGCTCACATAGACACAGACAGGATTAAAGATGTAATAAATGGGGAAGGGTAAATCAGAAATTTCAAAGCCCTTGGATTGTGTGCTTTCTTCTTTGGAAGCGTCAGACCCTCTCACTATAAGCTACATCTACAATAAAGTGGGAAATCTCCCCATTGTGAAATCAGAGGGCCTGTGTTCCAGTCCTGACACTGACACTATCTGTGTGACCTTGGGCAGGACTCTGAACTTCCCTAGCCTCAGTTTCCTCATCTGTAAAAGAGGAGATTGGACTGAATGACTTCTTGAGTCTCTTCCAGATTGAAATCTATGAGCCTCAGCATATCAAATTGTAACTGCTACCATCTTTTCTTTCTGCAGACCTTGACTTCTACATTTTAGGATTGTATTTACAAATACCCCAACTAGACCAGGCAAAATATTTTGGACCAGGGTGCAAAATGGCAACTTGGGTTATGTGGCTCCTTATGGATGACTGTGTCTGAATCAAACTGAGAATTTTCTCAGTTTCAGGACAGTTAGTGATGAGGAATTTTTTTTTAAGGTTTTTGCAAGGCAGTGGGGTTAAGTGGCTTGCCCAAGGCCACACAGCTAGGTAATTATTAAGTGTCTGAGGTTGGATTTGAACTCAGGTCCTCCTGACTCCAGGGCCAGTGCTCTATCCACTGCGCCACCTAGCCTCCCCGTGTGATGAGGAATTCAGGAGATTTCAGGAAGGGATAGGGTTGAAAGTTTTGCTGAGCTTTGGAGAAGAACTTGAGTTGACATATGAGTAAAAAGGATTTTCCAAGAAGGAATTCTGGAGCAGATTCTAGTATCCTTTGTTTATATAAAAGCACTCTTAAGGTTTGCAAAGCTCTACAAAATATTATCCCATTTGATCCTCACATCAATCCTGGGAGGTAGGTGCCTCATTTTACAGATGAAGAAATTAAGGCAAATATGGTATATGACTTACCAGGGTTACTTACTTAGGTAACATTTATATAACTTTACCTGGGGTCACAGCATTGGATCTGAACTCAGTTCTTGAATCCAGGTCTAAAGCTGTAACCACAGCATAGCATGACTCCTAACTGTAGGAGTATATGAGCTAATAGAGTATAAAAGAATTCTATTATGAACTGGGTTAGACCAAAAACAGCTGTATAATAAACTATGCCCCATGAACTAGAAGAACCAAACAAATTCAGAGATAGGGAAAAGATGCAGATGGGTTAGTGTATCTGTGGAACATGGGATTCAAATGAAAAGCTTTAAGCTGGCAGCAGCCTCAATGGTTCCTTAGCCTAATACCTGTATTTTACTGATGAGCAGCCTCTGACCTGGAAATATTAAATGTTGATTTGAATGTGGATCTTCTGACTTTAAATAGAGTGCCCTTGCCATCAGACCATCCTACCAACCAAAGCTGGACTTTAATACATTTGTGGTAGGTGGGAAAGGGAAATAGTTTTTCATCTGACAGAGTGGGCAAGAGACTGAAGGTGTGACTGAGTCTGCATGTGCTTGGGGACAGGGAAGACTTTGCTTTTTTTGGAGTGAAGTTTATTTAGGGGTGTTGAATTAGTAGCACCCGGGGATTGACAGAAACTCTCAGTCTTGATGATCGTCGATTCTGAATCCCTTAATTTGCAGTTGAGGAAACGGAGGCCTGTGGAGGGGAAATGAAGTTCCATCAGGTCAGGGGCAGTTCTTTCTTGCTCTAAACAGGTTTTCAGAATAGGCTGAAAAGTGGGAGAGACTAGAGACAGAGTGTCCACACTGAGGAAGCTATTGTAGTAACTTCACAATACGTTCTGAGGTGATGAGGGCCTATAATAGGAAGGGGCAGCTAGTGGTGTGGTGGATAGAGTGCTCTGCCTGGAGTCGGAAAGACTCGAGTTCAAGTCTCCCCCCAGGTAATTCTGTGATACTGGGCAAGTCACTGAACTTCTGTTTACTAAAGGCTCCTCATCTGAACTGATGGATCCAATGAGATATACATCAAAGTGGCACATAGCAGGCTCGATATAAGTATTGTTTCCTTCTTTTCTACCCACCCCATGCCTCAACTTAGGAAGCCATTATTTGCAATAATAAATAACAAAATTGTATAGAATTGTAATTTAAAAAGAATAAAAGGGAGCAGGGGAAGACCTACTTAACATATATGGTGGCATATAGAAGATTTTTTTCCCCTTAACTCTTCACTTTTAAAGAATGGAGGGAAGCACCTTCCCCTATCTCTTCTTCAATTTCAGTCCTTGTCATTATAATTATATGCTATTCAGTTTTGTTGTTGTAATTTATGCTGTCATTGTGTATGTTGTATTTTTTCTTCCTTTATCTTTAGTTTATATTTTGTAGAAATTTTCCCATTCTCTTTATGCATATTCAGCATTTTTTGAGGATTTAATGATATTTCAGTTCATTCACATGTCACAATTTGGTTAGGCATTCCCCACTTGATGGACATGATTTATACCTAAGAACAAACAAACTCTCTTCCCTATAGAAGTATACTTTGTTCCAGAGAAATATAGTTGAGGAAAACCAGCCCACATGATGATTGTGTCTACCATTCAGCATTAGTAAACCCCTACCTCTGTACCTAGAGAAGAGAATCGTTTCATTATCTTTCTTAGGAAACCATCCTTGGTCAGTAATCTCTCCAGAATTGAACAACTAAACAAATTTCAATCAAAGAAACTGACAGACTCTTCCTTTGTCTTAAAATCAGTTAAGTAGAGACATGATGAGTAGTGGTCCCCCATCTCTCTCTACCTAGAGGAGGGGAAGTACCTTGGCACATTCAGGACTATTTGGACTTTTATTTGCACATAGTTGTTTGCATGTTGTGTTCCCCATTAAATTTGATTGCTTTTTTAAAATACAGGAAAAATCTTCCCCCCCCCCCCCTTTTTTTCAAGAATTTGCCTTATATTTTAGTAAGACTTCAAGATGTATGTTTCTCTTTTCATCAGTTCTGCTTGAAAAATATCTTTGTGGCTCATTGCTCACTCTAATCATATGTTAGGTGGCTATAAATATCTTGAATTCTAACAGGTTGAATTATTATCATCATCATTGTTGTTTTTTTTTCCAGACGATTGGCTGGCAATGACCTTTCCTTTATCCATCCAAAGGCCTTGTCTGGGTTGAAAGAGCTCAAAGTTCTGTAAGTAATGACATTTTTAGCATTTCACAGCCAGTCCTATGTTTTCTTTTTGAATTAGTTGGTCTGCTTTCTGATGGTACCTTTTAAGGGAGGCTGACTGTTCGAGTGCTTTAGACAAGTGGGCATTTAGATCATCTTTCCTGGAAAGGTAATAGCAAAATCTAACAGCTTCATTAACCAAGAAGAGCTCCATGTTACAGTCAGATGCTTGGGTTTTTTTAAATAACATTTAATGCTTAAAATCAAAATTGTAGTCAAAACTTATTTAACATTCTTCCTTGCTAGGATGTGATTCAGGTTATTTTACTTGGGGGGCTTACTTAGCAGCTTAGAAGGGTACCAAATGGTCAAATATTTTGTGTCATTGCAATTTTGCCATTTAGGGTGGGACTTGAGGGACCTGGGAATTCATTGGGGGTTTTGGGGGTGGGGTGGGGCTTGGAGCATGGAAATCCTTATAATTTTAGGGAATTGCCTGGGGTGCTGAGGGGTCAGGGGTGGGACAAGAATGCAGGTCTTGACTCCTGAGACCCCTTCTCCATCTCAAATCACATGAACTCTTTCCTTGCATGGAGCAGACACTTATTGAAATTGAATTTGGACCATTTCTTCCCTCAAGGACAGTCTCCCATTAGATTGATTTTGAGTCACCTCTATCTTGTCCTCTCTCTTTCCCTCTGGATCAATCTCTCATTTTTTCTTCTTCATCCTGTCCAAACAAAACACATTTTCCTTTTTGGTGTCCAAGCCCCCATCTCTGTCTTCTATAAAAAAGGTGTTAATGTGTTAATCCTCACAGGTAACTATAAGAAGCTTAACACCTGGGCTCTTCCCACCTAGCTGATAGTAAAATGGTGTGAGATCAAATTGACTTAGGTTATAGGCTGCAGTCTTTCCCATTTCATGCCCTTCCCCTTGTCAAACTGAGCACAAATTTTATAATGTAAGAAGCAGTATGACCTTAGTGACTAAGAGGGCCAGACCTGGAGTCAATAAGACAACTTTTCCTATAGATTAGCTGTGTGACCCTGGAAGGATCACTTAACCTCTATCTGTTTCCTCAGCTATAAGGATAATATTAGAACCTACTGCCCAGGATGGTTATGAAGATTAAATGAAATAATATTTTATAAAAAGTGCTTAACCTGGCACCCCACAAATAATAGGCCCTTAATAAATAGTAATTCCACTCCAGTGAGTTCCTCTTTTGAAGGTATTCAAATATTTAAGCATTGATTAAATGTGTACCACATGAATGCAAAGCACTGTGCTTGTGCTTGGGACAAAAAGACCAAAACAAAATGATTCTTGTCTTTAAGGAGTTTACATTCTTCTATGCATATACAACATGCATGCAAAGCCAGAACATGCAAAATCTTAAAGCAGAGACTGGGCAGTCATGGGAGGTTGGGATGGAAGGGAGGATTTTCATTTGGATATGAACTGGCCCAGATGCCCTCCAAGAACCTTCTCAGCCTTGAGATTCCATCTTCTCTTTGGGTGTTTCTGTGATTCAGATCAGGAAGGATGTTTCCTAACTAATAAAAACTTTCCTTCTAGGACTCTCCAGAACAATCAGTTGAAAACAGTTCCAAGTGAAGCTATTCGAGGACTGAGCTCCCTACAGTCTTTGTAAGTATTAGACTTTTGCCTTCTTGTTGCAATTTTTGAATATTCTCAAATCACAAAAGTAAACATCTAAATTTTTTTGACATACTTAAAAATAAATAGCCCTCTGTACCTTCAAGTACTGAGTCAAGATTGTGAAAGCTCATTGTTAAATTTATACTGAAGAAAGCAACTTGTTCTACAAATTGATTCTTAGTTTATTTATTGATTGATTAGACTTCAGAAAGTTGTGGAAAAAATGTTAAAAATGCAGATTAAGTTTAAAAGGGTGTTGGGGAAAATGCCTGGCTAAAAATCCTCCAATAATATCTAATATGTGGGGACTAGCACTAGTCCCCATATATTTTTGCTTGACTAGTTAAAATTTTAAATTTTGCCAATTCCAGAGAGCTCTTCCAAGAGGCTAGAGAAAAGAGACTGCAGCTCCTCTATACAGGGACATGGATCTTCCAACAGAGTGGAGTAAGGAATCCAAAGTCTGGATGCTTGCAGGCTCGCCAGCCAACTTGGTTTGGGTACACAACTGTGGGAATGAAATTTGTAGATTGCAGGCTCTCCTGCACTGAACTTGCCCCTTCTCTACCAGCTTACAAAAAAGAATGGGCCTATTTCTGGGGATAATAATAATCCAAACTAAAGAGGTTATGAGGAGCCCCAGAGGTCTATATTTCCTTCCCCTCCCACCCAACTCCTTCACCCAGAAGTCCCGTAAGGCAGCCTCTTCATCTTCATCTTTCTGAGCCTAACTTTGAAGTTCTGCAGTGCTTCTCATTAACGTAGGCTGCTTCTTCTTTCTTTCTTCTTCTTCTCCTCCTCCTCCTCCTCCTCCTCCTCTTTCTTCTTTTCCCTTCTATAAGATTTTGTCCATTTAGTGTGTCTTCATGACAAATAACACAGTATATGTTGGCCAGTGGGCTGCCTTTTTTTTTTCAAAAAAAGGACAACAGTGGGTTTTTTGGATAGGTTCTGGACTCAGGTCTTATGCTGCCAAGTCCAAAATTCTATCTACTGAGTTTCAGTGATTTTGGAGTGACAGAACTTAGATCTGACCTTTCTGAAGATATTGCATCAAACCTCGATGCTCAGCTATTCATCCACCAGCAACAGATAAATTTTTGTTGGGTAGCACACAGAACCATTATTGTGATTCTGTTTGTCTTTTATAAGTATTCTAGTAAGCAGCCACAACTGTTAGTACAGAGCTTTGTTGTAAACTCTCCTACCTTTTTTTTCCCTCACTTTAAGAAAGAATTGGGCTTATTAAATAATCAGTTAATAAGCAAGCACATTAACCATGTACTGTTAAATTCTGGGGATATGAAGAAAAAAAGCAAAAACAATTCTTACCTTCAAAGAACTTATTTTCTAATGGGGAGGTCAATATTTATTGGCACAATTAGTTCCTGTCCTTGAGAAGCTTACAATCAAATGGGAGAGCCAACAAATATCTCCCAAGCAAGTTATGTTCAGGATAAACAAGAAATCACTAACAGAGGGAAGACCCCAGAATGAAGAGGGGATGGGGAAGGTTTCCAATAGAAGATAAGATTTTACTTGGGTCTTCAAAGAAGTAATTTGTGCAACATTTTAAATGTTTTAAATTTTTATTTCCTGTTTTTTAATGACTATAGGCCCAAGAGTTCATAATTTTAGTACTTAAAGATCATCTAGTGTGACCTCCCTCCAACCACTTTATTTTATAGAGGAAGAAGCTGGAGTGACTTTTTCAAAAATAATCTCTTCATTTGAAATGAATTAAAGGAATAGGCAAAATTTCTGCTTAGATGGAAACCACTGACTTAATTTAAAATTATTTTTATTGCACAAAAAAGTGTGGGAGAAGGAACTTGTCCAAGGACAAGGCAGCATGTTATGTTGTAGAAAGAATGCTTGTCTTGGCATTAGGGGGCTTGATTTGGGTTTAGTTGTGTATTGCCACTTTACCAGCCCTCTAACCTTGAGCAAGCCCATCAATTCCTCCCATCCTCAGTTGTCTATATGTAATTTAAGAGCATTGGAACAGATGACCTCCAAGGTCCCTCACAGCTATCAGGTTGTCAGAAATCAAACATTAACTTTTATAGCTCCAAAATAAACACTTCAGGGCTCATGGGAAAATAAATGTATAAAGAAACATTTACTCCTAAGTTATTTATGTAGAAAACAATAAAAGAATTTAATATCTCCCACCTGAATTCAGGGCTGATTTATCTTTTTTTGGAGGGGAACGGGGAGTGGAGTGTCTGTGTTTTAAAACAGAAATGGACTAAATGGCTCACTTACCTGGTTTTGACATTAGCAATCGCAGTGGGATTGGGCTGCAGAACTTCTCTAGAGGAGTAGGTTGAATGCATTCTTTCATAGAAATCAGACTTTTCTTGCTCAATCTATCTGGCTTACAATGTCAGCAGTTTAGCTGGAGGTGTCTCCATGGCTCCCCTCTTGGTTGAGTTGGTTAGACTTTGCTGCTTCTAGTTTCCATCTCTTCTTAACTATTAACATACACTTCAGTAGCTGCCGAGCAAAGAATCTGTCTGCCCCTTAGTCTGTTGTTTAATCATCTTCTCTAACTCTTGACCCTATTTGAAGTTTTCTTGGCAAAGATGCTGCATGGTTTGCCATTTCTCCAGCTTATTTTACATGGAAGAAGACTGAGGCAAATTAGGGTTAAGGGACTTGCCTAGGGTCACACAACTAGTAAGTACCTGGGCCAGATTTCAACTGAGGAAGATAAGTCCTGACTCTCGGGTCACTCACTGTCTCTATTGAACCATGTAGCGCCCAGAGAAACGAGAAGAATCTCTATGCTTATTCTAAAACATGATATGATTAATCAAAATAAAAAGGCCTATAAGTTTGTTGACTTTAGAATAGAATCAATTTGGTTGTTGGATTGCTCGTTTTATTTTTTTTGAATAAAATGGTTAATAAGTCAGTGTACATAGTGATATTTTAGTCTTTTAAAAATAACACTTTCCAGAAAACCATATGCTTTTTTTCCCTCTCAAAATGATTTTTAAAGAGGGCATGCTATGTTTAGCATTCATTTATTCAGTATTTAATGCTTGCTTTGACATTTTTTCCCCTTAGTTTTAGAGTTGATGGGCCAACTTGGAAAAAAAAATTCTGGAATGTTTTCATCTACATCTGTATAATTCAGTAGCTGTGGCTGGGAACTGTTCTCTTTGAGGAGGAAAAGGAATGGTTTTGTTAGCCTAGTGGGTGTAGCTGTCAAGTTAGATACAATTGAAATTTTCTCCTGATGTTAAAAGGTCTTATCAGCACTTGACTGAGTTTTTAAATCTGATCTCTAATCCTGAATTATTGGCGAGATTTCCTTGTGGTTTCCAAGTCGTGTTCTGTAGGACCAAAGTTCATATATTGCCTATTGTAAATGACCAAAAAGTAGTTGGATTCAGAAGTACCAGCCTAATGGTTACCTTTTAAAAAAAAATACCACTTTCGGGGGCAGCTAGGTGGTACAGTGGATAGAGCACTGGCCCTGGAGTCAGCAGTACCTGAGTTCAAATCTGACCTCAGACACTTAATAATTACCTAGCTGTGTGGCCTTGGGTAAGCCACTTTAACCCCATTGCCTTGCAAAAACTAAAAAAAAAAAAAAAGTCTTAGAGGTTCATGGATAAATTTCAAGGGATCCCTGAATCTGGAAGGGGAAAAAAAAATACCACTTTCACATTTCCTTGTATATCAGTATTAGGTAAAAGCTGTAAAAAGTTGAAAGTACTAACTAAACAGGATATTAAAATAACATGTCAGAACTGCTCACATTAATATTTTAAATATTTCTTAGTCATAGCTGAAAAACTGAAACACACACACTTGCACATATACACCCACCTTTGCTTTGAAAAGGGATTTTTTTTAACCCTTCTTGTTTTTTGGTGCTGTTATTTGAGGATTTCCAGACCTACCTAGTAATTAGGTAGCATAATAAAGAGAGGGCTTGGACCTGAAGTTGGGAAGACCTGACTAATTGGGTGGTCCTAACCAAGTCCCTTAATCTCTACCTTCCTCAATTTCTTCATGTGTAAAATGAGCTGCAGAAAGAAATGGCATACCTCTCCAGTATCTCTGCCAAGAAAACCACAAATGGGGTCACAAAGAGTAGGACTTGATTGAAATGACTCAACACCTCCATTCTAGGACTGATGTGAGGGTAAAATGAAATAATATTTATAAAACACTTTGCAAACCTTAAAGAATTATATAAATTCTCGCTATTATTTGTTCTCATATCTTCAACATCACATTGGCATAGTGTTGTGGACAGAATATTGGATTTGGAATCAAAAGACCAAGGGTTGAATACTGTGTGGTCTTGTGGAAAATCCTTCTTCTTGGGTCCTTAGTTTCCTCATGTATAAAGGAATGAGTTGGATTAGATAATTTTTAAGGTCCTTTCCTTTTTGTAGAAAGTTAGGACTAAGTGAATTTTTTAAAACCACATGATATTTCTATTTTCAGAAGTCTTTTGGGGAGGGGTCAAAGACTTGGGTCACAGGCATTGAGATCTTTGAGTTGAATTTATTGGATGACTGCTATCTGCACTGGATTATATGACTTTTCTTATCAATGGATGATCATTTTTACTGTCGTCCCACCCTGGGCAGAGGATCGTATAAAATTTTTCTGTTAAGTTGTAAAATTAGGATCCAAGATTAGGAATTGCTTGTGAGAATAAGGAATCCAATTATAGTGTTATAAATGAAAATGAAAAGAGAGAAAAAAAGACTTGAACATTGAATGGCCAGCCTTTTAGCAAGCATGTTTAATTTCTCAAATTAAAGGAATAAATATTTTTTGCATTTGGGGACTTAAATGTCAAAATCCCTTTAAGATGCAAAAATATCTACCATTTTATGAGACATCTGATGTCGCATTGAAACTCCTAAAAGGATCAATTGTAACATTTCTTGGATCAAAATTAGTCTTTAGCTTGGAATGACTATAAATAGTACAAGCCTATGTGAGAAAGGCATAGTGTCCTGTCTCATGGCAACCCCATAACACCCTAACCACTTCCTTGCTGTCTTCTTACCATGTTGGTTCTTAATGTGTGGGATTTTGTATGTCTTTTTTTTTTAAGATTTTATTTATTTTGAGTTTTACAATTTTTCCCCTGATCTTACTCCCCCCACCCCCCACAGAAGGCAATTTGTCAGTCAATTTTGTATATCTTGAAGGAAATTTGTATCTCCCACCACAGAATAGATTTTAAGAATGAAGCTGACTTCTGTGTTGCTTTGAGTATATTTTTTTTAAAAAAGATACCATAGAATTTAAAATCGGAAAGAACTCTTGTTATTGATGAGAACATGAAAGAAATTGCCCACCATTATACCACTAATTGGTGGTAGAGTTGGCATGGAAACAAGTGACTGTTGGGTCCTTTATGTAGGGTGAAAAGAGATTGAGAGATCATTAGTCTACAAATATTCATTAAGTTTCTTAAAGGTGCATTAGAGATAAAAGATAAAAATGAGAAAATTCCAACTCAAGAAATTTATATTACTTACATAATAGCAATAATAATAATATTTAGAATTTGCATAGCAATTTGCATAGAATTTGTTGGAGTCCTTTAAGGTTTTAAAAACACTTACATATGTTATCTGATTGATCATCACAACAACCCTAGGTGGTAGGTATTATTCTTCCCATTTCACAGATGAGGAAACTGAAACTGAGAAAGGTTAAGTGACTTGCTCAGCATCATACAATTAGTGTTTGAGGCAGGATTCAAACTCAGGTCTTTTGGAAATGGCAAACCCTCCCAATATAGCTGAAATGATTTAACAATGACAACCAAAGATATGGCTATGGATGGATAGGAATGGGGCCTGGACTTGTGAGATACATATCCCAGCTGAGGAAACTTAACAACATTAGCACCATGTCTGTGATTTTGATTCTCAGACTGGGGTCTCATAGTCCTATGTCAAGGGTAGAACAGGTCTGAGCTTTGAAGCTGGCTCTCTCCAGTAACAAAAAAGATGAATGCGGCACAGTCCCCGTCCATCTTGCTCCCTCTTCCATCTGGCCCAGGTCCGGTGAGGGTGGTCTAGACAGTGCAGGTGTGAGGCAGCTCTACCATTGAGAGGCCTTGGGCCAGGAATGCCGTGGTAGGAAGCAGGAGCTGAGGGTGGTGGGGCATCCCAGGGAAAGCTGGAACTGCTGAGGAGGGAGGAGCCGAAGGAAGGAAGGTTGGTATGTGAGCAGGGGACCTACCTGGAGCTTGGGGTGGGACAGGGTGAGGGGAGCTTCCAAGCCTCCGTGGTTCCTAGACTGAGGTGTGGCTAGGAAGCCTTTGGTTCATTGTCCATAGTGCTCTTTTTTAAGTTGTCAGTACTATTCAGAGTGGGCTGTTGGTAGGATTTGAAACCTTGTTTGGGTCATGGATATCTCTGGAAGTCCAGTGAAGTCTATGAACCTTTTTTTTTTTCAGAATACAACAAAGCTTTGTTTTGGTTTTTGAGACAATATGGATTAAATGACTTTCCTAGGATCACACAACTGGAGTCTGGGGTCACATTTGAACTCAGGTCCTCTTGACTCCAGGGCTGGTGCTCTATTCACTGCTCTACCTACCTGTCCCAGTAAAGTTTTTTTTTTTTGTTTGTTTTTTAGTATTTGCAAGGCAATGGGGTTAAGTGGCTTGCCCAAGGCCACATAGCTAGCTAATTATTAAGTGTTTGAAGCCGGATTTGAACCCAGGTGCTCCTGACTCCAAGGCTGGTGCTGTATCCACTACGCCACCTAGCCGCCCCTCCAGTAATGTTTTTAAATGTGAAAAGTGTATAGGACTGCAAAGAAAACTAATCATACCAAAATATAGTTACACAATATTAGGGGCAGGGGAACCCGAGGCTGTCTTACAGGTTCCTTCCTTGAGGAAGCATGACAGAGAGAAGGAAGTTCTATGAAACTCTTGCCTATCTTATCTTCTTATCCCCCTCCTCTCATCCTCACTTAGAGCCAAAGAGGGTCTGCTTGGGGCAGTTATGTGAGTTCTTAACTGTGGGCACTTTATAGCATAGCTAGCTTCAAGTTTCCTTGGCTAAGGAGAGAAGCCTGAGACTGGTGGGGAATAAATGATGTGTGCCTGCCATGGGATTGCAGACAGGGGAGTTGAGAATGTTTTAGAAACCTAGAATTTTAGAATTGAGAGAGATCATCCCTTAGTCCAGCTCCAAACTTCTGGGCACCGTTTTAAGAAAGGGGGGAAAAAAAACAGGTAAAGCAACCCCAAAGGCAGCTTCAACTTTTTTAAAAAATTTTTAAATTTTTTAAAGTTTTTGGATTTTTGTAAGGCATTGGGGTTAAGTGACTTACCCAAGGTCACACAGCTAAGGAACTGTTAAGTGTCTGAGGTTGGATTTGAACTCTGATCCTCCTAGAAACTGGTGAAAATGAATTAAGGTTCTTACTTGCCCAAAGTGATGTGACTGGTTTGTGCCAGTTAGGAACAAGGATCCAAGCCTCTCAACTTTCCTTTCTCTGAAGAAAAAAACTTTCCAGTGACCCTTCTGAGACTGGGGTTAGCAAAGAGAGGAACCAGGAGAGTGAGGATGAAGAAGAGCTGATGCTGGTTAGAACAATAACTGAAGGAGAGACACTTAGGGTTTCAATTTAATTCTGCCCTGAAGAGAAAGAGGGACATTTGGACATGAGGCCAAACAGGAAAGGTTTTTAGTATAGCCCACTCTTTTTTTTAACAGATGAGTTAAATAAGACTGGGGTGGGGGATGAGAGGAATTTCCAAGGTCTTGTAAGTTGGGATTTGAACTTGGGTCAATTCTAGATCCAGTGTTCTTTTTGCTCTTAACACGCTGGCCACCAGTTTTAAAGTTCTCTTCATTTAAATTTTTAAAAATACACATATACACAAATATATGGACATATATGTATATAGGGATATATATATATATATACACACAAGCATATAGACATGTATATATACACCCCTATATACATATATTTTATATACACACACATATATAATACCAACAATCTGGCCACCTGAACTCACTATAAAACACCACCTGAAGAAACCTATCAACAAACTACAGTTTTGTGATTATCCAGGACCCTCTGTAAGTTTCTCCTGATAAACTGGTTCCACCATCCCCTTAACATCCTTGCAGCATAAAAAAAAAAAAAAAACTGAATATGAATTGAAGAAGGGAGTGGAATGGTAATCCTTTTCATCTTCTGGGAGGTGTGGAAAAAAAATAGGCTGGCAGTTT
Organism: Macrotis lagotis; assembly: GCF_037893015.1. NCBI lineage: Eukaryota > Metazoa > Chordata > Mammalia > Peramelemorphia > Peramelidae > Macrotis > Macrotis lagotis. The sequence continues at coordinate 251,528,012 of NC_133660.1, read as the reverse complement.
CTAGGTGATCTCTGAGGGAGCCCTCAGGCTTTTTCTTCAAAAAAAAAAATTTCATTTCTTTGCTGAAATGTTGATCCTCGGTGAAAGCGAAAACTCCTCACAAATCTGGGTGTGCACACCTGTTTCTCATGGGGCTATGACACCTGCATATCAACTGAGGCCTACAGATTAACCCTTTGATTCACAGGGGAATCTCTTTCTGGAAGAGGTTTTTTTTTTTAACTTAAGGGTTACATTTTCTAACAGTTTTCATATTTAATTTTAAACAGTGTATTACATTGATTAGAACACCAGTCTTGAAGGCAAAAAGACCCAAATTCAAGACACATACTGTCTGGATGTTTGGGGCAACTCTCAAGATGAAGAGATACATATAGGCAGCTTGGTGGTAGTGTGGCTAGAGTGCAGATTGAAGAGTCAGGAAGACCTTAGGAGCAGCTAGGTGGCACAGTGGCACCGGCCCTGGAGTCAGGAGGACCTGAGTTGAAATCCAACCTTAGATACTTAATAATTACCTAGCTGTGTGACCTTGGGCAAGTCACTTAATCCCATTGCCTTAAATAATTTTTTTTTAAAAAGTCAACTTATTTAACCTCTTAGCTCTCACTTTCCACATCTGTATAACAATATAAAAGGGTTAACAGAGTTATGAGGTCCAAATGAAATAATAATATGTAAAATGTTAATAACGTTTTCAAATGCATAAAATATGCATAGGAGTAAAAAGGAAACTATACTGAAATATGGTCATCACACTATTAAAAGTGAACAAGCAGGTTAAGAAGCTCTGTAAGGAGACCTGAGGGAGGCTGTATGAAGTTACGTCTTTCTCAGCTTCTTACTCCCTTTATTCGATCTCTACCTAGAGCCAAGTAGGGTCTCCTCAAGGTGGTTCTACAGCAAAGCCAGCCAAGAATTTTCTTGGCTGGGGACTGAGAGGTTTCCTCACCAATGAAACCCCAGGTCCACGAGTTTTGGGGGAATCATTTGGTGTTTGAGAAACTTCCTATCTTTGCATTTCTTTCCTGTGTAATCATTTTGGGTGTGGTAGCTGAGAACTCCCCTGCAGAATCTTGGAGTAAAAAGTCTTGGGTTGGTGACTCTGCACGTCCTGGTCTGTAGCACAAAGCACTGCCCATAATCTGGAAGCTTCCCTCCAGCTCTCACGGTCGGGGATTCTAGGACAGGCATGCAAGCTGTCATTTCCTGTGTGGGTACTCCCTCTGCCAGTGCCCAAGGTCACCCAGTCAGCAGGTGTCACAGAGAGCAAACCATTCAGTAAAGAGTTTCAAAACCTGCTTCTTGGTCTGCTGTTTATATCTAGAAGTATTGGAGGGAATGAATGCTGAGCCTTCTTCTCCTGTTTTTCCTGAGAGATGGAAGAAGGGCATCAATTGACTGGCTGATTCACCACCTGGGAGGTGGGGGGGGGTTGGTTGGAGGAGGGGGAAGGCAGCGCAGAACTTTTTATTGATGTTTTATTGATGGAGGAATTTCTAATCATAAGCACAGGGAATTGGGCTGCAGTTCACCATTGCATTGTGAAAAATTTGTTTAAAAAAGGGGGGGGTGGAACATATTTGAGCTGAACATCGAATCTCCTCCTAAAATAAGATCTTGTCAAATAGAGGGGAAAAAAATAAATCGCATCAACAAACATTTATTAAGTCTTTATTATGCACTAGGGCCTGCCCTAAATGTTGGAGACACAAAGAAAGGGAAAATTAATCCCTGCTTTGAAGGAACTCACAGTCAAAATTACATTGACTAAAGGACACATTCATATTTGAAACTAACCTGATTTAGGGCAAGGGGAATAAGCAGCATATCTAAGTAGCCACAAAACTCTGGAACCCTCAAGCAGAGAAGACAAATTGTTCAAATTTAAATTATTTATCATTAAAGAAAAAAACCCTTTAGACTTTTAGTAGGTGTGTGCTGTTAGCCTGGAATGTATGGGACACTATTCCCTTAGATTGTTGGGGTGAATTCTGGAACTTCTTGGGAAAGAGAAGAATCTTGAGAGTGTTTTTTCCCCAATTCCAAATGCTTGGGACAGCAGCAGTCTTCTTGCCTGGACTTTTTTTTTTCTTTCAGTTGATTTTATTATATTTGTTTTGTTTTTTTCAATATTTTATTTTTCAAATTTCATCCACATGCATATGCATATTTTTAAGTTATATAATTTCCTTCCACCTTTTCTTGCCACCTCCTTCTTATCAGTGGTGAACAGTCAGATAAATAGTGTACATACACATTTGTGTTTATCATGTTTACAGATTAGTCGTTTTAGGTATGAGGAATTAGTATTAAGGGGAAAGAAAGAAAACCATGAGATAGGAAAGAGATACAAAGAGAAATTTCTAAAAAGATTCTGTAGGGTTTTGTTTTTCTTTTTTTGTTTTCCTTCTTCTGGATGGGGATAGCATTATCCATAGCCAATTTCCTAGGGTTGTCCTAGATATCTGAACTGCTGAGAGCAGCTGCAACCATTAAGTTTTCTCAGCTCACAGTGTTGTTGTTAATGTGTTCAATGTTCTTGTGTTTCTGCTCCCTTTGCTCAGCATCAGTTCCTGTAGTTCATTCCATGCTTCTCTTGTTACTTGGACTTTTTCAAGTTTTTTTTAGTTATATTGGGGTAAAGCATCAACACTTCTTGTTGAACAGTTAATAAAAATAAATAGTTTAATGCCCATTATATGGCGGACACTACAAATATAAAGACAAAAAGGAAACTCTCCCTATCCTCAAGGAGGTTGCATTCTAACTGATGAAGAAACAACACGTAGTGTGTATGTGTATTTTAATGTCCATGAATCCCAGGTTAAGAATTCCTTCTTGAGGTCAGCTGGTGACACAGTGGATAGAGTACTGGTCCTAGAGTCGGGTGGACCTGAATTCAAATTTGACCTCAGATACTTATCAATTGCCTAGCTGTGTGACCTTGGGCAAGTCACTTAACCCCATTGCCTTAAATAAATAAAAATTAAAAAAAAAACTCCTTTCTCTGAGACTACAAGTTATAAACTGTTTGGTGATTTGCATCAGGAATGGTAGTTTCCTCACAGAGATGAAGCCACTGGTTTATACCCACCCTGCCATGATCACAACTGGAACGCTTGAGCAAATAATAAGTTATCAAACACCAACTATATATGCATACATATACTTATATGTATGTATGTGTGTATGTGTGTGTATATATATATTTGTGTATATATATGATAAGTTCTGAGGTCAGGTGATTTATCCAAGGTCAAATAGCAACAAATTTGAGACTAGAATTCAGGAAACTTATCCCTTCCAGCTCTGAGGCTGCCTGTATCCTCTCTCTGACAAAACACCATCTAAGCCTTCTTGAAAGAGCTAGATTATCCCATTTGCTCTCTATTCCATTTATGCCATGACATCAGCTATATTGGAAAATGTATATTTGAAGATCGGGATACATTTCCAAATATATCCCATGTCATTTTAACTGTCTATTTGAAAATAAAACAATGAAAAGTATTAAAGTAAAATTAATAAGTAATTAAAATTAAAATACTTCATATATATAATAACATTAAATAAAAATAAGAATTAATAAATTAAAAGAACCAAAGGCATTAAATATTTTCAGGACTTAAAGACAAAGGAAAAAATGCTGAATTAAAATAGCATCTTGCACCTGTGAAGTATATCTAATTTAAAACATAGACCTTGCTCTAATTTTTAAAGTAAAACTGACATTTGGACCCATAAATCCCCTTGGTTTGGAGGAAGTTCGAGAATATTCTGACAGATGGAAATTAACATGGGGCTTATTTTTTGAAAATAAATTTCTCTTGAAATAGGTGTTACCCAAATTATTAGGACCATTACAATTTCCGTTCTTAACGTCAAATTTTTTGAGTTATGAGACTTGTGTGACCAGTTGACTCATTCTTAATGATTAAAATGTGTTCTTGAACTTGGCCGTTGTATTTCTTCAACAGGCGTCTAGATGCCAACCACATTACCTCAGTCCCTGAGGAGAGCTTTGAGGGTCTCGTTCAGCTCCGGCATCTGTGGCTCGATGACAACAGTCTGAGTGAAGTGCCTGTCCGACCACTCAGCAACCTCCCCTCTCTCCAAGCTCTGACCTTGGCTCTCAACAAGATCACAAGCATCCCAGACTTCGCCTTTACCAACCTTTCAAGCCTTGTGGTTCTGTAAGTACCTACCAGTTTAAATTTCTTATTTGAGTCAGTCTTGAGAAGTTCTTAGTATTTGTTAGGCACCATGCTAAATGGAGAGCTGGGAGTGTGGTGAAGGAGCCATCTCTTGGCATTTGCAAGTTTAATGCTATAATTGTCTTCTGTAGCCTGTTAACTGGAGAGATACAGTATACCTCTCCCAATACTACAGAAATGGTTATTCAGCTGAATTGCCCTGGTCTGGCCACACACAAAATAATCTCAGCAAGCCTCTGTGGTGTGTGTAACAATATCTACTTTGGGCTTTGAGATGGCATAAAAGAAAAGTAAATCTTTCTATGGACTTCCTTTGATGAACTTATGAGAGGACGGGGCAAGATTCAATCAATAAACATTTATTGATGTGCCAGACATTGTTAAGCAAAGGATAGGTATGAGTCTGCATTGTTAAAGGGAACACCTGGATTGCTTAGAGGAGAGATCTATGTGAGGAGGCATGGTGCTTTCAAAGATAATAAGTCTTTGCCCACACTGATCATATAGTTTCTCCAGAATGGGAGGGTGCAGTATGAGATATGACATATACATTGTTGAGAATGTACACAACAGTTTGAAGAGGGATTGGAGGAATTGGCAAGATCTTGCCACGGGAATTGGCCCATGAGATGTGTTTTGAATGACTCTTAGGGATGCCAGGTTGGGGGTGGGGGGTAGAGCAAAGGCATAAACAAAAGTTGAGATACTGATCTTGGGGAATAGAAAGCAAGTTAGTTTATCTGGGGGACATGAAATGAGGTAATATAGTCAATAGATATATAATATAGTCAATAGATCAACAAAAGTAGACTGGAACCAAATCATGGAGGGCTTGTCTATTTGGGCAGCTAAATGGTAAAGTGGATAGAGTTCTGTACTTGGAATCAGGAAGACTCATTTCGTCAGTTCAATCTGACCTCAGACACTTACTAGACTTGTGGCCCTGGGCAAGCCACCTTACCTCGTTTGCCTCAATTTTCTCATCTGTAAAATGATCCAGAGAAAGATATGGTAAACCATTCCAGTATCTGCCAAGAAATCCCCAGATGGGTCACAGAGAGTTAGACATGTATGAAAAAAGGATTGAAGAATAGATTTATCCTTGAGGTGTAAAAAAGGAGCTAACTGAAGAAGGTCAGATTCTTGCTTTAGGAAGATTCTTTGAGCATCCAAGAGAAGAATGGACAGAGAGGGGAGGGGCTAAAAGTAGAAAGTTCATTTTAGGAGGCCAGAGAAAAAAGTCCAAGTGAGAAGAGAGGAAGGCCTCAAGTGGCAGCATCTGATTTTATGACACTGAGACTTCCTGACCCTGCCATCAGATTTACTGTATACAGAGATCCATGCTGAGCCAAATACTGTATTAACCATGTTTGGTTTGGGTTTTAATGGGGGTCATGAGTTTCTTTTTAGTTCTGGCTCAGTAAAATAAGATGATATTTGGATTCATTTATGTTCAGGCTTAGAAAAATAGTACATTTTGTTCCAGGTTTTGGTTTGGGCCCCTACTATCCATGCTAGACAGTAATAGAAATAAAATTCTATTCAAATGCTCCTGTCACTGACCTTGTATAAGATCAAATTGCCCTTCTCCCATATTTACAAGTGATCAAGGACAAATGATGAAGATTTTATAATGGTTTATATTTAAGATGCAGTTAACAATGTTTTCCCTCTATTTTAAATAGTTAAATAGAAAATGAATCTAAAAAAATCTGCATTCTGTTCCCTTAAGTACACAAGTAAATGCCCTTTCCCTTCTGTCTTTATATAGCATCAGAGATTTAGAACTAGACAGTATCTGAGAGGTTAGGCATTCCAATCCCCTCACTTTACAGATAAGGAAATCAGAATATGTAGATTATTGTCCAAACTCACACAAATAATTTAATGACCATTCAGAATTTAAATTCAAATCCATCATTCTTTTCGTTATCCCACAATCCTAGTCTCAATTAAATTTCATTCTGTAAAACAAATATTTATGTGGAAGGCACTGAAGATACAAAGACATGCTGGAGAAAACCCCCTACCCTCAAGGAGTTTATGTTCTCCTGTATGTGTCCACAAATGAGTGTAGTGTGAGAAAAATGGAACGGGAAGAGGCAGACAGGTGCTTGGTATATCTAGAGAAAGCTTGTAGCTGAGCCCTGGAAGGAACTAAAGATTTGGAGAGAAGGTGATAAGTGGGGAAAGCATTGCAAGTCTGGCAGGCAGCTGTCGAAATACAGAGGAGAAGGGATTGGGTTTGGGGAACACCTCAAAGGCAGGTTTGACTGGAATATGGAATTTGTAAAGTCTGTCAAAAAAGCAGGTGGGAGTCATATGGAAACTTAAGGGTCAAGCTAGGAGGTTTGCTTTTATACTAACTATACAATAGGGAGCCCTAAGGGCTTTTAAGCAAGCAAATGATGCAATCAGACCTGTGCCTCAGGAAAATTATATATGGGAGATAGATTGGAGTAGAGGATATTCTAGACCAACTTTGGGACAATTTATATTATTTCTCTGAGCCTGTTTGCTGAAATGGGAGTAGTCATCTTTTGCTGGATTATTGTGAGAAATGAATATACTGACTCTTGATTTGAAAGATGTCCAGAGAACTTCATCTCATATACACTGAAAAAACTGAGGTCATTTGCTGCCAGCTCCTTCCCTCTTCATCTTCTGTATCATCCACACATCTTCTCCCACCATATCGCCTTCACTCTGATCTCTAATGAAGAAATAAAGAGGTGACTCTTTTCTTTCTCCTTACTGGGGCAAACCAAGCAAACTCTTGGACCTGTCTTCATTATTTCCAGCAGATTGCCTCAGCTCTCATCCCCACTTTCTCATTTTCTTTATTATCTTCAATCTCTGTCTTTTAGCTCATTTTTTGACTCTTATAAACATATTCAAATCTCTTCATTCGTTAAAAAAAAAAGCCTTCACTTAATCCCCTCATCTCTGCTAACTGGTTCAATATTTGTCCTCTATTCAGTTTGAACCCCCTTGAAAAAGTCATCTGTCCAAGATCCCTGAACTTATCTCTTAAGCTTCTAAAACTTATGCCCTCTTGACTTCCAACCTCATCATTCAACTGAAAACTGACCTTTGCAACATTAACAGTGATTTCTTAATTGACAGACCTGATGACTTTTTCTCAGTCCTCATTCTTATAAGCCTATCTGCAGCCTTTGACACTGTCTATCACCTGCAGCTGGGTGGCACAGAGGATAGCATGTCAAGCCTGAAGTTAGGAAGATTCCTTTTCCTAAGTTCAAATCTAACCTCAGACACTTGCTGGTTGTGTACCTCTGGGCAAGTCACTTCACACTATTTGTCTCAGTTCCTCAACTGTAAAATGAGTTGGAGAATGAAATGGCAAGTCTTTCCAGGTCCTTGCCAAGGAAGCCTCAGATGAGGTCATGAAGAGCCAGATACAATTAAAATGACTGAACAACATCACAATTATCTGTTAGTTTATGTGGAAGCTATTCTTTCTCCTTTAAATACTTCAAACAATTACCTCCAGATGCCTTCATGTTATTTTTTATTTTTGTCTCCTTAGGCACCTTCATAATAATAAAATTAAGACTCTAGGTCAGCACTGTTTTGATGGATTAGACAACTTGGAAACCTTGTAAGTACAATTGAATGATCTCTGTTACTAATTATGATGTGTATTTTACTCTTGTAAAAGAAAGTATATATACAGAATTGAATCCATAATTTTATTTCTAACTTTTTGGTCATTTTGGTAGTCTTATGGACAGGGATCAAGAATAATTCAGATTTGTGGTTAAAAAGACAGCTTCCTTTCTCTCTTTGGGGCCAAGGTGAGAAATTGAGGATTTTAATTAGTTGGTAATTGTAGTTTTATTACAGTTTCAATCTCATGAACTAAGAGAAATGGAACTAGATTTTCATAAAGAAAAAGTTTTTTAAAAGATAGACAATTTGTGTAACATTTCTGCCAATATTATTCTAAAATAATGTCAGCTTCATGCCTTAAATCCCAGTTTTGTTGTTGTTAATATAGTTGCCCAGGTATGGTATTGCTCTTGTAGAAGTGTGGTCTCCTTGAGTATTGTTTCACCTAAGGTGATTTCGTACAATCAAAGAGTAAAGTTGATAAGGCTAACATTATAACCTTCAGCTGTGGTAATATGTTTCTTACAATGATGATCCCTTTTCAAAAGACCCTAATCTGAATGAGGCCAAATTTCTGCCTTGGCTCCTTTTGTTTCTTAGGATTCTCTAGGGAAACCAGGTCCAGATGGGAAGATTCAGGGCATTCTTTGATGGTAGTTGCCATAATAAAGAGTACTGTAGGTCCAGAATTTCATGGAAGTCATTCTGTTCAGTTGACTTAGTCCTCAGTTTCTGAGAAATACTATTCAGTCTGTGTTAACAGATAGAGGCAGGAAGACCCAGGTTCAAAGGCTGCCATTGCTAGCTGTGGGATCCTGGGCATGCCACTTGACCTCTCTGGGGACTTCAGCCATCTCCCTATAACTTCTTTACTGAATCAGAGACAGTCTGGGGTCTTTGATGGTAGAGTTTGTTCATCTAACTGTAGTTCCCCATGGTGCTGAAAACTTTTATGAATTTTTAAACCTTTAAAAAAAATTTTTTTAATTCACAAACACTACCCTCTCCCCAAATACTATTTCCTTTATTTGTTTGCAAAGGTACCTATAAAAAGAATTTTTGATGGTGAATTCCTAAGGAGATGATAGTTTTGCTGCTATTTTCTTCCATGGAATAAAGTAATGCGAAGATATCGGTGTTGGGGGGAATTTTTTAATTTGATTGAAAAAAATGCTGATCTGAAAAGCTGTCAATCTGTGTGCAATATCACCTTCCTTAGCAGAGAAATGGTAGACAGTAGGAGCACAATCTAACCTGGCCAATGTGTTGATTTTGCTTAATTTTATTTGTTTTTATAAAGGAAGGTTCTATTTATCCATCAGTTATTGGATAGTGACAAAACCTTTTTAAAAGAGAGGAATATCAATGAAATATTTTAAAGAAGAAAAATTTATAAGGAAGTCTATTATAAAAGCCTTGGTCATTCCATGAAACTTTTCTTATTTACAGCTTTGATTTCTATAACACATTTATTAATAGGTGACATTTTTAAATGTTATCATATTTTATTTTTTCACTTAATAGTGTTTTATTTTTTCCAATTACATGTAAAGATAGTTTTCAACATTTTATTTTTGTAAGATTTCGAGTTACACATTTTTCTTTCTCTTTCCCTTCCCCTTCCTCAAGATAGCAGATAATTTGATATAGGTTATACATGTACAATCATGTTGAACATATTTCCATATTATTCATGTTGTAAATGAAGGGGGGGAAACCATAAAAAAAACAAGAAAGAAAAAACTTTAAAAAAGTAAAAATAGTATGCCAAGCATACTATTGGTCTGCATTCAGATTCCATAGTTCTTTCCTGGATGTGGATGGCATTTTCAAACCCAAGATTTTTGGAATTGTCTTATCACTATATGCTCTATTTTAGTTGATCATAATGTCATATTTTAGAATAGAGTTATAACTAGTATAATTCCTTCCAATAGAGGTATCAAATTCAAATTAGAAATATATCCCTGAGACCATGTATTGACTTAGAAAACCACAGATTAGCAGGATCTATGTTGTTGCATTTTTGTTGATTTTGTTAGACATTTCTCAGTTACATTTTAGTCTGGTTCAGGCCCAGAGTTTTAAACTTCTGCCTTGCAAAGATGTGATTATTGTTCAGTCTGGTTTCATCTTCATTTTCATATTCCTTCTAGGGATTTGAATTATAATAATTTGGGAGAGTTTCCTCAAGCGATTAAAGCCCTGCCAAGCCTGAAGGAGTTGTGAGTCTGTCTTTGCTCTCTTGATGCTTCATTCTTCCAGCAACCCTACCCCAACCTTAGTGCTCTGAATCTGTAATCTCTTATGTAATTATATCAAATAAACTATGTTACTGTCCAACCCAGTAAGCATTTACCCATTGAGCCCATAGGGCTTTGAGCAAATCTCTTTACCTTCTGAGGCCTCAGTTTCCTGGTCTGTCAAATGAGAAGGGTTGATCTGGATGAACTCTTGAGTCTTCTTCCAGTACAAGGAACCTCTTACATGCCAAACTTCTGCTGGGCACAGAGATCATTCAGTTGTACTTATAAGGTTTCCAAGTTGTCTAATCCATCCTAAGGATACTTGATATTTGTGGGGAGAAGATGACATTGATCAAGAAAGACTTTCTGTAGGAAGAAGCACCTGAGCTAAACTTTGAAAGAAGATAGAAATACTGAGAGATAGCAAAGCATATCTTTACTCCAAGGCCATAGTTTAACTTAGAATCCAGGGACAATATTTATACACACACACACACACACACACACACACACACACACATGTAAATACAGAGGAACACTCTATCCTAAGTTAAACTGTGACTTTGAAGTGAGACATAGTGCTTCTTCATAGGATAATTACCTCTAAAAGATGAGACAAATGAGAATTTCCTTTTCTTCTTCACCCCCCCCCCCTTTTTGAAGTTTGTTTTGGAATATTTGTTATTTGTGTTTCATATTGAGATGAATAGGAGTTGGGGTGGCTAGGTGGCGTAGTGGGTAAAGCACCAGCCTTGGAGTCAGGAGTACCTGGGTTCAAATCCGGTCTCAGACACTCAAGAATTACCTAGCTGTGTGGCCTTGGGCAAGCCACTTAACCCCATTTGCCTTGCAAAAAAAAAAAAACCCTAAAAAAAAGGAAAAAAAGAGATGAATAGGAGTATATAATTATAATTATGTTACAGTATATGTAGTTTATCTATTTTTAAATACTTCTATCCAATAGTAAAGTTAACTTCATGATAGAATATGAATCTCAATATAGTTTCTCTCTTTCCATAGGGGATTTCGTAGTAATTCTATTTCTGTAATCCCTAATGGAGCATTTGGTGGAAATCCACTCTTAAAAACCATGTAAGTACTTTGGAAAGCTTTTTTTAAAAAAATGTTAAATTATGCTAAGCTGTCTCAATCATGCCAGACATCTGGACAGAGAGGGAAAATATCAGTTAAATCTTTTGGTTATTTGGCATCTATATGCAGACAGATTTAGTGCTGAATGACTTCATGAACATGTGGAAAATTTACCTCTTCATAATTTTGCAGCCATTTAAATGACAATCCTCTATCTTTCGTGGGGAACTCGGCCTTTCACAATCTGTCGGAGCTACATTCTTTGTAAGTAGGACATTAATCGGGGGTTCTGGGTTTTGTTTTCATTAGTTGTGCCGTTTCTTTTTGTCTGTGATGCCTGGAATGGAATTGAGCTAACTTGTTTATGTGAACACTTTTAGCTAAGTTATCAACATTCCAGACTTAGTTGGAGGGATTTGGGGCTGATTTTGTTTTTAGTACAGAGTTAATTCTATAATTTCACCTAGGATGAGAGTAAAATAGATTGGGAAGGTCAAAATATATCTTATAAGAATTTCTTTTATAATTCTCAATTTCTTTTTCTAACATTTCTTTTTTTTTTTTTAAAGAGTCATTCGGGGTGCTGGCATGGTACAAGGATTTCCTAACCTGACTGGAACCATCAATTTAGAGAGTTTGTAAGTATAGGCCTTTTTAAGTTGGGGAAAGGGGGTTGGACACCATAAGAATAAACATAGAAACAGATTACAAGTTATCATGGATTATATGAAAACATCTTCTAATACACTAATTAGAAAAGAAATTCCAATTAAAACAATTAGCAAATTTTCAGATTCCCACAAAACAGGAAGGGATGCTCAATGTGAAGACAAAATAACAAGAATCCAAAAGATCTTGACAGTGCTTGCCACAGAGTAGGCCTTCAACAAATGTTTATTGATTAATTAAAATATTGAACTGGATCTAAGATGTTGAAGTTTTCTGTATAGGATAAAAGGGCAAAGTTTTACATTTGGCTTAAAAAGCAATATGAAATGGAGGAGGCTTGGCTGGACAGTGATTGTTGTTTTAACAAAGATGATCTGAGGGTTTATTGAATTGCAATCAATATTGTGACATAGGAGTCAGAAAACCACTAGTGTCTTCCTGGACTACATTAAGTGTATCCAGACCAAGGGAGGCAATAGTCTCACTGTATTCTGCTCTTGTCATTACCACATCTAAAAGATTATGCTCAGTTTCTTGGCATCAAATTTTATTTAAAATGGCAATAAGCCCGAATATGTCCAAAGGAGAATGACCGATTTGGTGAAAGAATTGGATATGGCCACACAAGAAATGTTTGAGAGAATTGACTGTTCAGCCCAGAGAAGACAAGGGGGCAGAGGGGGAAAGGATTTCTCCTTTCAAGTACTGGAAGAGCTATTGTGGAAGAGGGATTAGATTTATTTTGCATGACCCCAGGGGCCACAGCTAGGAGCAGTGGGAGATAGAAAGAGAGGCAGATTTCAACTCATTATAACAAGAAGCTTCCTAATAATTCAGATTGGCTCAAAGTAGAATGGATTGTATAGGGAGATTCTTCATCACTGAGAGTCTTTCAAGTAGAGGTTGGAAGATGTTGGGGGAAGGGGCTGTGTGGTTGAGGAGGCTGATGTTCACCTGCAGTTTGGACTAAGTGACATCTGAGGTTCAACCATCAGATTCCACAGTAGCCTCTCCCTTCATCTTTCAAAAACTTTCTTTTGAGTCGCTATTGCCAGAAAGATGTTAGTGATTCCTCTTTACAATAGGAGAAAGCCCCTATCCTTAGCTTGACATTCAGGGTATTCTACAACATGGCTCCAGCAAAAATCCCTTCTCTAGAGGGATTAATTTAGAGATTATCGCTATTCTGCCCACTTACCAAACTCATTTGTGCAAGGTTCCCTTAGCCAGGAATGTACTCTTCACTCCACTCCCACCCCCCTTCCCCCAATCTCTGCCGTTTCCATATTTTTTCCCAAGTCCCAGCTTCTTGAAATCTTCTCATAATATATTTTGAATTTTTTTTTTTTTAGGTTTTTTGCTAGGCAGTGGGGTTAAGTGGCTTGCCCAGCGCCACACAGCTAGGTAATTATTAAGTGCCTGAGACTGGATTTGAACCCAGGTACTCCTGACTCCAGGGCCATTGCTTTATCCACTGCACCACCCAGCCGCCCCTCTCATAATATATTTTAACCTAGAATTTATCTTTTTCGTGAGCTTTCTGTCTCTTATTAGTCTTGAAGATACTTATTGTGTGACCCTGGGCAAGTCACTTAATTTCTCAGGGCAAAAGTTTCCTCATCTGTAAGATGAGGGAGTTGGGCTCAATCTCAGATTTGTCTTTCACCTCTAAATCTATGATCCTGTGAAATGAAAAGGACATAAATGTAAATGGTAGCTATGAGCATGGGAAAAGAAGGGACAGATGAAAAAAAATTTTAAGTAAAATGGACGAATCTGACAGATAGTATGGTGTAGTGAAAATACCACTAGATCTCAAATTTCAAAACCTACATTTAAATCCTACTACTTCTGCTTATTAACCATGTGATTATTTAATACACCTTTTTTGTACTTGAGTTTCTCATCTGTAAAATAAAGTTTGAACAAAATGATTCCTTCAGTTATTCCAGCTCAAACTATACAATTCCTCAGTGATGACATGGGAATTTTCCAAGAATGGAGCCAGGGAGATGGAGAGGACAAAGAGGATTCCAGCATGTTGAGCCTGCTGTCTGGATCACTGAGTAGCAAAGACAGAAATAGGGAGAGAATAAGGGAGTGATCTAAGGTGATGGATGAATTTTTCTTAATCACCTGTAGCGAGATGGAATATTTTTCTTGACATTGTTAGTGACATATTTTAAATACGTTAATGAGTTGGATTGACAAAGGATCTGAAAGCCTAAAAGAAGAGTTCATTTTTCTTGCTCAGCAACTGACTTTAGGTCTTGGAATTGGCAGGGCCTGTGTGCAAAGACTGAAGTATTTATTTATTTTTTTAATAAGAGTGAAGTTCTGTTGATTTCTTTCATTTGTATGGACTCTCACTAGTACAATATTTTTTTTCCACAGAACCTTGACAGGCACCAAGATAAGCAGTATCCCCAATAGCTTGTGCCAGGATCGAAAGAAGCTTAAGACTTTGTAAGTTGGAATCTTCTACTCTTACCTCTCTTGTCACTGAACATTTGAAAGAAGACCAAGAACTTGGATTATCTTTTAGCGTGCTTCCTGAGTTAGTGAAGGGTCATTTTGAGACAGGCGTTGTTTACTGATCGACTCTACCAAAGGAGGTGCACAGTGGGATGGCTAATCCAGCTTTAGGGATAATGTGATAATAACTTGTGCTTGAATTTTGAAATGTGTTGACATTCTCTTTGGGGATTGACTTGAAATGAATAGATCTTGGGATTTCTATGTCATCTAGCTCAATGTGAGTTAATAGGCACCATACAGCCTATAGAACTAATGAATTAGGTCCTGGACTGCAATAAGAGAGGCCTGGTATTCAAAACATGTTGTCTACTATCCATAAAGACATGAAAATCTGGTACCCAGAACCACCCAGGAGAAACTAATTTGATAAGGAGAGAGTACAACAAATCTGTTACCTCCCTTGTGCTGGATGCTATACGTCTATTTTTTTTTTAATTAAAGATATTATTTTGAATTTTACAATTTTCCCCCCAATCTTACTTCCCTCCCCCCACCCCACCCCCCATGCAAAGCAGTCTGTCAGTCTTTACTTTGTTTCCATGTTGTACATTGATCCAAATTGAGTGTGATGAGAGAGAAATCATATCCTTAAGGAAGAGACAAGAAGTCTAAGAGGTAACAAGATCAGACGATAAGACATCTGTTTTTTTTTTCTAAATTAAAAGGAACTATAGCTCTGTTAATGAAATTTCTTATCCCATTGGAAAGGTAACTTGGATAACTTCTGTCCTGAACTTGGGTACATCTGGACAGTTTTGGGCACAGCACTTAATTTCACATTTCCCAGGCATATCTGGGAAAAGTTGCCCATCTAGATAGAAGGAGTTGCCTCATTTGCAAATTACCACAGCAATGAAATACCAAGTTCTGGCAAAAACAAAAAACAAAAAAAAAAACCTTGACTTTTTGAAGCCACTGAAACTATGATTTATGTAGAGCTGGCATTCCTGATGTCCCTTACTTTCAACTGTCCAAATATCCCATGTCTTGGGTACCACTTTTAGAAAGTCAACCAATAAGCATTTATTCAGTGCTTCCTCTATGCTACATATTATGTCAGAGATAAAAGAGGGAGAAATAGTCTTTCCCGGAGCTCCCATTTTTAATGAGGGAGACAGTGTGGGCATAACTAAGGACATGAAAGTTCTCTGCAGAGTAGATGGAAGGTCACCCGAGAGAGGGTATGGACAAACCAGAGCATGTCCAGGTCCAGCTGAGGGGAACTAGATGGGTCGGATGCTGCCTGAAGAACTGGGGCTTTTGGGACAGTAGAAGAGAAGTCCCATTGGGAAACATGACAGCTCCTCATGGGTGTTTGAATGTGGCAGAAAGATTAGCCATGTTCAGATTGTCCCAGAGGACGGAGGTAAGAACAGTGAGTGGGAGCTTAGGGGGGGGGGGGGGGCATATTCCAATTGGATGCAATCAGAAGTTTGCCTCAGACTTGAATTAGGGTTATCCCACAGTGGTCTGAACTGCTCTGGGAAGTTGAAGGGTCTTTAGACCAAACCAGTCTTGACCTACTTTCTGGAGATGTCCCCAAACAAGAATGGGTTGGACCTTCTGAAATCTGAGAGTCTTAGAGCTGGTCTGAGAGGAAGAAAACTGAGCTTTGTGGCCATTCCACATCCTGAGCCTACCCTCTCTCCCTGCCCATTTACTCTTTGCTCCAGTGCTTTGCCCAGATCTGGTGTTTCCTTGTATTGCATCACCAGATTAAACAGCTGCCTTTTGGGAAATCTTTCTTGGTGCAAGGGTGGGTTAAATATTTGGGCTAATGGACTGCAGAATGGTTCGCAGAAATAAGTATCAGATGTCACCAAATAAACCTGTGCTAGTGGCACCAGTCTCTTTGCTTTTCCTGCCATGAGATCTCCATCTCCTGACTTTATGTACTTTCACTAGCTCCCGTCCTATCCCCTCATTTCTACTCCTTGGTTTCCTTCATATCCCACCTAACCAACCCCCCCCCCCCCCACCTCCTCCACAAGGAAGCCTCTCTGGATCCCCATTAATTCTAGTACCTTCTCTCTGTTTATTATTTTCACTTTATCCTGTTAGTGTCTCATTTGTACAGCGTTGTTTCATGTTTTCCTCATTAGACTATGAGCTCCTTGTGAGCAGGAACTGTTACTTTTAACCTTTCTTTGTGTCCCTAGCTCTTAGCTCAGTGGCTAATAAATGCTGATTGACTAAGCAGATGACTTAGCTGTCATCAAAAGGCAGTGATAACATATCTAAGTGATATGTTTCTGATTTTATAGACTTGATTACAGAGATTGTATTGTGACAAATTACAATGTTGATTTGTTATTGTATTCTGAAAATCAGGATTACTAAAACCTTGGGGATTTTTTTTCATTTTTAAAATTTTTTCTGACATGTAAAATATATGCATACTTGAAAGCATCTATGCTGTGTATAGTTATAAATGTTTTAATATTTGGTAACATAGTTCTATATAATACATTTTCAAGCATATATGCATATATAATGCATTTTAAAGCATATATGCATGTGTAGTTAGCTTTTCATTTTAGAAGTTCTTTGCAAATGTTTTAAAGGTAAAGAATGTTAAGCTTGTTGTGAATCTCTATACCATCGCGTCTTGGAGACATCCTTGTTTTTCCCTGTGTAGCCAGGATTGTTTTGGGGCTTTTCGTGGAGTTTGTAGGCTGCTTTCTTTAACGGTGCTTTCAATGACACTAAAGCAATTATCTTTTTTCTCCACCTTTAGGGACTTGTCTTACAACAATATACAAGAACTTCCGAGTTTTAACGGATGCAGTGCTTTGGAGGAAATGTAAGTTAGTGTTTGCATTTATTCCTTCTAATAATGATGACACCTGTTTATGGGTTGTTTTGGTATTCACATCATGCTTTTCTCAGTGATTCCAAATAGAATTTATACCTCTTCCACATAGTAGGAGCATAAATGCTTGTTGAAGCATAAATGCTTAGTTGAAGAAGAAATGTTTGAGAAGGTACCATGATGTTTATAATTCTTCATCCAAATAGCATTTTAGGGACCACATGCCCAGTCCTTCAAGGAGGCTAGTCAGATCTGATGTATAGCTCCATTTTCCTGTTCACCCAGGAGCAATGAGTGATGGAGCTGGAACCCACATTCAGAAGCCCAATATTCTTTTTTCTACATCACGAGAAGTTCAAATTCATATCCAAAGCCCAGAAAAGGCAGCTCCTTGTTCCTTTGTATATTGATGTTGTTGTGTTAGGTACTCAGTTTTCACCTGCTATATTTGTCTGGGAGCAGGGAGATCTGCATAGTTTAGGAAATATGACCTGATTCTTGCAAAGAAGGTGATGGTTTTTGTATTCCTGTGAGTGGTGTAAAGAGATTGAGATTGTTCTTGGAATTAGGGCAGACCAAGTGTTGACTCCTGCCTTAGGTAGGCAGTTGTTAGCTGTATGATTCTGGACAAATTTTCTCATTTATAAAATGTAGATCATAGAAGTTCCTTCCTCCCAGGGCTCTTGTGAAAACCCAGTCTAAACAACATAAATTAAGTATTTTGTATTGCTTTAATGAGCTATATAAACACTAATTATTACCATTATCTGTATTCTCACCATGTGGTTTTACCACTTATTAACTGTGTGATTTGGATCAGTATACTTAATGTTGGTCTTATTTTCCTCATCTGTAAAATGGAGAGATTCAGCCAATGACTACTAAAATTCCTTCTAGCTCCAAATCTGTGGTGCTAAATTTATACCCTTACTTATGTTTTATTTTAAAAAGTCTTTGTAAAATGGCACATGTCAGTCATACAGGATAAAGACTGAATAAATATTGCCATATTCCTCCTTTAATGTAAAAATGAAATTTCTGTGAGATCTTATATTTTTCACTGAGTGGACTCTAACGATTATCTAGTGCAAACCACTCATTTTGAAGATAAGGAAACTTAGGCCTTGAAAAACGAAGTGACTTGCCCAAGCTTCTTAAACATAAGGCATGGAAAGAATCCCAGAAACCATGTGGTCCAGCCTCATCATACTAAAACCTAGAAAAGACAACCAGATCCTTGCTCCAGATTCAGAACTTTTTACACTTTTACCCAGTGTCTGTTACTTCCACACTTGTTTGATATATATGACTTGAGCTGATGTGGTTTCATTAGAGTGAAATAATGATTTCTAATTGGCCTCTATATCTCCCTTCTGTGATGATACATTGCCAAGAGTTGGCATATGGGGAGTCATTTGTATTAGAGTAAATGGATTTCTAGAATTGACAGGTCTAGACAGTAGTTTGACCTCTCTCCATTCAAAACTTGATCCCTAGAGAAGGGAGGTTAAGTGACTTGACCAGGGTCACACCAGGAGCTTAGTGAGATGGTTGGTTCCATCTGGGAGTCCCAAGGAGTCTTGAGAAACAGATGGTCTCATAGTTTTTTCCATTAGGCCATGAGAAGACTATCATTACATTCCAGAAGAACAAATTCAATAGTTTTTTGTGCTAATCAGTTTTCTAAGAAAATTATTTTTCTTTCTTCATCATTTCAGTTCATTACAACATAATCAGATCCATGAAATTAAAGAAAGCACCTTCCAAGGACTTACTTGCCTGCGAATCCTGTAAGTCTCTGTATTCTTATTGAAGACAATCTTTATGAGCTTGTGGATTTATATACTAATTAAGAGGAATTTATGTTGTCAGATGAATGCTATTTTATAGACATTGCATTCCGTTCTCTCTGTGTGTGTGTGTGTGTGTGTGTGTGTGTGTGTGTGTGTGTGTGTGTGTGTACATATATATATACACACACACATTTTAGTTCAACCTCAAAATTTTGGGACTTTAGAAATAGTTGTCTCGGTTTCTAACACTGCCTGTTAAATATAAAGAAAGTATATATTTTTTACAGTTTACCTTCTCTTGTGGTTAAATTACTTTCAGCAATTGTATAATTTTATTAGCATGTATGAATTCAGCAAAGTGTAGCTTTAAAAACATTCTGGGTTGGGAGGGCTTCTGTATAAACAATCCCCAAAGTTTTACTAGGGAGTAATTTGTACTGTTTAAATCACTAAAAGCAAGTTTGTGTGATGTACAACTGGAATATGAAACCTTTGCTGTCATGAACAAAAATGTTCACAAGACAGAAGTTTATCACTCAGATAAACATTTTAAAATAAGGTGATTTTCCTCCCATACATAAGCTTTCATCTCTTGCTTTGCCTGTGTGTCCAGTAGAATTGTTACCCTTTCCACCATTTCTTTACACTCCACTTGACTTCTTTTAAGTTCTGGTTCATAGCCACCTCCTGTGGGAATTTTCTTTTTTAATCATTCCAGTTATTAGACCTTAGACATTCTTTAAATCACATTGCATTTATTGACATGTGTGACTTTCAGATCCTCTAGCAAGAATGTAAGTTCCTTGAGAGTAAGAATCAGTGTTGATTTTAATCTTCATATCCCTGCAGCTTAAATATTATTTTGATGGAACTGAATATAACTAAATCAATTACAGGTCTATCATGAAATATAAAATTGGTGTCTCCCTGTTTGCTACCTAAGCAAAGCTTAATGTTGTTTCTAATCTTGGTCCATATGAACTCTCATTCTGAATAAGATATGTTTCTATAAGAAGCATTTTAGAGATGATGTTGGGGATCTTTGAATCAGTCTCCTGCCCTGGCCTGTTTGCTTGTGGTTGACAAGCCTGCTGATCCAGGCAGAAAAGCAAGGAAGGAACCTGACTTACAGCTGCTATTGCCTTCATAGCATTGAAAAATAAGCAGACATGCTCTGGTTCTTCCATATTTTAGGACGCAACGTGAGAAATTTTCCTATTTTTCCACTGGAAGAAATAAAGAAGGAACTATGTTTTTGTCACAGTGGTTAAAATTCTACCAAGTCTGAATTTTCAGCTATTTGTGA
The DNA here is from genome assembly GCF_037893015.1 of Macrotis lagotis. Taxonomy (NCBI): domain Eukaryota; kingdom Metazoa; phylum Chordata; class Mammalia; order Peramelemorphia; family Peramelidae; genus Macrotis; species Macrotis lagotis. The sequence goes on along the minus strand of NC_133660.1, from coordinate 251,507,709 downwards.
TTGTTGATTCCATGCCATCCAATTTCCATAGAATGCATTTCTATATTCTATATAAGAATATGATTATTAGAGATAATGACTTTCTTGCTTGGGAAAGGCATATCTAAATCCCTTCTGGAATGCTATTGTTTGAATGTATATCAATATAATTATATTGACTATTTGTCCTCTCTCAAGTCCTTATCACTGACCTTTGAGCAAGCAAATACTAGAAAAACTATTAATATTTTCAGCCTTGTTTTGAGCCAGACTTTTTCTCATCTAGGGAATAGTACCAAAGGTTATATCATTTATAATTTTGAACTAGTTCCAGCATGATAAAGTTCAGAATATTCCTAACTATTCTAGAATGGGCCAACTTAAGTCTGTACTGCTTAAATATTTTTCTGAGAGAGATTGGTACAAAGAGTGTGTTCAACAGAATCACGAAAAATGTTTAAAAGATGCTTTCTTTTCAGGGATGTTATACAACTATCTCAGTCTCTAAAACCAGACAAGGGACTGACGTTTTGAGGGGTTTATATGAGAAGATTAACATACTATTCTAATAATTGCAGAGATCTGAGTAGAAACCTGATCCAAGAAGTTCACAATGGAGCATTCATTAAGCTTGGGTCAATCACTAACCTGTAAGTAGGCAATTTTATACAGTCATAATATACTGTTAATACATTAAAATACTGGGACTCTGGTGTCACCAAGCCCTGGGGCCTTGTCAAAATATTTCCCCTTTTCTTTGCTCTCTTTTATACTTGGCATGCCTCCCAACTGAGCAAGCTGTTTTGATTCTGATTTTGACAACACCCATAAAATAATCATTTTTGGAAAAGTAGTTGGCTTGGTAGACATTTACTTGTATGTTCTAGTTTAAACCAACTAATATTTGACCTTACATTAAAGGTAAAGACAAAATGTCTTCAGATGATTAACACTTTAGTATGTTAATCTAAGTTTTAATTTTTTTTTATTTTTTATTTTTTTTTTAGTGATATCAGTTTCAATGAACTGGCTTCATTTCCAACAGAAGGACTGAATGGGTTAAATCAATTAAAACTGACAGGCAACTTTCGTCTGAAAGAACCGTTAGCAGCAAAGGACTTTGTGAATCTCAGGTATTCTGCTGCCATTTTTCTTCATTAAAGAACATAAGATCATAGATATTGAGATAGAAAAACTCCTAGACCCTGTCACTTTACAGATGAGAAAACTGAGTCACAGAAAGAGTGCTAGAAAGTAGCTAAAGCAAGATTTGAATTTGGGCTTTCCTGGCTCCCAAGTATCATCTGCTCTCAATTAAATAACCTCCTGGTTGAGAGAGAAAATGAAATCCAGACTTTGTTCTGAGTATTTCTGGGCAGCTTAACCTTTCTTTCATTCCCCTTATGGGTGCACAAAGAAATTATTTGGTCCTATTTTCCAAGACTGGAAGTCATGACAATAAGTATCATTCACAAGACAGGCTTATTGCCACAAGATTGACTTGTTCTCTGATGTGCAGCAGAAATTCTTGTTCATCAGGACATGGCAGTGGAATAAAAGATCCCTGCAGTGGATGAGGAGAATTAGACAAGAATTCCAAGGCCACATTAGATGATTCAGTGTAGACAGATAGAACCTGAAAATTCGCCTTTGTATCAGAGACAAACAGGAGTTGTGTGCATTATTTACAAAAAGATTTTTGATAATATCCATAGAATTGTAGATAATCATCATCATCATCATCATGGCTAGTGTTTATTTAGTGCCTTAAGATTTCCAAAGGGCTTAACAAATAATACCCGACTTTATCTAATATCTAAGGCCCAGACAGGAACTTTGCATGACTTCATATAAGTTAGATAGGAGATAGAAGAGTCAGGATTTCAACCTAGATTCTCTGACTTAGAAAAACAGGATTTAGAGTTAGAAGAGATCTGAAAGGTCATCAAAATGAAGCCTGGTGACAGAATGATTTTACTTGTCCCAGATCCCAGAGGTGGACCTAGAGACAGTTCCCTGAGTTGAGTACAGCTTCCTTTCTCTTGTCCCTTATTGCATCTCTGAATTCAGTCCTTATCCTGAGTTCTCCTTTAACATGTATTAAATGTTATTTATTCATAAACTTTGATTTACACCCCATTTTTCAAGAGCATACTTCATATAAAACTGGGTATTTCTCATTTTCCTGAAAGCTTTGTAAATTTATCAGCATGTGAGTTATTAGTCATCAGACATTACTGTGGGTCAGTCACTGGCCCTTGTTGGGAATACAAAGACAAACCAGAAAGACAGTTTCTGCCCTCAAGGAACTAGAACAACACATAAAAGAAAGTTGAAAAGTGGGGAGGAGGTATCCATGAGGCAGCATGGGAGAAAAATTCAGAATCAAAAGATGAGTGAGGAGAGGAGAGGAGTGAGCATGGTTGACTTGGTCACTTCCTCAAAAAGAAAGTTCTGACAGAAATTTGCTAATCAGAGGGAGGATACTGTAAGGGCTAGAGAGATCTTTCAGGAAGAGAAAGTATTTTTCAGTGGGCAGGAGGCATCTTCCAAGGGGAAGAAGGATACTTGGATATAATGGACAAGTCTGGAGTCAGGAAAGTATCCAGATTGTACTATCTCCACTGCTGCAAATTCCAAGCCCTTTACAACTTCGTCTTCAAAAAAATTGAGTGTGACCTAAAAGTTCATCCCTTCTTGTGCCTTCCTGGGAGTGAGCTTGTCTGAAACTTACCTAGACTAGTCCTTGGATGGCAGCCCTACAATCCATCCTTGCACTCATGCTGGAGTTTTTCCAACTTGGTGTAGACCTCCTGCCAGTTTTTGTGTTCCATGACTTCTTGAGAACTAAGTTTTCGCCAACCAAGATGATGGCAGGAAATACAACATTAGTGAAGACTTAATGTACCTTTAGCTAATGAAGAAATGAACACACACACAGACACACATACACACTCACTCACTTACTCTTCCAGAACCTGAATGGTTTAATGTGGATTTCAAGAGCTCTTGCTTTATTTTGATTTAGGTCTTTATCTGTGCCATATGCTTACCAGTGCTGTGCATTTTGGGGTTGTGATTCTTACGCAAACTCAAATACAGACGATGCCAGCCTCCTAGACCACAGCGCTTCCTCCAACCAGGAAAAAGGCAAGTGTTGTATCAAACCAGAGGAAAACCCTCTTTTTGAGGGAGCAGTTGTTTCTGTTCCTGTCATTGGCAAGTGAAAAAAATGACTTTTTTATTTATGGCGTTTATACTAATATGTAGATGAATGCAAAAAAAAAATGCAAGAAGATGCATCCTAAGGCTGGGGCAAGACTCTCAGTAGCATTTAATATGAAATCTTATTTAAGAAACCTTTGAACATGTCTTGTATGAGCAGATATTTTTATGATTATCAGTTTGGGTCCAAAATGTGATTGTATGTTGTATTCTCCATTATAGCTGACCCAGCAGATCTTACAGGCAGACCTGAGAAAGAAGAACACAGCCAGACAATTATCCACTGTACTCCTGCAACAGGTAGGGTCAGCGCTTTGCTGATTGCTGTTTATATTTCAGACTGCTAGGTGTATCTCCCCCAAACCTTCTGGTGGTTCTGAAATAAGGATGCTCCCCTGCGGTCGGTGGGAGGGAAACCGTAGTAGCAGTTCAGGGTGTTCCAAGAATTTATTAATACTTAGTAACTTCCTCTGTCTAGTAAAAAAAAAAGTCATTGTAATTAGTATAGTGTAGGGGGGGAAGAGTGTTCTTTTTCCTTTTTTTCTTTAAAGGAAGAACATTTAAATATTCTTAGAATCCAGCATCTTAGAACATTGGAGTTCTAAGTCGATCAATCAGCAGGCATTTCTTAACAGCCTACTCTATGCTAAGGTCTTTACAATATTATCTCATTTTATTCTAACAATGACCTGGGGAGGGAGATGCTAGAACTATTCCTATTTTTCAGTGGAGGAAACTGAGGTAGGTGGCAGTTAAGTGGCTTGCCCAGGGTCAATAATTATTCAAGGCCCAATTTGAACTCAAGTTCTCCTGACTCTGGGCCTAGTGTTAAAGCTTAAAGCTGCCTATTAAGAGAATTTTGGAACATTCTCTGACATTTTTACAATGATTTTGAAAGTAAGAAGTGTAACTTAATTTGAAAAAATTGAGACTTACTGAGTATAAATGAGAATTCCCCATCTTGTAAGTGACAGAGTTGGGATTTGAATTCTGGTCTCGGTCAGTCCACAAGCATTTTGTAAAGTTGCCTATGATGGACCGATGCTAGGTCCTGGAGATAAATGTGTGAAATGAAGCAGAGCCTGCCCTCAAGGAGCTTGTATTCTGATGGAGAGCAAGTCTATCACTCCAAGGCCAGAGTTCTTGTCTTCTCTGTTAAGATATCCATTCCTGGAGGATGAAGGAATTCTTAATACAGTACCTCACCCATAGTAACTCCCTTAATAATTCTGGTTGATTGACTGGCATAGTCTTTCTTCTGAGATGACATGGTAGGCTTGGGAGTCACGAGGACCTGAGTTCAAATCCGGCCTCAGACACTTAATAATTTACCTAGCTGACATTGGGCAAGTCACTTAACTCTATTGCCTTGCAATAACAAAAAAAATTTGTCTTCTTATTTTAAAAAAAGACCTCCCCCCCCATTCACTAATTTCATTGATTTGAAAGAAAAAGAGGAAATTACTAAAACTAAGCATGCATACTAATGACAGACTTTGATTCCTGGAGAGGAAGAGCCACTAAGTGAAGAGTGATTTGAAATTTTACTTTGAAAGGAAAGATGAAATAAAATATAGCTGGTAGAATTTGTTTGATCTATACTAGATTTATTTGATGATACAGTAGCATAGCCTGGAGCTTAAATTTAGTACACAGAACATCAAAACCCTTAACTTTTAGATGGTTTTTTTTTTCCCTGATTCACTGGGACCCAGGGCAGGTAGGGAGAAAAATCATCCCTCTCCCCCAACCCAAGACTGGAAGAAGGTTTTGTGCTCACAGTGGAACCCAGGACCATATTCTGAAGTTTGATTTTGAAAACAGAAGGAGAATTGCATTTCACTGACTAACAGAGTATGGAAGCACTAACTCCTAGACAAGCAAGGGTTTGATGTTTTTTCTACCACCAGCTTCTATCTGAATTTATTTTATTTTAATGTCCCAATGTTCCCTTCCGGATGTTTCTCTCACCTACTAGTCCAGAAAGGACTGATATGCAGAAGGCCTTCATGTTTCCTGAAGGGAGTCCCCCTTCACTGGTGTCCCCCCACCCCCAAATTATATCCCCTGCTGGTCCACAACCTAGCTAAGGTTCCCCCTGGTAATTCCAATTTACTCCCTCTTAGAGGGTGGTCTGGGCTGCAACCCAGAGTATTCTTTCCTCTTTCCCTGTTGGGCTGTGACTTTAAAGGATGTGATATAAATAAAGATTATTTCCATTTCCTCAGCTGTCAAAAACATTAATAAAACTATCTGTACCAAGTTCAACTCATCTACCTAATGATAATCAGACCCTGTTGGTCCACACCAGCTGCATTACATTTTTGTACTCTTTGGGGCACCTAACATTGGGTCTTATGTTTAGTCAAGACTCCAAGAATATTTGTTGAATGAATGAGAATACAAAGTGTCCTGCAAATTTTATGTAATATGTTTCATTTTGTGAATTAGTCGTCCCAAAGTCTACAAGAGCCCTTACATTTATAGTTACCATAAACTTGACAGAGTTATTTGTTGATCTATGGAACAAATTTTCCTCATTTTAGCTGAAAATTTATTTTTCCTGTGTTGGTTTGGAGCAAGGTTAGAGTTGAATGTTTCCAGACCTTTAATGTGGATTGGTTGATGGGGCATAAGGAGCCTCTGGCCTTGATCTGATCTTCTGTTATTGCTAGAAAGAGAGCTTTTCACAGTTGTAGTAGGCTGCACTGCTAGGGCTTATCAAGGCAGACTTACTGAGAGTTCATGGAAAGAGAGAGAGGATAGGAGAGGAGGAGGAGGTAGGAGTAGGAGAGAGAGACAGAGAGAGAGAGAGAGAGAGAGAGAGAGAGAGATTGATTTCTGGCACCTGGACGAGTGTATTAATACAAAATGAGGCAGAATTGAGTATATTCTTGCATTATGCAGATTCTTGGAGTAGTACAACATTATAGTGGGAAGTTTGGTGAACGTAAGGAGTCTAATTATTCTGGGATCTTGAGCAAGTTGTTTGACTGTCTTAGTTCTCAGTTATTCTTAACTTAGCAAACTCCCTGTAGAATGGGCTTTTCCCTCTACAAAAATAGCATAGAAAAAGAGAAAGTGGGTGAAATGCAGGTCTTCATTATGTCTGACTTCCTTTTGTTTTTAAGTATATAGCTTATGAAGCTGTCTTTCTAACCTCCCTTTTGTTTCCCAATACTTTATTCTCTCTTTTTTTAACCTTATCTATGGCCCTCTGGTGGTTCCCTCCCCATACCCACCCTCCATTGGAAAAGAAAAAAAAGAGAGAAAGTCCTTCTAACAAATAGAAGCAGTTAACAAAACATATTCCTGCATTTTCTCTGTTCAAAAATGTATGTCTCATTCTGCTTCTGTAGTCCATTATATCGCTATATTTGACTACTGATTTAGCCTGAGTTCAAATCTGGCCTCAGACACTTAATAATTACCTAGTTTTAAGCATGCTTCCTCATTAGTCCTGGAGTCATGGGAGACCATCGCATTGATTGGAGTGTATCAGTATTTCAAAGTTGTTTGCATTTACGATATCATTGTAGCAATCATTCCTGGTTCTGTTCACTTCACAGTGCATCAGTCCATACCAGTCTTCCCAAGTTTCTTTGAAATCATTTTATCCCTACTTAAATTATTATTCCATTATATTATTGAACCATAATTTATTTGACCATTATCCAATAGATGCTTAGTTTCTTTGCTACTACCAAAAGAGAAATGCCTCAATAGGTGATTTAATATATATGGGGTCTTGTGAAATCTATAAATGCATTATAGATAAGTTAATGAGACTTTTTAAATGCCACTGATGACCTTTAAAATTCTTTGAAATAAAACTTAGTAGACACTCAAAATCATTATTTCAAGTTAGTGCCAAACTAAACTATTTTTAGAAACCATCTATCATTTTCAGTTTAAAGTTAATTAACTAGGGCAGGTGGGTTCTAAAAGCAGAAAAGTAGTCATTACTTTGGATGATGAAAAATGGTGCCTGAAACACTTTCATTTTTAAAACCTTCCCCTTCTTCCCCTTCCCTTCCTTTTTCCCCCCTTCTAGGAGCATTTAAGCCCTGTGAATATCTACTGGGGAGCTGGATGATACGTCTCACCGTGTGGTTCATTTTCTTGGTTGCCTTGTTTTTCAACCTCCTTGTCCTTGTCACCACATTTGCAGCTCGTGCTCCGTGGCCTTCCTCCAAGCTGTTCATAGGCTTGATTTCTGTGTCTAACTTACTCACGGGAGTCTATACTGGCATTTTAACTTTCCTGGATGCTGTCTCTTGGGGAAGATTTGCTGAATTTGGGATCTGGTGGGAGACCGGCAATGGTTGCAAAGTCGCTGGCTTCCTTGCAGTATTTTCGTCGGAGAGTGCCATATTTTTATTGATGCTTGCAGCTGTTGAACGAAGCTTGTCTGCTAGGGACATCCTGAAAAATGGGAAGAGCAATCATCTCAGACAGTTCCAGGCTGCCGCTGTGTTGGCATTTCTATGTGCTGCAGTGGCGGGGTGCTTGCCACTCTTCCACAAGGGGGAATATTCTGCATCTCCCCTCTGCTTGCCCTTCCCCACTGGTGAAACAGCTTCCTTGGGGTTTACTGTCACCCTGGTGCTCCTCAACTCACTAGCCTTTCTCCTAATGGCTATTATCTACACCAAACTTTACTGCAACCTGGAAAAGGAGGACCTCTCGGAGCACTCCCAAGCTAGCATGATTAAGCATGTGGCGTGGCTCATCTTCACCAACTGCATCTTTTTCTGTCCCGTTGCATTTTTCTCATTTGCACCCTTGATTACTGCGATTTCCGTCAGCCCAGAGATCATGAAGTCTGTCACATTGATATTTTTCCCTTTGCCTGCTTGCCTGAATCCAGTCCTGTACGTTTTCTTCAACCCCAAGTTTAAGGAAGACTGGAAACTGCTGCGGCGACACATTACCAGGAAGAATGGGTCCGTGGCTGTTTCTATCAGCAGCCAGGGTGGTTGTGTGACCCAGGATTTCTACTATGACTGTGGCATGTACTCCCACTTGCAGGGAAACCTGACTGTGTGTGATTGCTGCGAATCCTTCCTTCTAACAAAGCCAGTGTCGTGCAAACACTTAATTAAATCACACAGCTGTCCTGCATTGGCTGTGGCACCTTGCCAGCGACCAGATGGCTATTGGTCCGACTGTGGGACCCAGTCTGCGCACTCTGATTACGCAGATGAGGAAGACTCATTTGTCTCTGACAGTTCAGACCAAGTGCAGGCCTGTGGGCGTGCCTGCTTCTATCAGAGTCGGGGATTCCCTTTGGTCCGCTATGCTTATAATATACCAAGAGTTAAAGACTGAAAAACACTGTTAATAAGTTATTCTTTTGTTTTCCCCCCATTCCCTTTTAAAAAGTAAAATTATGATTTTTTTTCTCAAGTAAATGTACACTATTCTGAAGTTTCAGTGGGGAAGGACTTCTGTTTATCCTGCCTGGTATCATTAATAAAAAGAGAAGGTGGCAGGGCATTTTACATACCAAACATTTTCAAAGAACAGGAGCCTAAATTGTAATCAATGAAAATGAACAGTTCCAAGCACTGTCTTTCCTTTTATATAGTTTTTCTAACTTGAAAAACTTTTTAGCATATCCTAATTTGTATTTTGCTTCATGTGATTTGCAAGAGACAAATTCATCACCACTTCCCTATTAAAGATAAGGTAACGAACAGCTGTTAATATGAGAAAATTATTTTCCTATATGGAAAAAAATCCCTTCCTAATTTTGTATAGTGTGTTCAGCATTAATCTCAGGAAAATGTAGTACAGAGCCAATAAGGGAATGTCTTCCAGACAGAACTGTGAGGGGGGTGTAGACATTAAAACTTGGGTTTCTGTTTGAGTATTTGACTTAGCAGAATGAGACTTTGTTCAAAGAAGTGATGAACCCCCAAATTTGTAAAGAGTATTAAATTTAAAAATATTAACAGCTATCAAATTACAGTGGAACTTGAATGGTTGTTTTCTTCTATTAAAAATGGTTTTAATGAAATTTTTTTCCTTCATTTTTTGTGATCTTTCAAATCCTTCTATGATTTGTTAAAGGACTAAAGTGTTTAGTAGAGGGGTGGCTAGGTGGTACAGTGGATAGAGCACCAGCCCTGGAGTCAGGAGTACCTGAGTTCAAATCTGGCCTGTGTATCCTTGGGCAAGTCACTTAACCCCAAATGCCTTGCAAAAACCTAAAAAAAAAAAAAAAGAGTTTAGTAGAATGTTTGGTTTGAAACAAGTGAAATGGAAGTTTTTCATCACACCTTTCTCTTTGACAACATTCTCATTACATCATAGGCCCTACAGATATTTTCCAGTTTGCATGGCATGGTATCTGTTTTATTTGTTGATTTATACTGAAATCAAAAGTAGGCTTTGGAGAATGAATAGAATTAATTGGAAGGAACTCAGACTGATTAAGATTCAAAGTTCTTAAGTAGATGGTTCTTTAGTATAATAGGTTCTCCTAATACCTAAGGTACTGTCAGCCACCTGCATTAATTTTTCTTAGCATTCTTAATACTACCCAAAATGTGTGCCTAATTTATAAGCAGGGAGTAACTTAGATATTAGAAAGAGCTAGTGAGATACAGTAGGATAGGGCTTGAAAAAGCTTTTGTCTTAAGTTTCAAAAAAAGACCCCAACAAAACCCAAATTCACCAAGTTTGAGTCGGTGGGCCTGTAGTTCAAGACAATGTGAAGACTCATAACCAGTCACAGCTGTCATTAATCTGTTTTGAACAATAGGCTAAATCAGTAGCCAACCCACTGCCATTACCAGTTATTCTGGAAATATGGAAAAAAATTAAGCTAGATTGCAGTTTTAAAGTTTAAACTGTATATACTGTGCATATATTGAATTTTTATCTTTGTATGTAAATTATTTGATAGAACATATGATGGGAAATGTGGCTTCAGTTCATTTCGTTAATTAAAGCTACCTCCTAAGCAATAGTGTCTGCCAATAGCAGAATGTTAAATTGTGGTTTCTATCCTTTTTTTTTCATTGTAAATAATCTTGGTTGTACATTGTCAATGTAATGAAAAAAAAATCCAGAATCTTTGTATATCAAAATCATGTAGTTTGTACAAAAAAAAAAAATACGGGAGGGATTTATTTACTGGTTGCTGTCATTTTGTAAGGGCAACTGTTCACAAGTTTTAAAAATTGTTGTTTGTATATTTACATATCTCCTAAATATTAAATATTACATTGGTAAATAATTCCTTGTTGAAATCAATTTTGCATTATTTTAAGATACAGGTTACTGAAAACATTTTCCTCCTATGCTGTTTTTGAAAAAAAAGAAAAGTAAGAACCACAGACACTTCATTGCATGGAAAAACACATCATTTCATCTATGTGGATACTTCCTCTGCACCCAGATGTTCTCATGAGTTGGTGTGGCCAAAGAAATTTACCACCTGGAAGCCAGCCTTCTAGTGACAAAACTCTCAAACCATAGCAAGGCTGTTTTTTTGTAAGACAGATATACAACCCATTGGCTCAAAACTTTTCTTTTTTAAAATAACTTATAGGAGCAGTTAAGTGGCACTTCAATGGAATAAGAAAAACCCAAGCTAGAATCCTGACTCAGACTCATATGAGTTGTGGTGACACTTGCCAATGAGGGATTCACCTCTCAATCCAAGTTTCCTCATCTGTAAAATGGGAATAATAGTAACTCCTAAGTTCATAGGTTTCCTAGTGTTTAAAAATTGTGCCACCCCGAGAGTCACTGTGCAATGCTTACTGTACTAAACTTAGTATAAAACAAATGCTTATGGCTGTAAGAGAACAAGTTTTTCTGGCATTAGAACATGAATTTTTTCTATAGCAGAAAAAAGATAGAGGTGTAGATACTTTAGGACTTCAAAAGCTCTCTGATTTCATCATTGGGGATAACTCTACATGAATACAGGTTGAAGATTAAATAAGATAATATGGAAAGTTCTTTGTACACCTTAAAGTCTACATAAATTCTAGCCAAAATATTCAAAATGCCTCAAATTCAACCATTTGTTGAAACAAAGAAAAACTAGTTAAGCAAAACCAACCAAAGTGGTGACAGTGTCTAACAAGTATCTCTTAGCCCCTGAAATGATTGCAATACTCAAGTTCTCACTATGTATTTCCATTGGACTGCAGTCAATTTCAATGTTTTACATAATTATAACTTTGGATATCTAGGTGATTTGTTATTTGCAGTTAGTGGAACCCATACACACATTGAATTTGTTTTTATACATTTTATTGCTGTTTATTTTTTCTTACATCTTATCCTTCCCTTATCACAAAACATTGCCAGGCAAAACAAACCATTTATCATGCCTAAAAATATTCCTTATTTCACAGCTGTAATCTACCATCTCTTTCCCAAGGAGGAGGAAGTATGCTTAACCATCAGTCATCAGGAGTCAAGCCCTGTTATTATATTATTGAGAGTAAAGATGTATTTAAAAATTTTAGCTCTTATTTCTGTGGTCATTGTGTAAATTGTGTCCTTGGGTTCTGCTACTTTTGTAATGTAATGGTTAATACAAATCTTCCCAAGTTTCTCTGCATTCTTTAGTTATTGTTTTATGGCACTAATATTCCATAACATTTATATCACCCACTCGGTTCAATCATTCCCAATTTGGTTTAGGGCTTGCTAGAACTTGTGCTTGTCTGGCCCAAGTTTTAAAAGTGAAGTCATTTCTTCAACTGACAGCATCAATTTAGTGGGGGCATGTTGTGGGTATGTTTTTAGTTTGCTATGAAATACTTAGAGATTTGGTTTTACTGTACTGTACTTTTTAAAAATTTTTTTAATTTATTTTGTTTTCCAATTATTTACAATAGTAGTTTCTACCTATCATTTTTTGTAAAGTTTAGAATTTTACAATTTCTACCCCCTTCCTTCCTCCCCCCACCCCCCACAGAAGGCATTTGATAATCATCACATTGTTTCCATGCTATACATTGATTGAAATTGAATTTTTTGAGAGAGAAATCATATCCTTGAGGAGAAAATAAAATATTAAAGATAGCAAAGTTATAGTACATGAGACACTTGTAGTTCTTTGGTGTTAAAAAAAGTTATCAGATAATTTTGCTCTGAGTTTCTGATTTATGCATTTTTTTGTATTAAGATAAATTAAGAAAATCAGAGCCAAGAGAAAGCATTTGGGTACCAAAACTTGAAAATTTGGGTTCCCTAGTGTTTAAAAATTGTGCCACCCCGAGAGTCATTGTCCACTGTGCAATGCTCACTGTACTAAACTTGGTATAAAACAAATGCTTATGGCTGTAAGAGAACAAGTTTTTCTGGCATTAGAACATGAATTTTTTCTATAGCAGAAAAAAGATAGAGGTGTAGATACTTCAGGACTTCAAAAGCTCTCTGATTTCATCATTGGGGATAACTACATGAATACAGATTGAAATCCTGCTACGCTAGATTAGAAAAAAAATGAGTTTCTCTTGTGCCCTATCCATCTGTTCTAGCTGCTTTAGCTCTAGTTTTTAACTCTGTCACTTTGTTGAATTTTTACAATGCTAATGATTCTATGATTTTTTTTTTTGGTCCAGATTACTTTTTAAAAAAAAACACAAAAATTAAAATCCAGGGGGCTACTAGATGGCACAATGGATAGAGCACCGGCCCAGGAGTCAGGAGTACCTGAGTCCCAATCCGGCCTCAGACACTTAATAATTACCTAGCTGTGTGGCCTTGGGCAAGCCACTTAACCCCGTTTGCCTTGCAAAAAAACAAAAAAATTAAAATCCAACACTTCAGCCAAACATTTATTGATGCCTTCTATATTCACTGTCAAGTCAACAAGCATTTATTTAAACTTTTACCATGTTCTGATTGCTTATTGGACTACAGCCTCTCTCCTTGAAGAGCTCACATCCTTTTTTTTAATTAAATTTTTATTCCTCTTCAGTTCCTTCCCTGTTTGAAAAAGTAAGAAAAAGAAATCAATTGTTATATCAAGCAAAAATATATGTCCCAATCTGTGTTCCATCATCTCTCTGTCAAAAGGTAGACAGCAGGTTTCATTATGAAATCTTTTTTTTTTTTTTTAGGTTTTTGCAAGGCAAACGGGGTTAAGTGGCTTGCCCAAGGCCACACAGCTAGGTAATTATTAAGTGTCTGAGACCAGACTTGAACCCAGGTACTCCTGAATCCAGGGCCAGCGCTTTATCCACTCCGCCACCTAGCCACCCCTCATGAAATCTTAAAACTTACATAAATTCTAGCTAAATATCTGAAATTCCTCAGACTCAACCATTTGTTGTAACAAAGAGAAAATAGTTAAGTAAAACCAGCCACAGTGGTATCACTGCCTGATGGTGTTTCTTGGTCTTGGTTAGTATGAATAAGTAATCCCCTGAAATGATTGCATTATTCAAATTTTAGACTGAATGGGAATTAACAACTTGGCAGATTACAAAACCTTGCCCAAGCAAAAAAAAAACCCTCAAAATCTGAATGGACCAAATACGATCCATTATGGTTGGTTATCATCAGAATTCCTCTTAATTACTAATTATTATTTTAATTATATATATATATATAGATGCATGTGTATATATTTGTATACGCATACACACATATGTAGTATTTTTTTTAATTGGACAAGATCTGTTTTCTCATCTCAAATCCCTCTCCCTATCACATTAAGAATAGGAGAAAAACAAAACTCATTATACTATATACTATATATGAATCACTCCCAGGTCTTGTCTAATTGGATACTCTTTATGAAAACTAATAGTGGATTATCTCCTATATTTGAATGTAAGTTGTTCATCTTTGTTTTAGTTCTTTAGGATTGTTCATTTATATTTATTTTTTTTAATGTTTCTTTTAACTGCAGTGCTTGAACTTCAAAGCTTCTCCACAACTCTAGTCTTTTCATCAGGGATGCTTGGAAAGCTATTTAATTAAATTTCTTTCTCTCCTCCACGCTTCCAACCCCCACAACCCCAGCATTATTCTCAGTTTTGCTGGGTACATTATTGAGTAAAGGATATGGATGATCATATTCCAATTTTTCTGATGCTTTACAATGGTGGTTGCTAAGACGTGTGATACTGACTGTGGCTCCTCAGTACTTTAATTCTTTCTGGTTGCAATACTTTTTCTTTGACTTGGAAGTTCTGACTTTTGACTGTGATGTTCCTGAGAATTTTCATTTAAGGATTTCTTTTAAGAGGAGAACAGTGGGGGCAGCTAGGTGGCACAGTGGATAGAGTACCAGCCCTGGAATCAGGAGGACCAGTGGATTCTATTTCTACTTTACCCTCTGGTATTAGGAAGATTGGGGCAATTTTCTTTTAAGATTTTTTAAAATATGATATCAAGGGTTTTTTTTTTTAGGGTTATAGTATTTTCAAATAGTCCAGTGATTCTTAAATTTTTTTTCTATCAGTTTTCCAGGTCTTTTTTTTTGTCTTTTGATTTTGTTTTAATATTTCTTGTTGTCCCCTGGAGTCATTGGCTTCTATTTGATTCATTCAGATTTTCAGAGTGTTTGGTTTGGGTAAGGTTTTGTATAATTTGTGCCATGTTGTTCATTCCCTTTCCATTTCTTTCAGAGCTCATTTCTTTTCCAGTTTTATCCTCGAGAATTCTTTTTGTTTATAAAAACATTTTTAAACTTAAAAAAAAGCCTCTTGCTTCACATCTTTCAAAAATTCTAGTTGAATTTCTGCCCAGCATGTGTTTTTCACTCAGGTTTTGCTTATCTATGTTTTGGTGTTCTCTTCTGTGTTTAGTATCTTAAGCATTCTTGCCATCATATGATGGGGTCCTTTAATTCTCTCCTTTGTTCTTCTAGTATATTTCCTGGCATTAGATTTAAAATTAGGGCCATGCTTTTAGGGATTAGGTCTGGCCTTGTTCTGTTGTGGGGGACATTGAGCACTGTGCTATTCTAGGATCCCATGGACTGTCTAGGGGCTGTCAATTTTCAGTGTTCCCCAGTGGTCTGATTCAGAGAATCAAACTCTCTCCTAGTCTGAAGTAAACCACTGTTGTACTCAGCCCTGAGCAGACAGTTGGGATAATTCTTGGCTCAGAGCAGTAGAATTAAAAGTTCACTTTTGGGCTGGAATTCAGGCCCTGGTTATTTTTCTGTAGGTTAGGCTGAATATTGGAAATGAGACCCTGCTTTGTTTTTGAGGTCTGAGCCACACCATTGTCGGCCACCACCACTGGCTTCTGAACTTGCTCCTTTCTTGGTATACCATTCACTCTCTCTGCCTAGCAACACCATTGCTGAGTAAACTCTCCTCACTCTCCCCTGGATCTGTGAAGTGGAACTGGGGTGTACATGAAGGTCCCCCTATTCATCTCTCTAACAAGATAATCTAGACAAAGGACTTGTTGACTTTTTTGGAATTTCCCCATCAAGATACAAATTGGTACATTTTCTAGATCTGACCAGAAGAACCTATGGAAAAGAGCTGACTGCTATTGCTCCTTACTCTACCATCTTGCTTCTGCTAGGATTTCAGATTACAATTTTGGAGACAAGCAAACTGTGTACATTGTACATATAAGATAAATACCGTGTTAATTGGAAGTAATCTCAGAGTTAAGGCACTAGCATGGGGAACCAGGAAAGACTTCTTGCAGATGATCTTTGAACGGAAACTTGAGGGAAGTTGAGAAGCAGAAATGAGGAGAGAGGGCATTCTAGGCATGGGGAACAGCCAGTGGAAATGCATGGAGCTTTGTGAAAAGAGTAAATTACAAGAAAAACTAGCCATGTAGGAAGCCGCCAAACAGCATTTTCTGTTTAATCCTGAAGGATTAAAATAGGGAACTCCTGGAGCTGGGAGAGGGGAAGGGGAGAGAGACAAAAAGAGAGAGAGAGAGAGAGAGAGAGAGAGAGAGAGAGAACATGACATGGTCAGATTTATGATTTGGGATGTAACTTTTGAGTCCAGAGACCACTTTTCCAGTAAATTTTAGCAAAATTTATCCATGGCCACTAAGAAGCCAAAAGAACTGTCATTTAGTAGGTCACTTAAAATTACTTTCCAGGCCCTCGCTCAGTCTTTGTAATTTTCCTTCTCATAGAACATAATCTCTTCAGAAATGAAATTGTTTTGTTTTTTTCTTTGTTTCACCAATGCCTGGCACATGGTAGGCATTTAACAGAGGTTTATTGATTGCTCTTAATCAAGTTATTAGAATTATACCTCTATAGTATATCTGGGGTAGCTAGATGGCACAGGGATTAGAGCACTGTGCCTAAAGTTGGGAAGACTGACCTTCATGAGTTCAAATGGGACTTGACACTAAAAAGCCGTGTGACCTTGGGCAAGTCATTTAACTATTTACTTAAGTTTCCTCATCTGCAAAAATGAACTGGAGAAGGAAATGGCAAACCATTCCTGGATCTTTGCCAAGAAAACACCAAAAAGGGTCACAGTGGAGTAGAACCCTCAACAACAATGCTGTAGCTATTCAATCTAGCCCAAGGCATATTAGAAGCTGTATATTAGTTGAGGGTGATTAGGTAGCTAGAGGTCAATATGGAACTAAAAATGGGAATGGACTGGGATAAATGGCCTGGTACTTCAACAGCTTCTGAAAACATTATTAGATTATAGAATAGCAGGTGATAGTCTGAAGAGTTGCCTGGATTCATGTTCAATATTTTTGTTAAAAGCTATGATCTTATTTTCAGGAGAGGTTTGAGGCCATTAGGAAGCCTTAAATTTCCTGAAGCTCTCTTCTTATCTGTGTCTCCTGACTTCCTTCAATTTTATTGTCTTTCCTCTGTTGGTTTTTTCCAGTTTATTTTGTCTATACTGTGTTCCTAGTTGTTGCATGTCTTCTCCACCAATAGAATATCAGCAATAAACACTTCATCCATTTGGTTTTTCCTTTGTGGATGGTTAGATCAAACTTTTAAGTGATTGTGGATGTCTTCCAGGAAGTTCTGCAGTATTCCAAGAGGAATATTAATATTTAATAGATGTCGTGTGGCTATGACACATGGAACATGGTCTTAGAAAAGCTCAAAATAAGTATCACACAGAGGTTAATGAAGAAGGAATGATATGAGCAGGCTATGATCAATGAGGAACTTTGAAGAATGTGAATATTTGTCTTCGGGGTATTGTTTGGTGAAAAGTTAAAATAAGCTGACCATATGGCAAGGGGACAGCAAAGGATCATATATGGACACCCCAAATTACACCTCTTGTAACTTTGGGGAAAAGATTCAATATGTTGGGTGGGTCCCCTGTGGTGAATATATGAGGAAAATATAGACAAGAATATACAGGATGGGCAGGCATAGAGGGGTCATGATATGCATTGTTGGAAAGAATGTCCAAATAGATGAGGTCAGGTCCATGTGAATATCTGAGTTGATTATTTTACAAGTCAATATATTTTTTGAAAAGTTTCTAACCAAAGTGGTTAAAATTAAAATGTTAAAGAGTAAATGCCCATTATAGGGCAAATATGCTGATTAAAAATACCCAAAAGAAACCTCTTTAATTTTAGAATCTAAAGAAATGAAATGAACCCCAGAGGTCAGGCAGTCCAACCTGCACCTGTCCTTCTAACCCAGTATCCCTAAGAAGTGGTCATCAGCATCAGTTTGAAGACTCCCATGAATGGGATGCTCACTACCCTTCTCTTTCAGCCTCCCATACTTTTGGACATTTCTAATTATTTGGATTTTTTTTTCTCCTCTATCCTTGAATCTCAATCTGTGTCTAAACAGCTTCATCCCATGACCCTTGGTTCTGCCCTCTGGAGTTGTACAAAACAAGTTTAATCCCTTATCCACAGGACAGCCAATCAAATACTTAGGAAGTCATGTGGTGCTATTCCAGGTGCACAGCATGGCTAATTGATCAAACAAGGGCAATGTCTAAATACAAGATTTTTATTTTTTCCCCTGGCATCTGTATTAAATTTGTGTCCAAATGTTAAGAGTAAGCAAAGATTGAAGAATAACAGTTGATAGGAGGGAGTTGATAATCCAATTTCCCAGCAGTTGTTTGTTTCCCACTCCCTTTTTCCTTCAGATAGATATATCTAAGTTCCAACTTGAAATTGAAATACATTTATATTTCTATATGTACAAATATATACTTTATCCATATTTATTAAATCCACTCTGCAAAGACATATGCTGAGTGGGCTGAAGATAACAAAGATCAAGACCAAATAGCCCCTGCTCTCAGGAAGCTTAGGCGACAAGTAATCTATAATAGTGACTAGAGAGGGTTCGTTAACAATTTCTTCCTACTAAATGGCAAGAAGACCACCTGAGATGAGAATGTGATTCTCCATCTCTGGAACACTTGAATGGGACATGAAAAAGCCATTGGACTTGACCATGGAGAAAGCAGCCTCAAATGTTAGCTCTACAATGTGTCTTTGAGCAAAAAAGAAAATTTCTTGGGTTCCCTTTGGGGGGAGGGTGTGGGAGGAATCACTTGACCCTTTTGGGTCACAGTTTCCTTAACTGTACATTGAAGGGATTGGACTAGAAAATCTCCCAGGTATTCCTTCCATCTGCAAAATGATGGGAAAGAATGATAAAGGATTTGAAGTCAGAGAACTTAACTTCTGATTGGGAACTTATTGTGTGACCTGAAACAAGTCTTTTTTGCCCTATTTTGGACCAAGGGTTGGATCTCTTAGGTACTTTCTAGTTCTACAGCTAAGACTTAGGATATAGAATAGAAGCAAAGGGGTGAAAAGAGAAAGAAAGGAGAGGGGAATTAAGTATTATTAAGCACCTGCTGTGTATCAAGCAATGCTAAATCTTTGCAAATACTTCATTTGATCCTACAACCCCGTGAAGTAGAAAATACTAGATTTGGGAGGGCATGCCCTGGGCTCCAGCATTGTACCTACTGCTTAATACCTTCTGCTTCCTCCTTTATAAAATCTGGACTAGCTAGCCTCTGGGGTGCTCTCCAGCTCTGTAATCTATATTTTTATGAGTTCTGGCTTATCTATTCCAGAATCAGGTGTGCCCTTTGGGGGCCTCAGTTTCCTTAGCTTTAATTTGTTGTGGCAGATATTGTGCTTGCTTGCTGATTTTGGCCTCAGGAAGATGAGTTTGAACCCTGCCTAGGCCAACTAAGCCTTTCTGACCCTGTTTCCTTATTTGTAAAATGAACGGGATGAACTTCATGACCTCTGTTATCCCTTCCAGCTCAATCATTCATCAAGTATTTATCAAATGCCTGTTATGAGCTTATCATTGGGGATGGAAGTACAAAGGGTGAAAGAATCCCTTTTGTCAAGGAGTTTCTCCCAGATCAGAAATTCTTAAGCTGGGACCTGTCATATATAGTATTATATATAGATGTGGATTTTTATGGATATGATATGTGTGTAGCATATATATCATATTTTTTAAAAAGTAGTTTATTATTTGAATATAACTGATTTCATTTATAATCATTCATTTATTTGTTTGTTTGTTTATTTATTTTCTGCATCTAAAAACAGTCTTCTAAGATGGCTTCCATTGGCATCACTGTTTCCTTTCTCCTGACATCTCTAGATGCCTTCAAGTCCCAGGTAGAAACCTTTGCCCATCCACTTTCTTTCTAGTGTCTTCCCTTTATGACTTAGCTACAGTTTATCCTATATAGGACATACACATGCACACACACACACATATATCTTTGTAATATGTGTATTATATATGTTGGGTTAATTACATATGAGTATTATATAGGTATGCATTTTGTGTATTATATATGAATGGGTCTTATATGTGTATGCTATGTATGTGTGGGTATATAGGTATGTAGTGAATATATTGTATAACTCACATGCATATTATATTTGTAGGTATATTATAAGTGCTTATATATGTACATATTATATGAGTATTATAAGTATTTTATGTAAGTGTGTGACATATGTGAATTATACCTGTAGGTATATGATATATGTGTATCAGGTGTATCATATAGGTGTGCATTCTATATGTGAGTATATTGTAATATATTACATATGTATATTATATATAATATATTGCAAATTATTTATGAGTGGGCATTATGTGTATATTATATGTATATTATAAATGCATGCATATTATATATGTATTATACATGAGCAGGCATTATATACACATAAGTAAGAGGTATATTAGAAATGTGCATTATTATAGATGTGGGTATGATATATGTGCATTATATATAGTATTTATAGATGTGAATTTTTGTGGGTATGATATGTGTGCATTATATGTGGCATTATATATAGATGTGGATTTTTGTGGATATGATATGTGTGCATTTTATATATAGTATTATAAAGAGATGTGGATTTTTGTGGCTATATGTGCATAATATATATAGTATTATATATATAGATGTGGATATGCTATGTGTTTATTATATATAGTATTATATAGACATGGATTTTTGTGGCTATGATATGTGTGTATTGTATAATAGTATTTTATATAGACGTGGGTTTTTATGGATATGCTATGTGTGTATTATATGTAGTATATGTAGATGTGGACTTTTGTGGATTTGATATGTGTGTATTCTATTTAGTATTATATATATAGATGTGGATTTTTGTGGATATGATATGTTTGTTATATATAGCATTTATATATAGATGTGGATTTTTGTAGTTGTGATATGTGTGTATTGTATAATAGTATTATATATAGATGTGGTTTTTGTGGCTGTGATATGTGTGTATTATCTATAGTATTTTATATGTATATGTGGATTTTTGTGGATATGATATGTGTATAGTATATAGTAATATATGTGTGTGTGGATTTTTGTGGATATAATATGTGTATTCTATATAGAGACATGTGGATTTCTGTGGATATGATGTGTGTATTATCCATAGCATTATATATAGACATGGATTTTTGTGGATGTGATATGTGTGTATTCTATATAGTATTGCATATGGGTGCGGCTTTTTGTGGCTGTGATAGGTGTGTATCGTCTATAGCATGGCGGGCATCGCGGGGCGCGGGCATGGCGGGCATCGCGGGCGCGGTCCGGCTGGGCGCACACCTGTCTGCCCCCCTCCCCCGCCCTGGCTTCTCCCGCTTCGGGCCGGCACAGCGGGGGACACACAGTAGGTGGGTCAAGGCCAAGGGCCCCCGACCCGAAGAAGGGACGGGGTCTGGGCCCGGCGCGGGGGGGGGGGGGGGGGGCCACAGCGCCCCCAGCAGGCCGGAGGCGGGGCCCCGCGGAGGCCGAGGGCGGGAGAGACAAAGCCCCGCGCGTGGGGGCGGGGTCCGCGTTGCCCCGGCAACGCGTGGCGGCTCCCGGGCCCGGATTGGCCGCGGCGGCGGCGGCGCGGGGGCTCCTGGGAGCGGCGGCGGCGGCGGCAGCGCCGGTTTGAACTCGGCCTCGGCTCCCCGCCCGACCCCGGCCCGACCCCGGCCCGGCCCCCGCCCGGCCCCCGCCCGGCCCCCGCCCGGCCCCCGCCCGACCCCCGCCCGGCCCCCGCCCGGCCATGCAGAGCCCGCAGGCCCCCGCGCCCGCCTCGCCGGCCTCCGCGCCGCCCAGCGACAGCGACAGCGACAGCGACGAGGCCGGGGAGCCGCGGCTGCGCCGGGGGCGGCGGCGGCGGCGGCGGCCCCGCACGGACCGCGCCCCCCGGGACCGGGACCGGGACCCGCGCCCGGAGCGGGCCGAGGCCGGCGGGGAAGCGCCGCCGGAGCCGCGGCCCGGGGAGGCGGAGGAGGAGGAGCCGGAGGAGGCGCCGCGGCCCGGGGAGGCGGGGGAGGAGCCCGAGGAGGCGCCGCGGCCCGGGGAGGCGGAGGAGGCCGAGCAGGCCGAGCCCGGGGGGCGGGCCGCGGCCTCGGGCGGCCCCAGGTAAGGGGGAGGGGAGGGGAGGCCGGGCCCCCGGACCCCGGGGGGGGCCGCGCGGGGAGCTCGAGCCGGCCCTGGAGCGGCGGCGGGGCCCGGGCCGCCGCGTCACCCCGCTGCCTTGCGAAGCCCCGACAGGAAAGGCGGAGGCGGGCCCGGCCGGCGCCCCCCGGGCCCCCCCGGCTCCGCACCGCGGCCGCGGCCTTTCTCCCGAGGCTCCCGCCTGCTCCCAGGGCGGGGTGCCCGTGGGCTTAAGGCCGGCCGTGTTCTTGGTTTCCGGGGTGGGGAACCCGAAGCCCCAGCGGAGCAGGAGCGGGCCCGGTGCCCCGGGCCGGCCGGGCCCGCGCGGCCTCTCGCCCTAAGCGTTCCGGTCTGATGCCGACCCCGGCCCGGCTCTGGCGCGGGCGCTGTGCCGGCCCCACGCGGCTGCGGCTCCCGCCGGCGCCTTCCTCTTCAGCTCGCCCAGTTTCACGTCCCTTGTGGCGGCCTGTGGGACTTGGTTAGCATGGCCGATGCTTCCCCAGATTCTTAGGAAAGAAAATATGTTTGAAATCCCTCCATCGTGGTGTTTTTCATCTGTCCCTCGACTTTACTCCTTATAGCTTCACTGAAACCTCTCTTCCTCGTGTTCCTCTCGCCTTTCCTCGTCCATCACTTCTCTCTTTTCCTCCCATCAAAACCCCGACCCCGCAGATGACCGGTTCCACCCTGTGCCTCTTTGTTTTTGAATCCCGAGTCCCCTTCCTTGTCACCGGTGTTGTTCTGCCGGGTCTCAGTTCTGGGTCAGCCCCAGACTGTTCCTCTTCGCACCTTCTACTGGATGAGGCCGTCCAACCATGCTGATTGGGGTCCCCACAAAGTTATTCTCACTAATTTCAACTAGACCATTATTGCTACTTCTCAGTCCTATTGTTCTAACTAATAAACTCTATTGTGCTCCTTGAACTGATTATTCCAGATGGTTTCTTCTCTCTTCTGGCCTCCTCTATCATTTTTCTCCCCACTCTTTCAATGCAGAGGTCTAGATCTCTTTAGGAAAAAACTAAAGGACGTTCATGGCGAGCTTTATCTTTTCTTCTTTCCTGCTAAATCTGATAGAAATTTTTTTTCAGTCCTCATTTTTCTTGACCTTTCTGTAGAATTTGATACCGTTGATACCAAATTACACTATTGATGCTGATTTGGTACTCCTTGAATGCTTCCTCCCCCCTTGGATTTTCATAACACTATGCTTTCCTGGCTTTCCTCCTACCACTCCAATTCCAATTCCAATTCCATTCCAATTCAGTCACTTTTTCTGGATTATTGCTGCCCCACCTAATACCCATTCAAGGCCTTTTAAGGTTCAGTCCTGGACTCTCTCTTTTTTTCCTTCTATTTCCCTACTCAATGACTTCATCAGCTTCCATGGGTTGAGTTGTCATCTCTATGTAGATGATTCCCAGGTTTATAGAACTAAGGTGGGAAGATACTAGTGTTGTAGAACCTAGAGAAGCCCAACTTTCCCACTCAGCACTCCAGTAAAACTCTAATAATGCACTAGAAGGAACAGGAATCAGGTATTTCTATTCAGCCCAGGACTGCATAAAGAGACCACCATAATCCTGTGGCAGCATCGAGTGGAGAAAAACTAGGGTAAATGTGAGGCAGAATACAAAATAGCCTGTCTTACTATTCAAGACAGGACTAAAGTTCTAGACAAGTAATCTGGGGGGCCCCAGCTGCAACAGAAGTCAGGGGGAAAGTGGGGTCTAGTCTTAGCCACCAAATTCAAGATTAATTAGGCCTGCCCTAACAGCCAGGAGTACAGGCAGAAGCTGACTTTCACTGAAACACAAACCACTGAGATTCCATTGTACTTGGCAGTTACCTTAGTAAAAGAAAGGAGAACTTGGATTAGTCCAAAAGACATTTTAAATGAAAAGGCCAGAAGACACTTTGAAACGGAAATGTAGGAGAATAAGACAAGATCTCTAGAGCTAGGTCCAATCTTTTTCCCCAGCCCTGTAGAGTTCCAGCCAGACAATTCCTTACAAAGTCACCTTTAAGAATCTCAAATTCAATATGCTTGAAAACTGAACCTTTTAGAGTTGCCACAAAACTTAGTTCTCTGTTAAATTTTCCTTCTTCTGGTCACCCAGTTTTACAGTCTTGGTGTAATATTTTAACTCTTTTCTCACCTTTACCCATCATAACCAATCATTTGTCATGCCTTATTGATTTGTCCTCCACTAAAATTCTCTTTTATCCATTTATATGACTACCACCTTAGTTCATACTTTCATCACCTCGCCTGGATTACTGTCATAGCCTAATCAATGTCTTTTATCATAGAAATATTTTATTTGTTTTTCCAATTACATATGGTAGTAGTTTCTACCAGTTCTTTTTAAAACTCTACAAGTTTTAAAGTTTGCCAATTTTTCTCCTTCCCCTCTTCCCCCCAAAAGAAGGCAATCTGATAAAAGTCTTTACATTTGCAACCATGATAACCAGAGATCGAAATTGAATGTGTTTTGAGAGAAGAATCGGATCCAAAAGCAAGAAAGTAAACATTAGAGATAACAAAATTATGTGATACACAAGACAACTTTTAAAAATTGAAGATAATAAGCTTTGGTCTTCATTTAAATTCCACAGTTCTGTCTATTTTTTATCCCAAATCCCCTAAGCTAATCAGTGTCTTTTAATTTTCATTCTCTTCCTTCCCTGATGCATCCTCCATACAGCTGCCAAAATAATCTTTCCACAATATAAGTTCAAGCATGTCACTGCTCAGGAAAAAAAAATGTCAATTTTTTTATCTTAATATGTAAAGTTTTTCACTGTCTAGCATCACATCATCCTTGATACTTCATTCCAACCAAGCTAGCCAACTTAGAATTCCCTGATTTGGAAAGTCTTACTCCTTTCTCCATCTTTTCATACTTGTAGTCCACTGCACTCCTTTTTTTAACCTCTACCTCTTTGAATTAATTCCTTATTTCCTTCAAAACTCAGCTTATGTTAAGTTACTTGCTGTAACAAATCTTTCCTGATCTCCCTAGTTGGTGCTTTCTCCTCAGGCCTCAAAATATTATGTATGTCTTTTATTTGCTTACATAGCATATCCTTCTAGTAGAATAGAAGCTCTTTAATGGCAAGGAGTACTTTTTATTTTGTGCACATATCTCCCATGCTTGTCACAGTGCTTTGTTGGTAGCAGACACTTAATAATACCTGTTGGATTAAATAATTGCCATGAAACCATCTTCACTAATTCTATTGTTTACCTCTCCAATAAGACCCTGTGGTTCATCCTTTCAGATCATTTTTTTTTGTAAGGACATTGATATTGAGGTGGCTAGTGTCTCCCAATAGTATGCTAGTTCCTTGACCTTGGGATAGTGCTCTCAGTGGCCAGCCTGTTGGTGATTAGCTTTAGTTTATTAGCTTGGTCCTTAAAAGGCAGAGTTGGTTTCTGGAGTCATACATACAATACTCAAAGCCTTTCCAGCTTGATAGAATCTGCCATAGGGTATTTTGCTAGCAAGACCTTTGAGACTCGGGGCATTGCAGTAGGATTTTATGGAGAATCAAATGAAAGCTCATATTTTTGTTATTTTAAAGATGGACTGTGTGATTTCCTCACAACAATCCTTTGAGTTAGATAGGTGGTAAAAATATTATCATCCCTATTTTATCAATGAGGATAAATTGTTAAACCTCAGGATGACTTGCCTGTGGTCATGCAGTTTGCCAGGAGAGCTGAAACTGAAACTCTGGCCTTCTGACTGAAGCCTCTTGCCCTTTCCACTTGAAATTTGGTTTCTGAAGTAAATTAAAAAAAAAACATTCTAGCTAGTTCCTATGTCATGGAGTTTAGTGGTTAGTACTTAGTGACTTTTGATTTTATTGCTGTGGTTTGTACCCTAGCAATGCTAATCATAGACCCTTAGGATATATTTGTCTTTTATGCATTTTTGTAGCTGAAAAAAATTATTGCTTTGACGAACAGCCTTCTCATGGTCAAGCTGGGAAAAGCTTTAGATTCAATTTTTATAAACTCCTTTAAAATTGAAGTCTCCTTATTGAATGTAGTAAAATATAGATTACATTTCACTTTTATGTCAATAAATCAATTCGATTGTTAGGTCAACAACTACTTATTAAACAGTTTAGAACATATTCTTTATCACCAGAATTAAAGAAAGAGGAGATTCAGGAAAAGAACATCAGTCGCTTGGATTAGAGACGAGTCTGACACCATGGGAAGAATGGTTTGTTTGCAAAGAAAAAGAACAACGCGCTCGTCTACAAAATAGAGCCTTGGAGGTAATGATAAAGCGAGTTTCTTTTCTTTTTAATAACCTTAGGTGAGCTTATAGATGTATTTCTCAATTTAAAAGAAAATTTCCATGCATCTCCTCAGTGTCCTAATACACATCAGTGTTTAATGTTGTGTTTCAGACTTGATGCTAAGTGTTTGTACTCTTTCACTTTCAAGGGACATTCATTAAACACTAATCCCTTGTGCCAGAGGAGAGGCAAAAACCAACAAGACCTATTTCTTTCCTTGGACAGAGAAGAAAATGAGGCTTCAAAAGGTTAAATGACTTTCCCAGGTTCACCTAAGCAAGTTTATATTAGATCTAACATACGGGGTGGTATAAGGTCTCTTGACTCCTAAGTCTAGTTTTAATCCTACTGATTAAGTAGGATTTCCAGAGATAAATGAGGCAGTATCCATTTTTCTTATTGAACATGTTTTATTTTTTCACTCCTTTTAAGTTGTAGGCATTTAAAAAAGGCATACTTCTGAGTAAAAAACGGTGAAAGTCTAATTAAACCTTGACTGCTGTTTTAGGACCTGTCAGTTATATTGGGTCAAGAACTTCTTGTCTAGCAAAATTACCCACATGTATTTCCATACTTAATAATGCCAGAAAATAGACCATGTTAGGTATTAGAACTTTGAAGAAATGGAGTCACTTATTATTTTAATTTATATTTTTACTCTAATCATTTAGCTTTTTTTATGTGTTGGGTTTTCATCCCCTTCAAGTAGATTGCAAAATGTTTCAGGAAATGTACTTGTGATGAAAAAAAGGATAATTGAGAATTAGGCATTTGACAGTTGGAAAGGCAGTTTCAAGGTGAAATGAGATAGATTGTTCACATGTGAGATCATATCTTAGAGATCATCATTTCATTTCCCTTTCAGTGAACTCCAGTGGCTCCTGATTCTCTTCAGTCTTCTTTATCTATTAAAGTCCTTCCTATCCTATCCCTTTTCTATCTTTCTAGACTTCTTACACATTACTAAGCCAATGACACTGACCTCCTTTGCTACTCTTAGGTACAAGACTCTCTATCTCTGACTCTGCACATTTAATTCCCCCCCCCCCCACCCCCGTGGGCTCTTGACTTCCCTGTGTTCTTTTCTATTTTTTCACTAATTATCCCACCTTCTGCAGTAAGCTTTACCTGATCCCCCTTGATGCCAATTCCTTCACTCTAAGAATATCTCCAGTTTATTTGATAGACAGCTTGTTTGTACTCGGCGGTTTTGCTTTTTGCCTCCCCCTTAGATAGTGAGCTCCTTGAGGGCAGGGTCTGTCTTTTGCCTTTGCTTGCATCTCCACTGCTTACACAATGCCTGGCACATGTATTAGGTACTTAATAATATTTATTGAGCAGCTGCCTGGCTGTGGAGATGCCTACTTTGGGGAGGAGGCGATCTTTTATGCAGAGTCTATGTCACCAGCATTGGACCCTCTTAGTTGGGAACTTGGAATGATGGATATTTTTTTTTTCTAAGTAAACTATTCTTTAGGGAAGTGGCGTCAAACTCACAAACAAAACCCACCAAACTGCATGTTGCGAATGCTGAAGGCACATATTGACTTAGTTTTATTGTATCATTATTATCATTATTATTAAAAATATTTCTCAATCACATTTTAATGCAGTTCAGGCCACACCTGAGGAGGGAAGTGTGTTGTGGTATGTGTGTTTGACACCCCTTCTTTAGGGAATTGAGAAATTATGCTTCACTCAGTCTAGGACTTTGTAATAAGAGAAGGTGGGAAACTTTAAGAGCAGCATTCATGGAAAGAAAGAAAAATATGTAGTAAATGAATTAAGTTTTTAAGCTGTCCAAACTGGATCAGGCTCCTGTTAATACAGTTAGGATTGCATGCACTAAGTAATAACAAACTAATGAAATTCTGAATGTAGATTTATCTCTGTGCTGTTCACATTCTTTTTCTGGAAGAAATGCTCAAACTTGCAGTCAAGTGACATCAAAGCAGTTAAATAGTCAGGGATGTGAACTCAGTTTCATTTTTCTGTAGCATTTACTATAATGTCACTGAAAAACTTAAGTAGGAATTCTTTTCTTCTCTAAGAAAAAATTCCTCCTTTGACCTAGGTCTAACTTAGAAGCTTTTCTTATTACCTTCCCCAGTCATAGTTCTTTTGAATTATTTGTTGGTAGTGTACTATGGTCACAAAATTTTCAAGTTTAAAAACTCAGCAAAGTACAATGTAGCTGAATACTTCAAAATCATAGAAAGAAACTAGTGTTAATAGTTAATGCAGGCATTTGCATCTCTCAAAAGTTTACTTTTTATAAACAAAAAAAAGGAAATTCTCTCCCTTCTGTTACCCTCTTTGGGGAATAAAAAAGGGTAAAGCAAAACCCTTGTAATAAACATGCATATAACTTAAGACAAATTCCTCCTTGATCACATCCAATAAATAGATTTCTTTTATTAATCTCTGAGTTTTTCACTTCTATCAGGTAGAGAGTGACATATTTCATCATCAGTTCTTTGTAGTCATGGTGGATTATTGTATTAAGTAGAGATCTGAAATCTTTCCAACATCTTTATGATACAGTTTACAAATTTATAAATAATTCTCCTGCTTCTTATCATTTCACATATCCCTCAGTTCATATACCGCTTCCCAGTTTTCTCTGAAGATCTCCTTTTTCATCATTTCTTACGACATTGCATATTCATTACTCTCATGTGTGCTAGAATTCTCAAATTGATGGGTCCTGTTTTAATTTTCCATTTTTTTTTGCCTCCATTAAAAGAGATATTCTAAATTTTTTGTTTAAATGAATACTTTTCCTCTCTATTTGCTCTCTTTTAGTGTAAGCTAGTAATAGTATTGCTGGGTCAAAAGATGTGCTGTTTAGTAACTTTTGGGACACAATTCCTAATTACTTTCTAGAGTGTATTCATAACTCTTATTAATAATGGTACTTATGTCCTCAGTTTTTTTTTTGCAAAATTTTAAATCCTAGCAATCATATAGAGTAGTAGTACCCTTTTTGTTATATAAAGTTATATATAATTTTACATGTGATTTAAATACTTTATTAAATGTTCCTTTTTGTACTAAATAATAGGAACTAAGTCTACAACAAGAAAAAAAGAAAGAAGAGCAAGAGCGTGAAAAAAGAAAAAAATATGCTGAAGAAAAACACAAGGAATGGCTTCAAAAAAAGAATGAACAAGTAAGAGTTAGGCACTGAGGGTCAGATTGGGTTCCCTTATTGATGTTATCCTGGTTCTCCTCTTACCATTCCTTGATATTTCTTTAGCTGTTTCTCCCTCCTACTGTTTCAGTGCAGGAATTCCCCAGGTTCTTGCCTCTGCCCTGTCTTCTTCCTCCTACACTCCTGGACAGTCTCTTCTACCTCCCTGACCTTACTCACCTTCAGGGTACCCAATCCTGAATCTCTCCAGCCTCTTTTCTTCAATGACTTTTTTTGATATTTCCTTTTGAACCTCCTTATCTGTAGGACTTTGGGCAAATTTAACAAATCTTTGGCCTTCAGTTTCCTCTTCTATAAAATGAGAAGGGGCTTGGACAAGCTGACCTCTAAAGTTCCTTCCAATTTTAAATTTGTGGTCCTTTGAACTCATCATTTTTTTTCAGATAATTTCCTGATTCTTTTTTCTGTTGATGGTACCACCATTCTCTCAATAAACTAAACTTAAAAACTAATCTTTGTTATCCTCCTTTTCCCTTTCCCTTTCTCCTTCCATCTAGCTTCTCTTTAGTCTTCTTTCCTTAACTCATTAATATCTCTTGGTATATACTTCACTTCCTTGTGTGAATACTACACAGTTTAAACCCCTATTATCTTTTGCCTGGATGATTGTTTCCTGACTGGTCCCTTGTCCTCTAGTCTCTCCCCCATTCCCTAGTTTACTCCATATTTGTTGGTAAATTATTTGGTCTTTTCCTCATAATGACAAATGAATCGATCAAGGATCCAGATAGGTGAGTCTGAGTCCTGTGGGAATATACAAGCAAACCCTTGTCCATATGTTAAAAGAACATCAGGACCTTTCCAGGAGCCAGAAAGTAGATTTTTCCACTTAACTAGTGGCTTTGTAGTTTTTTCATGTACTAACCAGTGATTGGCTGCAGGTGAAAAACCATTATTATCTATAGATAAATGATTTAAGACAAACATTGCATGGGATAAAATATGATGCGAAGAATATTTGTAATCATTAGCTTGAAGTGTGTCTTATTTGTGTCTTAAGCATTTGATTAGCTCTTTCCACAATGGCTTGTCCTTGAGGATTTTATGGGATCCCTGTAATATGAGTAATTGAAAATTGAGAACAGAAATTTTTAAAAGATTTAGATGTATATGCAGGGCCATTTCCAATTTAATTTTATTCATTTAAAGGGGGAATGCTTTCAGTACTAATTTTCATATTGAATGTAATTATGATTGTACTTTTTCAAAATTATAATCAAACCTCATAGTTTATACTAGCAAGGGTTTCTGAATCGCAGCAAAATGTAATGTTTTGACTTTATCAATTATACATTGTGTAACCAGTTACAGAGTCTCCCTAGTAGTGAGGTATCGAGTCATTGGTGTAGGATTTTAAGTCTGGAAATCTAAGTTCCATCTCCTTCCATAACTAGAACTTCACTTGTAGCATTTCTTCTCTGCCATTGACCTTTGATATGACAATCTCTTTAATCCTCTGATTATATAGAATGTCTTATTCTGGAAACTTTTTTTACAGTATTCCAACTGGACAGTTCTGGCATGGTTGTAACCTCCTCAATCCCTCTCTGTGGCCATAACCTCTTATCTTTCTCCTCTGGTTTCCTCACTTCCCCTGGAATTGCCCTTGATACTCACTGTGACCTCTTGTGTCCTGACCCTACCTTCTCTCAAGGCTGTTTCTTCCACTCTGGTTTCACTTGTCTTCATATCCTGCCTTGATTGACCTAATAGTAATCTCCCTGGATTCCCTCACTTTCCTGACTGTCCACAGGAATTGTTCCTGTAATTTAGGCTCACTGGAGAAAATGGAGTTGACACTGCATTATGTATGATGTCTCCTGAAGGTGAAATGCTTAATGTGTTGGTTAAGGAAACTCTCCCTTCTAATAAGGGACAAGAAAGTGACTGCCTCCCAGCATTTGGAGGCTTCCAAATTATGTTACTAATTTAGGTCATTTAAGTCTTTGTCCCTTGGCTTTCTTCTCTATGAAATTTTATGGTATTAATCCTCTCTGAGTAATTTACCAGTCCATCTGTTTTTCATGTTATTTCTTAACATTTTTTTCTCTTATTTTACAATACCTTCCTAAAGATCAGATAAAAATAACATGATGAGTTTGCTATTTTTAGTCTTCTCATTCTAAAGCTAAGTAGAAATATTTTTGTGCTACCTTATTTTGGACTCTGCAACCTCTGTTTTGCCCATTCAGGTTATATATTTGGAAGTTAACATAAAAGGTCATTTTTGGTATATGAGAAGTACTTATAAAATCTGAAGGAATTTTATATA
This sequence comes from Macrotis lagotis, assembly GCF_037893015.1. Lineage (NCBI taxonomy): Eukaryota > Metazoa > Chordata > Mammalia > Peramelemorphia > Peramelidae > Macrotis > Macrotis lagotis. The sequence goes on along the minus strand of NC_133660.1, from coordinate 251,475,812 downwards.
ATCTTTTTAGATATTTAGTTCAATTAAAGAGAGTGTTAAATCTGTACTGTAACTCTTCACCATATGTGGTAAACCTTTTTCTTCCACAATAACAAATAAATTTGAGTGCACACATAATTTTACCATGTCCTTAATTAATATTGAGCCAATATTTACCTCTCTAAAATGTTTTCCTCTTGGACCTCCTTTTTCTCTATGGTGCCAAGCAAAATAGCTTTCATATGGCAGCCTTCTGGTTAGCGGAAGACATTTCTCATATCCCACTTCCCCGACCCCCATTCTCAGCCCCTGACTAGCTAGCTCTGGGCCTAAGGAGGTGTGAACATGACAAAGGCTTTTGGTTCATGCATTTTTGAAATTCATATTTATAAATTCCATTGTGCTATGCTATTCTTTTCCTACTAAAAGCTTCTTATCTTATCTTCTAATTCCATGAAGCTAATTTTACTGCACTAATCAATTAAAAAGGTTTCTGGATTTCTAAGAATGTACTATAATAGTATGAGATGATAGATTTACTATTTTAATTGGTGGCATTAAATCTAATCTGGTTATGTGAGTTGTGACTGTTCTCTTTTGTATGGAAATTTCAGCTGGAATTTAATTAGGACAACACATCCTGTGGGTACAAATTGCCCATCAGTCATTTAGAGAGTCAGGCTGGGCTCAGATGAAGATGCCTTTTTTTTTTTTGGCAGTGGGATTAAGTGACTTGCCCAAGGCCACACAGCTAGGTAATTAAGTGTTTGAGACTGGATTTGAACTCAGGTCATCCTGACTCTAGGGCCAATGCTCTATCCACTTCGCCACTTGGCCTCCCCTGCAGATACCTCTTATTGGGAGTCATAGGACCTGGGTTCAAATGCTGGGTCTGTTGTTTACTCTTTATGTGATCGTTCTCAATTTCCTCATCTCTAAAGTAAAAGCTTTGACTTCCTGGGTGAAACCAAGATGGTGGAACAAAACCAGGATGCTCCTGAAGCTCCCTGAGTTTTTCTCAGTTTCCCTCTAAAACACCTGTCAATGAAGCCTCTAAACAGACTGTGGAGTGACAGAAACCACAAAAAAAGAGAAATAACTTTTCAGCTCAAGATGTCTTGGACAGTGACTTCAGGAAAGGTTTGTCTCACTTGGGAAAAGGGAGGAAGTGCAGCCTAGGTGGGGAATGGGGAAACCATTGGGAGACTTTTAGCCACAAAGCAGATCAGTACCTGAGACCCCTGGGTCCTGGCTCAGCAGGCCAGCAGTGAGGGCCCCACAGAAGGCATGCTGTGAGCCCCAGAACACCAGTGCAAAAGGCAGGACTGAGTCAAGCACCCAAATGGAAGGAGCAAGCCCCCAGCATGGAAAACCAGTGACCAGACCTCTAGACCCCAGCACAAAAAGCTTGGGATTGTGCCTGCTGTGCCCCAGGAGCAGAACTCACCTTTTAAAATGAGCAAAAGAATCCAGAAAGAACTCTGACCATGGGAAACTACTCTGGTGACAGGGAAAATCAAAATGCTACCTCAGAAGAAGAAAGCAGTGACAAGATGCCTACTTGTGAATTGATCCAAAAAAATCCTCTTGGAAGAATTAAAAATGAATTTTAAAGATCAAATAAGAGAGAGGTAGAAGAAAAATTGGGAAAAGAAATGAGAGTCATGCAGGAGAATATTTTCCAAAAATTGGGGGGAAAAGCACAAAAACGACTGAAGAAAACAATACCTTAAAAGTAGAATTAGCCAAATGGAAAAGATAAAAAAGACCAAGTGAAGAAAATAGATTCTTAAAAATTAGAATTGAACAAGGGAAAACTAATGCCTCTTATAATACATCAAGAAATCATCAAGAAAAATCTAAAGATCAGGAAAACTAGCAGAAAATGTAAAGTACCTCATAGGAAAAACCACCTACCTGGAAAAATAGATCCAGGAGAGATAATTTTTATGAAGTATTGGTCTCCCTGAAAACCATGATTAAAAAAAAAAAAGCTTGGATAGTATCTTTCAGGAAATTATTGAGGAAAACTTTCCTAATATCTTAGTATAGTCCTTGAAAGAATCCACTGGTTACCTCCTGAAAGAGATCCCTAAATAAAAATTCCAAACGATATTGTAGCCAAATTTCAGAATTATCAGCAAAAGGAGAAAATACTGCAAGCAGCCAAAAAGAAGCAATTCAGATACCCAGGAGTGACAGAATTATGTAGCTTCAACATTAAAGATCAGAGGACCTGGAATATGATAAGCTAGAGAGTAAAGGAGCTTGGATTGCAACCAAGAATCAGCATTTTCTTTGAGGGTAAAAGACATTCATCAGAATAGGGGACTTTCAAACTTTCCTGGTTAAAGCAAAGCAGAACTGAACAGAAAATTTGGTTTTCAAATTCAAGATGCCAGGAATGCCTGAGTTAGTCAATAAGACTAAACTGTTTACATCCCTTACATGGGAAAAGAACACTTGTAATTCTTGAGAATTGTTTTTCTATTAGGTTAGGTGGAAGGAGTATATAGTTAGAGGATATGGGTATAACTTGATTATGTTGTGCTGATGTTAAAATAAAGACAACATAAAAAAGGATTATACTGTGAGAAGGGGAGGCAGAAGGGGATAAATCACATCACATGAAGAGGCACAATTATAGTAGAGGGAAAGAGGAAGAGTGTTAAGCATTGATTGAATCTTATTCAATGAATTTGACTCAAAGAGGGAATAACATGTGCCTAGCTGGGTTTAGAAATTTATCTAACCCTATAGGGAAATAGGAGGAGAAAGGGGAAAGAAAGGGAAAGGAGTTGATAGAAGGAAGGAAAGAGTTAGGAGTGGAAAGAAAAGGGGGAAGGACTGATAGAAAGGAGGATAGATTGAGAGAGTAGTGGCCAAAGCAAAATACTGGTAAGTGATGGTGAAAGAAGAGAGAAAAAAGTAAATAGGAAAAATAGGATGGAGAGAACATACAGAATTAGTAATCATAACTGTGAATATGAATGGGATAAAACAAAAGTAGATAACAGTGGATTATTTACCAGAATCCTACAATATACAATTTGAATCAGAGATAGACACAGGAAAGAAAAGACTGGAGCAGATTGTAGCATACTTCAGCTGAAGTTAAAAAAGATAGAGTGAGCAATCCTGGTCTTATACAATGCGAAAGTAAAAATATATCTAATGAATAGAGCTAAGGGAGGAAACTAAATATTGCTAAAAGGCACCATAGAAAATTAAGTAATTTCTATACTAAATATATATATGCACCAAGTGTTATAGTATCCAAATTTTTGGAGGAGAATTTGTGAGTTACAGAATGAATGAATGAGCCAAATAATAATAATGCTTGTCCTTCATTAAAAAAATTTTTTTTTTAGTAATTTAAGGCAATGGGGTTAAGAGTGACTTGCCCAAGGTCACACAGCTAGGTAATTACTAAGTTTCTGAGGCCAGATTTGGACTCAGGTCCTCCTGATTCCAGGGCCAGTGCTCTATCCACTTCACCAACTAGCTGCCCTTGTCCTTTAGTTTTGAAGAAGACCATGATATCAGGGAGGTGATGCCATGACAAGCACATGAATTGGATTTGAGTGAGGGAGTGCTGTGCTAAGTCATCAGTTTTACTTTCTCCTCCAGACTCATCTGGATCTCATGGCCAGATATGGATCAGAACAACTAGAGATGACCCTGGATGCAAGGCAGTCAGGGTGAAGTGACTTGTCCAAGGTCACAAAAGAAGTGACAAGTGTCTGAGGCTGGATCAAACTGCTGTTCTCCTGATTCCAAGGCTATTCACTACGCTATCTAGCTGCCCTAACAAATCATAGAAACAATCATTTAGTTCAAGAGAATGACAATAATGAGACAACTTACCAAAACTTAATGTAACTAAAGTACTTCTTGGGGGAAATTTTATTTCTCTAAATGCACATGTGAATAAAATGGAGAAAGGGCATATCAATGAATTGGGCAAGCAACTGAAAAAGCTAGAAAAAGAACAAATTAAAAATACTAAATTACCAAATTAGAAAAACTGAAAATCAAAGGAAAGATTAACATAATTGAAAGCAAGAAAACTATTGAATTAGTAAATAAAAGAGCTAGTTTTATGAAAAAACCAACAAGTTCTTACACATTTATTTTCAGTTTATACTTCCTTTAAGTGTTCCTTATTATTTTTTTAAACACAATGTGCTGCAAATAGACAGTTACCATGGAGAAAATGATATGGTTATATGTATACTAGAATTTCAGTAAAGATTGTCTAAATGCAAAGACCAACAAATAGATTGTCTGTGAGTGATCTGATTTAAAAAAAAAGAAAACAGGGTGGCTAGGTGGCACAGTGGATAAAGCACTGACCCTGGAATTATTTTGGAATTATTTAAGAGATAGATAGTGGATCACAAGACACAGTTGTAAATATAACTATAAATAACTAATCTACTGTTTGATAAACCCAAAGTCTCCAACTTCTAGGATAAGAACTCACTATTTGACAAAGGCTGCTGGGAAAATTGGAAAATGATATGGCAGAAACTAACATCATAGACCAACATATCATACCCTAAACAAAGATAAGGTCAAAATGGGCACATGATTTAGAAATAGAGAGTGATACCATAAGCCAATTAGAAGAGCAAGGGATTATTTTTCTGTCATCTTTGAAATGAAGGAGAATTTATGAATGACATGCACAGTGTAATTTTGTTAACATTAATTTGAAAACTTTTAGCACAAAGAAAACCAATACAACCAAGATTAGAAGGAAAGCAGAAAACTGGGAAACAATTTTTCAGTTTCTCCTAAATATATATACAGAACTGAATCAAATGTATAAGAATACAAGTCATTCCCCAATTGATAAATGATCAAAGGATATGAAAAGGAAATCAGAGCTACTTATAACTAAGTCACTATTAATTAGGAGAATGCAAATTAAAACAACTTGTAGGTACCACCTCACACCTATCAGATTGACTTAAATACCAAAAAAGGGAAATGATAAATGTTGGAGGAGATGTGGGAAAACTGGGATTCTTGTGCTTTGTTGGTGGAATGTGAATTGATCCAAGCATTCTGGAGAGCAAATTGGAACTATATCCAAAGTCAGTACAAATGGGCATATACCCTCCCATTTAGCAATACCACTCCTAGGTCTGTATCATAAAGAGCATAAAAATGGAAAAAGACTCATGAACAAGAATATTCATAGCAGCACCTTTAGTGGTGGAAAAGAATCGGTAGTTGAGGGGTTACCCATCAATTTGGGAATGACTGTACAAGGTTATGCTATGAATATAATGGAATATTAACTGCTTTATAAGAAAGGATGAACAGGCAGATTTTAGAAAAAATCTGGAAAGACTTAGATGAACTGATGCTGAGTAAAGTGAGCAGAACCAGGAGAACATTGTGCACTTTATCAGCAATATTGTGCGATGATTAACTATCAGCTTAGTTCAGGAATACAATAATCAAAGACAATTCTAAAAGATCTGTGATAGAAAATGTTATCCACATCCAGAGAAAGAATTGTGAAATTTGAATGCAGATCAAAGCATACTGTTTTCACCTTTTTAAATTTGGTTTTTGCTTTTTCCTTCTTGTGGTTTTTTCCCTTTTTGTTCTCATTTTTCTTTCACAGCATTACTAATAAGAAAATATCTGTTACACAATTGTACATGTATAACCTATATCAGATTACTTACTATCTGAGCATGGGGGATAAAAGTTGGGAAGGAAGAAAATGAATGTTGAATATTATCTTTATATATAATTGTAAAAATAAATAATAATAATAATAATAATAAAATAAAGTGAAGGGTTTAGACCAGAAGACGACGTTTAAAGTCCTTTTCATAGGTTACTATGATTTACTTTATTTCCTCTCTTCTTAAAGCTCATCAGATTTCTTCTGATTTCTAGCTTTAGCTATTTGAACATCCATTTACAAAAGTAGGGCCCCTTGGTTCTCCTCCTCCTCCTGTCTGGCATCTCATTTTTTTCTTCCTTCCCTGTTTACATTCACCATGTGTGGTCCTCAGCTGCCTTAGACTGTGTTCATATTTTCGTCATAGCAAGGATGATTTCTTTCTTCAGGTCATTTTCATTTTGATCTGTCTAACAAACCACCAAGTGGCATTCATGTTATCCTTTTCACTGGTTGATTTTTTTGAAAAAAAAATTTCTTTCATTTGACTATTTCTTTCTATGCAATCTTATTAATTTAAACATTTAATTATTTTGAATAGCATTTATTTTCTTTTTCTTGCCCAAAATTCTTATTTTTATTCAAAGAGAATTACTTTTAAATGTTTTTAAATGAAAGCCATGTCACAATTCCCACAACATGGGATTATTTCATGTGTCAATAGTGTTTTGGTATGGCAACATGTATTTGTAGAGTTCTTGTAATAAAAGCAGCCTATCTACTTAACAGTAACAATAAACTATTATTGTTGTTTCCTCTTACTTTGGAATAGACATTTGTTTGTCTAACCAAAAGGAGAAGTGGATTAACTAGAATTGGGAGATATTCTTTTGGGAATACAAGGTAAAGGGTGCTTGGGTGGGTCATTGGGTCATATATAATTGCTAAGGTTGACCTTTCTCAGCTTCCTCCTTTTAGAGAAATGCAGAAATTAAGGGGAAGAGAAAGTAACAGCCTGAACAGGGTTTAATGGACCTTTGCTTACATGTATGTCAGGACCAGGAAATGCAGAAAAATGAAATCATCTCACCTGGCTCCCAAATTACTAGGTGCTTTTAAGGGACCTTGTCCCACATTTACAAATCTGATTCAATACCATATGTTAAAAAACAGACGAAGTAGATGTTTCTGGATAAAGCTACTTTTGTCATGAACATAACAGTACTTGTCAATGTTTAAGACATGATTTTTAAGCAAGGAAAAACCTATAATTTTATTGTTAAGTAACAGTGTTCATGGGGTACTTTGCTTCCTTGGAAACATCACCTTTGGATCTAGTGTAATGGGAAAAATATTAGATTAAGATGAGCTGGGTACCTGATCTAATGAAACCTTTTATTAATAAATTTGTGACTTTGAGCAAATCACAGAACACTTTTTTGGTCTTACTCTCCTCATCCGTAAAAATGAGGATAATAGTGCCTCATGATGATGTTTGTCTTTGTTCTCAAAGAAGACCATGACATCAGGGAGGGGGTGCTGTGCTAAGTCACCAGCCTCACTATCTCCTCTGGAGCCATCTGGGTCTAGTGGCCAGATGTGAATCAGGACGACTGGAGATGGCCCTGGATGCGAGGCAGTCAGGGTTAAGTGAATTGTCCAAAGAGTCTAGTATCTGAGAATGGATTTGAACTCCAGGGCTGGTCTATCCACTGTACCACCTAGCTACTACATGGTTCAATGAACAGAGCAGTGAATATGGAGTGAGGAAGACCTGAGTTGAAATCTGGTCTCAGACACTAGCTGTGTGAGCACAAGTCACTTCATGCTTCTTGTCTCAGTTTCCTCATCTGTAAAATGAGGTAGAAAAGAAATGGCAAAGTACTTCAGTATCTTTGCTAAGAAAACTCCAAAAGGGGTCACAAAGAGCAGTCAACAACTAAACAAGAAAAAGGGGTGCTAAAGGAAATACTGTCCACAAAGTAAAAACAATGAAGTTTTTACATATTCTGTTTATCTCAATATATTTGGTGGGAGAGACTCAAATGGGATGTGTATGAGATATTGTGTAACCATAAAACATGACAGAAATGTGTTATCACTATTGTGAAGTCTATAAATAAAATTAATAGGGAAAGCATTCTCTGTGAAGTTTGATTAGAAGTGAAAACATTTGGAGAACATCTCTGTGTTGTTGCTTTTTCCTCACATACCAATACAATGTGACTCTTCATTCCTTTAACCAGAATTAAAGGCATTAAGTGCTGTATGACCAGCACTTCCATGAATACAGAAAATAAGACCTGTCTTTGTGAAAACCATATTTTACATTTTATATTTGTAGGTTTAAACATTTTTAGGTTTATAATTTAAGAATCCTTTTGCCCGTTCTCTGTTTTTCTATTGTTCTAAAATTTTTCCCACCTTGGTGTAAATATTCGTTTTCTTCTTTACTCCTACTGCCTCTCCTGACTTTGTTTTCCTCCCTGTTAAAGTTACCAGTGTCTTCCTTGTAAGCAGGAAGCCTGTTAGAGTGTTGCTTTGAGTTGCCCCAGAAGTCATGGAGAGTCATCCCTATTGAATCCAAAGCAGACCAGGTACTCTGAGGCTGGTCCAGTCCTAAAACATCTTAACACTCTGTATACTAATTTTTCCTTATCTGGAAATATTAAAACATTTATTCCTTAGTGCTTTCTACAAAAGTAGCTTTTAATCATTTATCTTCTTTTGTCTCAGTGAGGAATTCCTCATAGAATGCCTTTTCAATATTTACTTTGATAGTTTTTCCTCATTTCATTTATCTGGGAAAATTTTGAGTTGATACGAGCTTACTCATTCATTGTTCATTTATTTGTATATATGCACTTTTCAGTTTACAATTCAGTTGCATTACATTCAATTTTATTTTATTTTCAATTCTAAATTCTCCTACCACCACTCTCTTACCCATATATTAAAGCAAAAAATGCAAAACCATTGCGCACACACACACACACACACACACACACACACAAACACACACACTATGATCTGTCTTCTCAGCCATTCTGGAAGTAGATGTTTGCTCATGAGTCCTGGAATTGTGTTTAGTTATTTTATTGGTCAGGGTTCCTATGACATTCAGAGTTGTTTGTCTTAGAACATTGTTATCGTATAAATTGATCTCCTGGTTTTGCTCACTTCACTTTGTATATCAGTCTTCCTAGGATTCTCTGAAATAATCACCTCAGTTATGTTACATCAAAGGTTTCATTCTCAGTGAATAATATAAATGGTCAAGGTCTCAAGCTTGTCTACTACTTATTTCAGAACTGCTGAGGGAGAGGCTAGTTTAAGTGACCCTTGGGATGATCTCTTCTAATTCTATGACTCTTTACCAGAACTGCTGTATTAGTAACCAGCTGCTGTCCCACAGGAAATATTTCTGCCCCCACCCTCCTGTAGTAGCCACAGCCACTTACTAACGTTTCTGTAAAAGGTAAAGTCTTTAGATTGTTTCTCTATTTCCTACTGTTGAGGGCCTGAAGGGGTTTATTTCCTCCCTCCTTTTCCACTTTTAATAGAGTAGTACTTGGCCATTTTGTATGTTTGGAACATTGGGGTGTTTTTTTTTTTAATTTTAGAGGAGATTAAATATGCATTTTTAAGATTTTCAAGGAAGGAATTGAATTCTAGCTCTTCTTGGTATTTATTCTGTGGTTGATGCCACTACCTACCCTTTCCATATTTTTATTCCCTAAGCCTTTATTCATGTGATCATTTTCTGTAGGTGAATTAGAGTTTATCTTATGCCTCCAAATGAAATGGAAACAAATGTTCTTCCGTCATGTGAAAACATTTTTAATATGTTAGAAATGTACTGATAGAAATTTGGGTTGATTTTAGCTTACCTCGAAATGATGTTTATTGTGTGGAAGCAAAATTATGTATACTTGGATACTAAGCAGAAAGTGAAATCAGTTAATATAATGTAATAATTTTTTATCACTTTGTATAATTTTTGCTTGTATACATGCTGAAATACATTGCTTCTTTGACCCTTATTTGGAAGTATGCCTACAATATCAATATTGGTTTTATTTTTTCAATCCCCAGAACCTTTCACTTTAGGTGGTTAATGGATATTTATTGAATTGATTTTCAGGTGTTAATATTTACAAATTGAATTATCAAGGAAATATACATCTCCATAATTGCTTTTTTTTGGAGTAAATAGTTTTATTTTTATAAGGGTGCAATTTAATGAAGTTTTATCATTTGAAATTGTTAATTTTTCATCTGTTTTTAAAGGTCTGCAGGATTGAATGTTAGATATCTCTTGGCTATAAACAAGAACATCCAGACTCAGTTATGTTGTTAAGTACATTTGAAGGATTTTCTCGTGCTTCTTATTTTTAAAGGGAAAAAAAGAAAGGGAACGGAAGCTTAATAAAGAAATGGAAGAAAAAGCAGCCAAGGACCTAGAGAAAGAGTATTTGCAAGAAAAAGCTAAAGAAAAATATAAAGAATGGTTAAGAAAAAAAATGGCTGAAGAACATGAGAAAAAAAAAAAGGAAAAGGTATGGCTCCAGTGTGGTGCATAGGGTCTGTCATGGGACAGGGGCCCTCATCCTTGCTTTGCTGTGACACACAATAATTACCTAAGGTGTAGTCTAAATATTGATATTGGTTCTTTGACCATTCTGATTTTATGATCACAATTGAAAAATCATCTCTTGGTTTTCTTGTGAGCTTGGTTTATCTGGGGAAAATATCCAGACATTAGGTAATTGGCATGAGATAAGTTATTCTCTGATATTCATTATTTTTGAATCCTATATTTAAGACATTAAAAATCTTCTATTTTTAAAGAACATGCTATCTGGAGTTTTATGTTTGTTGTGAGTGGAGTTTTGTTTAGCTTAAAGCAAATTATTATTTACTTTGGAATCTTTTGTAGTACAATGCTATGGAATTGTGTCATTATAATGGTCAAAATAGATATTTTAAAAAAAAGTAAATGGCAGGTTTTCCTTTGGGCTTGCCAACTTGAATGTTTCTGTGGAGAAAGACCTTTTCACTATGTCTTAGGTGAGAGTAAATTACACAGAAATCACTCTCAGATGAGTTATTGTATGTGGTTCATGAATGATTGAAGTAGATAGTTAATAGTCTTTTAGGTGGAATGACCAAATCTTACCTAGATTTGAATATTCTCCTTGAAGAGATCTTTGATTTCATCATTTTAAGGAAAAAGAAAAGCAGCGGCTTGCTGAACAACAGGAAAAAAAAGAAATCTCTGAAAAGAAGTTCAAGGAATGGCTTGAAAATGTGAAAAACAAACCTCGTCTCATTCCAAGGAGCTATGGTTATGCCAATGGGAAGCTGACAGGTTAGTTCTTGTTTTCTGTGACCTAAATAAAGGCAAGCGAGCTCATGATTGGGGGAGGAAGATTTATGTTGTTTGTTTCCTCTTGGAAAAAAATAGCTTATTAGAAAAAACCCTTTTATCTAAAATTACTGTTTCAGCAAGCTGGGTATAAGATCTATATGCAATTACAAATTCAACTGTTTTTATGAATCAGAATTGGATTTCTTTTGAAAGCAGCAGTGAATTTTAAAGCACTTGTAAAACTATGTTTTTAGATCAGTGAGAATGTTTGATGATGGAAATGTAATATAAAAGTTGACATTTCTTCCAGTTGGCCCACGAAGGCTTATTTTGGAGAGGTTTTATGTTTGCTATTCTTTTAACCCTATCTAAATTGGAGCTCCAGATCTCTTTGGGAGATTATTCTTGTAACTCCAAACACCAGACAGCACATGAACCAGACAAAAAACCAGTTGCTCTTTATGCTTGGTCTGATTATAGATGGTGGGGCAGAGTTTCTTTGTGCTTTCTGTTGGAAGCTCATAACTTGCTGACAGCTGCCTTCACTTGTCTAAGTGATTTATTAAAAATACTCCCATTCTGTTGTGTTCACACAATAGAACATATTCCAGACTTTGTTTTGACCACCCTGGTGAAGTGTGTGTTGAAATAGCTTCACTGTTGATGGGGTCTGCCATTGTGTGACTGACACATTCCTGCTGCCTGGGCGTAGGCCTCTCTTGCGTGGCGAAGAGGTCATCAGTTACAGATACTGAACTGAGTTAGCTTGTTTGAAGAAGGGCAATAATTGAGTGGCACCAGTATAATCAGAGACAGAGCTGTGACTAGCTATCCCCTTACCAATCAGCACTTAGTTGTTAAATTAGTTAAATTTTTTGAGCAGGTTTATTAAATGAACTTTTTATTTTAAAAACATTTTTATTGATAGGTTTTTTTAAAGAAATATTTTTGTAAGAATAGTCATAATAATAGCAGGTGGAAAACAGTACATTAATTTTTTTAAAAAGCACTTTATATATTTCATTTGATTCCTAAAAGTAACCTAAGTAAAACCCAGGGGTAGGAACTGAAGGTACTATTATTATTCTCATTTTATATATTGAGATCTTGACACTTGGAAAAATCTCAGGTGACAAAGTAAACACCAGAAATAAAATTCAACCAAGTCTCGCTGAACTCTCTGGCCTGTATTCTTTCCACCATGCTCCACTGTCTCTGCTCTAGCAAACTTAAATTGTTCTGTAGTCTTTGTATCCAAATCATGATCAAAAATTTTTTTTTAACATAATTTTGAATAAAATATTTGAAAGGAGGGCGATTTGGGGCTTTGCTTGATGTTTATCATCTGACTTTTTTTCACAGTTTTTGTATTTTAACTCTTAGAGGCTATAATTTCACTTAATTGCCGGCATTCATTACAATAGGAACTGTTGACAACTAATTGTATATTTAAATGATTGTAATGCAGTGAATCTTTGCTAATTCAAAAGACATGAATCTAGACTTTAAGCAAATTTAGACAATGTATATGATTCACATTGAGTTAAAAGTTCTGTATCATTTCTTCTCTGCCAGTTTTCATGGCCTTATTTTTGAGACTTTGAGTTTTAAATCAGAAACATATTTGGAGAAGAAACTCAATATAATGAAGGTTCCTTTCAACTATCATCCTTGCCAGTTTAAATTTTAACTAGCTCTACTCAAGATGTTTTGGTAGTAATTTTTGTTGTTTAAGCTTCAGGATGTCACACGAACATCTAGCACAATGACTGGAATTCAGTAGTCATATAATGAATGCTTTGTGACTGACTGGCTATATATATTTCTTTTAAATATGCTCAAATTCAAACTTTTCCTACATCCAAACTAGTTACTATAAGTCATCTCCAGTTGTCCAAATCATTGAAGTTTTGCTTCTATTCCATTTTGAGGTGCAGATTTTAAATTGTTTTCCCAACTGGTTTCTGAATACATTGGAAATGATTTATTGTCTTTCTTAGACTTTTAAACAATGTGAGCTTTTAGAGAATAATCCGTCTATTTTTCATTTTTAGGTTACTACAATGGAATTGCTTACCCACCTCCAAGCTTTTATAATCCAATCCCATGGAAGCCTATTTACATTCCCCCACCTAATGAGCCAAAAACTTCTATTACTGTGAAGAAGAGCAAAAGACCTATGTCCATTCAGCCTTACAGGTCCTCATCTTTGGTCTTTCATAAAAACAAGGGCAATCTTTGCCTTGGAACTCTGTGCAGAATACAAAGATAGTATAGATACCGATATAGCCTCAAGGCTAAGATACCCACTTTAAAAAACAAACAAACAAACCTATAACTATTTTTGTTACTCAGTATTCACTCAATACTGGGCAATGTGTGTGATGATTTACCATTTACCATTTTTATATTTGTTAGTTAATTAAGGGAGATATTTGCACATTTTTTATTTTTATAAATGTTTTGATGTGTGTTTATAAAATTGGTATCTATGCAATTAAGAAATGTTTGTATTTAATTTGTCTATAACCATTCTGTAATACCAATAAAATCAAAGATTGTTCTTGTGTTTTTCCATGGCATATGTCCACAATATATGTTCTTAGGATTATGTGTAGCAATGTGATTAGAATAAATCTTTTGTAATAAATAATTTTAAACTGCTTATTCCACATAACCCTTAGAATAATCGTTATAAGATGGCATTTTATAGGAATCAGAAACTAGAGTTGATGGTGATTTTACTATTTCCTGCAAAAATTTTGTTTGAAAAAACAAATCACTAGTCAGCATTTATTATTGTTCTGAAAACAAAAATATGAGAATCCTGGATAGGCTTCTCCGTTGAGGACAGGATTTTTTAGCTATGGATCTCAGGTAATGCTTTGGAAAAAATGTCACTTGGATGGTAATTTCTATTTAAACTCGACTGAAATAATGTGTTTCCTAAAATAATATTATTTTTTAAAAATTTACTTGCCCAAAATATGTGTCCCAGAATCATGCATTTTTACTGTTTATAAGGAAGTCAAATACAGATCATTTTTGCAGTCTGAAATCACCAATATTATTGATTAATAAATTGAAAACAACAGTATCAAAGGGTTATTTTTTAAAAAAGCCCTACAGTTTTATTAAAATTGTAAACTTTTTGAATCATTGTCTGACTTTTTTCTTTTAGAAGAGCATGAACTGAAAATTTATTGTGGCATTTTAAAAATCAGTGCATTCTTGTCAAAGTGATACCTGTTTATAGAATTGCTTTACAGCTCTGTTCTTGTCACATGAGCCCAAACCAGTGATTTATCTTCCTAGACATGATTATTGGTCACCAGAGCCTCTGACATTTCTTAAGAACAATCAGAGCAGGGGTGGCTAGGTGGCGTAGTGGATAAAGCACCGGCCTTGGAGTCAGGAGTACGCGGTTTCAAATCCGGTCTCAGACACTTAATAATTACCTAGCTGTGTGGCCTTGGGCAAGCCACTTAACCCCATTTGCCTTGCAAAAAAAAAAAAGAACAAACAGCCTCTCTCATTGCTGAGCTGTGGGATTTGAACCATCATAACTGTACCAGCAGGCAGACAGCCTTTGGGGAAGGGTGATTTAGGGATGGTGTGATCGGCAGGTCTTACAGTGATTAGAGGTCGTTTAGATTCACTCAAATGATGTGGGAGATGTGGAGGCTGCATAGCAGCTTCAGGACAGTCTTGACTATTCTCTCAACTTCCAGGCAATTATAGTAGTACATTCGCCAGTCTGTTGAAAATATCAAGTCTAGGGCGGTTAGGTGGTGCAGTGGATAAAGCACCAGCCCTGGAGTCAGTAGTACCTGGGTTCAAATCCGGTCTCAGACACTTAATAATTACCTAGCTGTGTGGCCTTGGGCAAGCCACTTAACCCCGTTTGCCTTGCAGAAACCTAAAAAAAAAATCAAGTCTGCCAGTGTCTCAATACTGTAAGTGTAGCTTTAAAAATATTTGATGGGGGCAGCTAGGTGGTGCAGTAGATAGAATACCAGCCCTGGAGTCAGGAGGTTCCGAGTTCAAATCCACCCTTAGACATTTAATTGTCTAGCTGTGTGACCTTGGACAAGTCACCTAACCTGATTGCCTTAAATTTCAAAGTTTTTTTTAAAAAAACATTTGATATTAATCCTAAAATGTAGCATGGTGAGAGTAGCAAACAGAGAACTAGAGAGTGAAGAAGGCCAAGTATACTCTTAAAAAACTTTTGGACCAGATAGTTGACTTAGTGACTTGTGACTTTGTACTGAAATCAATACTTAATGTATTGTTTACCTACTGTGTGCAAAAACAGTGCCCACTTTATTCAAGATCATAGAAAAGACATGATCCTTGTTCTTGTGGCATTTGTAGAGCTGACACAAATCTCTAAAGATATTTATTATTACTATTTTATCAGTATAGCAATAGAAAATGGCAAGACAAAGTTTCAAGGGGAAAGGCAGTGAACACAGGGAAGGCCTCGCACCAAGGGAATCTTTCTGAGATGGCCTTTAAGGGTGACTAAGAATTGGATAGGACAAGAGTGGGAGGGTACTGTGCCAACAAAGAGAGCGTTGAGATTTGGAGGGCAGTTGAGTTTGACTAGAGGGTAGGGCATGTGGTGGATATGGCTGAAAAATTAAGATGATGCTTGGTTTTGAGGAGAAGAATTCCAGGTAGAGAAGTTTGATTTTTATTGAGGTCATACTAAGGACTAAAGACTGAAGCTCCTCGGTGACTTGGCCATGTGTATCCTGAGGTTCATCTAAAAATTGAATGGATCCTAGATTAGAGGTGAGAGTGGAGGTAGAAAATGCTTTTAAGAGGCTACACTGCAAATCTGTAAAAGGGCTTGTCCTGAGGATAACATTAAGAGCAGAGGAAGTAGTACTATGCCTGAAGGCAAAATATCTGACTCCTGGCTCTGACACTTGATGTGTGATGGTGGATGAGGCATTTAATTTCTCAGAACCTCAATTTCCCTAGCTGTAAACTGGGGATGTTCCAATACCTTGTTCCAATACCTATTTCCCAGAGTTAAGTGAAAAGTACTTGATACACTGTAAAATTCTGTCAATCTGACTGCACTTGCATGTGAAAGGTGAGGGAGAAGAGTCAAGCCCAGCCCTAAGGTTAAGAGTGTAGGAGACAAGGGGAAAAGTGGTACCATAGGGAGAAATAATTCTCAAGGAGGAACATACTACTTGGGGAAAAGAAAAGCAGGTTTTGATATGTTGAATTTGAAGGGCAAATGGCTCATTTGGGTGGAAAAGTCCTACAAGCATAAGTGTGTCTGGGGCTGCACAAGAGAGTTCCACAAAGGATCCAGATATAGTAGTGATTTGCCACAGTGTTAAAACCTTGAGATTGCCAAGAGAGAGAAGAATGTATGGAAGGAGAAGGAAGCCAACAATGAGACCCATGGAAGATACAGGATTGGAAAGGAGATGAGGCAGCAAAGGTGAAGGAAGGCATTTTGACGAGGTTCTAGAAATGATGGATTTGGAGACTGGATCTAATTTGGACCCTAAGGTTTCCTCCCAGCAGGACTGAGCATGGTATAACTTGAGATGTCTCCACAAGGAACAGCAAGATAGATGAATGAAGAATCCTAGTAAATAGGAAGGGGATATTGAATTGGGGCGGCTAGGTGGCGTAGTGGATAAAGCACCGGCCCTGGAATCAGGAATACCTGGGTTTAAATCTGGTCTCAGACACTTAATTACCTAGCTGTGTGGCCTTGGGCAAGCCATTTAGAAGAAAACTGGGAAGGAAGACAGGACTTCACATAGAAGAGGAGACCCAGAAGTTGAGTTTGAAATCTAGGTTGTAAGCAGATCCCCTAATAGCTCCAAATTCTGATGCTACTGATCTTTCAGTAGCTCCCTCAGATTCACTGTCAGTGGAATCTCGGCCCTCTTCATAACTTCCATGCCTGGACCCAAACCCTGTTCAATCAGTTCATTTCCCCAAATTTGGCTTCCCTAAGCTTCCAAAGCCAGTTTTGACCACATGACTGTTTATTTACTTTAATATTTCACTATTTACACTCCTAGGATTCCTTGTCATCCATGACCTATCCCCATATGAATGAATCCTCATCCTTGAGTAAGTTCTACCATCTGGTTTCTCCACTCATGTTTGTAACCTCGGAAGAAGTCATAGTCAAGCAAATTTCACAAAGTTGTGATATTCAAGTTCAGTTAGGCTTCATGCTTCTACCCCTCTACCTATTTTTTAGCACATTCTTTACATCATGTGATCTGACTCTAATTTTGTTTCTATCTATACCTTCCAACTTAATCCAACATGGGCTTCCTCAGCCCACCTGTCATCAAATTTCTTAATAGTCTTTCTCTTCCTCTCCTTCTCTCCCCTTTCCCCACCCTGTTTCTGTCTCTTCTTTTACTTCAACTCCCTATATGATAGCTCCTTTGCATCTTCCTTCAAAGGTATTTCCCCTAATTTTAACAGCTTCTGCTTAATTCTTCAGTCCTATTCAGTATCCATTCTGTCTTTTTCCTCCATTACTAAATCCTATGTATTGCTTGATAGTTCTATTTTGCCGCCTACTCTTCTCAACCTCTACAATCCAGCTACTATAAGAGAATGTCTAATCTTCTTCAGTGCTTAAGTCTTCTCCCTGAGATGATCTCCAATTATTCTGTATGGATCTTGTTACGTTGTTAACCTGTTCTTCAGCGGCAGGGTTTGGTTTTTACCTTTCTTTGCATCCCCAAAGCTTAGCATGGTGTCTGACATGAATGCTGGATAAAATCTTTGACTCAAGAAGGGAGGTCATTGGAGTTGAGGAATGATGTAGTCAGGTCATTGAGGACTCATCTTCATAACTAATGAATTCCACAAGGAAAACGAAGAATCAAGTACTAATATAATTGAGAAAGTTGGGAGAGTGGATGACTCAGAGGCCAACAGATAATAACATTGTGTGAGGAAGAGTCATTCAGACCTGACAGATGTGGAAATGTCAAGAGTGAACTCAAGGGTCATGCCTGAGAGAACAGGGAAGGGCTAGTTATTGAGATGTTGATGGGTTCACCATCAACCTGGTGATTGACAGGAAGACTTCTCCTTTGAAGGACATCCTTTCCCCTGCAAGAACACACAATTGAGGAACCCAAGTTCTCCGAGAAGATCATTCAGATCACCCGGTTACCCGAGTCTGCCCTGGTCTGATATGCAGGGTTTTCATCAGGGCAGCAAGACGATGCAACAAAGAGTTTGGAACCTGGAATTGGAAGACCCAAAGTCAAAACTGGCTTCTAAGACTAGTCATGTGACCTTGAACACGTCACCTCATCCCTGGTTGCCTCAGTTTCCTCATCTGTAAAGGCTCCTAACTCCTAGGGTGGTTGTGAGGATCTAGTGAGAAAATGCTTATTTCCTTCACCCTTTTGTCCTCAGGATGAAGCCCTGCAACAAAGGGTCAGCTTAGAAACACTGACCATAAGCTTCAATTGACACCATTTTGAAGCTCCTCTTCAGTGAGGGAAATAGACTGGTACATTTTGTCTGTTTTTGGCCACAGTTGGTGCCAACTGTAAAACAGCATGATTACTACAACTTCCAGACCCTAACTTGTTTTTCCTCCTCAAGGATGTTTTTCCCTGAGTTTCTTTGTTCCATTTTGCTAGAGTGTATCTTATCCCTGGTGTAGGATCTGGCTTCAGACCTTGAGATCTGGTTTTCAGTGTAGCTGAAGCATTGTGGAAAAGGCAGTTTGATACAAGTAAGGAACAAATGTGCAAGGTTGTGACTTGTTTTACAAACATCTCATTTAATCCCCACATTCTGGGCTGTTAAAAAAGACTGAGTTTGAGATATTCTCTCTGATGTTAGCTTTGTGACCACATGAAACCTCTCTGAGTCTTAGTTTCCTTGTCCGTAAAACGAATATAACATTATTTCTAAGACTTTGCCTCATGGAGTTGCTGGAAGGAAAGTGTTTTATTTAGCTCTACATGTATTTGTGAATTATTGAAATGAGACTATTGCAATCCTTCACAGAACAAAGCTGAGTTAGACAGTTTTTGATTGTTTAAGTACTTTACAAAAATCAAATTGACACACCAGTTAAAAAAATAAATTTTAAAAATGGCAATAATTTGCTGCATATGGTAGTACCTGTCTGTAATTCCTACAACTTGGGAGGTTTGAGGCTTGGGAGTCCTGAGCTACAATTTGCTAATCTAGTAGCGTGTCTGCCCTAAGGCCAACTCTTAATATAGTGAGACCCATTCCAACCCAGAGAGAGATGGGTCATCAGGCTGTCAAAGGAGGGGAGAACTCCCCCAAGTCAGAAGTGGAGCTGGTTAAGCTTTCATTTGGAGCCTCAGTGGGACAAAAATAAAAAAATTGAAATAATTTGTTTATGCCAATGGAAGAATCTTTGGAATACCATGTGAAAATTAACTTTGAGCGGGGCAGCTAGGTGGCATAGTGGATAAAGCATCGGCCCTGGAGTCAGGAGTACCTGGGTTCAAATCTGGTCTCAGACAGTTAATAATTACCTAGCTGTGTGGCCTTGGGCAAGCCACTTAACCCCGTTGCCTTGCAAAAAAAACCTAAAAAAAAATTAACTTTGAAATTGAACAACAAAATCAGACTGGCTTTTTCCCTAGAATTTGATACTGAAGCAACACAGGTGGGACTTTACTTGAGATGAACTGTTGTTTCATCAACTTGAGTATTCCTTCCACCAATGCTAATCAACATCTATAAGTATCTCTGGCCAGAAAAAGTTATTACTTGTTAACTAAACTTTTGATAGACTGGCCTCTATGGACTTGTCTAGGCTGGTTTTCTGTTTTACATTTATTTTTACATTACCACAAAAATATGGAATATTTGATGTCATTCTTGCACAATTTTAGTATATGTGCTGCCGAAGTGAGTATGAATAGGCTAGTCTTCTAAGGGTGACACAGGCTATTATGAGCCCTCCAGCTTGGTGTAAGCTAGAGGTCTTGCTCTATTTTATTGATCTAGAAAGTCACTTTCATGGCCCAAGAGGTATCAGAGGAAGATTCCTATGGGCTCAGGTGCCATCTTTATACAGATGATTTATGTATGTCTCCTGATCTCTAGGTCTGCATCACTACCTTTTGGGCATTTCCAACCGAAGGCCCAGCAGATAGCTCAACATGTACAAAGTGGAACTCATCTCTCTCTCAAACCTGAACTCTCTTCTGAACTTTCATATTTATTGAATGTATCACATATTATAGTAACTCAGGCCTGCAATCTGGAATCATCCTTGATTTTTCACTCTCCCTCACCTCATGTTTTCATTCATTTGCCAAATCTTTATGAATTTGGTTGGCACAGAATTTCTTCTATTTGTCCCTTTCACTCACACTGCTTTCACCCTTATTCAGTATCTTATTATCTCCTCCAATGGAATGGAAGTTTCTTGAGGCCAGGGTTTATTTCATTTCTATTTTCAGTGCCTACCTCAGTGTTTGGTACATAGGAAGCATTTAATAAATGTTTTGTTGTGTGATTGACTTTAGCCTAAATCAAGAGTTCTTAAATGGAAGCCCATGAATTTAAGAAAATGGATAACAATATTTCAATGTAATTGGTTGTCTTTATAATCCAATGGATTTTTACATTAAGTATTTAAATATATATATATATATATATATATATTTATATTATTCTGAGCTATCTAGTCTTCACTAAATTGCCAGAGTGATACAGAACACATTAAAAGTTAAGAATTCCTGGTCTATGTGAATAAATATCTAGAATTTCTATAGCACTTTACAAATTTTATCTCATTTGATCCTCAGAACAATCCAGGGAAGTTAGTGCTATAATTATATCTTCCTCATTTTACAGATAAGGAAACTGAGGCAGATAATGATCACTTAGCTAATAAGCATCTGAGACAGGAGTTGAACTGAGGTCATAATGAGAGCTGTTTCTTAATGATTAGAAAAGAAGAAACTTAAACCTCCTAAGGAACCTGTCTGTTAAACTTATTGAGGAACCCAACTTCCAACTCCACTATTAAAGTTCCTAGAAGATTAGCATTAGCTTCCAATTCAAAGAATCCTTTATTGCATAAGGATGCAGCAGTCTTTTCTTAGTGATGATGACTTAACCTTTTCTAGTGCAGAAGGGCCATGACTAAGGACAAAGCCAATTAAAGGAGATCTGAGCAACTGAAGATAAAAAGACTGGATTCTCTAATGACCAATGAAATAATTTCATTGGGAGCTCTCCCTGGTGCTATTAAAATCATGACTATTGTCAACCAAACTATAACTAGGGTTAGAGTGACTAGAGCCAGTGTGTGTGTGTGTGTGGGGGAGGGGGTAGTCTTTTCTTTCAATGAATATTTTGCCATCCTTGTATCTTGTATTTCTCCACTAACTCCTGGGATTTTTGAGATTGGAGAGGAAGAAGAGGTTGTTGGCCATACTATGGGGGGAGGGAGTAGGATGGACTCCTCCTAAAATAGGTTCTCTCTCCTCCCCTCACCCCCAGTTTGGCTAAATTGCATTCATTTAAAGTGGACTGTTGGGAGGCTAGGTGGTGCAGTGAATAGAGCACTGGCCCTGGTTTCAGGAGTACCTGAGTTCAAATCTGGACTCAGACACTTAATAATGACCTAGCTGTGTGGCCTTGGGCAAGCCACTTGACCCCATTGCCTTGCAAAAACCTAAAGAAATAAAAATAAAGATAAAGTGGACTGCCCTGGGGACCAAGTTTTTCATGTGTGTGTGTGGGGGGGCGGGGGATGTCTGGCATTCCTCCTATTCACAGATAGGGAATCTGTGGTCTTTGTTTTCTATCTCACATCCAGGGTTTCTTCTGACAAGCCCAATCCCCCATACTCCAGTTTGCAGATTATAAAAATGAGGACCACAAACTGAGTGATTTGCTCAAGGTAGGTCCCATAGCAAACAAATGACAATCATGCAATAGAAATCCAAGTCCTGTAATTGCAAACCTAGAGCTCCCTGGTTCAATGCTGCAATGTTTAAAATTGATCATAATAAATATCCCTAAAGGGTTTCTTTTCAAAAGAGGTCCTCATCTTATCTGTAGGGCTTTAAACATAACTAAAGTAGAATAAAATGAGTAAGACTTAAAGCAAGATAGGTTATGGGTGTGCACGTTGGCTAAATTTCACTAAGAATAATTGTTTTGCTGAGTAGAGAAGAAAAGTATTGTTTGGATTGTTTTCAACAGGCTAGCAACCCCAGAGAAAAACACTTTGGTCTTACAGCAAAATGTTAACTACAGATTATCCATGTGGAATATTTTCATATTGCCTGGGGTGAATATTCCTTTTCTCTACTATCCTTTCATAAACTTTTTTTAAAAAAAAGATAAAATATTCAGGTTAAGGCATATTGAGTATTCTGTCTCATTACCTTACTTACTCTTGATATTTGTGAATGCAGTTAGGGAGGCACAGTGGAGAAGAGTACTGGGTCTGGAGTCAGAAATTTTCATCTTCCTGAGTTCGAATCAAGCCTCAGAGACTTACTAGTTGTATGATCCTAGGCAAGTGACTTGACTCTATCTCAGTTTCCACATCTGTAAAATGATCTGGAGAAGGAAATGGCATTCCAGTATCTTTACCAAGGAAATCACAGATGAAGAGACAGATATGACTGAACAACTACTATTAATGTTTGTGAAATTACCAAATCCTTCAATAATTCTTCAGTAAGCTTCTTGAAAAGCCAGTTGTAAGTTCTCTTAAGTGGTACTGGTCTGGGAACACCTACTTGCAGTAGAAAAAAGAAGCCTCTTTCCTCTAGAATCCAAATATTGGGGTCTAAAGGAGTACCTCTCAGTTAGCCTTCTGCTCCTCCTTGAGTCACAGATTCTGCCATTTGGAGGCAGACAGCTGTTTGAAGGTCTTGTTTTAGTTTTCCTCTTCCATCTGATCCTGTGTTTGTGTGTGTGTGTATGTGTGTGTGTGTGTGTGTGTGTGTGTGTGTGTGTGTGTGTGTGTGTTCTAGCAACTCATTACTTGAATGTGTATTTTTTTCATTAAATATATCAAACTGAATTTTTGGAGGGGGTTTGCTTTGGATACATCAGAAAATTGCAGTATGGAAAAATTACAAAACCTGGGGTCTGAGAGGCTTGCACAATGTTACACATCTGTCATTAAGCATTGTCTTTCTATACACATCTGGGTTGAATTACAATTGGCATTCTGCCTTGCTGAAATGGCATTTGCCGTCAAAGAGGGTGGGGGATGAAATTGGGAGGTAGGGTTGGAGGAGATCCAATCACTTAGATTTATAATCACTTTCTGCCCTATTTTATTTATGTTTTAGGATCAGCCAAAGCTACAACTCCTTCTGGAAGGCTTGACCAGCACAGCCCCAGAGTGCCCTTCTGGAATCTTCCTGATTTCTGAAATGATTACTGAGCATCTGTACTATTTGGCCTTTAACAACAAGTGTCTTATATGTGTTGTTTAACTTTTCTTGTATGTATTCATTCATTCAGTCAGTCTTTATTGGTCACCTTATATGAGTTGATGGGGGACACAAATCCATGGACATAGAGATGACCCTCAAGAAGCTTCTATATCACTAGGAGATACAACATAACATAGATATAGAGTTGGAAGGAAATTTAAAAGTCATTTGGCCCAGCCCCCTTATAGAGAAGAGAATTCTAGAAAGATGGCATCACTTGTTAAGGGTTACCAAGGTGATCCAAGAGGGAGGATAGTTCTTCCTTTCAATGCATCTTTATTTTGCCATCCCTGTATCTTGGTAATTCTCCACTAGCACCTCCTGGGAGTTTGGAGATTGGGGAGGGGGAATGGGACTAGGACAAACTGAAGAAAATACCTTCTGTCTCACAATCAGTCAACCAATCAACGATCAGTCAACTAATCAATCAACATTTAAAGTGCCTACTATTTCCAGGCTCAGTTTTAGGCCCTGGGGGTACCAAGACAAAAAAACAGTATTTAGGGAAAATACACTTTGTCAGAGAATATAACATGTACTCATATAAGTAAATACATGATAATCTTAGGAGAGAAAGACCACTAATAGCTAGGGGAGGAAATGAGGAAGGCTGAATTAATATAGCAGGTAGTCCCTGAATTAAATCTTGAAAAAACATAAGGATTCTGAGAAATAGAGATGAGATTCATGATCTAGAAATTGGGGAAGGCCTGGAGCTAAAAGATGCAGTGTTGAATCTAACAAATAGCCATTTCTAGAAAACAGAGTTCTTAAAGGACAGTATTTTGGAATAAGACTGGAAAGTTAGGAACCAAATTGTCTGGGAACCTTAAATGCCTGACTTAGGAAGATTTTTTTTTTTTAACATATCCTACCCTCTGAAAATTTTTGAACAAATAAAGTGATGTGGTCAGACCTTGATTATTTTGGCACTGTGGAAAATTGATTAGAGAGGATAGAGACTGGAGGCAGTGGACCTGTTAGGAGGCAATGGGTTCCAGAGGGATGATGAAGGTAGCGTGAATGGAGTAAAGAGGACAGTTTCAAGAGATGTTGGGAAGATAAGATTGACAAGTCTTTGCAAATAATTGGATTTGGAAGGGGAAAGAAAAGAGAATAAACTGCCTCCAAGACTGCATACCTGGGTTTCTGGGAGGATGCACATCTTATCAGAAATTATAAAGTTTGTAGGGAAGTTTAGGAATTGTTGAGTTTGAGACTGTGACAGATCCATTGTCCATTGGAGATTAGGATATTGGATTACAAAAGACAAATGAAGACTTGGAGTCATTTGTGCTGAGATGATGATTGAACCTATGGGAATAGATCTGATAACTAAGGTAGAGAATGCAATGAAAGAAGAGAAGAAAGTCAATGTAGCTAACTCAATGGACTGCCTATGTTATTGGATATACAATGGTAGGAACATTTTTTACCAATACAGTGAATTAGTTTTCCCTAAAATTAGTTCTGTCTTTGGATAGGAACATTTGGAGAACTTTACTATCTAAAGGAAATACTTCTTCTTGGATTCTGTGCAAGACATTTTCCATGAGATTTAGAGATGCCTATAGCTTCCCGATTTACATCTCATAGAACATTAGTTCTGAGAGTATATTGGAACAAAGTTATCCATATAATTATATTTGTCACAAAATATTGTACAATATTAACATACACATAGAAGACACCTTATTTAGAAGAACTTTTCACCTATATATGAATAATATATCAAGACATTTCTATATTGCTCTGCAATTTGCAAAGCACTTTTTCTTATACTACTCTAGTAAGGATAGATAATACAAGTGAGATTATCCCCATTTTACAGATGTGGCAGCTGAGGTTAAGATATGAAATGATATCTAAAGAAGCATATCTGATTAGTATCTGCTGAGATTTGGATCTGAACCTTCTGTTCATTAAATTTCTGGGTTGGTGGGAGAAACTTGGTGGGGAAAAGGAGCTAGAGGACTTGAGGGATGAGAAGGATTTAGGCAATATGTATATTCATTAGTGTTCTAATGCAGAAGAAATCTTTCAAATAGAAATTATATAATTTGTTGTTGAATTTTTTCTAGTTGTAAAACAAGAATATTAAAGGGTCCTACAATTACCATAATGCCATATCTTTTTTTTCAATTCAGTTAACTTTTTCTTTATGAATTTAGATGCTACATCATTTGGTACCCATAAGTTTAGTGTTATAGTAGTCTATAATTTGTGCTTCCTTTAAGCATAATGTATTTTCCCTGTTTATCTCTAATGATATTATGGATTCTATCTTTGCATTAGCAGAGAACATGATTGTGTTCTATGTGTCTGTTTTATGGAAAGAGTCATAAAACAGAATAGGAGCTTATTGAGTTTTGTCTATCACTGAATTTTATTTTATTGAATTATTTAATCCATTTACATTTTAAAGGTATCTCTCTCAGCTTTGTGACTTTTATTTAGATTTTAAAAAATATTTTTCCCTTTAGGGCAGTATGCTTATAATTAGCATTATTCATATTGTTTTGACACTAGTCTATTCCCACACTCTCCTCCTTTCTCTCCTGTTTGCTTGATCTGTCATAAGACCTTTGTACTTATGTAAATTGTTCAATTCTTAATTTTATTTTGTTATTACTCTTTTTTTTTGACCCATCTCTTTCTCTGCTCCATTAAGCTAGTAGTTAAAAACTTTTCCTCTCCTCTCTCCCAACTTCTTATTTTTAGCAATTTGCTTTTACTGGGTCTATTCCCCCCAAAAAATTTCCTTTTGCTTTGTCCTTGTTTGTTTCTCTTTCCTTGAAGTTTATTCTGAACTTTATCATAATTGAGTAAAGGTGTAGGACTGAAAAGGACTTAAGTAATATGTATATTATTTATTTCTTTTTTATATACCTTTCTTGTTTATTTCCTTGTTCTTTCATGGAATGTCCCTCATGGAAACAATTGAAGAGATTAGAAGGAGGGTCAGGTAATAGAGGATGAATTAAAAAGTAATGGTGTGAATCTATGAGAATGTTGTCAGGCTGAGTTGAGATTGAA
Source organism: Macrotis lagotis (assembly GCF_037893015.1). Classification (NCBI taxonomy): domain Eukaryota; kingdom Metazoa; phylum Chordata; class Mammalia; order Peramelemorphia; family Peramelidae; genus Macrotis; species Macrotis lagotis. The sequence goes on along the minus strand of NC_133660.1, from coordinate 251,449,297 downwards.
GAAAAACTAGGAACAACTATGATAATTTATAGAAAGGATCAAAGACTAGACAGAGAAGAATATTGCTTGAATTGGTTTTCATGATGTAGCAAGAGAGAGGTGGTGATATTCTTCCTTTGACTCTGTTTTGCCTTTCAAAGAGTGAAATTTAGATTAAGACAGAACAAAAAGGAGCTGCATATCTAATATAACTAGAAATACTATCAATGATGAGTTCAAGTCACTAAACCCCAGATGAACTCCATTCTAGGAGTACCAAAAGAGCTTGAAGTCTTGACCATTTGTGGTGTCATGAATTCTTTTTGGGACAGTCTAGTGAAGATGATGGACAAATTCTAAAAATATTATTCTAAAAATTGTTTTTAAATGAATAGAATAGAATAAATAGGATTACAAACAACAACAACCCATCCATATTGAAATAATCATCAAAATTAAAAAACAAACAAACCCAACATTAAGTACACCAATGCTCAGTTAAGAATCCCCAAATCAGAGGATTTTGTTATTCTGGAAATTATTTATGATTCTGGAAATATTGTTGAAAATATTTTACTGCTGGATGATAATACAGTGAGGTGAGCTGGATCCAGTGTGAATCCAGATGATAATAGAGTGAGGTGAATACTAGATCCAGAATGGACATTATTTTACTTGGAGGGAACACTCCAATGAAGGCAAATTTAGGCTTAATTTTAAGAGACTAACTGAAAAAAGAAATGTAGAATGGGTTGGCTTACTAGGTAAAGCTCTCAGTTTCTCGGTGCCTTCAAATGAAGACTGCATAACCACTTCAGGTGTGTGTTGACAATGGGATTCTTGTTCAGTCATGGATTGGGACTTGGTGACCTCTGAGGTCTTTTCCAACTTTAAGACTTATAGTTCCCATTTCATTCCTCTTTCCATTTGGTCATGTGGATACTCATAATTTCCTAATCAGCTGCTGAATTTTGTTTTAAACAATGCATTCCCTTTTTGTATTAATAGCTTAGGATATATTTAAAGTGTTTGATTTCATGAGTACAAAATAACTATCTTAATTTTTTCTGGTTCTGACAAGTTCACTGAAATATGTAAGGTACAATCAGTGTCAATCACAGACATTGGAACCAAGAGAATATGTTTTCATTTGGATTGATAATAATAACTGATATTTATATAACACTTTAATCTTAGATTCAATAATTCAGTTTATTTAGTACCTACTCTGAGCTAGGCATTGTGTATGCTTGGGGGTAGGGAGAAAGGGGTTGATGGTACAAGGACAAAAAAAAATTCTGAACTATCTCTGTCCTCTAGAAACTTACATTCTTTGAAGGTTTGAGGAGCATTTTTTATTCGTTATTTTATTTGACCATTTTTAAGGTTCATGGTTCAAAGAGGAACAGAGAAAAAGCAAAGTAATCTGAGAATTACCGAGCTTTAGCATAGAAGAAAATCACTGAAAAGTACAATTCTATGACTCATAAGACTCTAAGTAGATAACTAAAATATAATTCTTTTTGAAAAACGAAGACACAAGTGGGAAATGGTTACAACATAACCAACTCTCAATTTGAAAGAATTGTTCCTCTAATTGAACAGTCCCTGACAGTGCCTTGCTATTGTGCTAGTCGATGAAATATGGTGTTAGGTTTTTCAAGGTACAGCATTCAAATAATCCTGGTCTTTGTGGCCGGAACTTAAACAAACAAACCATTAATAAATTATCCAACAGGATAAGGAAATAGTCACACATCACAAGTGGCCTATTGCATTTCTGACTGGCACCAGATAGTAGGGAAATGAAACCAGGGGCCTTTCAAGAAATCATTGCAGAGTAATGATTGCAAAGGATTGCTGAGGGTCTGGCTGCCAGATCCATCTTGGAAGCTGCAAGCCAGAATGAAAGCAAGACTTCTTGTTCTCTTCCTGGCTTGGTGGACATCTTGTGCATTTGTATGACTGAGTAAGGTACCTTCCTTGTCTGGGTCATGCTTTCTTCATTGGTCAAATGAGGAGATTAAACAAGATCCCTGAGATCTTTTCTAACCATTATTATTGTTGTTGATTTGTTTCTGACTCTTCATGATCCCATATGAAGTTTTCTTGGCAAAGATCCTAGAACAGTTGGTCATTTCTTCTACTAGTTCATTTTACAGATGAGGAAACTGAGGTAAACCAAGTTAAGTGACTTGCCCAGGGTCAACACAGCCAGTAAGTGTCTGAGGCCAGATTTGAAGACTTGAAGATGAGTCTTCTTCACTCTAAGCTTGGCATTCTATCCACTGTGCCCCTTTCTAATTCTAACATTCCATAATTGTTTTCTCAACTTTTTTTTTTTGTCCATATAGTTTATCGCGTAATATGGTCCTTAGTCTTATAAAAACTTTTGGAAACTTTTTAGCCTTACAAATATTTCTAAGATTTGGATTATAAGATCATATATTGCAAACTGGAAGGACTGTGGAGGCCTTTAGATAAACTAAGCCACAGAGAAATCTTGAGGTTTTGTTTAGTCAATCACCAATTACCCATTGAGCATTTACTTTGTATGAAGCACTGAGGTGGGGTGGGATGGGAGGGAATAAGAAACATCATCCAATTTGGGGGAGTTTACAATCTATTAGAGGGGGCAACAATGAAATATCCAGAATCAGGAAAGTCTAGGGTTCTAATCTTATTTCTGATCATTATACCAGCTGTGTAACCCCAGGAATGGAGTGGTGGGCCATTGCTGGGACTCAAAGAAGCTTCATGGAACATCTCTTTCCTCTTATATGACAGGCCCTGATCCCTTTCTACTATCAATGAGTCAAGAAAGCATTTAATATATGATTACTACATTTTGGATAGTGTTGGGGATACAAAGAAAGGCTATAAACAAAACAAACAAAAAGCTACACAAAGAGCCATCCCTTCCCTCATGAAGCTCACAGTCTATTTTTTTTTTTTTAGTTTTTTGCAAAAAAATAGGGTTAAGTGGCTTGCCCAAGGTCACACAGCTAGGTAATTATTAAGTGTCTAAGACCAGATTTGAACCCAGGTACTCCTGGCTCCAGGGCCAGTGCTTTATACACTGCACCACATAGCCACCCTGAAGATCACAGTCTTAAGAGATGACAGCATAGAAGTAACTAGAGTAGAGAGTGGCAATCTGAAAGAAGGCATTAGCAACTGAGGGGACCTGGAAATTACTCCTGCAAGAGTTGGGATTGAAGCTGAACCTTTAAGAGGAAGCCAGGGAAACAAGCAAAGCTTCTCAGAGCATTCCAGGCCAGGGTGGGGGTGGGGGGTGGGCCTCCCCCCACTCCCCCCCCAGCCTGCTTTCATAACTTCCTCATTGATATCTCTACTTTCCTATCTATCCCCTTGCTAATCCAAGCTTCCAGAGGCTCAGATCTATTCATCCCTTTCTTCAAAATCCTGCCCCAATTCCTCATTGTTCTAGGATAAAATACAATTTTCTTAGCCTGGGATTTAAATCTCTCTACAGTTTGGTTTAGAAATTTACCTTTTCTGTCTAGTTTCGGTTTATTAGCCTCCAGGCTTTCCACATTCTGGCAGAACTGGATTATCTAGTTATCTCCTCATCTCCTTTTGCCATCTCCCACCTTTAGGCCTTTGCAGGAGCAGTTCCTCAGGTTTGCAATGCATCCTCCTGGCCTTTGGGAATTCTTTTCTCTCTTCTTAGGTTTTGCTCAGGTGTCATTTCCTCTTGGAAATAGTGCTCTACTCTTGGAGCACTTTATATTATTTCTCCCTCGTCTCCTTTCCCTTTCCCCAATCTCCTAAAATGTTGTGTACCTGTTCTCTCTCTCTCTCTCTCTCTCTCTCTCTCTCTCTCTCCCCCCATGTCTCTCTTTTGCCTCCCTTCTTTTTTCCCTTTTTCTCTCCCTTTCTCCTATGTCTCTGACACTATATCTCTGTCTCTTTTCTTTTTCCCCTCCCCTTCCCTCCTTTTCCTTCTCCTCCCTTTTTTCCTCTCCCCTTCTCTCTGTCTCAGGATATCACTCCCTGCCTCCTTTATTTCTCCTTTGTCTCCTTGCCTTCCCTCTCTCATATTATACCTATCTAAGCATATGCTTACTAAGGTAAGATAATAGTTTTTGTCTTCATGCTCCCTTGCACACTGGGAGCTTAATAAATGTTTGTTGAATTGAATTGACATCATGACCATGAAAAATGGGAATTAAAAAAATCCCCAAGTGAAATAAAGAGACAGAAGGTTTGACATGGATCCACCAAGTTTGAATCATTCTGATTATGGCATTCATGGGAAAATTGAGCAAAGGGGCAAAAAGGAGAATATGGTCAATCTGCTTATTCCCCAGAGAGGAGCCTTATACACTGACTCCATTCATTCGTAACTATAATGAAGTGGGCAGCGGTGCCCTGCTTTGGAAACTCAGAGGTCCTGAGTTTGAACTCTGTCTCTGCTTCCTCCTACCTTTTGAACCAAGTTGATCCCCACTTGTAAATCTCTTTTCTTGCCTGAAAATTGCTAGAATTGGATTAGATGATAAAGTGCCTTCTAGCTCTAAATGTAAGCTTCTATACTTATGACCAGATCTAAATTTGATTATAAGTCTCTCAAAACATTTTTAAGACAAATATCAATGTCTTCTTAGGTTTTCTTTTCTCAGTCTAGAGGGAGAATCTCAACTTGGAATCCTTGAATGTATGTTTTTAAAAACCAGTTTTTTCTTTTTTTCTTTTTAGGTTTTTGCAAGGCAATGGGGTTAAGTGGCTTGCCCAAGGCCACACAGCTAGGTAATTATTAAAGGTCTGAGACCGGATTTGAACCCAGGTACTCCTGACTCCAGGGCTGGTGCTCTATCCACTGTGCTACCTAGCTGCCCCCAAAAAACCATTTTGATAAAAGTATTTTCAATATAATTGGTTTCCTTTTTAATTCTATTTCTTTTACCCATTGAAAAACATTATTCTAAGAAGGGATCTATAAACTTCACTAGTCTTCCAAGGAAGGTTCATGCCATACAAAACAGATTAAGAACTCCTGATCTAGAACATGGAGAACTGAGTCAAGCACATATGAAAACATTTACTTCAAATCTTGGATTCAAAATTGGGAGCTTATCTCTTCCATGGCAGGAATGGCATGAGAGTAGTTTCATACCAATTTGACAAGAAATTCTGCAAGGACTCATTTTGTTCAGTCCTCTAGATTTTAGAATATCATATTCAGATTACTGGATTTTCAAGGAAAGGAGATGATTTGCAAACCAAATCCAACTGGGATTAATTCCATCAGTAATTTAGATCATACAACAGAATGGGTGATCTCCACTGCTGTTAAAATAACAAGGGAGGAAGACACAAATTTGGCTTGCAATAAAGTGTTATCACACAACAAGCCCCAATCTCCTCATCACACATTCCACCCTTTTCCCACTTTTCACTTACACATAGCTATTTAAAAGCAGTGTCAGTCTATTTGTTAAATTTATGTTTCTGTGCTAACCATACGAATTATTTTTGCTTCTGAATTGGTTGAGTCGGCCGGCTTTGAAATGGGTAATCTGTGGAATGGGCTGCCCTCTTTCATGGTGGGCCAGAACTAACAAATCTTCAAAATTCCCGACGTTTGTTATTTCAGGTGGTAGGGGTATGTTGTTCTTACATGAAGAAGTAGAGTTCTTCCAAAAGAACTTCAAAGTGCAATTTTGGAATTAAAATGTTAAACAGATTAAAAGGACAGTCAATATTAATGATCATGTCAGTGGTAAAAGATGCAGTTGCTGTCGGTCATCTTTTCCTTGTCCCGTTTCCTTTGCAACTGGATTAGGCTTTTCATAGAATTTCCAAAAACTAGCATAAGAACCTACCATGTTAAGGCTAAGTTTTCTCTTTAGAGGACATCTCATGATGATGATTCTCTGAAACAAAAAGATCTTTTAAATCCTTCAGAACAATCTTTAGATTAAGTTCATCCTCCAATGCTTTGCATTGTACATAAGATTTTGTTCACTTCTGGTTCAGTCATTTTCAGTTTTGTCTGAGTCTTTAAGATGCTGTTTGGGGTTTCCCTGGCAAAGATACAGAAGTGGTTAGCCACTTCCTTTTCCAACTCATTTTACAGGTGAGGAAACTGAGGCAGACAACGTTTAAGTGACTTGCCCAGGGTCATGCAGCTAGTAAGTGATAGAAGCAGGATTTGAGCCTGGGTCTTCCTGACTCAATGGTCTACACCACTCTAAGACTATCATTACAAATAGTCACTTAGATAGTAGCAAGAGTCAGAGGTAGGTTTGCAGTGAAAGTGTAAAAACAAGGGGCCCTTCTTGGTGTTGGTGGGTGGGAAAACTCTTTTCCAATCTACCCTATAGGGAAAATAAAAGGAGGCTAAACTCATTTGGGAGTGTCAACTAATGCTATTTCATTATGGCCTTACTACACATTATTGTCTGGAAGAAATGTTTTACTCTTTTGATGTGATTCCTTGCCTGGGAGTGTTAGCATGAGGAACAACTGAGTTATCTTGGTCTGAATGAACTCCAGATGTTTCTGGTTAGTTCCTCCCTCCCTGCCTCCCCAAAGGTGGAGAGGTGAGGGTGGTGAGCAAATAAATCAAAATAGATAAATTATCATTAAAAGTTCCCTGCAATTAGAAATCCAGGCCAGTGGTTGGGACCTGCCAAGTGGAGCCTGGGGGATCCCAAGGGTGGGACCTTGTGGGCTACATCCCTGGTACATGTCTTTCCATCCTTAAATCACAATATAAATGTCAACTGCTATCAATCTTCTTATTCAAATGACATTGGATTGTATATTCAGCCCATTTCACATCAGCTGCCTTGTGTCATCTTGATAAATATCTTTTGACATCATCATTGATTTTGAATGTCTAGGAATGTGGGTTTAAAGGTGTTTTTATGGTATCTTTGACTAGGATGTAAAATCACTGTAGTGACTCAGAGTTTTTACCCCCTGGAAAGGACTTTGGCAATCATTTCATCCAATTCCTTCATTTTGCATAATTTTTCAGATTGTTTAGAGTAACTCAACAATTTCATCAACCTGTTTTTTTCCCCCTTAGTAACTCTGAGATGGAAATTTTTCTTCATCTGCTAATATAAACTCAAGAGCCTAGGTATTCTCTCACTTATTGGGGGTTTCTACTACCTGTTGAAACCACTTTTGTTTGAGTTTCCAAACATTTGTAAAGTGTAAGTCATTTTTGTTGGGCATGGTATTAGTTTCTACATTGTTTCTCAAAAAAAAAATCCTAGTTAGAAAAAAGGAGGGTACAGTCCCTCTCTTGAGTAACAAAACAATGGGGAAGTTCTGTGTCCTAGGACAATATGTTTAAGAACAAGGTTAATTGATTAGAACATGAGTCACTGGAAACAGGAGGTAAATCTCCTGGAGAAGTTGGTTTAGTGGATAAGGCAGCTTTGGCTGGTAAAGAAAGAGTGTTAGTCTTGGATTATGGAAATTACCTGGGTTTGAATCCCACCTTTACTTACCTCTCATATGCCAAATGGAAACAATAAAATGGCACCCACTTTTACAAGGCTCTTAGTAGGCTCCAGTGTGAGGAATGTAAAACCATTTAACAAACCTTATGAAATCATAGAAATACATAATTACTATTGATTCTTTCACTTTTTTAAAGAGATCTGGGAAATTGGGAAGTCAATTGGATGATGATTTGAACCTGCAGAAACTGAACTAAATATTTTATAGACCCACAACATACACACATATTTAATATTCTCTTTTCATGTCCTAGAACAATTAAACCTTTGAGTGATGATGATGATGATGATGATGATGATGATGTATTAACCCCCTATACTTTTTTCAGGAGACTGGAGAAGTAGAGAAATCAATTGGATAGTGATTTGAGAGTATCTCTAGCCTTTAGAAGTATGGAATTGTTGAAAGTATTATTCTTCAAACCCAAGATTTCCCAAGCCCTTCCAGTTATATAAATTGGAGTAAATGTTAAAAATGAAACAACTTTCTCTCTCTCTGTCTCTCTCTGTCACTCTCTCTTCTCTCTCTGTATGTGTGTATGTGTGTGTGTGTGTGTGTACATTGAAAGTTAGAATATAGGCTCAAGATTTTGCTTGCAATACCTCTTTGACATCTGATCTTTGGTTGTTAATAGGAATTATTTATATAAATTTGCAATAATCTACCTGAGAGGTAGATACTGACTTCTACAGATGAAGAAATTGTGGCTAAGAGATAATAAGGCATTTGTTCAGGGCCACCTTAATCTGATTCAAGAAACAAACTTGTGATCCATTGCTAACACTTCTACTGGGAAGAAAGAGCTAGAATCTTATAGGCTACTTCTGTTAACTAATTTTAGTGAAGTTTCTCTTTGGAAGGGAAAGCCTAAAGAAATCCTAAAAACCATCTGAATGAAGACAATACCAGATGGGGCTGAAGTATCTTATCTGTTCACAAAGAGTCATTTTGAATCCTTCAGGACATACTGGGCTCATCCTTGAGAATCTTGGGGTTTGAGTTCTCTGCTGAAAGTCAGAATATTAGGTTGATGTGATATCCCTGAAGGTTATCTACACTCCTGTCGCCTACCAGGGGAGGGGGTGGATGGGAGACGTGGGAGTGGGAGGAAAGGATTATGGAGAGTAGGTTAAAATGTATGATTTGTCTTATCTTGCCAGTATTAATATGATCTGAGTTCATAGGTCCATTAGGACATGAAGCTGGAAGGGAGCTTAGAACTCATTTCATACAACTCCTACCTTTCATAAATCAATTCATTTCATTTAAGAGATCTAATCTTATTTCTCATAAATACTTACAGTTGGATCTGTCTTTTGCATTTTCTTGTATCCCTTTGTTTTTGGCAAAAAAGGATGCCAAGGTATAGCTCTGGGAACCACACAAGAGAGAGGGAGAGAGAGAGAGAGAGAGAGAGAGAGAGAGAGAGGCTTTTCGTAGCTCTGAGAGGATCCCAACCCAAGTCTATTGTCAGAGACTTTTCTCTCTTCCCTGGGGCATCTTCATGAGCCATTCATATTTTCTAACTGCAACTCCAAAAGGCAGCATTACTCCAAACTTGAACTTTTAAAATCTGTCTCATCATATCACAAACCTAATGTTTTGACCCCTAAGGTTATACTACTTGCACTTTGGAAAGCTTAGGGGACAAATATCGGTGATGGGATCTCTACTGAATTATGGGACTTTGAAAATAAAAATATCCTACTCTTCGTTTCCCTGTTGCTTCATGACTCTGCCTGCCATATTACCCAGAGAGAACATGAAATGTTAAGTTTGAAAAAATGTTTCCAAATTACTACCCTTCCCAGAAACATGTTTGTGTTTGCCACTAATCCTAGGCATGTCTGTGGGAAGGATAGAATGCCTTGATGGGAATGTTTGTCTGGGTTTTCCTTATGTTTGACATTCAGATACAAGTGTTAACAAATATATAATCATTTATTTAATCCCTCTAAAGATCCTGAATAATAGGTTGAAAAAGACATAAAGTTTAGTGGGTAACATGGACCGATTTTAGAATGTCAGAAATAGACCTTTTGAGATCCTATTGTTCAAACCTTCCATACCTTCTTTTTTTCCTGGATGATGGAAAAATACAGAGGAGGAAGTAATTTGTCCAAGGCTCCACAATATGGGACTGGAAGAGCCAGGACTATAATCCAGGGCTTTTCTATGACCTTACAAGTGTAATTAATTATAAAAATGAAAGCAATCTCTAAATTGAGATCCTTTGGGTCCTTAAGTTACTCTGTGGGGCAACCTATATGAAACAGAAGTCAAGTGGATCCTTTGGAAGGGAAGAAGTTCTGGTAAATTCGGGAAAGTTAAGTCTAGACAAATTGTTACTTCTATAGAGAGGAATCATGATACAGTGGAGGGAGAACTGAGTTGATGATATTTGGTGATCATGAAACCTCGGTCCTAGTTTGGCTCCTCCATTTACTAGCCTATCTATATGACCTTGGGGAAATCACTTAATCCACTTTGACCTTTTTTTTTCCTTTTTTCTGTAAAATGGAAAATAAAAAACATCTGTAGCTATTTTGTGTAAGTCCCTTGAGGTCAGGGACTGCTTTTTCTTTGTGTCCCCAGGCTCAGTACAGTGCCTAGCACTTTGCTAATTTTTGTTGATCAAATGAGAGAACTGGATATGAAAACACTTTGGAATGCTAATGCATCATATTGTTGCAATTCCCCATGTAACATTGAAATTAAAGCTCTAGTCCCTATCCCTTTAGTAATAATAGCTAGCTTTTATTCAGCTCTTTTAAGATTTAAAAGATAATGTACAAATACAATCTCATTTTATCCTTAAAACAACCGCAGGGAATAGATGCAATCATTATTCCCATTTTACAAATGAGGACATTGAGGCAGAGACAGTGGTTAAGTGATTTGCCCAAGGTCTGTGAGGCCAGATTTGGACTCAAGATTTTCTGACTCCAGCTCTATCTCCTGGCTCACCAGGGTTCATTCCATATAGTGTTGTGGTTAGAGTGCTGAATTTGGTAGTTAGGAAGACCTGGGTTCAAACCCTGATTAGATAATTACTAGCTGGGTGACCTTGGGCAAGTCACTTAACATTTTTGAGTTACTTCTCTCTAACATAACAATAATAATCTTTTTTTTTAAATAACCATCTCTTTATTAAGGGTAATCTCGTTCTGTCTTCATTTTTTTAAAACATTTTATTTGTTTTACAATTATATACAATAGTAAATTATACCCATCATTTTTTTCAAGGCTCTGAATTCTACAATTTCCCCCCCCTTCCCTTCCCTTCCCCCCCCCAAGGCTGTCTGACAGTCTCTACATTGTTTCCATGCCATACTCTGATGTAAATTGAATGTTATAAGTGTAAACATAAGAATAAACATAAACCTCCCTCCCCCCCAAGAAGATGGGAAACCTCAAGAATAGAGAGAAAGAGAAAAAAAAAATTGTACTTCAGTCTGTGTTCAGATTCCAATGGCTCTGTCTCTGGGGTGAGTTCCTTTCTTTATCATAAGTCCCCCAGAGAAATTGCTTCTATATTTTCCCCACAGTTGCTATCACTAACTGTACCTCCACTCTATTCCTCCCCACTCTCATTTATTCTATTCTTTCTCTCCTTTCATCCTGGCCCTGTCCAAAAGCATGTTGCATCTGAGTACCCTCTCCCTTGATCTTTCCTCTCTTCTGTCACCTATTCCCCCCTTCCTTCCCCCCATTCCCCCTCATCTCGTCCCTTTCCTCCCATCCTTCTCCAGGGCAAGACAGATTTTCTCACCCCATTAAGTGTTTATGCCATTTCTTTCCTGAGCCATTTCCAATGAGAATGAAGGCTCATTCATTCCCCCTTGCCTTCTTCCTTCCCTTCAATTGAAAAAGCTTTTTTTTGACTCTTATGTGAAATCTCTCAGCTTCTTCATCTCCTTTTTCTTCCTTCTGGTACCGCCCACTGACTCCATCCCTTTACTACATCATACCATTATATTCCGCTCCTTCCTATGTCCTGTCTATATATGCTCCTTCTAACCACTCTTGTAAATGAGAAAATTCATATGAGTTATCAATATCTTCTTCCCGTGCAGGAATACAAACAGTTCAACACCATCAAGTTTCTCATAGTTAGTCCCTCTCTTCCACTTCCTCTATGGTTCACCAGAGTCCTGTACTTGGAGATCAAACTTTCTGTTCAGCTCTGGTTGTCTCGTTGGGAAAGTTTGAAAAGTCCCCTGTTTCATTGAAAATCCATCTTTTCCCCTGAAAGAGGATGTTCAGTTTTGCTGGGTAATTGATTCTCGGTTGTAAACCAAGATCTTTTGCCTTCTGGAATATCATATTCCAATTCCTATGAGCCCTTAATGTAGATGCTGCCAGATCCTGTGTGATCGTGACTATGGAACCTGGGTAGTTGAATTGTCTGTTTCTGGTAGCTTTTATAATTTTCTCTTTGATTTGGGAGTTTTGGAATTTGACTATAATATTCCTGGAAGTTTTTCTTTTGGGATCCCTTTCAGGGGGTGACTGGTGAATTCTCTCAATTTCTATTTTTACCCTCATCTTCTAGGATATCAGGGCAATTTTTCTGTATTATTCCTTGAAAAATGAAGTTTAGGCTCTTTTCCTGGTTGTGGCTTTCAGATAGTCCAATAATTTTCAAATTATTTCTTCTGGATCTGTTTTCAAGGTCGGTTGTTTTTGCAATGAGATATTTCACATTTTCTTCTAATTTTTGGCTTTTTTGGAAGAGTTTTATTTCTTCCTGATTTCTTGCAAAGCCATCAGCTTCCTTTAGTTTCATTCTGCATTTGAAGGAGTTATTTTCTTCAGAGAGCTTTTTTATCTTCTTTTCCAGCTGGGCAATTCTGCTTTTTTAAAGCATTCTTCTCCTCATTTGCCTTTTGTTTTGCTTTTTCCATTAGGCCTAAACTGGTTTTTAACATATTATTTTCTTCAGTATTTTTTTTGTATTTCTTTCACCAAGCTTTTGATTTGGTTTTCATGATTTTTTCCGCATTGCTCTCATTTCTTCTCCCAATTTTTCCTCCGCCTCCCTGAATTGCTTTTCAAAGCCTTTTTTGAGCTCATCCACAGTCTGTGTCCATTTTTTATTTCTCTTGGAGGTTTTAGATACAGAAGCTTCGATTTTGTCATCATCAGAGTATGTGTTTTGAACTTCCATAGGACTGAAGTAATTCTCTATGGTCAGATCCTTCTTTTTCTGTTGTTTTACTCAGTTCCTCAGCCCAAGGCTAATTTACAGCACTTCCAAGGCTTTGGGGCTGGTTTTTTTTTGGGGGGGCACACCCCACTGGGACCTTTATTCTTCCAAGGTCTTAAGTTCTCTAGGCTGTGCTTTGATATGTAGATGACTGCAGCACTGCCCTCTGCCCTGGAGCTATAAGGCAGGATCCAGCTATCTTAGTAAGAAAGCATAAACTGCACCCTGAGTCTGAGTGTGGGCAAACAGCAGAGTCCTGCCCCAGGGCGAGCAGAGAGATCTCTGCAGACTTCCCTTACCTTCTCTGGGGGTGCAGGATGCTTTCTCCTGACTCTCACTGCAGGTTCTGTGGTCGGTGCTCCTCGCTCCACACTCACCCAGGTGCAACAGAGTTCTCTCCTCTCCCCTTCAAGCTGTTGCTGGTGATCTCTGGACTGGGCTGGGCTTTGCTTAGCTGGGCTGGGCTGACCAGTGCCCCCCCCCCCCCCACCCCGTGAAGTACACCTTTCCTGTGGAGGTTCTAAGGTATATTGGACTGGGAAAGTGTATCACTCAGTCTTTCTGTGGGTCCTGCCCCTCTAAATTTTGGCTAGAGCCCTCATTTATTTGTTTCTTTTGGGGTTTGGGGGGTCGGAGTTGTTGGGGAATGCTGCCTTCACACTGCCATCTTGGCTCCGCCAACAATAATGGTCTTAAGGGCAAGGTTGTGCTTTGTACAGATAAATTAGCTGTGTAATAAAGAGTCTTTCAAACTTTTAAGGAGTCAGATAAATGTGAAATATTATTTAATTGCTGAGCCATTGTTAATGATCTTTGAAAAGCCATGGTGTATAGAAGCACTTTGATGCATTGGTTATATGACCATGGACAAATAACTTCTTTGAGCCTCAGTTTCTTCATCTAAAAAATGGAAGTGGTGGTATTTGTAATTACTAACTCACAGGCTTGTTGTGATGGCTAAATGAGATAATATATTCAATCCTAAAGTACCCTATGGATGTTTTCATTATTATTGCTATCTTCCTCATTCTCATTGCTAAGTGAAAAGCACAGTGGTGTATATTCTTAGGCACAAGAGGGAGCCCTAAGATTCAGGGGAAAATTAAGATAGTGACTTTGAAAGTTCTCTGAAAATTCTCTTTAAACATTTCTACTGATTTTTCTATCTTATTTTCCCATATAAAATTTTTTCCATACTTACTAAAGCTTTATTTACTTGACTTTACTTGACTTTTTTTTTTTATTTACAAAAAAGAGAGTTTGCCCACTAGAGCCAAGGACACATTTTGTTTTTTACATTTGTTAGGTTTAAGAATTCTTTCTTTGTTAAAATTTGCAATAATCCGAATATTGATGTTTAGTTGATTTGAAGGCAGAAACAATTCAGAAAACACAACGGCTTTTAAGGAGGCCAAAAGAGACTTAATTTTCCATTTACAAGAACATTTCGATTGATTATGAAATCTGTCATACATGATATTCATTTAGAGATTGCTTTGTTTTTTACCCCTTAGGCAAGATGTAGTCTGGTTTAGCTTTGATAGGCACTTCAGCTAAGGGACTCTCATAAGATACTATGGCAAATACTGCTAGCCTAGCTGAATGTTCTTTTTAAGTCACAATAAAAATGTAAGAGGTAGTCTTCCCTAGTGGATAGAAAGCTATTTTCAGAGGCAAGAAAGAACTGGATTCAAGTACTTTTTTTTTTAAGTTTTTGCAAGGCAATGGGGTTAAGTGGCTTGCCCAAAGCCACACAGCTAGGTAATTATTAAGTGTCTGAACCCAGATTTGAACGCAGGTACTCCTGACTCCAGGGCCGGTGCTCTATCCACTGCGCCACCTAGCCGCCCCTCAAGTATTTTTGTATATGTACTGATTGTGTGACTCTAGACAAGTCACTTAATGACACGGGTGTTTCTCAAGACTTTAAATTGCAGAGTAGGGACTAATATCCCCCATTCATTCAATAAGTATTTATTAAGGGGTAGTCAGATGGTGCAGTGGGTAGGATGCTCTGAGTTCAGATTTGACCTCAAATACTTATTTGCTGTGACCTTGGGTAAGTCACTTAACCCTCACATTTAGGGCTATCTCCAGTCACCCTGATTCCTATCTGGCCACTGGACCCAGAAGGCTTAGGAAGAGAAAGTGGGGCTAATGACTTTGCACAGCCCCTCCCTCTCTTAAATCCAATTCAGTTGTCTGTCCATCACCTCTCTGGATGTCAAGGTCTTCTTCAAACACAAAGGACAAACATTATCATTAACACCTACTTTGTGTTAGACTCCAAGTTCAGAGTGGGGTATACAAAGAAAGGCAAAAGACAGACTCTGTCCTCAAGACAATCCCAATCTAATCTTTATTGGTGAATGAAATCTTAGTCCTCCTTTTCCTCTTTCCCCCCACCAATAAAAAAAATAGATACAGTAGCAAGATCATTGAACCTAGAATTGAGAGCAGTATTCAAATCTTATCTCTACCATTTTCATTTATAAAATGGGAATGCTTGCATTAACTATCCTTAGAATTGTAGTGAAAATAAGATCCATCCAACTCAGCAAGCATTAAGATCATTTGAAAGAATTTGATTAATCATGTTTTAATTGAAAAGCACCTTAATATACTGAGCTGTTATTACTATTAAAGGCCTGCCAAACTTTCTCTATTTCTTTAATATCTTAATGAATATATGATCTCATTGATGGTGGGGAGGTACTCCTGTGATGGTACAGATTGGTGACAAAAAAATCATAGCTATAAAAAAAAAACCCAGATGTGTGGTGTTTTAGTCATATCTGAAAATGTATGTCTCATTTCGCACCTGCAGTTCTATTGCCTCTCCATTAAAAGAATGGAGATATTTTTCATCATTAATCTTTTGGACTCATGGCTGGGCATTGCCTTGATCTTAGGTTTTTCTTATATTTAATTTAATTTAATTTTTATTTATTTAAGACAATGAGGTTAATTGACTTGCCCAAGGTCACACAGCTAAGTAAATATTAAGTGTCTGAGATCAAATTTGAACTCAGGTCCTCCTGACTCCGGGGACAGTGCTCCATCTACTACACCACCTAGGTGCCCCTAAGCAAAGATTTTTTTTCTAGTTAACTTTTCTTTTCTAATTCTAACTGCATTGCTTTTGTTTATCCAAAAACTTTCGGCCATAATTTTCCATTTTCTCTCCTAAGATCAACTTTCTACTCATTTGGTCAAAAATTCTGTCTTTGGCCAAAACTATTAAAGATATCTCCTTCCATTCTCTAATTTGTTTAAGACTGATATTTTATATCGAAGTCATGAATTCATTTGGAGTTTATGGTATGTGATGTGAAATCTTGATCTAAGTCTAATTTTTCCCAGACTGTTTTTCCAAATTTTCCTGCAGTTTTTGTTGAATAGTAAATCCCTACTATAACATAGGTTATGTATTTTGAGTTTATCAAAACTATGCTGCTATGTCCATTCATTTTTGGATTTTATATGTGTAATGTGGTCCATTAATCAACTATTTTAAATAGCATCAAATTGTTATTATAATTATTAGTTAGGAGTACAATTTTTTCCCATTATTTTCCTTGAGATTCTTGATAATGTGTTCCAACAGAAGATTTATTTATTTATTTGTACAAATTTGCCTTTTTTGGCTGATAGAAGTTTAGATATATATAAATGTCCCCCAAAGGCTGTTTTGGCTGCATGCCAAAAGTTTTGATATGTTGTATGGTTCTTGTCATTTTTGACAAGATGGAATTAGCTATTGTTTTCTTTATTTTGCTCTTTGCAAGAATTCTTGAATACGACATTATTTACACTTCATTTAAGATTGAATAATTTCTTTAAATGATCTTTTTTGATCATAAATGTGTTACATTCTATTCAGTAAAAGGGTATATTTAATATTCCTTCTTTTATGTATTTTTAAAGTTTATCTGTAAATATATAGTTGATTTTGTAAAGTTGTCATAATTAACAAGGAATTATGTATAATTCTTTTTTTTTAAACTAAATTTTAGGTAATCTTTTTCTTGACTCTAAGCATTTTCTCTGGTTGTTCCCCATGCCTGGGAATGCTCTCCATTTCCACTCCACTACTGACCTCTCTACTTTCTTTAAGTCTCATCTGAAATCCCATCTTTTACTGTTAATTCTAGTACCTTCCCTCTGTTAACTATTTCCTATTTATTCTGTATATACTTTCTTATATATTTGTTTGCATGTTGTCTCTTCCTGCCCTCTCCTCCCCCATTTGATTGCAAGCTTTTGAGGGAAGAGATTGTCTTTTGTCTCTTTTTGTACCCCTAACACTTAGCACAGTGTCTTTTACATAGTAAGAGCTCACTAAATGATTATTGATTTAGTGATTGATTTTAGTAATTTTTAGAGACATATCATAGTTAACTAGTAATATCTACTGTATGTTTGCAATGTCCTTAGTACAAATGCAAACTTTAACAGCTTAAGATTTCACCAAGAACTTTGGGAGGAACCACATCTTATTGAACAGTCTTTTCCTACTCCTCTGCCCCATTTTTCTTCACCAAGCTCAGATCCCAATTGCTTTTTTTATACTTTCTTTCCCCCTTTGTAATTATCCTTCTGAAGTTGATATTTATTTTGTTGGTGATTATTCCTTGACTATATGCTTCCTTTTATTCTCTCTTTCCCCCTATCTCTAACCCTAAATTTGATCTATTTCTGTACCAAGTTCTTTTCTTTTCTTTTTTTTTTTTTTTTAGGTTTTTGCAAGGCAAACAGGGTTAAGTGGCTTGCCCAAGGCCACACAGCTAGGCAATTATTAAGTGTCTGAGGTTGAATTTGAACCCAGGTACTCCTGACTCCACTACCACTACGCCACCTAGCTGCCCCCACCAAGTTCTAATATATATATTAATATGTACGTATTAATATATATTTGTGTGCGTGTTCATCTCTTTTTTATGTAGTTCATAATGAGGTTTTGAGATATTTGCTGTCTTCTTTTATCTTTGTATAATATCCTACTTCCCCATTAATGGAAATTGCCAGTTTCTTCCATTTTTGATTCATTTATTCCCTAGTTTAGACCTTTCCCCCTCTCTTTCTGCTTTCAATACAAACAAAATGGAGCAAACACATATTCAGGTTGGATCTTTGTCTTGTGTGTCTCATTTACCCCCTCTCTTAATTTTAAAAACATAAAGATTCTGAAAAGTCTTTTGACTTCTTATTGAGCAAAAACAATTATCATTTAACCTCTCCCAATAGCTCAAGTGTTATTTTTTTTTAATTCTTCCCTCAGTTTTGCACTTCAGTTTCTAATTGGCTCTGGTCTTCTAATTAGGAATGCTTGAAAGCTCTCTTTTTTATTAAGATCCACCATCACCTCCCCATAAAATTACCAAGCTCAGTTATGCAGGACAAGTTATTATTGGTGGAATATCATATTGGTTGAATATAATATTTTGGAATATCTTATTTTTAAATTTCTGCCCTTTGTAGTAGTTGCTACCAAATCTTAGGTGAACCTGACTGTGGCTCTTTCATATTCAAGTCCTTTCTTTCTGATTATTTGCAGTATTTTTTTTTCTTTTACTAGTGCCTACTATGTAGTAAATTCTTCGTAGGTGTTGATGAAATGAAGGCTTCTCTAATTCCACAGACTGCCTGTTTAACAGCATTCCATAGTCTGGGCAAAAGAAATTCTTTATCTATATCTCATTTCCTCTATATATTCATTTCCCATCAGTTGTACTTTATGGATTCTATTCTACCATCACCATCTTCCTTCTTTCCTCCTCAGTAGCAGCCCAATCTTAATTTTCCATGAGCTGCTCTCTTTATATTCTTCTCCACCATCATTAAGTCCCTTCTCTCACTCCCTTTTGGCTTCCATTTGTGTGCTATCATCTTTCCTTAGATTGTAAGCTACCTGAGGATAGTCTGGCTTTTTTTTTTCTTATTTGTATTCTCAGTTTTAGTACAGTGATTAGAACAGAGTAGACCCTTAATAAATTTGTATTGCATTATATTGTATTCTACTGTGTTAGAACTCCAATGTGAGTGCCACTCTCAGCACCTTCCCTCTGAGACTATCCCGATTTATCCTGTATGTAGCTTGTTTATACATGGTTGTTTGAATGTTGACTCCACCATTAGACTCTGAGATCCTTGGGATCAGAGACTGTCTGCCAGTTGTTTTTTTATTTATTTTTTAGGGTTTTTTGGGGTTAGGCAATGGGGTTAAGTGACTTGCCCAAGGCCATACAGCTAGGTTATTATTCACTACCTAGCTGCCCCTCTTTTGAAAATCTTAGAGGCCATTACAGCCTCTTGTTCTTGCTCTTGAAGCTTTCTCCTGTAATACAAGTTCTGATAGATTCTACCATGGCCTAAAGTTGTATACCCTCAGAACAATTCTAGCAATAGTCTGTGCTAAGTGTGGAGAAGTTCTCGGGTGCCCAGAAGGTTGACCACATCAATACACATGGTACCTCTTTATGAAGTGTGTTTAACTGGATTACAGATAACTAATTCCAGACCCCCAAATCACACTATATGGAGCTTTGGGAGACATTCACAAATACCAGACTTTCAAACTAATGAGCTTTCCCAAACAGAAATGCTGAAGGGTACATTTTTATAAACCCAAACTATCCTGGTTAAATCAGTGTCTTAGTTAGACCAGTCTGCAAGGATTTTTGGTGTCTGCTGTTGGTGATAACTGAGTGTGTGTGTGTGTGTGTGTGTGTGTGTGTGTGTGTGTGTGTAAAGAACATTTGGTCCTCCTGATAAATGTAGGCATTAGGAGAAAGTTTATATACTTTAGGGAAATAATAATGGTTTAAGGTCTGAATATGCTTCTCTAATATTTGTCCATTTTTGAAGGACATCAGAGAGGTGATGCTGTGACAAATACATGAACTGGATTTGACTGAGGGGGGCCGTGCTGAGTCACCAGCCTCACTTTCTCCTCCAGAGCCATCTGAGTCCTGCGGCCAGACAGGAATCAGGACGACTTGTAGATGGCTTTGGATGTGAGACAATCAGGGTAAAGTCCAAGGTTACACAGGAAGTATCTAGTGTCTTAGGCTGGATTTGTAGTCTCCTCCTTCTGACTCCAAGACCAGGAATTAGATACCTGAAGGGAAAAGGATGTTAAGAGGCTAACTTCTAGAGGTAAAAATATAGACTAAAGAAATTATTTAACTGATTTTGTTTCTTATCCACCCCGGGGGAGTCAAAAGAGTATTGGACTGAAAGTTCAAAAGCCTTAGATTGGAATTCCACTCAGATCTGCTGTTTGTAACTGTATGACCTTGGGAAAGTCCCTTTTGAACATCTTGAGGTTCACATGGGTCATTACTACTCATAGGCATTACCCACCCACTTCACAGGAGGGTTTGAAAGACAAGAATATGCAAAAATTCTTTGTAATCTCTAAAACCTATGGGAACATGTTAACATCCATTTATAATTCAATCTGAACTTCAGAAATGTTAAGTAATTTAGCTGTGGTCACACAGGAAGTATGGTAGGGTAGATTTTAAGAGGGGCCATCCTAGCTCCAAGCCCAATGCTGCCCATTGCTACACCCTGCTTCTCCAATGTGAGTGCCAATCTCAGTGCCTTCCCTCTGAGACTATGCCTAATTTATTTTGTATGTAGCTTGTTTATACATGGCTGTTTGAATGTTCACTCCACCATTGGACTTTGAGATTCTTGGGATCAGAGACTGTCTGCCTTCCTTTGTATCACCTAAATTTATTTACCTGATAAATAGTAGGCACATAATAAATGTTGGTTGGCTTGATTTGTTGGAAGTGACTATTACATGAATGGTGAAAAAGCCTCAGCCAGACCAGTGTCTATGACTGCTCATTAAATTGACATCAGTTTCTCCAATTTTGTCTTAGTGTGGGAGACAGAACCAGAGTGGCCGGAAATAAAAATAGCTTCAAGAAGCCTTGGTGCTCAGGTATGAGAAGCCGATGGCTTGTTATGCTCCTTGGTTGGAGTTTATGAGAAACAGATGTCCAGCAACAGCCTCCCATTGTGGAGGGAGGGCTCTCAAGCTTTCTGTTTAAGTGCCATTCTTGAGAAGTTTAATAACAAACCAGGATAAATCAGCTGATTTCGGTCAGAATAAACTGCAGAATCAGCCAACCCACATCAAGTTTGGATGCTCCAAGCCTTTAAAAGGAAGCTGAAAAATGTCTAACAGCTCCATCAAAGTGCTCATTAATGGCTACAAGCCAGGCTGACCTTTTTTTTTTCCTTCTCTCCTTTCCTTTCCAAGGGACCCTTGTGTAGCTCAGCACCTTAAGTGATGGGGGAAGGGGAGGGCAATAAAAATGTTGACCCCTGTCTAAATCTGATTTCCATTCTTTGCCTACACCAGATGCTCGATGTTAATAGAATAGGACATTCCTTTGATAATCTTTGAAAAGTAACATACATTAATGAAGAAAAATCCTATGATTTAAGATCTGGGAAAGAACAGAGAAATCTAGTTTAACCTCGACATTTGACGGCTGAGAAAAATGAAGTCCAGAGAAACAATTTGAAGTCAAATCATAGAATTTTTATAATTCGAAGGGACCTTAAAGGGACCCATATCCCAAAGGAATCTTTAATACCATATGTGGCAAATGATCATATAGCTTCTGATCTCTAATAAAAGGAAAGCTACCACTTCCCAAAATCCAAATGAACATTTATTAATATAAATTCAAACAGAAGGAAAAAAGTCCCTATCCTCCAAGAGTTTCTATTTTAATAGAGGCTAGACAATACAAAAAAGGTAGAACTGATGACCTGAGCTCTTTCCTTAAAATGGAGGATCGGAAGGAAACAGACAACTAGAGAAAGAGTCCATATGGAAAAATATACTTCTAGTGTGAGAAGGCCAAGGGCAGACTGATCTTAGTGTGAGAGGGGACTGTGCTTACATCGCAGACAATCTCCAGAGAGTCAGGAGAGGACCCTGGAGAGGAATGAAGCTCTTAGAAAGATCTATTCTTAATCCTGCATCCTCTAAATGAAGGCATGAGTGTCCAACCTTTATCTCTTCTGGGCCTCATCGCCCAACAAAAACTTGTCAAGGGCTACATAAAGAATTTAATATTTATTTATTTAACCCATATTTCCAATGAGTATAATAATAATAATAAACTGTAATGATGTCACATGAATGGGCTTTGAGGACCTTGTACAGACCATGGGATGGATATACCTTTTCTAAAATGATCACCCTCTTTCTTTCCATTTTTTCACTTCCAAACTCCTAGAAGGAATAATTTCGACTCCCCCCCAGTCATTTGAGGGACACTGTTGTCTTCTTAAATGCTAGGTCCAGTGACCTTCCCTCAGTCTTCCTTGCCCTTTCTGTAGTTTTAAACATTGCTTACCCAACCTCCCCACTTTTGTTCTCCCTTGACCTTTATGACATTGCTGACTTGCAGTTCTCCTGACTCAATATTCTTTGCTGGATCATCATCCATCTCCTGTCTCTGAGTGAGGATATTCCTAAAACTGTTTTAGGTCTTTTTCACTCTCTAAGCTCTCTCATCTGCCTCTATCGGATCAACTTTTGCTTTATGAAAATAGATCTTTATTTTATATCCTTACCTACTCTCTCCTTAAGCTCCAGTTTCACAGCGAAACACAATGATAATAATAATTAGCTCATGTATAGTGCCCACCATGTGCCAAGTACTTCACACATATCATTTTATTAGGTTGTCGAAACAAACAACTCTGAGAGGTATGTGCTATTATTATTCCCATTTCACAGATGAGGTAGCCAGAGATTAAATGACTGATAAATGTCCAAGACCAAGTTAAGCACTTCACCGCCTAGCTGCCTTATCCATTCCTACCTGGATATTTCAAACTCAACATGTCCAAAATGGAATTAATCATCATTTCTCCTAAACCTGTCCCTCTTCTAAGCTTCCATATCTTTGTTGAGGGCACCATCATCTTCTGCTGGGGTCAAAACCTTGGGAATTGTTTTTGATTCTTTTCTCTCTCAACACCCTGCTCCTGACTAAAATTACTAGTTGCTTAGTCCTATTAACTCTACCTTTTTTCACATCTGTCCCTTTCTCTATACCTATGTGACCATTCCTCTAATTTAGACCCTTAACATCTATTGCTTGGGCTATTGTCACAGCCTTCTAATGGATTTGATGGTCTCTTTTTCTTTTTCCCTTCTCATTCTCTCATTCACATAATCATCAAAATCATCTTCCTAAACCCAGATGTGATCATGTCACTCCCTTGCTCAAAAATCTTTGGTGGCTCCCTTTTGCCTCTAGGATAAGCTATGAACATCTTAGGCTATCACTAAAGGCTCTCCTTGGTCTGCTTTCAACTTGCCTTTCCAAATCTTATTTCATTGGTCTTCTTCACACACTTTGTTCCAGCCAAACTGAATGATCAGCTCTTCTCCAGATTTGATAAATCATCTCCCCTTGTATGTTCATTCCAGCATGGTGTCCTTCCCCCACACCTCCAATGCATATACTTTTCCCTTAACTTTAATCTTCTAGAATCTTACTTTTCCTTAAAGTCTCAGTCTAGCTGCCATTGAATCCACATTGTCTTCACAGATGAACACACCTGAAACTACTCTCTTTCTCCTTCAAGTTTTCTTAGAGCATGTTGTCTCTGTTTTTCTTTTGGTCCCATAATTTTCTTTTAGCATATAACTTTGTCATAAAAATGTAAGCCCATTCAATGTTGTCATTTTAGTCCTATACTCAACACCTTATGTAGTGTCTTATATCCATCACTGTTTAGTCATTTCAGTAGGGTCTGACCCTTCATGACCCCATTTGGGGTGTTCTTGGAGTGGTTTGCCATTTCTTCTTATAGCTCTTTTTTTAGGGGGGCAAATAGGGTTAGGTGATTTACCCAGGGTCACACAAGTAGTGTCTGTCAGGATTTGAACTTAGATCTTCCTGATTAGAGCTCTATTCTTTGTACCTAACTTTATATATACAATAATCTCCATGTCTTCTCCCTTCTACCCATCTGGTAAATTCCATGAGAGTAAAGATTTGGGTCTTTCCCAGCCCCAAGCATTCTAAGTGTGTCTAAAGTACTCAGGTGAATCTTTGATCTCATTGGTGATGACGAGATTCCCCCCCACCAAGATCATAAGCCCTCCACCCTGGTCTCCCATGCTATTCTTGTAAGTGTCCCCAGTATTCTGGAACATTGCTCATTTTCTCCATGTATTTTGGGGGTTCTGGTGGCATGGGCCATCCCTGACTATGTAAATAACTCATCCTTTTTAATTATATATGTCTTTGGTGAAATCTTTTGCTTTAAAAGACTAACATTCTACTACGGATGTAGGCTTCATTACAGTCTCCAAAGGATTAAAAATGAACATTCCTGAGAGTGCAATGGAGGGGAAGTATGGGGGAGACAGGGGTAGTGGAGTGGGTCATGATATATGCCAGCATGGTGCAATACATTAAAAAAAGGAAATATGAAATGAAAAGTAACCTGGACAAAAGTGCTTAAATATTTACTCAGTTGAAATCATGTAGTATCTATGATCCTGATTTCTGCCACCCCAAGTATATAATTCCTGTTTCATACAAACCTTAAAAAAAACCTCACCAAAACAAAGCAGAGCAAAAAAACCTCACACCGTTTCCTCCTATGTGGTGTATTCCTTTGTCTTTCCCTGCCCCACTCCAACTCCCCCATGTCTCTTATCCACCACTTGCTAAGAAAAGTCTCTTCTTAATTCTATACACACCAGAATAACAAATATTTGTCATTTAATTATAAGGAATTATTATGGAATGGAAGGACGGGACTAACAAATCCCATCTGGGTCCAATTAAATGAACCATGTTTCTGGAGAGTATATATATATATATATATATATATATATATATATATATATATATATGTATATATACACATATATACATATATATATATATGTATATTTCTTCCTTCCTATCTTCTTTCCTTCCTACTTTCCTTCCTTCCTTCCTGCTTGCCTTCCTTCTCTCTCTCCCTCTCCTTTTTTTCTTTCCTCTCACAATTTCAGAATGGAGATGGCAGTATTTAATGGGAGTCTGACAAGATGTCCTTGATGCTTTTTCCTTGTGAGGGAGTAGCTGCCTCATGGATTCCTGAAGGGTTCTTATCTGGTGTCAACCCCAGGCAGGTAGGATAGTGACGCCCAGACCTCAAACATCCTTCACTGATAATTCTTAATAGGAAAACTTCATCCCAAGTGAAATAAACAAACAAAAAAAAAATCAAGAAACAGGAGAAGTTTCTCTATGGATAAGTTCATCCATTTACAAGAATCCACATCCTTCCCCAAGGGTGGCCACCCACTAAGGAACAGCATCTGGTCCTCATGCTATTGGCAATGAGGGGGAAAAGTACGTGTGCATAATATCACACAGAACATTCAGAACAACTGGAATGAAGACATGATTTAGAACAGCCCTGATTTCTATCACCAAAATACCACCCCCACCCTACCATTGTATTGCTTAAATGTTTTATTTCCACTATCTTATTTGGTCCTTACAACAATCATGAAGAAGAAGGGTAAGAGGGAGAAAAATTATGTTACATTTTACATCCAAGGAAATTGAGGTTTACAAAGTTAAGTGACTTGACCAAGGTCACATGGCTAGTAACTACAGATTCAAATCTGGTATTGTTTCCATTATGCCAAAATACTTCTTGTAATCACACACACACAATTAGACAGCATTTTTTGGGGAAAGATCACATAGCTAGAGACATGGGAATCCTCTGAACTGGACTAGTTGACCTTAGGAGGAAGCTTATTCAAATGAAAGGAACACTGGAGTGAGAACCAACATATGACCTTGGCTAAGTGACCTTTTTCCAAGTCTCAACCTCTTATCTATAAAATAAGGCTAATCATGCTGTTCCTCCCTACCTCATGGGGTTGTTGTATATAAAAGTGTCTAAAATTTAACCTACAAGCTCTGTGTCATGAATGGAATGTCGTATTTGAATCCTGTGTGCCCTTGGGCAAGTCTCTTCTCTGAACCTCACTTTCTTCATTTTTATAAAACCAGGGGTCTGGAAGAGCAAACCTCTAAGGTCCCTCCTAGCTCTAAACTCATGGAACAAACTGTGGGTGAAGCTTGACATTTTTCCTGGACTCTCTTCTCCTTCTTCTCTTTCTATTCCCTTACTAAACTGTAAATTTAGAGAACCCACCCTAGGAATTCCCACAGATTATTTGTGCCTAACTTGTGGGAGGGCATTCCGAGCTCATATTGGGCTGATCCATCACAGTCAGACACATGTAATTTGTCTCATGATATCATGGTGATGTCATTTTGGTCTTCAATAAGGAAGGACACGAACCCACCAACCAACCATTTCCTCACTAAGTGACCTTTATACACATATGATTCCCAGATCTCTATATATCCAGCCCTAGTTTCTCTCCTGAGCTCCAGTCCCACATTTCCAACTGCCTATTGGACATTTTGAACTGGATGTCCCATTGGCATCTCAAACTGAACAAGTCCTAAACAGAACTGTTATCTTTTCCTACAAACCCATCCCTCTTCTGAAGTTCCCTTTTTTGTCTTCAGTCCCCCATGTTCCAAATTTCACTTTCTTGCCCAGATTATCACTCTTTCTCATACCACATTTCCAATCAGTTATCAAATCTTGAGGCCCTACCTCTGAAATATCTCCTTTACATGTTCCATTTTTATCACTTACATGGTTTCCATTCTAATTCAGATCCTCATTTCCTCTTACCTTCATTAGAATGTGGGTTATTTAAGAGCAGGAATTTCCCTCCCCATCTCTCTACCCCCATTCCCCCCTACTTGTATTCCTAGTTCTCATCACAGTGCTTTGATATAGTAAACATTTGATAAATATTTATTTGTTTGCTTGTTTTGCTTTTTTTCCCCCATTCATTCTTACTCAGATCATTGCAATGGAACTCCAATTGCTCTTCTGGCTTCCCACTACAATCCATCTTTCTTCACCCAACCTTCAAAGTGATTTATCTTAAATTAATCATCCAAGTCACTTCCCTGACCCCAAATCCCCAGTAAAATTCTTTCCCTTATAATCTATCCATAGATGGCTTCCAGATCTCTATAGCCAGCCATTTAAAACCTTTTGCAACCTGACTCATATTTACCTTTCTAGGCTCATCACTACTCCCACAGTCAGAATACAAACCATCACTTCTGTCTCTTGGTGTCCCAAGCTTCCTTCTAAGTTTTGCTCCATCAGCATCTTCTCCATGAGTCTTTTCTCCTGATCCCTCACAGCTACTAGTACCTCTTACCCAAATGATCATGTCTTTATTTTTGGATATATTTATATTTGTACATGTTGTAGCCTCTTTTGAATGTAAGCTCCCTGAAGACAGGTGTTGTGTGCTGGCCGGCTGGCTAACTTATACTTTACTCATAATCTATTACTTAATTCAGTCTAGCTGTAGTCCAAGTTCTCAGGTGAATGGTGAAGAGGTGGGAGATAAAGATGGCAAATTCTCCATTTATTTAACTGAATCCAAGAGCTTAAATATCCCTTTAGTCCCTGGTTTACTTCCAATTCACGTGGCATTCTCTATCAGTCAAACAACGCTCTGGTGCATGTGGACAGCCTGTGATAAAAGTTTACTTCCTCAGACTAGTACTCTCACACAATGTTGCTATCTCAGGCTTAGTGTTTACACACAATACTCCAGGAAAGTGCCAAAAATGTAAGGAACAGATGAGAAGATCCGAAGACCGAGGTGAGTAGGCCATTGGTGTACGTGGGCAAAAGGACCTTTAAGTCATTCCTAGTCACTCGATGACCTTCCTGTGGCTCTCAACAGTCTCGTACAGACAGGGACTTTCATTTTTGTCTTTTCATCCTCAACATCTAGAATAGTACCTGAAATCTTTAATAAATACTTGTTGGTTAATTGCTACATTTGCTCCTACCCTCCTTGTTCCCTATTACAATTGTCCAGTCAAGTGAGAGAATAAGACATATACACACCATAAAGACTGATTTCCTACAAGTTCAGGATAGACTCAAGTGGGGAGGGACTGGAAATACAGACAAAAATGGCAAGGTTACTATTGTCTTAACATTGGCAAAAATGGCAAAAGATGAAAATGGTGGAGTGGTTATGGAATGGTGAACCCCAACTAGGTTGATGATGGTGGTAATAGAGAGGAAGAGGTGACAGATATTCCAAATGGTGAGTATATA
Source organism: Macrotis lagotis (assembly GCF_037893015.1). NCBI lineage: Eukaryota > Metazoa > Chordata > Mammalia > Peramelemorphia > Peramelidae > Macrotis > Macrotis lagotis. The sequence continues at coordinate 251,421,366 of NC_133660.1, read as the reverse complement.
GGACATGACAATTAATTGGATTGGGAATAAATCATTGAACAAGGAAAAATGAAAGAATTAAAGGCTGGATAACTAGGGGAGTGAAGTATAAAAGAAGGTAAGTAGAAAGGATGAATTCTGTGATTCCTTTTAGCTCTAAATCCTTTGGACAACTGTGTCCAGTTAGAGAAATAACTAAGATTATTTTTACTTTGTGTACAGAGAACATTTTTATTGTGACCTGGAGTTGGCTGCCCTGGGTTACTTATCTCTACTATTTCAAGGCTCAGATTAAGAGAAATGAGAGCTCTGAGGGTGGGTGGAAGCCTACCTTCCTTGGGTAAAAGTGCCCTCTCCTGAATATTATGCCTTAAGATAAAAAAACCATATTGATCCATGTCTGGTTATATTTCTGTATCCAATGACTTTTTAAAATACTGTTCCTCTTTCTAAGGCAATGCCTGTAGAATACAAGTTCTAACAATGGAAGGATTTACCTGGAATCAACCTAGAAAATTTAGAGCAGTTTAGTTTTAGAAAGTTGGGTACCAGATATACATTTTCCCTAGACATTTCATCTCATGAAGACCATTCACTAAGTGTACTGGGGTTAGATCATAAGATCCTAGATCTATTGTTGAAAGGAACCTCACGGACTAACTGATTTAATCCTCCTATTTTACAGATAAGGAAACTGAGACCAAAGAGATTAAGTGACTTGCCCAAGGTCACATAGGCAATAAACTTCACAAGTAGGATTGACCCCATGCCCTCTAATACAGAGGTCATGCTCTATCTACTGTACTGTAATTAGATATGGTATACATTCATAGTTAGAAAGTATAATTGCATTGGTGAAATCAATGTAATTCATGATAAGAAGAATGATAATAATGAAATTTACCTAATATGATGAAATTTAATAGGCATAAATGTGAAGTCTAATAGTTGGAATGAAAAAAATCATCTTCAAAAGTATAAACCAGGGGAATACATTGCAAGAGAAGGATTCATCTGGAAAAGATCTGAGATTTTAATGGCCTGCAAGCTCATTAAGAGTCAATAATTTAACATAGCAACTAAGAAAACTAAGTCCAGGCCTAAGGCAAGTGATAGTTGCCCTATACTCTACCCTTATCAGATCTCCTCTGTTCATAAAGAAACTAACATTATAGGAAAGATTTTGATAAGCCAGACTGATTCTGTGATTTTTGTGATATTCTTCCAAAATAAAAATGAAAACACATTTAGATCTCTGAGTATCCTTCATCATACAATATAACCAAGAAGGAGACAAACAAATGTATTCTGGAAAATATTCTGGAAAACCCTGTGAAAACTCTTATTTCATTTTTGAGTGAATTTAGAAATCATTTAAAAACTGGAATCTCTTTCTTGGGAACAAAGGCTTTCATTTTCATGAACTCTACAGCTTGTGGTCTTTTCCTGGTTATGTTAATGTGAAGCAAATTCCATCTGGTGAAGTTTTCTTCTCTGTGCCCGGGAATTCCATTGCCGGAATCTGACATACCACTGATGAGATGTTGTTGAATAAGTTGATTGAATGTTCACATTAGGAATTACAGAATTTTAGCATTGGAAGTGTCCTCAGAAACCATCTGGTTCAACCCATTCCTATGAAGAATCCTCTCTAGAACATTTTTAACAAGTCGTTACCTAACTTTTTGTTGGAAGAACATACCACTACTAGAGGCAGACCCTTTATTTTTGGAGAGCTCTAAGGGCTGAGAAGCTTTTCCTAATTCCAAACTTAAATTTGCCTCTTTGCAAACTTCTACCCATGGCTTCTAGTTGTGCCTTCTGGTTCTAAGTAAAACAGCTGATCCATCTTCTATGTGACTGCTTTTCAAATACTTGAAGATAGCAATCATTTCTTCCTAGCAGTTTCTTCTCCAGGCTTAAACATATTGAGTTCCTTCTCCCAGTTTTCATCATGTTTGTTATAAGAAAGTAATCAACAGACCTCAGACCTATTGCTGAGTTAGGGGGATGTCTACCTCCCCAAGCATGTGAATACATTCCCTGGTGGAATGAGCAGTTGAGAACCATTTATTCCTATAACTTGAAAAGCAGTTGGAGTGCTTAGAGTTTGGTCACACATTGAAGATACCAAGGTCATCCACTACATTCTGGGCCATTGCCAGTTGTCTTGAATTTTGTTCTGCCATTGCATTTTGATGATTCTAGAAGAGAGAGTAAACTGGCACCTTTGTATGACTCCGCCTCATTTAAATTCAATTCACATACAAGTCAAGACATTACCTCTCTATGTCATTGGTTTTCTTTTAAAACAAAGGACAAACAAAAAAACCAAATTGTGTCTATTATTGTTTTCTATCCTGGATCGCCATTTTTACTTTCCTCTGAAATCTGCCATAGTTATCTTTTCTGGGCTGTTGAAATGATAATAGCTAAGGGCTGGGAAGTTTTTCCTGATTCCAAACTTAAATTTGCCTCTTTGCAGACTTCTACCCATGGCTTCTAGTTGTGCCTTCTGGTCCTAAGCAAAACATAGCAATTCCGTCTTCTATGTGACTGCTCTTCAAATACTTGAACCAGATAAGGAAGAACATACCACTAGAGGCAGACCCTTTGTTTTTGGAGAGCTCTATCCCATTCTCATTGGATTCTCAAGACAACCCCTTGAGGTTGATGGAGCAATTGTTGTCATCCTCACCTTGCAGATGAGTTAACTGAAACATGATGATTGTGACTTACACAGCTGGTCTGTAGAAGAGCATGTATTCTAATGATGAATTCACTCCTTTTTTTTTACACAGAACCAATTTCTAATACATAAATGCACTTCACTAAGGGGAACTACGTCTCTAGCCTAACCCACTGAAAGAGAATTAAAAAACTTCTCCAGCGACATCACAGAATTTCAGAACTGGAAATAGCTTGCTAATGGTCACAGAGCATTAAAGGTGTAGGACTGGAAGGAGAACTTGTTTAGTTCATTTAGTCTACCAGGGGTAATTGTTATTCAGTTATTTCAGTCATAACCCCATTGAGAGTTTTCCTGGCAAAGATACTAGAGTAGTTTGCCGTTTTCTCTAGCTCTGTTGGCAGTTGAGGAATATGAGGACAGATCTGAGTTTAGGTGTCCTGGCTTCTTTCCTGATATTCTAGCCACTGTGCCATGAAGCTGCCCACATTGTACCACATTAATGGCACAGTAGATAGAATATACCCAATGGATATATTGTTGAAGAATGGAAGTTGCTGGAAAAGGGGTTAATTCTATATGATGACATTCAGAGGAACAACTGGTAAACCTGATTTTCAGTCCCAACCCTGAAGTTCAACCCAGCTTGACCCTACCCAGCTGAATTCAGTCTAATCTATTCCACTACAATTTAACTCAATATAGTCTAAACGACTCCATTCCAGTCTAATTCATCCCAATCTGATACAATTCAAGAAGTTTCTCAAGCACATACAATATGCAGGGCATTGTGTTGCTAGCTAGTAATTTAAAAAACTCCTCTTTCTTAGAGGAGTTGACATTCCACTGGGGGAGTATGGGGAAAAGATGAGTTAATTAGTGAATAAAAATATTAATCTGAGCATTTAATCATATTTAATATATTTTTCTTATTATCTTAAGGGACAGAGTACCAACAACTAGGGAATTGGGAAAATTTCCTCTGACATGAACATGAGCTGAACCTTGATTGAAGTTAAGGATTCTAAGATAGAGGTGAAGAGGGTGAGTCTTCCAAGGATGGGATTGTCACCTGGCAAAACCATAAATCCAGCAGTAAATACTGAGTTCAAGTAGTCCAGTTGTCCAATAGGAATGCTGGGGTCAGACATCTTCAAAGGATCTTCACAGAAGAATTTGATGAGTCCTTTAACACTTAAGGCAATAGATCCTTTTATTTTGTATATTTAATAGAAGACTTGCATAATTGGTCCTGAAATCAAGTTTTCAAGTCTTTCCACTTAACATCTCGTTGTTCTAGGCATCTCTCAAAGACTTTTAAGTTTCAGAGAAAATGGCAGCCTTTACTGTAGAGGGAATTTCCTTACATGGAGCTTTTTTCTTTTTTAACATCAGTGAAGTCAGAAAATCCCTATCCTAATGGGAGGTTGAACTGGATGAAACTTGGAGAGGAAGGGAGGGACAAGAGAAGGACCAAGGGATCTCAAAGGCCCTGAGACTTATACCTTCAGAATAGGGCAACTGGCTAAACCACATTAGGTCAAGACTGACACCTCCAGAACAGGGTTAAGAAAGGGCTAAACAGAGGAATATTGTCAGAGAACCTTGGCATAATCTTTAAGTCATGGAAGGGGGAGGGAATCTACAGTTATCTCTCAAGAGGCTTCTTCCAGGACTTGGCAGGTCATTAAACCAGGCTCTTCTAAATTCATCTTCATTCCATGTAAACCTTAGTGCAGCTCAAATATTTGAGTGCTGGCTTCCTACTCTCATGAGTTTCCTGAGCTAGAAAATTGGAGTTTTTTTTTAAGTCTAGAAGCTTCTAGGAATAGGAGAGTCAGATAGGGATGTTCCAGAGGAGGGCAAAAATAAAAGGGGTTCCAGACAGAGTGGTGGTCAGGGCTTCATCATAGATAATTTGTTAGATGGATAAACCTGATGAATGTTTGTCTCTCATCCTTTAAGAGGACTATGACATCAGGAAGGTGATGCCATGACAAGCAAGTGAATAGAATTTGAATGAGGGGGTACTGTGCTAAGACATCAACCTCACTTTCTCCTCCAGAGCCATCTGGGTCCAGTGGCCAGATATGAATTAGAACAACTGGAGATGGTCCTGGATTTGAAGCAATCAGGGTTAAGTGACTTGCCCTATTCACATAGCTGTTGAGAATCAAGTATCTAGGATTGGATTTGAACTTAAGTCTTCATGACTCCAAGACTGGTGCTCTATCCACTGCAGCACCACTGCAGTGGTCAGACTTGAGTTTTATTTAGAGAGATTGCCTTGGCAGCAAATGCAGCATGGACGGGAGAGGGGCTGAAGAGAGGTGGCGAAAGCAGTAGCTGATGGAGTAGAGTGAGATGAAGAGAAAGGATGAAGAAGTCTCCAGTTTGCATTAAGCAGGTGGCATCTGCAATAGTGTTTGATGATTATCATTTGATTGAAAACGTAAAACAGCTTAAACTGTTTAATACTCCCAAGAGTTTGCTGTTGACCGTATAAATCAAGGTTAACTGCTACCTTTTTTAAAGGTTATTCCTCAAAGTGACGCCATTGCTGGCTCCTATCCCAAACTCCTCTAGTTTTAAGAGTGGAGACCAATAAACTGGGGGTCTTCAGCCTCACCAGAAAACTATGAATGTACACCATTCAAGAAACAAATGTTGGCTGTTTTTGCTACGGTCCCTACCGAGGGTTCAGAAGGTCAGACATGACCACAATTTCTCTCCTGTTATTTTAGGGCTCTCTTGTGTTTGGCTTGGCCTCATAGACATGGCATTTGGTTTCACTTATTTTTCCGAGGGTTTGGGCTTTTCAGAGCCAAAGAGACACATTTCCAAAAAAGAAATTCAGCAAACACAACTTCCCGAAAAGTCAAGTCTTCTGCTCTGCTGGAGCCTGGAGAATCATTGGAAAGAAACAGGAGGTCCTATTTATTTCTATGACCTGCTGCCTTGACTAGAGAGACACGGAGGGCAGCAGGCCAGCCTGCATTGCTGTGTGGCTACCCCTGGGTATCCAGGCAGCTAAATAGCCTTTGGCACATCTGTAGTCTGAGCCCTAAGGAATGGCCTCCATTATTGAAATGCAATTCATCAGACCAGGGAGGCTGGTAAAAGCAAAGAAGGAAGGTGGAGTTCTTTGCTCCCTTGATTAAATGTTTACTAATAGAGTCTTGGTCAGAGCTTGTTATTTTAAATTGCAAGATGGTGCCATTTGCCTATTGCTGTTGATTTTGGGGAAAAGAAATAGACCGCTCTAGGTTGTATGGGGAATCTCTGACTGGAAAATCTGAAATGATTATGTAAAAACATGATTACAATCAGCATAATGAGAGTGAAACTAAAGAAAAGGCCCCAAAGTCAAGGTTCTCTCTTTTAAAAAAGAATCATATATTTGTTCAACCATTCCCCTATGAATGGACAATCCCTTAATTTCCGGACCTCTGTCACTCCAAAAAGAGCTCCTATGAAAGTTTTCTTTTTTCTTTTCTTTTTTTTAATCTCTTGGGAATCGAGACCTAGAAGTGGTATCACTTGGGGCATGTTTCAAATGAGTTTTGATATCACCACATCAAGGTCTACAAAGAATTCCCTTGGTAATTTGGTGGTATTGTCATTTTTTTTTATTATATTGGCACAAATTGTTCATGAGAATTGAGATTTCTCTGTTTAAATTGTTCTTTAAGGAGCACTTTGTAATTGACTTTATATATTTGTTGTGCTCTTCAGGTCAATCCCCAGATATCATATACACTTTATAGTTAGTTGAGATGGAATTTCCTTTTCTGCTACTGCTTCCTATTCTTTATTATTGTTATATAGAAATGCTGTTGATTTGTGAAGATTGATTTTCTAGCCCATAACTTCGTTGAAGTTAGTGTTTTAATTAGTAACTTTGTTGATTCCTTAGGATTTTCCAAGTAAGCCATCATATTGTCAGCAAATGAACAGTTTTATCTCCTCTTTACAAATCTTTTTTTTCCTTTAATTTCTTTCTCTTCTCTTATTGTCTTTTTTAACATTTCTAGGACCATGTCAAATAACAATTGAGAGAGTAGGCATTCTTGCTTCACTCTCTATATTTATTTGAAAGGTTCTAGGGTTAACTCCAAAGCTATAATGAGGGCTTTTGGTTTTAGACATATGCATTTTTATGACATTTTTAAAATAGTGCCTCTCTTCCTATTCTTTGTAGGGTTTTTAAGCATAAATGACTGTTTTACTTTGTCAAAGGCTTTTTCTGCATCCATTGAGATGATCATATGGTTTGGGATGTTTTGGTTTCTAATATGATTAGCTATTTTGCCCTGGGTCAAGTTTTAATCAAAAGGAAGTCAATTAAAGCTTATGACTTATGAATTTGAATTGTGTGTCCTAATGTATCAAGTATTGTTTATCCTAAAAATCAGTAAATTTGGGGTATGTCTGTTACTGAAGGGGGAAAAAACATTGGAGAGCAGTTCTGGGTGAAAGTCCTGGCTTTGCCACCATCTCTCTGGCAAGTTTGATTTTGTAATCGTTCTTATGCTGACAGGAAAGGTCAGAATAAATGGAGAAGAGACAGTTCTTAAGTTCAAAGAACTTCCTTTTGGCCTAGATAAGCTCTCCATATTGGCAGTGTGTTTAGAAGCATACAAGATGACTTTGTGGCAGATGAGTGTATGTGGGGGGAATACAGCTGTTTATCCCAAGTATGAACAAGTTTTGAATCTAACTACTCTATACATTTTATGCATTTCAGAATATTGTGGCAGCACGTGGCCTTTTTTTTTTTTACCACACTGATTATAAATTTTGACTAATGCATAACCACCACCATAGAAAAATGTCTGGTAGCCAGGACAGTGGGCCAAAAACCTACATTCTTGAGTTCTAGTCCCAGTTACATACCCTGGCACTCTGGGTGGCCCTTGGGGGAGTGATACAACTTGTCCATGACTTAGTTTTCCCACCTATAAAATGGGTATAATAATATCTCCCTCAGAGGCATACTGAAGAGCTTAATTAGTATGAAGATATTTTAAATCTCTCCTGTAGACTGAAGCTCCAAGGGCCACCCAGGTTTCAGCCCTGTGGTAAAGCCTCCTCAGCTTGGCTTGGAGTGAGACAAGAGCACTGCTAAACCCTTGGTTGGGCTCCAAACCCTCTTGCCGTCTACTCTTTGCTGAGCTCTTTGCCAGATCTCTAGTTAACATACAGTAACACTGGGAGTCAGTTACCATAAATGCTATGTAGCTGACAGGGAAATGATACCATTTATTATAAAAGTTGGGTTTTCTTATAAAGCATATTCAGCTAATAGAAAACAGCAAAAGTCATTTGATATGCTCATAGTCTAATAAGGAGAAGACAGCTTCACCCAGGACACTTTTTTTTTTTTTTAGGTTTTTGCAAGGCAAATGGGGTTAAGTGGCTTGCCCAAGGCCACACAGCTAGGTAATTATTAAATGTCTGAGACCGGATTTGAACCCAGGTGTTCCTGACTCCAGGGCGGGTGCTTTATCCACTGAGCCACCTAGCTGCCCCCCCACCCCCACCCCAGTACACTTTTTTTAACAGAGTACCAATGCCCCTTAAGACCAGAGATCATAGTTCCTATTCCCTGGAACACATTTCTGGGTGCTTTCAATAGAAAACTCTTTGTAGTTTTGCATTTACATGAAAGACAGGGAAGATATTGTTCATCATCATCATTGATCCATATGCTAAGTGCTTTCTTCTACTATGGAGCTGAAAATACCTATTATTATCATCTTGTTCTCATCTTTATTTTCTTCCTCCTCCTCTTCCTCTTCTTCCTCATCATTCTGGATCTGTGATTTCTTCCTTTACCAATTTAGATTGTTAATTTTCCAGTGAACATGAGCAAGTCTGTAATTTTATGTTCTAGGAGAATTATCCGAAGTCTTGAGACATTAAATAATTTGCCCAGGGCTATATAATCCATATTTCTTAGAATCTGAACTTGAACCCAAGTCTTCCTGACTTCAAGGCTGACTTTTTAAAATCGTTATGTCATGACTACTAAGCCCACATATCATTAGAACCACTATCTGTGCAAGAAGACTGAGGCCCATAGAGATTAAATAATTCTTTCATGGCCACACAGTAAAAGCTAGAATCAGATCCCAGCTCTTCTGACCCCCATGTTGAGTACTATTCCCATGATGCCCTGATGCCTCAAATATTCAAATATTTTCAAATCAAATATTCTGGTTAGTATATAATTATTGTTTATTTCAGATCCAGATTACTAATTTCTAAAGTATGAGACTATAAAGTAGCCTGTGGCTTAGAACCCTAAACTCTGGGTTTCTATAGACTGACTTCAATTTTCGGGGGATACCCCCATATCATTCTCTTTGAATCACTTTTTTTCCTACCCAAAGGGACTTTTCCCTTACAGGCTCAGAAAATGACTCATTTCTAGACCTCTGTACAAATTTTTCTTCTGGAGTCAGTCTCATTTCCCCCCCAAGAACCCCTAATTCTCCAAACTCAAAGCACCCTCTAAGCATTTAGAGTTGATTAGAAGTCAATCTTTCAGTGTCCAACCTGCACAGTATGAATAATTCTTGATAGAAGATTAGGTCATGGTAGGCTTCTAGGTGATGAAGTAACAGGTTCCTGGTTATATAACAGTGAATGGCTGAGATAGAATTTGAATCCAGGTTTTCAGAGTCTAAAACCAATGCTGTTTCTCCTAGACCTTCCTGCCTTTAATATTCCAATACTTCCAATCCAATGTTAGTACATAATTAATGTTTATCTCATACTTAGATTACTCATCTTTGAAGAATGTATAATAAAATTCATTTAGAACTGGAAACTTTAATGAATCTAATTTAAGCTTTCTAAAGATTCAGAAAACATTTCGTAATCCAGTTATGCCCTCAAGTTTATATTATGGACAACAATTATATAAATATATATGTGCATTGTCTATATGGATGTATGGATGCATAATTATGATTATAATATTCTATATTGTATATATAAAACACATTTAGTATATAGTTTTATATGTTATATATGCTATATAATATAATGTATTGTCTTTACTATGTATAGTATACAATAATTTTATATATAATATATAATACAATAATATATAATATACAATAAATTTATATTTAATATATAATACATATATAATTTATATATGTATAATACAATAACACTGTATATAATATACAATAATTTTATATATAATTATATGCAATTATACAAAATATTGTATTATACACAAAATGTATTCTATATATAATATACACATATGTATTCATGTATATCTAGACGTGTATATCTAGACATACATACAAATATATAGTAGCTGAATAGAGGTGCTAGCTAATCAAGATTTCCATTTGAAACTATAAATGTTAATAATTTATCAAGTAAAAGTCATTTTTATAAGATGCTTACAACAGGGAAAACTACTTGGCCCAGAGACCTGGGATAATCCCTAGCCTCCCACACGTTTACTGCCTGGACAACCTGGAGCAAAGTGCTTTGCTTCTCTTGCCCACAGTTTCTTTATCTGGATGACAGGACTACTGAGAGCCTTCCAACTCTAAATCTAGACTCATTAGAGTCTATAAATGTGGACATTCTTGTTCCTCTAAGAAGGCAGCATGGCACTTCCAGACTTGAAATAACCCTTGAACTGGAGTTGAATTCTGCCAGTTTTGCCACTTACTGATCATGTAGCCATAAACAATCACCTCATGTTTCTAAGCCTCAGTTTTTTCCTCTGTCAAATGGGGAGAACAATAAACTCTCCTTATCTATTTTAGAAAGTAGGTAAGAGTAAAACACACTGTAAATTAAAATCACTATATAAAGGCCAGTTATTGTCTTTATCTGACTTGATTACTAGCTGTGATTTGTGGCCTCTTTACAGTCTAACCAATGTGACTATTGGGAAATCAATTTTACTTGAGGACTTGTAGGAGGGAGTGGTGGCCACTAGAATCTGCTACTCTGAGGACCTTTATGTCAGTTTTCTCAATCACTTTATCCTTTGGATCTGGGTCTCCATCCCTGCCCCCCAATATAATCTATTCTTCCATGATCAGATTATTGATGTGTAAACAATTTAAGAGAGATCCAAGCTGGAGGATTCATGATAAAATTTCAATTTATTGAATTTTACCTGGAAGGGATCTTTTATTTTTGTTTCAGTTCTTTCAATCCTGTCCAACTCATCATGACCCCTTGTTTTCATGGCAAAGATACTGAAATGGTTCCATTTTCTGACTTATTTTATAGATTAGGAAACTGAGGCAAACAGGATTAAGTGATTTGCCCAGGATCACATAGCAAGTAAATCTCTGAGGTCAGATAATGAGCTCAGGAAAATAAGTCTTTTTGACTTCAGTCTTGGAATTCCATTTACTGTGCCACCTAGTTGCCCTAGTAATGACATATCAGTTAACAAGCATATATGAATTGCCTATTTTGTGTCAGAAACTGGGTTCTAAGGGCTGGGGGGATATGAAAAGAGGCAAAAAAAACAGTTTCTGCCTTCAAGGAGCTTCCAATCTAAAAGGGGAGACACCATGCAAGCAAATGAATACCACAGAAGTTATATGCAAGATAAGTCAAAAGTATTTAATAAAGAAAAAATACTGGAATTAAGAAAGGATGAGGAATGCTTCTGATAGCTGTAAGTTTGGTTGTGACTTGAAAGAAGCTAGGGAGATTGATAGTTGGAATAGAGATGGCAAAGCATTCCAGGCAATGGGCTTTAGAGATTTGAAAGCTCATGTACTTCAAATCTCTTCTTTCACAAAGGAGGAGTCTGAAGCTCAGAGAAGAAAAGTTTTAAAATATGTTTCCTTTCACTCTAATGTTTTGCTGTAATTAGAAAATTTGGATAGTATCTTCTGAACCCTTCATGTTGCCATACCTGTGTTGATAGTCCTAGGTCTCTGGCAATCAGTGGTAACACCATCCTAAGAATACTTTTGAGGCTTTCTTTCTTGAATTAATTCTTTTTTTTTTTTTAAATTTATTTATTTTGAATTTTATAATTTTCCCCCTAATCTCACTCCCCCCCCTTACAGAAGGAAGTCTGTCAGTCTTTACATTGTTTCCCTGGTATACATTGATCTAAGTTGAATGTGATGAGAGAGAAATCATATCCTTAAGGAAGAAAAATAAAGTATAAGAGATGACAAAATTACCTAATAAGATAACAATTTTTTTAAAAAAATTAAAGGTAATAGTCTTTGCTCTTTGTTCAAACTCCATATTGAATTAATTCTTTACATGATCTTGATTTCTTCTTTACTTCTTTCTCATAAAAATAAAAGGACATTTATACAACTTCATAACCTTCAGATCAGTGTAATTTGGTTATTTTTTGAAGAGGTAATGACAAAGTCAAAGGCAGAAGTAACTTTGTCCTAAGGTATTTTCTTGCCTTCAATAAAAATATTCTCTGATGCTGTCTTTCATGGTACCGTTAGTATTTTTAAAATAAACTTTCAGAATACTCTTTTATTTCAGCAGTAATAACCCTTCAAACTAATTAACTTCGATCCATTCTCCATTCCATTGATGTGAATTTTTTAGAAACATAGATCTCGTAGCTCCACAGCATTACTTTTAGAGATATAAATTGAGGACAAAAGATTCAAGTTGACTTCAGGTCATACAACTAGTTAGTAGCAAAGATGGGACTGAAGCTCAAACATAGCTTCACTCCACAACTCTTTCTATTGAATTCCATTAATATGTGGAAACAAAGCATTGATTAAAGAAGGGAAATAAAGTATTCAGTAGAGATTTGTGACTGGAAAGAAGGAGTGCTGACCACAAGGAAAGAGTGAGAGATGACCAATGATCAGCCAGTAGACTCCATTGACTTCTATACATCAAGAGATCTTGTGGAAAGCTCACCATGTTGGGTATACCTGCCTCTAGTGGGAAGATTTCTAGGAAGTTATGGACAAGAATTGCAGTGAATAAGGAGGCAGATGAGATGTGATCAAGACCTTTTGGAGGCAGTATTCTGTCAATGAAGTCTCAGAGCTATCAACATCAAAGCTGAAAGACCAGCTTCCACTGGAGACAGGAAAGCATAGGAGAAAGACTTGGAATCAGAGGGCACTAGTTCAAAAATAGCTCTGCAACTTACCACCTGTGTGGTCTTGGGCAAGTCATAACTTCTTTAGGTCTCAGTTTCCATATACATAAAATGGCTTCGATGAGGATTAGATGAAACCCATCTCACCCTCCCCAGTCAGAGAAACTGGTTAGGAAGGATGAGGTGGGTTTCTAATCTTAGGAGATGAGTCCTTCAGTCTCTGAATTATTTGAATGTTGCTGACAAAGGGCTGGCATAAGACTGTAAAATTCGTCATGGAGGTCATTACTTTCGTGCTCTAATTAATTCCAGTTTTGTCCTGTATGGGTGTGTGTTTGTAGGGTGCATAGGTGATTATGTCTGTGGTTGGGGTGAGGGGTGGAGATACATCCCAGAGTTATTGGCCACCATTCTGTGGATATGTTGGCTTCAGTTTGCTAAGCCAATGGCAACATTTCTTTTCCTTCCCTAGGAAACCTGGGGAATGGATTAGGAGGGGTCCCCTAATGGCTATGTGTCTTTTTACTAGACATAACCTCATGCACAGTAGGAGGAAGTGGTTTGTGGCTCTGCTCTAGGTTGCAGAGAAAGAATAAATCTATGGTTCAGAGGAGATCCTGGGTGGCCCATTCCACATCTGAGCTTTGCTTTTGACTCAACTGGAGCTACTGTGAAGAGAGCACTGGGCTTAGGAGCTGGAGGATCTGAGTTCAAATTCAGCCTCAGACACTTTCTAGCTGTGTGATCCTGGGCAAGTCGCTTTGTCTCTACTCTACTTCCCCAACTGTCAAATGAGGACAATAACTTCTACCTTCCAAGATCATTGTGAAGATTAAATGAGATATTTGTCAAGTACTTAGCATAGTGTTTGCCTGACATAGAGTAGGTATTATGTGTCTCTTATATGCTTAACAATAAATATGTTTCTTTCCTCCTTCTCTCTCCCTTCTTTCCTTCCTTCCTTCTTTTTTTCCTTCTTTCCTTCTTTTTTCTTTCCTTTCTCTTTTTTCTTTCATTCTCTTTTCCTTTCTCTCTCTCTCTCTCCCCTTTTTTTTCTTTCCTTGGAGCATAGGTTACCCCCCACTATTTAAATAAAGCTATAGATGACAACTTACCAAGCAGACTATAAAATAGATTCTTGTCCAGGTACAGGTTGGAATTAGATGGTCTCCAAAAACCCTTCCAGATTGGAGAAGGAAAAGAACAGAGGGAGGGAGACCAGTCAGAAACTATGAAAATAAGTGCAGGATCCAAACTGGAAATTAATGACATGGTTTCAGAAAATATAGATCCTCTAAGGAATTAGCATTAACAAAATAGCAAAGCTAGATGAAGTCTCAAAGATTACCCAGACCAATTATTATTTGCTTTATTCTCCAGGATTGTAACTAAGACAGGCTAATAGCTGGGAAGGGATTGTAATGCGTATAATAATGCATATGGGAAAATCTGTATATTATGATGCAAAGAGAAAAGGCTTCAGGGTCAGAAGATCTAGTTTCTAATTGTAGTTGTATTACTCACTACCTCATGACCGTAGGCAAGTTCATTAAACTTTTCTGGGTCTTGTTTTCCACATCTATAAAGGGAGAGGCTTGGATTATATATCTCTCTAAATTCCTTTCCACCTCTCCTATAATCCTATGAGCCTACCTTTAAAGAGACCATTCTAATCATTTGCATGGCAAAATCCTAAAGACTGCCTTTTTGACAACCAGCCCCAATTTTTTAGCAGCTTCTTCTCTATGCCTCTGACTCTTGTGTTCCTGTGCTTAAGGTGGAGCTTAGAGAAGAAATCCTTTATCTTCCCCGGTCCCACCCTGAAGTGGAGGGACCAGAATCTTGGTGGTATAAATGGAAATTAGTAGCTGGGCTTTGTTGTCAGGGGGGTACAGGTCCTGACAAAGGCTAGGGGAGAGATTCACAAACAGGTGTGATGTGTTGATGTTTGCATTTGGCATCTAGAACAAGTTGCTGCCTGAGGGTGTTTGTATTTATCTTTCTAGTCATGCACAGTCCTGTGGGATATAGCACTCCTCTAAAACATCCGTGACTCAGGACCCTGTGAGAGGAAGACTCCACTCCCCCTCCTTACTCTGCCCACACCCACCACTTTCTAAAGAGAATAAGCTCTTACAGAGGACCCAGCAATGACTGATCCACCTCCCAGTAATGTGAAGTGAATGTTGGAGGAGCTGTGGGAAGACAGGCATATTAATTCCCTGTTGATGGAGTTGTGACTGGATCCAACCATTATGGAAAATAATCTGTAACCATGTTAGAAAAGTGACTAAATTGTTCAGAGCATTTGCCCCAGCAATATCACTACTGGGTACATACTCTAAGGAAGTCAGAGACCCAAGAAAAGGTTGCAGTTATGGCAAAATATTCATAGAAATACATTTGCTGATAGCAGATACCCCAAAGTGGGTAGATGCCCATTGATTGGAGAATGATCATGGGATCTGAATGTAATGAAATATGATTGGACCATGTCAAACAATGAATATGAGGAATTAAAGAAACTTGAAAAAACTTCTTTGAAGTCATGCAATGTGAAAGTGTTTAAGAGGTAGTTGGAAGGGGTACTGGAGAGACCACAGGCTTGGAGTCAGGAAGACCTGGGTTCAAATCTAGACTCACTTTACAAGCTGTGAAACACTAGACAATTCAATTAATGACTGTCTGCCTCAATTTCCTTCACTGTAAAATTGAGATAATAATGGCATCTGCCTCTCAGGGTTCATTATAAAGATCAAATGAGATATTTGAAAAGCACTTAGCTTTTCTGATATATCATAATAATAATAGTAATAAATAATAATAAAAGCTTGTTTCCTTCTTGTTTCTGGATGAAGGTGGTTCTTGGAAAATAAAAGAGATAATTAGATGAGGGGTAAGGGAAGGAAGCAAAATGCATCAATAAAAAAATGAATTAAAAAGTCCAATAATATGAGGTTCCTGACCAACTAGAAAGTAACCTGCAAGACAAAATATCATTAGAAATTGAAATGGCTCTTAACAAGATTGATTAAAAAAAATTCTAACACTTCCATTGTTTAAAGAATACTGACCACTTAGAGCCCATACATACTTATCCTAATCATGCTATTGTTTCAAAAAACAGGTGCTTTGATTCTCTTGTGGGAACAGTTTTCAAAGTCCATTGTGAAGAGTGTGACTGGGATGGGGATGGTGTTCATGCCACATGAAGACGGTTGAAGCATCTTATCATGGTTAGGGCAGAGGAGGGAAGACTTGAGTATTTGAAGGTCTGTTTTGTCAAAGAGAGCTTAGATTATTTTGTTTGTTTGATGTTAGAGAGCAGAAATGGTATCGATACTGGGAAGTTGCTTCCCCCCAATTATCAGGCAGCTAAAAGGAAAAATATCTGTTTTTGAATTGAAGTTGCCTTAAAGCAGTACCTTGGTCTAGAGCACCAGGTCTGGAATCAGGAAGACTCATTTTCATGGGTTCAAATCTGGCTTCAGACACTTCCTAGGTGTGTGACCCTGGTCAAGTCACTTAACCTTGTTTGCCTCAGTTTTCTCATCATAAAATGAACAGGAGAAGAAAATGACAAACTACTCTAGCATCTTTGTTAAGAAAACCCTAAATGTGATCACAAACATCTCAATGTTTCATGTCAAATGATTTACCTAAGAACTTAGGAAATATTGCTTTTTTTAGGTCTTCTGGTAGCTGCATGATCATGGGACTATAGATTTAGAAGGGACTATAGAGGTTATCTCCTCCAACCTCCTCATTTCTTAAAGGAAGAAACTAAGATCTGGGTAAAGTGATTTGCCACCAATCATAGGGAGTAAACAGAAGAGCTCCTGTTTGAACTGTTCCTTTAGAATAGAAATTCCATGTTCTTTCCACTATTTGTGAGAACTTCATTTGTGATTCATATGCTGAGGGAACATCTCATTTAGAAAAAGGTTAGCTTAAGTTATTTCTTTGTTTTTTTTTTTTTTTTAGTTTTTTTTGCAAGGCAAATGGGGTTAAGTGGCTTGCCCAAGGCCACACAGCTAGGTCATTATTAAGTGTCTAAGACCGGATTTGAGCCCAGGTACTCCTGACTCCAGGGCCGGTGCTTTAGCCACTGCACCACCTAGTCTCCCCAGCTTAAGTTATTTCATTAAAAAATATTTAATATTTTATTTTTTCTCCAAATACATGGAAAACAATTTTTAGCATTTGCTTTTCAAAATTTTGACTTCTACATTCTCTCCCTCCCTTCCCTCCTCCCTCAATGGGAAGGCTAACAATTTATATCAGTTATACATGTGCTTCGACTAGGTGGTTTCTGAAGTTCCTTCCATCTTCGACGTTCTGTGAATTCTAAGATTTCAAAGAATCAGTTTCCAAGTCTCATTACTTGAGAGTCACACCTAGTCTTTGACCCCAAACAGTCCCTGGCTTGCCTCACTCACTTGGTTCACTGGATTTGTCCCTAAATGACTTCTGACTGTTTCTAAAAATCTACTCCACCCTGAAATAATGAAGATTCTCTGCCTTTGAGATAATTCCAAAAGATGTGCCCAAGCTCGGAAGGCAACTGCCCCAGAAAATTGAAAGCAAGTTCTGAAAAGTGGCAGCATCCCTTGAGTCAATGCAATTCAGTTTTAACTCAGTCATGTCTATTATGGATATGCAACCATAAGCAGGCATGATGTCTGTTCTGTGGGAATTTACATTCTCCTGAGGGAACCTCCCCTCTCCTGATAAGAATATATATCATGTATGTAAAGAGAAAACAAAGTAATTTGAAAGGTGGGGCACAGAACTAGAGGAATCAGTCTTTGACTTCCAGAGGGAAATTGGATGATGGACTTTGGAGAATCTCAAAGATTCTTTCCTTCATGGCTCAATATTTAGCAGAAAAGGTATTAGATTTATTTATTTATTTATTTATTTTTAGTTTTTGCAAGTCAATGTGGTTAAGTGATTTGCCCAAGATCACACAGTTAGGTAATTATTAAGTGTCTGAGATAGGATTTGAAGTCAGGTGCTCCTGACTCCAGGGCCAGTACTCTATCCACTGTATCACCTAGCTGCCCCCATGGAATTAGATTTAAAATCTCAATACCATCATTCCCTTGCTGCTGTCTGGATGATCTTAGACAAGACCCTTGAACTCTCAGGGTCTACTTCCTTCCCTTAAAGGTGAAGGTATTGGACTCATATAAGTAATTTGTAAACCTGGTGTTTACAAATTTGTTTTAAAATTTATTTTGATAAATATATTTCAATATAGTTGCTTTCTTTGTAATCCTATTTTTTATTTTATGTATTTAAAAACTTTTTTTTTCCTAAGAAGGGAAGGGTCTATTGGTTTTACCAGATTGCTAAAAAGATCCAAGGTAATGAGTCAGGAAGACTTGAGTTCAAATTTGACCTCAGACATTTATTAGTTATGTGATCCTGGACAAATCACTTCATCCTGTTTGCCTCAATTTCCTCATCTGTACCTGGAGAAGGAAATGGCAAATCATTCCAGTTGTCAAGAAAACCCCGAATGGGATCATGAAGTTGGACATGACTGAAACAAATGAACAGTAAAGAGACCTGTAGGAAGCTAGAGGCAGTTAGGTGGCTTAGATATAGCATGGGACCTAGAGTCAGGAAGGCCTGAATTCAAACCAACCATAGACACTTGCTAGCATTGTTACCCTGGGCAGCCACTCAATCTTTGGCTGCCACATGTTCCTTAACTGTAAAATGGAGTTAATGCTAGCATTCACTTCCCAGTAAATACGATAATATTTGTACACACTTTGTATGAGTAGTTCTTAAAAAAGATAGTCTTTTTTCTCCTCCTATTATGAGACAAAAAAGATGATAAATGCTTGTGAGTCCAACTATTTCATTTTATTAGGAAATTGAGGCCTCCCCAAGATGATACAATCATTAACGCATAGATTTAGAAATGGAAGGAACCTAAGAGGACATTCAACCCAACCTCCTGTGCCATTAAGGACTACCATTAATGCATAGTCAATGGTAGGGACATTGTCACATCCCCCTAAGACAGCATAAGCTTCTTCAGGACAAGCATTGTTTTTTTTTTTAATTTTTTTTTAAAATTTTTCTTGTCTGTCTATCTCCTGCATCTAGTGAAGGGCCTGGTACATTAAATTGGATGCTTTAACAAATGCTCACTGAATCAAATTTGTTAATTAAATAGCAGCCACATTGTTGGATGTTCTATAATTCTGTCATTCCGCAGTACCTCATCCCTTCTATGGTACCCTATACTGGTAGAATGTAAACTTTGTGAGGGCAGGGACCTTTCTCATCCCTGCCACCTAGGAAGTAAAGAAGGTCCAACCAAGACCCTTCTTAACTAATTCTCCTCCTCTCCTGGAAAATGACATCAGAGCTCATAGGAGAGGCCAGTCAGGGAAGAGTTGGACTGGTGGGCATTTTGTTAGCTGCCAAATGATCACATTTTGTTGGGATGACCCTTCTCCAGCAGCCCTGCCCCCTCCTCGCTTGCACACTCATATCCACATCTGTGCAGCAGCTGCAGCCCAGGGATCCCAGGGGCCCCTGCTAATTTGTAGAATTACAGGGATTGTGCCTGGCAATGAAGCGGCCCTGTTAGTGCTGCTCATGTTAAAAAATTCTCAACTTGATGCCTTCCACATGCTTTTGCTTTATTTTCTTCCTCCTGGGGCTAAGTCCCTAATTAACTCTTTGGAGGAATTTGACCCCACCCAATGTAGTCTTAATGTTATGATTTGAGGGAAGATGAGTACTGCTCTGTGTGTGTGTGTGTGAGTGTGTGTGTGTGTGTGTGTGTGTGTGTGTGTGTATGTGTGTGTGTTTATGTGTGATGGAGATGATGATGATGCTAACAACAAATCATAAGCAAATTCTGTTTTCTTGCTCTTTTTCTTCAATTTTTAGTTTTTTTTAAAATATAAATGTGTTGATACTGTGTTTAACCATTGCTGTTTTTTCCCAACCTCATTCCTCCCTCCTACCCACCTAAACTAAACAATATAAATAGAAGTAACCTTCCTTTGTACAAAAAATTTATGCTTAAGCAAAAGAAATAACCACATTGACTGCGTTTGTTGATATGGAACCCTGTAGTCAACTCCACTTTATTTAAAAGTGGGATTCCTGGTTTTTTTTTTTTTTTTTCAGAAAAATCTAAGAATGTATAACTGGAAAGAATCTTACAAGTTCTCTGGTCCAAACTTCCCTATTTTAAAGCAGAAGAAAACTGAGACCCACAGAAGGTCAATGACTTGACCTAGGGTCTATAGACACTGAGTGGTAAAACTAAATCTGGAACCCACCTTCCACTTAATGTTCTTTGCACTATTCATCTCCACCCATTTCTTATTGGGGGGTAAAAACTCTTTTTGGGGGGGTCAGCATAGTGATATTTTTATCAAAACTTCGTTGCCAATGGAAGCTGAGTCCTGGAGGTGGCCAAGGTAGGGATCTACAAATTTGTATGCTCTGTGGATGTTTGGAGAGAACCGCCTCACCATTCTACTGCTTGGTGGAGTTTATCTTTTGTTTTGAAAGACATAATGACAAATAATGACCTGTCATCTGTAGGGAATAAAAGAGACTGAAGAGTTGAAAGTGGCCTTAAAGTTTGAATCCTGCATGACTGGGAAAAAGATAATGTCTGCTGCAAATTGATTCAGCCTGGTACAGTGCCAATAGCAGTGAATTTGGAGTCAGGAGACCTGAACTTGAATCTTTTGTTACTTAAGCCCTAAATCAATCTATCAATCAGAAAATATTTATTAAAAGTGTGTGGCATTGCCCTAGGTCCTACTGGTATAAAGGCAAAAAATAGATAAGGAGATAGGATATGTAATTACTATTTAAATACTAGTTATCGATATTTTTATTACCTCAACCTGAAAGATAAATTTATTCAACACTATCACAATCAAGTGATCATTTTTGAACTTCCCTGGGATGAATTGTTAGAAAGTTATTTCTTATATTGTGTTGTTTTCTTTATTTTTCTTTCTTCTTTCTATTCAAATCATATTACAATGAATTGATGTGAATCCAATTAATTGAAGGATAATTTTGTTTCTGGTTATCTGAGGCTTTGATGGAATTTCCTGTATCTGTCTCCTTCCCCCATCATCAGTGTCTAGCAAAGCTCATCCAAAATTGACCCTCCTTGTCTTGCTAAGAAAGAGGGGGCAGCTAGGTGGTGCAGTGGATAGAACACCAGCCCTGGAGTCAGGAGGACATGGGTTCAAATCTAGCCTCAGACACTTAATAATTACCTAGCTGTGTGACCTTGGGCAAGTCGCTTAAACCCATTGCCTTGCAAAAAACAGAAAAAGAAAGAAAGAAATAAACCAGAAGAGAAAACAGTTCTCTGGATCAGATTGTAGCATGGCAGACCACCAGGCCTCCCCAATGTTTGGGTCTCTATTTATGAATATTAGTTATATTAATTGAGTCTCTGCCTAAGTTGTGAGGGTAGAATAAGACCTGTGAAGTTGAAAGCTTTGTTTCATTTTGGCGAAGGGTTTGGAGAAGAAATATTATGGAAATTTGAATGGTTGAAATGGGCAAGTCAAAGGATATTGAGTCAGCACCAGCTAGGACCCAACCAACTAACCAACCACACAATTTTAAATCCAGTATTCATGGACATAGAAATCACTAAACTCACACAATCCCCAAAACCCAACCCCTCAGTGTTTTGTATCTTTGTATTGGAAGGCCTCTATCTTTGAAGCATGTTGGTTTTTTTTTTTTTTTTTAGTCTAGCCTTAGCTGAAACAGAATCAACTCTGTTACAGAGAAAATTCTTAATCAGGGATGATTTGTGTTAGAGACTTCTGTGGTCCCTTTCAACAAAGTGATGCTGTTTTACCATGATTCTAAGCTATATAGTTTCCAGAGAGCTCCCTGATATAAAGTAATAATGCCCTCCTGGAAAGAACACAAGGATGGACCTACTTCTAACTCTTATCTATGTGACCAGAAGCCTCCGAGCCTCAGTTTTCTCAGCTGTAAAATGGGGGATAATGATCAGTAGTCCTAAGAATACATTTTTAGGATAGACACCATGTTTCCACATTGGTGAAAACTTTGCTTATTGGAAGAAATTCATCAGACTAAACCATCAAGAGGGTTGTGTTTGGGCTGGTGATGTCCCCTTTGTTGGACAAGTGCTCTAACATCAACCCTAGTTTTTTAAAAATTTTTTAAAACATTTTATTTGTTTTCCAATTATATACAATAGTAAATTGTACCCATCATTTTTTTCAAGGGACTGAGTTCTACAATTCCCCCCCCCCTTCCCTTCCCTTCCCCCCCCCCAAGGCTGTCTGACAGTCTCTACATTGTTTCCATGCCATACATTGATGTAAATTGAATGTTATAAGTGTAAACATAAGAATAAACATAAACCCCCTCCCCCTAAGAAAATGGGAAACCTCAAGAATAGAGAAAGAGAAAAAAAATTGTACTTCAGTCTATGTTCAGATTTCAATGGCTCTGTCTCTGGGGTGAGTTCCTTTCTTTATCATAAGTCCCCCAGAGAAGTTGCTTCTATACTTTCCCCACAATTGCTATCACTAGCTGTACCTCCACTCTATTTCTCCCCACTCTCATTCTATTCTATTTTATTCTCTCTCTCCTTTCATCCTGTCCAAAAGCATGTTGCATCTGAGTACCCTCTCCCTTGATCTTCCCTCTCTTCTATCACCTATTCCCCTCTTCCCTCCCCCCATTTCCCCTCATCCTGTCCCTTTCCTCCCATCCTTCTCCAGGGCAAGACAGATTTTCTCACCCCATTAAGTGTGTATATGTCATTTCCTCCCTGAGCCATTTCTGATGAGAATGAAGGCTCAATCGTTCTCCCTTGCCTTCTCCACCCCCACGCCATTGAAAAAGCTTTTTTTTTTAACTCTTATGTGAAATTTCTCAGCTTCTTCTTCATCTCCTTTTTCCTTCCTTCCAGTACTTTCCCCCATCGCCCATTGACTCCATCCCTTTACCACATCATACCATTATATTCCACTCCTTCCTGTGTCCTGTCTATAGATGCTCCTTCTAACAGCTCTTATAAATGAGAAAGTTCATTTGAGTTATCAATATCTTCTTCCCATGCAGGAATACAAACAGTTCAACACCATCAAGTTTCTCATAGTTAGTCCCTCTCTTCCATTCCCTCTGTGGTTCACCAGAGTCCTGTACTTGGAGATCAAACTTTCTGTTCAGCTCTGGTTGTCTCGTTAGTCCCCTGTTTCATTGAAAATCCATCTTTTCCCCTGAAAGAGGATGTTCAGTTTTGCTGGGTGATTGATTCTCGGTTGTAAACCAAGGTCTTTTGCCTTCTGGAATATCATATTCCAATCCCTACGAGCCCTTAATGTAGATGCTGCCAGATCCTGTGTGATCCTGACTATGGAGCCTGGGTAGTTGAATTGTCTGTTTCTGGCAGCTTTTAGAATTTTCTCTTTGATTTGGGAGTTTGGGAATTTGGCTATAGTATTCCTGGAAGTTTTTCTTTTGGGATCCCTTTCAGGGGGTGACTGGTGAATTCTCTCAATTTCTATTTTACCCTCAGCTTCTAGGATCTCAGGGCAATTTTTCTGTATTATTTCTTGAAAAATGAAGTTTAGGCTCTTTTCCTGGTTGTGGCTTTCAGATAGCCCAATAATTTTCAAATTATTTCTTCTGGATCTGTTTTCAAGGTCAGTTGTTTTTCCAGTGAGATTATTTCACATTTTCTTCTAATTTTTGGCTTTTTTCTTGCAAAGTTATCAACTTCCTTTAGTTTCATTTTGCATTTGAAGAAGTTACTTTCTTCAGAGAGCTTTTTTATCTCCTTTTCCAGCTAACCAATTCTGCTTTTTAAGGCATTCTTCTCCTCATTTGCCTTTTTGGTTTGCTTTTTCCATTAGGCCTAAACTGGTTTTTAACATATTATTTTCTTCAATTTTTTTGTATTTCTTTTACCAAGCTTTTGATTTGGTTTTCATGATTTTTCCGCATTGCTCTCATTTCTCCTCCCAATTTTGCTCCACCTCCCTGAATTGCTTTTCAAAGTCTTTTTTGAGCTCATCCACAGTCTGAGACCATTTTCTATTTCTCTTGGAGGTTTTAGATACAGAAGCTTCGATTTTGTCATCATCAGAGTATGTGTTTTGAACTTCCATAGGACTGAAGTAATTCTCTATGGTCAGATCCTTCTTTTTCTGTTGTTTTACTCAGTTCCTCAGCCCTAGGCTAATTTATAGCACTTCCAAGGCTTTGGGGCTGGTTTTTTTTTGGGGGGGCACACCCCACTTGGACCTTTTTTCTTCCAAGGTTTTAAGTTCTCTAGCCTTTGCTTTAATATGTAGATGACTGCAGCACTGCCCTCTGCCCTGGAGCTATAAGGCAGGATCCAGCTATCTTAGTAAGGAAGCCTAAACTGCACCCTGAGTCTGAGTGACAGCAGAGTCCTACCCCAGGGCGAGCAGAGAGAGGTCTGCAGATTTCCCTTACCTTCTCTGGAGGTACAGGATGCTTTCTCCCGATTCTTGCTGCAGGTTCTTTGGTTGGTGTTCTTCGCTCCACACTCACCCAGGTGCAGCAGAGTTCTCTCCTCTCCCCTCCCCTTCAAGCTGTTGCTGGTGATCTCTGGGCTGGGATGGACTGGGCTTTGCTGAGCTGTGCTGGGCTGCACAGTGGCTTTTTTTTCCCACCCCAGGTCCTGGTGAAGCACACCTTTCCTGTGGAGGTTCTAAGTTATCTTGGACTGGGAAAATGTATCACTCAGTCTTTCTGTGGGTTTTGCCCCTCTAAATTTTGGCTAGAGCCCTCATTTGTTTGTTTTTTGGGGGGTCGAAGTTATTGGGGAATTCTGCCTTCATGCAGCCATCTTGGCTCTGCCCCCCCCCATCAACCCTAGTTTTAAAGAAATGATTGAAAGTCTTGTGTGGGGTGGTGAGAAGGAGTGGGATGAGGGTTTGTAATAGCTGACAGACATGAATATAACCAGGAGACCAAAGGAAAGATTGAGGCCACATGAAGTCCCAGTTGATAGAGCAGATGAAGCTCTACTAGCTAGATTAGCATGTGATGGATGGAGAGATGGCAGAGATACAGGCGTTAGATGTGGGTGAATAAATTCAGCCTGGACATATGGAAACTCCAGTATCTTAAATGGACATTGCTTTCTAGCTGGTGCTCTGAAAATTAGAAGGAAATGATTAAACTGAAGTTAGTTTTAAAAGTCTGCAGAGGTTGGAGGAGGAGGAGGAGGAGGAGGGGTAGTTAGTGACGCAAAGGATAGAGCTCCAACCCTGGAACCTGAGTTCAAATCTCACCTAAGATAATAGCTGGATGGCTCTGGGCAAGTGATTTAACCTCTGTGTGTGTGTGTGTGTGTGTGAGAGAGAGAGAGAGAGAGAGAGATCTATCTTGTCTTTCTGAAAGATGTGAGACATCTGAATTATTAGCAAAAGCCTTCTTACCTCATTGATTTCCTTGTTATTATTGTTATTATCTGTATATTATATTTCATTAATCAGTCAGTATGTATTAAGTGCCTACTAAATACCGAACAAGAGGAGGCAAAAGCCCCTCTCGTAAGGAACTCGTAATCTTAGTGACTTAGTTTAGACTGTTGGTTATCTTGGCTTTGTTTGGTAGAGAGATGGGGGCTCAGAGCCTTTTGGATAGATTATAGAACCAAACAAAGAGGATGAACTTGGCTGCATCTCAGAAGTGGTCTACTTGAAGTATTTGCCTTCATTCACAAAGGGAGCTCTTCTTAGTGGGAACTTCTTCTGTGCATTATCAGTATCTTCTTTGCAATTTATGGAATTATCTAAAGCATTGAGAGGTTAAGTGACTTTTTTTCCCAGGGTCACACAGACAGTAAATATCAGACTTTCCTGATGTGAAGCCATCTCACCCCTTCTGAGGTGCCTCTCACAAGACTCTCAATCTCAAAAGACTGTAAATCCAAATCTTGGATTCTATGATTCTTTCATTTTATGTAAACTGAGATCAAGATGGAGGAAATGTTAGTGTCAGATCTAAGCACTAGATCTTAAGTCTTTTGATACTTAATCCAATGTTCTTCTCATGAATGACCAGCAGGGAGTGAGATGAGCAGAACCAGAAAAACACTGTACACCCTAACAGTAACATGGGGGTGATGATCAACCTTGATGGACAGGCTCATTCCATCAGTGCAACAACCCGGGACAATTTTGGGCTGTCTGCAATGGAGAATACCGTCTGTATCCAGATAAAGAGCCATGGAGTTTGAACAAATTTCAAGGACTATTCCCTTTAATTTAGGGGAAAAAAAAACCAGATAGTTTATTGTCTGATCTTGTTATCTCTAAGACTTTTTTGTTTCTTCCTTAAGGATATGATTTCTCTCTCATCTCACTCAATTTGGATCAATGTATAACATGGAAACAAAACAGATTGCTTTCCATGGCGGGGGGGGGGAATAAGATTGGGGGAAAAATTGTAAAACTCAAATAAAATCTTTGATAAAAAATAAAACGAATGACTAGCAGGATGAATTTAGATAAAGAGATGATCCAAAAATCATTCATTCAGTCAATAGATATTTATTAAACACTTTGTAGATATCAGGCACATAGCAACTAGTTCTGGGGGAACAAAAAGAGGGAAAACCCAGTCTCTGCCCTCAGGAAGCTCCCAATCTAATGACAAGACAAATCGTTAGGAGAGGGAAAGCACTAGAATCAAGACAGGTTGGGAAAGGCTTCCTATAGAAAATAACATTTTCATCAGGATTTAAAGTAAACTAGGGAAGCAAGCAGGTGTAGATGAGGAGATAGAAAGAGAGCCTTCCTGGCCTGGAAAACAGGGAAAGTGCCCAGAGCTGAGATATGGAATGGCTTGTTAATGGAGCAACCAAGAGACCAGTGTCACTAGGAAAAAATAGTATAAGTTGGAGAGTAATGTAAAAGAAGATTGGGGCAGGAGGAGTAGATTATGAAGGACTTCGAATGCTGAACAGATGATTTTATATTTGATTCTAGAGGTAATAGGAAGCCACTAGAATTTGAGTTGTTGTTCAGTCATTTCAATCAAGACTGACTCTTCATGATCCCATTTCATGTCTTATTGGCAAAGATACTGGAGTAAGTCGTTTGCCATTTCCTTCTCCAGGTCATTTTACAGATGAGGAAACTGAGGCAAACAGGGTTAAATGACTAGCAACACATAGCTAGTAAGTATCTGAAGCTGGATTAGAACTCATGAAGATAAATTTTCCTTACTCCAGGCCAGTAATTCTATCTACTGCACCACTTAGTTGTCAGGCCTCCATTTTAGGAAAATCATTTTAGTAGCTAAAAGGAGGATTGATTGGAGTGGGGAGAGACTTGAGGTGGTTAGAGACACCCCCCCCCAGTAGGTATTGAAGTACTCTAGATGTATGATGATGAGGGTCTTCACTAGAAGGGTGGCAGAATTATAAATAAGAAGGAAATTTATTAAAGAGATGTTAGTTAACAAAGTTGAAGTTGACAGCTTGGAGATGGGGGTGAGTTAATAGTGAATTATCCAAGATGATTATTAGATTGTGAGCCTGAGGGGTTGGGAGGATGGTGCTGCCCCCTACCATAATATAGAAGGTAGGAGAGGGGGGAAATTTGGAGGAAAGATAATGAGTTTAGTTTTGGACATGTTGAGTTCAAGATGTGTACTGGGCATATGGTCCAAATATCTGAAAGGCAATTGGAGATGAGAGATTGGAGGTTGTCCAAGGAATTAAGGCAGGATAGGTAGATCTGAGGATCATCGACATAGAGAGATGTTAATTAAATCCATGGGAACTGAGGAGTTTACCAGGTGGAGCAGTCTAGACTGAGGAGTTGTCCAAAGGTATAAAAAGAACCAGGAGAAAGTGGTTCCCCAAAATCCTAGAGAAGAGAGTAACAAGGAGAGAGTGATCAGTAGTGTAAAAGTCTATAGAGAGGTCAAAGAGAATGGGGATAGAGAAAAAGGTCATTGGATCTGGCAATTAAGAGATCATTAGGAGCAAGAGAGAGTGAGAGAAGTTTTGGAGCTGTAGAAAAGACTGCATTTTGCAAATGGGAGAAATTAAGGGAGGTTGTTTGCTCTACAAAAGAATGCTTCAGTTTACAAAAAGTCTCCCCACAGGATTCCTTTAAATCTCAGATTCTCCTAGTGAATTTCAAATACAATTCAGTAAGTACCAACAATTGATCTAGAGCTAACTTTTCAGGAAATACTTTGTTCTTTCTAGGGGCATACATTTGTGGATTTTGAGGTCCCACTTATTTTCAAAAGATTTAATGATCCAAACCACAAGCATAATGGAGAAAGCAGTGTGGTTGTAATGGAATGCACACTTGACTTGGAGTCAGAAAAATTTGGTTCAAATTGGGGCTCTGCTACTTACTACTAACTGTATGATGCCGAAGACATCTCTTCTCTGAACCTCAGATTTCTAACATGAAAAATCAAGAAAATAATTGAAAATCTATCAAACAATAGGTGGGCCTAAGGAGTTGTTTGGCTAAAGTCTCTTTCTGGCTCCCATTTTGAGTGGGTAAGAGATATGACGATAAATGGATAAATAGATGATAGACAAATAGATGATAGCTAAATGGATAGACATAATGATGATAGAGTGATAAATAGATGAGAGAGGGATAAACAAATAGATGATAACTAAATGGATAGATATAATGATTTTAGAGTAATAAATAGTTGATAGAGAGATAAATAGATTACAGATATATATATATATAAAATGATGATAAATGGATACATAAATGATAGAAAGGTAGATGATAGCTAAATGGATAGACATAATGATTTTAGAGTAATAAATAGTTGATAGATAGATAAATAGATTACAGATATATATATATATATAAAATGATAAATGGATACATAAATGATAGAAAGGTAGATGATAGCTAAGTGGATAGATATAATGACAGAGCAATAAATAGATGATAGAAGCATAGATGAATTGAAGATAGATTATAGAGAAATGATAGAATGATAGTTTGATAAATGGATGATAGATTGATAGAGAAATAGATAATAGCTAGTGATTAGAATGATGATGGACAGATGATGGAGACATAGAAAACTAGGTAACAGATGGATAGATATGTAAATAGATATTGATGGTGATAGCTAAATGGAAGATAGATAGATAGATAGATAGATAGATAGATAGATAGATAGATGAAGCATTCTTTAATCATTTACATGTGCCAGACACTATGCTAGGTCTACAAACAAGCAAGACTGTTCCTACTCCTCAAGGAGTTTCTATACATTCCAATGAGGGAAGACAATAAAAAAGAACTGGAAAGCAGGGAAGGGTACTCAAATGGTGTGGAAATGGTGGTTGGGAAATGGAGAACTGGGGAAGTGGGAGGAGGAGTGAAGTGGGGAAAGAGAGGAATTATTCAATCTTAGCCAGGAACAATGAGAAGGGAAAGTTTCCTTAAGCCATTTCCTTAGACTGTCACTTCCACTAGTCAGTCAGTCAATGAATATTTGTTGAATACCTACTATGTGCTAAACATTCTGCTAAGCCTTGAAAATATTTATTATTTTTGAATTATTCTATTAGGAAATACAACTATTATGTTTAAGTTTACAAAAAGTCTAGAATCATCTTTATATGCTGATTTGAACATATAGTAATTTCCTATTGTCTATTAAGCTGTCCTATAAGTTTATTAAATATTGTCTAATAATGTCTATTGAATCCCTTGCCAGGCATCTGAGGTCGTCAATAGTCTGGTGCTACCTTGACTTTCCAAGATTTAAGTATTTGGCTAGTTATCTCCTCCTTGAAGGGATGGATGTTGGAGGATCTCATCTCTTCTTCTACTGAAACAGTGGCTGCTGCCTAGGGTCATTTGAATAATCCCACTCTATTATCTAAGGAAAATTCTTTGGGATTTCTGAGAGACAATGAAAGGAGAAATTAGAGAGCCCTTCATCTATGGTGGAGGGCTTAGACTTGTCTGAGAGCAAATCTTGGGATGGCCT
The DNA here is from genome assembly GCF_037893015.1 of Macrotis lagotis. Classification (NCBI taxonomy): domain Eukaryota; kingdom Metazoa; phylum Chordata; class Mammalia; order Peramelemorphia; family Peramelidae; genus Macrotis; species Macrotis lagotis. The sequence goes on along the minus strand of NC_133660.1, from coordinate 251,391,565 downwards.
GTGGATAATGAGTTGTCTGAAGGGTGAACCAAAAGAGAGCCACTAGGATGCCTTAAATGGCAGCTGGAGAATCCCAGCCAGATGACTTCCTTTTTGGACCTGAGACCTCTAGCAGAAAGTTGCTCATTGTAGGTTATTCCAAATAACTAGCATTTACATAGCATTTTAAGGCATGCAAAACCATTTACTTATATTACCTCATCTGATTCTTCCAACAGCTCTCTGAGGTGGGCACTATTATTTCCCCCATTTTAACAGATGAGAAATCTGACTGAGAGGTCAAGTGTCTTGCCCCTGGACCACACATTTGGTATGTCTGAGGTAGTATTTCAAACCAAGTCTTCCTAACTCAAAACACAGCAGTCAAAACCATTATGCTGCCTTGGTTTCGTTTTGTAATGCAAGGACTATTTACTTTTTTAATCTTTGTATTCTCATACTTCCTGGTATGTATAAGTGTTTAATATACATCTTTCTTTGAATTGAATGCTTTTTTCATTTATTTGCCTTTTTCTTGGACTGTGTCCTATACTTGGAGCCCTTTCCTCCTCTTCGCTGAATTCCATTCATTCTTTAAAAGCAAATTTAAATGTTTCCATCTTCAATTTTGCGAACTGTGTGCTTGCCATCAAGAAAATGATGTCAGTGTACTGGGCAGGAGCTGAGGAAGGAATGGTACCTCGTGGATAGTCTTAGCTTTCCTAGGGTATCCTATGAAACTCAAGACAGTGAATTATGTAAAGGATATATAGACCTTGAATGGTATGAAGCAACACTTCCACAAAGTCTACACTCTCCTTTATGTAGTTTATGCTACGGGACTATTGTCCATCCTCCCTATTTCCCTCCCTAGAGTCATTTGAATTATCCCACTCTGTTACCTAAGGAAAATTCTTTGGGATTTCTGAGAAATTAGTGAAAAGAAAATTTAAAAATTAGTTGTAATTAAGACAGGAAATTAAGAAAGGTGATTATATTTCACCAGGAAAAAGAAGAAAAAGAAAAACAGTGAATGTATATAAAGGGTTCCACCAGACATCACACTTTATTCAACATCAGTAAATTTACATGGAAGGCAAACTAATGCTTGTAACCAATGGGAATTTCAGTTTCAGTCTTATCTCAAAAAAAAAAGTGGTATCTATTGGGCAGTTCCACCCTCATCTTTATCTTTGTAGGGAAATTCTATGGAGAAAGAAATACAGGGAATTCTATTTCCTTGTTGTTCAGACCCTGATTATGTTTCACTTAGATTACAGCAGCCTCTAGTCTCTCACTTTTCCAAATGATCCTCTGCATGGTTTCCAAATTGCTATTTCTGAAATAGTTTTTTAATTAAATTTTTAAAAAATTATTAATTTATTTTTGAATTTTACAATTTTCCCCCTAATCTTGCTTCCCTCCCCCAGCCCCCACAGAAGGCAGTCTGTTAGTCTTTACATTGTTTCCATGGTATACATTGCTCTAAGTTGAATGTGATGAGAGAGAAATTGTGACATACAATTTTGATCTGGTTTTACTTTTACTCAAAAATCTTCTGTGCCTCCCAATTGCCTCTACCTAAAAATACAACATTCTGAGATTGATAATTAAAGAATTTCATAATCTGTCCCTTTGACCTCTACCTAGCATTCTAGTCTTACTTCATATATACTTTCTGTCATCTCCTGTCAAATGGGTCCTGCTAACTGTTCCCCCTCCACCACATTCCATTTCCCACCTGTTCACATCAAAAGAATGTAGAACCTTCTCTCCTTTCCCATTTAGAAATCATAGTATCCTTCATAATTCAGTTTATGAGCCTCCTCTCCCCATCATTTGCTAGGTCCTTTCACTCCTAGAATGACTTGGTATTTATTTGGCAAATTTTTGTACTCACTTATCTATGAACACTTTGTTTTCCTCCTAGTAGAATGTAAAATTTTGTAGGGCAAGGATCATTTACTTTTTCATTTTTCTTATTCCCATTATATGGCATAAGATCTCTGTTATACAGTTAGTTTTTAATATATACCTCTCTTTGAATTGGAAGCTTTCTTACTTCCATGCTTTTCCTTAAGCTATCTTCTATATTTGGAGCACCTTTCCTCCTTTTTTGTCATTTTGCCTCTCTTTTGAATTTTTCATCCATTCTTTAAACACAAACTCTGCCATGAATAACCTTCACTCTCCTGTCTCACAGAGAAGTTTGTTTTTGACTTTACTTCCATCACATGACACTGCCTTTGAATGGGTTTAAGGACCTGAATTTGAAGTAAATGAGCATTGAGCTTGGAATCAGGAAGACTCATCTTCATAGGTTCAACACATTAACTGTGTGACCCTGGGCATATCTCTTACACTGTGTTGCCTCAGTTGCTTATTTGTAAAATTAACTGGAGAAAGAAATGGTAAACCACTCTAGTATCTCTGCCAAGAAAACCCCAAATGGGGGTCATGGAGAGTCAGACTTGACTGAAAAAAAATGACTAAATAGCATTTATTATTTACAATCAATGTGACCTTGGTCCATTGACTCTTGGAGCCTCAGCTTCCTCAATTGTAAAATGAGGGGATAGCACTAGGTGATCTGTTGGAGTCCTTCCAGCTCTAAATCTGATTTTACTGTTTATTGCAGTTATCTGTGTTTGCAACATGTCCTTCAGCTGGACTGTGAGCTTTAAGAGAGCAGGACAGAAACTATATCTTCTCAACCTGGTATCTCTCCCAGCACTTCACCTAATTGGTCCTTAATGAATGTTGAATTGATATGAACTTCAATTCTATGGAAGTATGATTTCATGTGCTAAGGATTAGTCCTTTCTTGAGGAAAACTTAGCTGTGTTTTCTCTAATAAGTTTTATCACCAAAAAGGAGTGTCACTGCTGTTTTTTGAACTTGCTTGTTTGACCATATTCTCTCTATATAAATCTCCTTGGATTTGGTCTTGGAACCCATCTGCATTGTCACCATTTGGCTATGTTTGAGGCTTTGAGAGGTGATTGTGTTGAGCTGTCTTAAAAAAAAAGAAGGGAATTGATGAATGATCATTTAATAACCTGCAAACATGACTCTTAGCCTTGGATGTCTATGATGTTTAATGTACTTGATGTATGGTACAAGAGAAGTAATGGGAAGGAGCTCAGACGTGCTATATGTTTGGACAGGAAAATGCATTTTGGTTTAGACAAGTGTCTGTAAAAGTAAGAGACTTATGGGAAATGTCAGAAATATATCTGTTTAAAAGCTCAAAACAAAGTGAGTATCCCCCATTTTGGTCATGGTTAGTCAAGTTTCTTGGTCCTTCCTGTTAAATACACTGTCTGGAATACCATTTTCATTGCATGAAACTAAACAGTTTGAAAAATAATATTCATCCTGGTCCTTTCCAGGAAGAAGAACACATCTGTGACTGATCACAGACCCTCTTAATAGATGAAGGTGTGTGTGTATGGCAAGCTTCTTGGAGAAGAGATGTCAAAAGATCTGTGCCATAAACCACAGATTCAGTGGATAAATAGAAGTGTTTACAGTGGATAATTAGAAATGTGTTCAGGGCTCAAAGGGAGTTTTGTGCTCTCTGGGAAGCAAAATGGTGAAGTATCTTTTTACTGCCTCGGATTTTGTTAGTCCCTACAATGAATTGTTCCCTTCCCAAAGAACTGGTCTATATTTCAGCAGACACCATGAATGCAACAAACTTCATATGGAGAAAATGTGAAATGAAGTTAAGGAGTGAATGGTCTGGGTGGAAGCCAGGTCAAGGTTTATTAAAGCTTCCTGAGTGGCGAGGTTTGTCCTCTTCCTTTTTCCTTCCCTGCCATTGTAAGGTGGGGTAACTTTATAGGGTTATGGGAAGAATAGAAAGGGACCTTTGAACTTATTTAGACTTCCATCCATTCATTTTAAGCCTCCTTATTTTACATTGGAGAAGCTGGGGCTCACAGTGGTTATTTGACTTGTTCCAGGTCACACAAGTAGTCAGTCTCAGTCAGCAGAACTGAAAATTAAAATAAGTGGAATTAACTCTTTCACAGACGCTGCCAACTGAAGTAGTTAGAAGGATTCTTTAAAAACATTTTTAAAAATTGAAAAAATGTTATCAACTTTTTGAAAATTTTTAAATTTTATTATTTTATTTTCTCATGTTAAAACAATTTATTTAAAACTTATTATTTTATTTTCTCCAATTACATGTTAAAACAATTTTTAACATTTCAAAAAAAATTTGAGTTCCAAATTCTTTCATGGAAAATTTAATGTAATCTTTTAACAATTCAGTAAATCAACTCTTTTTCTGTGCCATTAGGTTCTAGACACAAAAAGGAAAGTGTTCCTGTGCTCAGGAAGCTTATATTTTTTGGGAAACATCCTGTAGATGGGGGTTTTAGGAGTCAGTAGGTTAAGGACCTCTGCTCTCCTTCATATAGGAACTTTCTTTACCTTTACAGGTTGCAACCTCGTCTGTAACTTAGTACTTGTCTGCGATGTTGAGATATTAAGAGACTTGTTTAGGATCATAAAGATAACAGGAACTAGCACAGTTCAGACAGCCTATTAGCGATTGAAATGTCTAAGAGATTGGATGGATCAATAACCTCTCCATTACAATATTCTACTTCTCCTTAGGTGGACAGAAAGATGATTTATTTCTCAGTATCATGCCAACCTATCAGCTCTAAGCGGAATCATTTCCTTTATTTTATCACCACCAAGATGATGGAGGCCCATTTTTCCTTTATTTCTCAGTATCATGCCAACCTATCCACTGTAGCTGAATAATTCCCTTTACTGTATCACCACCAAGATGATGGCAGCCCATTGGCGCCAAGGACATTAACTCCACTGGAAACCTTTGTTGCTTTGCTAGGGAGCTCTGAAAGCGGTGTCGCCATCTTCCTTTAATGGACGCTGGACAACTGTGAAGACCTATGATTAGCTAAGCAGTTCTCAGCATCAGTTTTCAGGGAAATGGCTTTGTGTTGGAGGAGAGATGGAAATAAGTGAACCCTGGAAGGTCTCAGTTTCACTTAAAACCTTCATTAAAAACCTGGCTATTGTGTGAGCCAAAACAAAAACATAATAGGTTGAATCAGACAGGGGATTTGGCTCAGTGGTGTGGCATCTCCTGAAGCCTACTTTGGAAAAAAGAATTGAGATTACTAGTTCAGTACAGTATGGAGGCATTGTCTTTTTGGGCCTGAAAGGGAGAGTTGAAGGGCCCCCAATGACAATACTAGGGCCGACAGACCTAGTATTTTTGTAGGGATTAGTATAGTTTTATCCAAGAATCTCCATGCAGAAATCTGGACTAAAGGGGTGAGAAACAAAGCAGAACTATTCTGATATGGGGCCAGAGGTGATGGGAGAATTATTTAGGACCAGAAGGCCAGAAGGGACCTGGATGAAAATGCAGGCAGGAAATGCCTCATTAGTTGTGAGTTGGAGAAAGGCCAGCTGTCCATCTGAATGACAAACAAGACAAACACCTGGAGTCTAGTTGCTAAAAAGCAGATTGAGTGAGCAAAGCAGAGCATGGTCCAGGTGTGTCTGGTAGGCGGCCTGGGCAGAAGTCAGGGAGCTTTTTTTCACAAACTTACCTGCCCACTTGAACCTCCACCAAAGTGGAAGTCACAAAAGTGCTATGAAAGGGGCAGCAGCTAGGTGGCACAGTGATAGAGCACCGGCCCTGGAGTCAGGAGGACCTGAGTTCAAATCTGCCCTCAGACACTCAAGAATTACCTAGCTGTGTGGCCTTGGGCAAGCCACTTAACCCCGTTTCCTTGCAAAAAAAAAAGTGCTATGAAATAATGAGTTATCATTCGTCCCATGGTTTATACATAGTGTGAACTCAATGTGGGGTTTATTGAATTAATAATGATTAAAACCCAAACAACCTGAAGCTCAGAAAAAAACTAAAGCTAAAAATGAAGGGAAGCAGAGTGCAAGAAAACATGAGAAGTTATAGCCTCTATGAGAATCAGATTTTGGTCCAGGATACTGCATTTACTAGGTGGAAATTTTTGATTATATATATATATATCCTTGAATGAACATAGTTGTTTGCCTGTTGCACACCCCATCAGAATATGAACTCCTTGAGGACAGACACCATGCTGTTTGCCTTTCTTTGTATTCTGAAAACCTAGCACAACCCCTGGTATTTGGAAAGTATTTTACAAACTTGTTGACTCACTCATTGACTGTACCAACTGAGTTCCCATGCATCTTCTCCCAGGTGTAGGCTAATTTGTTTTACTGCCTTAAAGTTGTTCTTTTTCTGGATACAGCAATACCTATGGACTGAGTGTCTTCTGTGCTGGTTCCCCTACAACCTGTATTTTCTTTTGTCTTAATCAAGTGAGATAATATTTGTAGAACTCTTGACACCATATCTGACTTATGGCAGACCCTATAAAAATTCATATTCTTTTCCCACCTCTTTGTTTAAAAAGGAATTCTCAATTAATGATTAGGCAAGTTGCTTTCTGTCCCTGAGTCTGTTTCCTCATTTCTAAAATCTATCTATCTATATATCTCTCTCTATCTATCTATATCTCTATCTATCTCTATCTATCTATCTATCTATCTATCTATCTATCTATCTATCTATCTATCTATCTATAATGATACTTCCTGTGCCCAGGTCACAGGGTTGTTATGGGGGGATCCGACAAGGTAGAGAGGATAGATATGAAGGTTCTTTGTAACCCTATCTAATGTGAAGGATTATTATGATCTTTACCATTAGTTGAAGAATTTTCTTCCAGAGTAGGGAGCAATTTTGCTTGTAGGATAGAATAAAGGGGAAATGACCAGAGCTTCCATTTGATTCTCACTTGGTTAAAGGAGAGAGTTTTGGTTTGTCAGCTTCTTTCTAACTAGAGTAATCAGTTGTAATTGTTGGCATTAACTTTTAAGCAATCTCATTGAGCAAACCAATGAATTAGTAAGACTTCACTCATTTATCAACTACTTGGTGGGGATCTCAAGAATGTTGAGAACTTCCAGCTATTCTTCTCCCTGTAAAAAGACCCCAAGTGGTCAGATGATAATGCTTCCTATCTCTTCCAGTCACTCCTTCCCCATTACTTGATATTTGTTCTACACACAGACACAGACACACACACACACACACACACACACACACACATACACACTCCATATGCAATATAAATTTCCAGGTAGGTTAAAATAGTATACACTTATATTTGCATACATGTATATGTCTGTACATATATGTTTATGTATGTTCATATGTGGGTGTTCACATACAGACTCCTCAACAGATTATAAACTCCTTGATAAATGTTTGTGAATATATTCTCAGAGTTTAATATAGAGCCTGGCACATGGTAGATTGACTCCTTTCTAGCCTGCCATCTTTGATCTGATGATTTCCAACCCTCCTCACTTTTCCTATGCCCTTACTCCAAACAGATTGCCTGCCAATGTTTGCAAAGTAAATTTTAAAATCCAATAAATTTTTGTAAAGCACCTACTATGTGTGAAATATTCTGTTAAGCCTTAGTGAGGTTTTAGGGTAGGATTCTTAACTTGGGGTTTGTGAATTTTATTATATATTATATAATATATTATGTTTATTATATACTAATTTTATATATTTTGATAATTGTCTCAATGTAATTAGTTGTCTGTGTAATCCTATGTGTTTTATTTTATGCATCTAATAACATTCTAAGAAGGGGTCTATAGTTTTTCTAGATAGCCACAGAAAAAAGGTTAAGAATCCTTGGTTTGAGGTAGCTAGGTGGTACAGTAGATAGAGCATCCGCCCTGGAATCAGGAGTACCTGAGTTCAAATCTGGCCTCAGACACTTAATAATTACCTAGCTGTGTGGCCTTGGGCAAGCCACTTAATCCCATTTGCCTTGCAAAAAAACCAAAAACTAAAAAACCCCCTAAAAAAAAGAATCCTTGGTTTAGTTTAATACCCATCTAAAATTATTTCTATTTTAATATAGAACACAGCTAGAAAATAGAAAAACTTTTAGAGACTTTCCAATGACAGCATTTCAGACAGTGTGACAAGATTATGGGAGAAAGTCTCCAAGTTTAGACCAGACAACCACTGACCCAGAATATTCTATAGTGAATATTGGAATGGAGACTCCTTTTATGTATGGGTTGGACTAGATGGACAGGGATCCCTCCTAACTCACAGATTCTGTTATTGTGTGATGTTTAGAAATATTGGGCTGGGTAGGTGCCCTTCAGATAATGCCACGTGGGTGACTGTCTGCTCTGTGTACCTCATAAGTCTCATTTCAATTAGCAAGAGCTTTCTGCTAATACCAGCAGGTTTTGAGGCCAGGTGGCAATATTAAATTGAATAAAGAATTGTTTATGGAGTCAGGAAGACCTGCGTTTGAATCTTACCTCAAACACTATTTGGATCACCTTGGGTAAGTCCCTTAACTATCTCCATTTTTTCAAATGTAAGATGAAGATCAAAATACCATTTACCTCACAGGTTGTTAGGAAAAAATGGGTTAATAAAATACCTAACAGAATGACTGTAGTAGCTGCTCAATAAAGGGATATTCCCTTTCCCTTTCCTTCCCTAAACAAGTCAGGATGTTGTTACAGACACAAGTTTTGTCCAAAGCTCATAAAGATGGTTTGTAGGATTGAAGGATGGAGGATTTAGGGCTGGAAGGGACTACAAAAGTCATCCAGTCTAATCCACTCATTTTTACAGAAGAAGGAATTGAGGTCAGAGAAGTGGATGACTTGCCTAAGGTGGTAATCAGCGGCAATATTTAGTTGCCATTGGCTATAAGGAAGGCTTTGTCAGGAGTCTGGTATTCTATAGGACCAATGGGAAAGGGATAATGTTGGAGCATGGAGAGGGGAATCAGTTGCCTGCCTTTCAAAGGCAGTATCTATCGCTTCAGGCTAAAGTATCTTTAGGGTTGGTGTTGTTTGATTTGATGGTTGAGAAACTGTTCTGGAAGCAATAATGGGAAGAGTAGGAGAGAGGTTATTGATTGTGGTGTGTGGGTATTTGTGTGTAGCTGATGTTTTCCAGGGCAAGATGGAGCGGCGGGTCAAAGGAATGAAGGGGTTTCAGTGGTTGTATGATGAATTAGTGAGACATAAACAGAGTCATGAGAGGAAGGCCAAGGGAAGAGCCTCAGAGTTCAGCAATGTCCTGAGACCCAATGGGAGGAGCACCATCTTTGGGTGTGTCTATATGTGGTAGGGCAATGATTAGGCACTGGCTTGGTTCTCCCCAAGCAAATTCTAGCACAGTCTGAGCAATGATTAATAGGCTATAAAATTCAATTCTGTCTCATATGTCATATCTACACATGGGCGTCTCAACTTCTTGTGGTTTCTGTCTGTGAAAAGATTGCCCAGGGTGTGGAAGTCCAGTGCAAAATTTGTTCCTTAGGGGGTGGGGTTCTAGGACACATTAGAAAATAATAGTTGACACTTATTTAGCCTTCAAAAGTTTGCAAAATGCCCTATATTCATTATGTCCCCTGCGTTTCCCACCAAACACGCGAGGGATATAGGTATTATCTACTTTTATTAATAGGGAAATGGAGGTACACAGAGTTGTTTTTTTAAATGACTTGCCCACGAATGGAGCTGAACTTTGGCCTTAAATCTGTTAAGTTTGGTATTCCATCCATCATACCCTGCTGATACTTCCAGAAACTTATCATCATTCCTGAATAAGCAAGAGCTCAAAATACTTTCCCTCCAAATGGCAGGGCCTTTTCTAGTGCATTTTATTATTGATTATAAGGTCCATGGTTTAAGGGGGAAAGGGTAGGAAGGAAAGTCACAATAACACAAGTTTGAAAACATCTATTTTGTATAGCCCCTTATGTAAGTCATGGGGGAGATAATCCAATTTCTCATCAAGCTTGCTCTCTAAGACCCTGGGGTGGGTAGGGGGGAATATGAACTTTTAGCAACAACAACAAAAGGCTAAAAATGACTTCATAGTACTGAGCGATAAGTAAAGCTTGCTATTTGCTATTCCACTAGTTGTATAGGAGAACCTCTGTCCTGCTCCTGCTGCCTCCGCACATGATGTCTGAGTGAAGGGAAACTGAAGGACAAGAGGTTCAGAGTTCTAGTCTGAGTATCTGGTGGAGACATGTTGTGTCTCTTCTCTTGGAAGTTTACATTCTAACATCCTTAAGATGATTCTTGGGTTATAGGTGTGGTAGCAGAAAGGTTATACCCATCCTGGTCAAGGGATGATAGGCACTGGACAGCCAAACAAGGTGTCAGAGGTCAGAAGGGCCAGCAGAGATGGTACAAGTTTGATTCAATACATACTTAGGACTGTGTGATGAATGGGTCACTTGGGCAGACAGTCATCCAAAGCAGGAAAATGGTGTCCCCTATACTTAGATTTGAGGGAGTTTCTATGAGATTTTCCTTCCATGTGTTAATTAACCATCTCTAGAGGGAAGGATTGTTGTTGAAACTGATTGATCTGGAACCTTCATATGTTGATTGGGCAGCCCTTAAATGGCACAGAAAGATTTTAATAGTCACAGGACTGAGTTACTGTGTCTATGGCTACAATCCTTGGTATCTCAGGTAAATAAAGAGGTCAGAGGGGCTACAAACCCTCTGATAGGCAGAGAAAGCCACTTCCTTTGTGAAGTGACTTAAAATATTCCTAACAAGTGGCCCTATATGTGTATCTCTGAATCCTATCACACTACAATTCTACCGCATTCTTGGAAAGGGTGGAGGGGGTGCTGGTAAATGTTTAACAATCAGGTTTTCTGCCTGTCACCCTTTTAAATTTAATCTGCTTCATTAACATTTTCTCCATCACTTTCTTAAGTCTAGATAATCAACGGCACAATAAATCAAGTTTTGATTTGTGGCATTAACAATCAACTTTTTTGAGAGAATGTCTTCATACTGTGCAGGGAACTGATTCTCCTCTCCATGCTCCAACATTACCCCTTTCCCATTGGCCCTGTAGATACCAGGCTCCTGACAAAGCCTTCCTTATAGCCAATGCCAACTAAATATTGCCGCTGATTACCACCTTAGGCAAGTCATCCACTTCTCTGGCCTCAATTCCTTCTTCTGTAAAAATGAGCTGATTAGACTAGATGACTTTTGTAGTCCCTTCCAGCCCTAAATCCTCAATCCTGCAATCTTACAAACCATACTGTTGGAGAAGCTTAGTAAATTTTTTTTAATTGTTAAAGCAAATTAGAAGGAATTAGCTGACTATTCTCTAAAATGAATGTCCTGTGAAAAAAAGGGGAACCATGGAATGGAGGGTATTGGGTTGGGGACAAAAGGTAGGCAAGAAACGGAAGGAGAAATGAGGGAGCAAGCAGTATTTTCTTCTTTTTTTTCTCTTTTTAAATTAATTTATATAATATTTTATTTTCCCTAGTTATATAAAAAAACAATTTTTAACTTTCATTTCTAAAACTTTGAGTTCCAAATACTCTCCTTTCCTTCTGCCTCCCCCCTACATTGAGAAAGCAAGCAATTTGATATAGGTTATAAATGTGTAGCCATGCAAAACATTTCCATAATGGTCATGTTACAAAAGAGAACATAGATCCCTTCCCCTCCCCCACAAAAGAAACCTCAAGAAATAAAAAGTTAAAAAAAATGTGCTTCAATCTAGCCATCAGTTCTTTCTCTGGGGAGGAATAGCATTCTTTATCATAAGTCCTTCAGAGTTATCTTGAGTAACAGTGTTGCAGCAGTGTCTTCTGACCCTTGAAAGCTCTATCTTGTGTGTGTATATATATATACATATATATATATAATATATATATATATACAAATATATATATATATATATATATATATATATATATATATATATATAATGGGAATGTGTTAGATTATTTTATACTCGTTTTCCAGTTCAGTGCAATTCAATATAATTCAATTCAGCAAGGTATTTATCAAACACTTACTGTCTTACTGGTCACTCTATTAGTCACTGAGGATGCAAAGACAAACCATGAAACAAGTTTGTTCTCATGGAGCTTACATGCTAGGGTGGAGGCAGTATGGGAGTCAGAAATAAAATTGGTTGTATCTCACTCTTTGTAACCTCATCTGGTGTTTTCTTGGCAAAGATACTGGAGTGGTTTGTCATTTCCTTCATCCAGCTCTTTTACAGATGAGAAAACTGAGGTAAACAGGGTTAAGTGACTGGCCTAGGGTCACACAGTAAATGTCTGAGACTAGATTTGAACTCAAGTCTCTCTGACTCCAGGTTCAGTGCTCGTAGCACTTTGGTATCACCTAGACACTCATATACAACATGTATACAGATAAATAATTTGGAGAAGGGGAGCAGGGGAGCACTAATCACTGAAGAGGTCTCAGTCTTTCTCTTTTTTCCCCAGTGAACCTTTCTAAATAGTGGGGGAAAAAAACCACACCAGTTATAAAAAAATCAACTCAACATTGTCACTGTATCTAACAATATATTTAACAAGATAGAACCACAGGCTTCTACCTATCTAATGAAGGGGGAGAAACATTTTCTCATCTTGGCTGAGCTTGGTTATTGTAGTTGTATTGTCCAGGGTGAATTTATTGTAACCTCTCATTTTATAATAAAGGAAACTTTAGAATAGCTTTCTTAAAGGACTCTCTCATTGCCAGAGATATCACTACTGAAATTCTTTTAGTTTCGTGAGAGATGCTCTACTCTCTCACTCATTGTATATAGCTAAGGAAACTAAAACCCAAAAGTGGTTAGCCACTTGCTCCAGATGTTCCAGCAAGTGATAGATCCCATAGTCAGAACTGCTAATAGATAGGAATGAGCAACATATGACATCAGCAATCAATCTCCTGATCTCTCTTTCATTTGTAATTATTAAAGATAAATAAGGGTTCCAGAATCTATTCCCACCAGTGGGTCAGTCTGCCATGGAGCCAGGACTTAAGTACCCTGGGACAGAGTTTCAACCCCTATTAATGACCAAAGGTCATCTGTGTTTGGTGTCTGAGCCCTGTCATTTCTGGAAGTTTGCTCCTATGGCCATAGGTCCAAGGCCTAGATTCCTGGAACCCAATTGAACAATCTGAGCATCTGTGTTCCTTATAGAGTATTAGTCACTCTGTAAAAGCTACTTATTAAAGGAAACGTTATAATTTATTCCCACTTCATATTCCAGGCATGGAAAGTTTGACATATTTGTGGAGGTTGGAGGGTAAGGATTATAGACTTTCAATCAGCTAAATGTTCCCATCATGAAGAGCAGGGTGGGGAGGGGAGGTCAGGCTAAGGACACACCATCCCTGGGAGCCTGGAGCCTTTGCTCCTAAGGGAGCCATCATCATAATCATAACTTGAAAGGCTCATTCAATGAGCCAACATTTTAGATTCTCTCTCCTTGCCTTTTGCCCCCAGCTTGAGATCTGGCACCATCACCTGTTCTCCTCCCTAGAAACCCCATGAAGGCACTAATGTTATTGATGCTTCTGGAGAGAAGGAAAAGGCACCGCCACTCTAGGAGTATGGCCTCATTGGCTAGGAGCCCTTGCTCTGCCCAGCTGGACTGAGTTTCCTTCCTTAGAACAGAGTGTTTTTAATTATTTCTAAAGAGTGTTTTGGATAGTTTCATGGGTTGGGATTTCATAACTAAGAGAGGCAACTTGCCCGGGGCTTAGAAATAATTTCAACCGATGGACTCCTAATTGAAACACTCCTTGTGGTAGAAGCCATTTGTTTTTCTTTTCAAGAGAGATCGAGGCCTGGGTGCCATGCTGTCCCCCTTTTCCCCTGGGAATCCCCATGTCAAATTTTCTGTTGGGGAGATGAATTCGACATCCAAGATTAGCTGGGTGGGATCTTTAAAGAGATCCAGTGGTCAGGATGGGACTTGAGAGATCATTTAACCAAATTGAGGAAACTTGAATCCCAGGAATGATGAATAGTTTGCTCAGGATAATACATCTAGAGGCAGCTAGGTGGCACAGAGGATAGAACACCGGCCCTGGAGTCAGGAGGACCTGAGTTCAAATTCTGACTCAGACACTTAATAATTACTTAGCTGAGTGACTTCAGGCAAGCCACTTTATCCCACTGCCTTACCAAAAAAAAAATAATAAATTTGGTAATTGTAGAGTCAGGACTTGAACCCAGGTCTTTTATCTGTTCATTGAGTAAATCTATCAAATTACCCCACTTGACGTCAATGATAAAATGCCTAAGCCTTAGCACTTTACTGAAGTATGAATATATATGAATAAATCAAATGCATTTTCTACTGCACCACCAGGAAAAATGGACATAGGATCATTTATATATTATAGATTATAGATTTAGGGTGGGAAGGGACCATAGAGGAGTTCTAGTCTAATTCCTTTAGAGGAAACAGAGGCTAACACAATGGAGTCTGAACCTGAGCCCAGGTGTATAACTCTAAATCAAGTATATTTTCTATTGGGGAAAGTGATATAAGGTAATTAGATCATGAATTTAGATATGTTAGGAGCCTTAGATTCATTGAAGTTCAGCTCCTCCCATTTTACCGATGAGGAAACTGAGATCCCTATAGGTTAGGTGACTTACCCAAGGTCAGATAGACAATAATCTGAGGCAAATTTTAAACCGAAGCAAACTGTTCAGTACTAAGGGAGATGAGCAGATTAGATTCTGTCCTGGTTAGAAAATACCTGAAATAGTGCATATTTCAAATATTACCAAAGTTGATGTGTTTTAGAAAAGATATTGGCAAACAAAAGAGCATCTAGAGTATATTGATCAGGGTGGTAAAAACTCTTGAGATCTTGCCTTACAAGGATCTGTTGATGGAGATGGGGCTGTGTTAGCCTGGAGAAGATAAGATGGAGGAAGGATATGGTAGCAATCTCTAAGTATTTGGAGGAAGCAGAGTTAGGGGTGTTCTTCTTAGCTCCAGAAGACCCAAGGGAAAACAAATTTCTAACCATTTAATCACAACTACTCTTAAATGAAGTGAGCTGCTTTAGGAGGTATTGGATTTCCCCCTTCTCTGGAGGTCTTCAAGCAAAGGTTAGATAACTACTTAGTGGATTTGTTATTTAATTGATTATTTTTCAGTAATTGGTCTATATGATCTTTGAGGTCCCTTTAATATGAGATTTTAAAGGGAATTGGATGAATTCTGTTCTGAGTAACTCAATAAAGAAATGACCTCAGAAAGGCCTTTCTGAATTGTCTCAGGGAGATTAAGGGAAGATAGGATTTTGTCCACATTTTGGCCTGGGGAATTGGGAGAAACTGGATATCCCATACTATAAGAAGGTCTTGGTATCAGGGAAGACAGAGGGGCATAATACCCCAGCAAATACAGGATACACCCTATGAGAGAATAGGAAAACTAGAAGTATATAGAGGCTATCTTCCCACCTACTCCAGATTTCTCTCTGTCTCTCTGACTCTGTCTCTGTCTCTGTCTCTGTCTCTGTCTCTGTCTCTGTCTCTGTCTTTGTCTCTGTCTCTCTCTCTCTCTCCCTTCTCCTCTTCAATGCTTTAATCTATCTATATATCTATATAAAATTTTATTTTTAATATTTTTTCAATTGCCAAGAACTTATTTCTTTCTTCTTTTTTCTACCTTCTCCTAATCCAAACTGGGAGAAAGAAAAGAAAGCAAAACAAATGCCCACATTGGTCATATCTAAGAATGTGTTTCTCATTCTGTGTATTAGTCCCTCATATCTCTGCCTTCATGCTGCCTTCTTGCCTCCCCCCCACCGAAATGTCATCCCTCATAATTCTGTCAGGCTGTGGGAAGCATTCTTCATCATCAACTCTTTGGAATTTTGGTTTATCATTGCATTGACTTGATTTCTTAAGATTTTAGAATTTTTTGTTTTTCTAATATTGGTATTATGGTATGAATTGTTCCCTTGGTTTTGTTCCCTTCCCTCTGTATCAGTTTATACAAGTCTTCCTAGGTTTCTCTGAAAGTTTTTCTTTTTGATTAACATAATATTAATCTATTCTATTCAAATACCATATTTTGCTCAGCCATTCCCTAAGTGGTGGCAGTCTCCTTAGTTTACAATTCTTTGCCACCACAAAAAGAGCCATGAAAGCCTCATTTCCCTGTTTAGCATAAGATCTTAGGAACATGAGTCTAGAGCTGGAAGTGACTTTGGAGGCCATTTAGTTCAACCCCTTATTTTTGCAGATGAAGAAACTGAGGCACATGGAGATTGAATAGCTCTAGTAGGATCAGAGCTCTAGCGCTGAAAGGGATGAAGAGTTTCAAAAGAGCAAAAGCCAGGTAAGTGCCAGGGGCAGGATTTGAAACTGGATCTACCAGTCTAGCAATATTTCCTTCATATAACTTCATATAACACAGCAAATCCTTCATATAATTCAGTGACTGCTCAGTCTTCACTTCACTGTCCTAGTCGATCTTTCTGGTCAGCACAAAGAAGGCTCTCAGGGACAGTTGTTCACTTCACCTAAGTATTCTCTACTTCCATGGAACTCTTGGGGTCCCTAACAACCCTTGTCCTGAAACAGTTGTGTCAACCTCCCCATAAACCAAAAGTGAAGGAAAAAATGAAATAGATGAATTCTTTCTTGCTAACAGGAGAGACAACAAATACATACACAAATGTATTCAGTAAGTATAAGTGAATAAAAACATATATATCTTTCCAAACTCTAATTCTTCACTTTTGGTGACTGTGGCCAACTTCTCATGTTCACTATGATCCTTTGGGTTTAGGGGGCTGACTATTGGGGAATGGGGGGGTTTATTATTAATTATTTATGCATATTATTTATAATCAAGTAATTATTTTATTTATTTATTTATTTATTGCAAGGCAATGGGGTTAAGTGGCTTGGCCAAGGCCACCCAGCTGGGTAAGTGTCTGAGGCCAGATTTGAACTCAGGTACTCCTGACTCCAGGGCCAGTGCTCTATCCACTGTATCACCTAACTGCCCTGTGATTATTAAAAGCTTCCCAAAGAGGGTCATTTGATACTTTGTCTTTTCCTTTCCCTCCTCTCTGTCAGGTTCAGTTTCCTTATCTGTAAAAGGAAGGGGTTGGATTCGATAACCGCTAATGTTGTTCAGTCACTTTTTTTTTTTTAATCATGTTTGACTCTTCATGACCCTATTTGGGGTTTTCTTGGCAAAGTTATTGCAGTGGTTTGCCATTTCCTTCTCCAGCTCATTTTACATATCAAGAATCTGAGGCAAAGTTAAGTGATTTACCCAAGGGTCACACAGCTAGTCAGTGTCTGAGGCCAGATTTGAACTCAGCAAAATGAGTCTTCCTGCTCCAGGATTGGTTCTTTATCCACCATGCCACCCAAATAACCTCAAAATTTCTTCCACTTCTAAATCAATGAGCCTATAATTGTTAGGAAGCCGATCCTTAAATGGAGTATAAAGTGGCTTCTTTGCAGTATCCACCCATCCATTGCTTCATGTTTTGCCACCTGGGGCTAAACAGAAGATGTCTAATCTCTCTTCCACCCATCAGGCCTCAACTGCCAGAGGCCAGCTCTCCTTCTCAACTTTGGGTGACTGTGGCCAACTTCTCACACCCACCGTGACTGTTTTTGTTGTACTTCAGATACCTGCTGTTGAGATTTATAAGGAGCAGAGTGAATCCCCTGATTCACAATCACGCAACATTCTTAAGAGAATGTGTGAGTTTTTGTGACTGGGAGTAGTTTGAGAATATTGGAAATTTGACCCAGTCTCCCAAGTGAACTCTAATTTGATCTCTTCCTCTGTTTCAACCATGAGTCTACCTCTGATTGGGATTCATTACTGTTCATACAGCCCGAGATAGAATCCATGGAAAGTTAGTTTTGTTGCTTTTGACTTACAGACTTCTTGAGAATCAATGGGCTCACTCAGTTCATTGTCATCTGGAAATTTGGAGTTGTGGGTTCTTTGCAGAGGAGCCTTGAATCCTGAGTTCCTGTGTCTGCTTTTAGGAAAGGGGTCTCACTTGGGCTATTTGGATGGAAGCTATCAGTCATTTGTTTGGCACCTCCTTGGCTGGAGTTTTGTTTTGCAGGAGCAACCTTGAGCAAATCTCTCACAGTCTCCATTACTATGCTTCATTTTCCTCCTAGGTAAACAGGGAAGAGCCTGCCACTCTCAGGTCATGGTTGGAAATAATGAGGTCAAATTATTTTTTGAGGCATTACTCCAAGGGAATGGCATTGATGGTAGAGGTATGGCCCAGATGAGCTTGTTCAAGCTTTTATCCCAATGTAACCAAATTACTGACTCTCAGAGGCTACCTAGTCCCACTCCCTCATTTTATGGATGAGGAAACTGAGGCAAAGGGGAAAAAAGCCCATATACAGGTTCAAGCAGGGCCAGAGCAAGACTGGACAACAAATCTGGACTCCGAAGAATGGGATACAAATCATGCTTCTGACATGGTGACCTGGGGTATATCACTTTAACCATCTAGGTCTTAGTTTTTGGATCTGCAAAATGAGATTGTTGCACTGGATGACCTCCAAGTTTCCTTCTAGCTCTGGAGTTTTGACCCCATTGTCCCCATCTGTAGTTCAGGCTGTTCTTAGGCCCCAAACAATCAGATCTGACTGAAGGGTGGAGAAGGGGTGCTTAGCATGTCTAAGCTGGGGAAGTGGCACAGGAGACATAGGAGGATGACATGAGAAGTCCTACAAGATATTACTTCTTGGCATCAATCTTATGGTGGCCTGGACCATTCTGATAGCCTCAGCTAGGGGGGTCTTGAAAGGTCTGGGACAATTTGTGGGGGTTAGAGTCTGAGAATCTCTTCATAGAGGGAAACAGCTGGGGGCCCAATACTGTAAACATGGACAGCTGTTTGCAGCTGCCATCTATTTTTTAGGACTATTTAAGATATTTTGGAGTATGTCCTCCATGCTGCCATTAGAGGTATGATGAGGAGAGGAAGGGGGAAGAGGGAGGCGGAGGGGAAAGAAAGAGAAGGGAGTGGGGGAGTGGGAGAAGAAAGGAGGAAGGAGAGAAAGAGATGGAGAAAAGAAAGAAAAAGAGAGAAAGAAGAGAGAGAAAGAAAAGAGAAAAAGGAGAAAGAGGAGAGAGAGGGGGAGAGAGAGAGAGAGAGAGAGAGAGAGAGAGAGAGAGAGAGAGAGAGAGAGAGAGAAGAGAAAAAGAGAGGGGAGAGGGGAGAGAGGGGAGAGAAGCAGCAGGTGAAAGAGCCTTGGTGGTTTGTAGTTATCAGCCAGGGTTTGGTGAGAGTCTGTGCCTCAGCATTCTCCCACCAGGTATGACCACAGCACTGGGAAGCCATGCTGAGAGAGTCTCCCTGATTCTGGGGGCTCATCATTTCTGAATGACAAGGACTGAGCTGGTTCTTAGGGCCTAGGAAGTGACAAACAGACCTTGAAGAGCCTGGCGGTGAGTGACAACAGCATATAAGATATATAAGACAGGCGAGATGCATATAACATAAAAGTGGTGAAATGACATGTCCTATGAGAAGGAAACAAGGAGAGTGAGAAAGACAAGTCTGGTTAACTAGCAGGGACTGCCCAGGATTGTGTAAGAATGAATGAAATTTTATTTATGAGACACATCCCAGGGGTAGACTCTATGCTGAATTTTGGGAATACCAATACAAAAATGAGCTGGTTTTTGACTTCAAGGAGCCTCTTTGATTGGTGGTACAGTGGATTGAGTGCTAGGTTTGGAGTCAGGAAGACCTGAGTTCAAATCCTACCTCAAACTAGTTACTGACTGAGTGACCCAAGACTAGTCACTTAATCTCTTAGTCTCAGTTTCTTCATTTGTGAAATGGGGAATAAAAAGAACACCTACTTCCCAGAGTGGTATGATATATATATAGTGGTATGTATGTAAACCTTTAAATATTAAATAAATACATTATTAGCAGGAAAAGTAATCATCCATATATAGAGGTCAAGGAATAATGGAGATTTTGGTCTGGGGAGTCCAATAGAGGGTGAATGGAGCCCAATCCTGTCTCTTTCCAGCAGCAATGGTACATAACTCTTATTCGATATATTCCTATAACAGTCATGTGGGTTTTAATGTTTGCTGCAATGGAGAGTTGAATTAATTCTCTAGAGGTAAAGAAAGAGAGACTCTGATTGGTGGAAATTAATAGAAAAGTGAAAGCTCACTAAGTCAGTGTTTTCATCTCTCACTCCAGTGGATGACCCAATCAAACTAGAAATCAAAGGGCTTCAGGATCTAATAGATGTTTTAATTAGTGCTTCCTTGGTCAAAAGAAAACTCAAGTCTGCTTTCTTTAATTAAAAAAAATTTTTTAAACATTTTTTTTATTTTTAGTTCCAGATTCTCTCTCTTCTGCTACCCCCCCCCCCCACTCACTGAGAAGGCAAGAAATACAAGATAGGGCTACTTTCTATAGATATCAAGTTGGGGGTGGGTGGGTGGGTTTCTCTCTGTATCTGGGCAGTGGGAAAAGCAACTGCTTGTATTGGTTTGGTTGGTTGTATTTCATGAGTTTTTCCTTAATGACTAGCCAAAACCTCAGTTGCTCATTGGGTTTTGATGGCTGAGATTGAGTTTCAATAGTAATCTTTTGTCTTTCATTTTCAAAGAAGACCATGACAGCAGGGAGGTGATGCCATGGCAGGCACAAGAATTGAATGTGAGTGAGGGGTGCAGTGTTAAGCCACCAGCCTCACTTTCTCCTCCAGAACCATCTGGTTCCAGTGGCTAGCTATGAATCAGGACTAGTGGAGATGGCCCTGGATGCGAGGAAATCAGGATTAAGTGACTATCCAAGGTCACACAACTAGTTAAGAGTCAAGTGTCTGAGGCCAGAAATGCTAATTGTTTCTGTTCTGGTGAGAAATCTTGTTATATGAAGGCAAATTAGGTGGTTTTTTTTTGTCTAATTCCTATTTAGCCTTTAATTACCGAATTGGTGCTGCCTGAGACCTGGGAAAGAAGTTAGCTTAAAAAGGTCAAACTCCTTCACTACATCTCAGACCATCACCAGTTGTCTTGACTTGTCTTGCCACTAGATTCTGATGATTCTGGAGGAGAGAGTGAGGCTGATGGTTTTATACAGCCCTCCCTCACTTAAATCCAATTCACTTGCAAGTCAAGATACCACCCTCCTGATGTCATTGGTCCTCTTCCAGAATGAAGGACAAACAATAGTACTTGAGTTAAAATCACCCTAACTGGGTGACCTTAGGCAAGTAATTTAACTTCTTTGGGCTTTAAGTAATTCTCTAAGAATCATCTACTAGGGGCCTGGTGGATAGAGCACTGGCCCTGGAGTCAGGAGTACCTGAGTTCAAATCCAACCTCAGACACTTAATAATTACCTAGCTGTGTGGCCTTGGGCAAGCTACTTAACTCATTTGCCTTGCAAAAACCTGAAAAAAAAAGAATCATCTACTAAGTCATAGAAGACTATAGTGGACAGTGAGTTTCAAAGGCTGATAAAACCATTCCTACCCAAGGGGACAAATCTGAGACTTCCAGCGAGTTGTTGAACAGAAATAGAGAAGGTCATGAGAAGAGTAAAAGCTTGGGAAGGGGGTGCAGAGAAGGGTAGCTAGGAAGGAGCTGCGCTTCTAACTTGACTGGCTTGGTTTAAACACAGGACTAATGAGATCAAGGTTTCAAATTTGATCCTTATGTTGTCTTGCCAAAGTCCCTTTCTTCCATGGTCACAGACCCTCCTGGGAAATCAGGTCACTGATAGGCAGACCAGTGCAGTTGGTCCTTGGTGGCTGAGATGTGCCAAACCTTTGACCTACGGTAGCTCATAATCCTTGCTCAGAGAGCATCATCTCCATCCTCTGCCCCAGACAGAGAATCCCCCTGTATAGGGAAGGCAAGTCTGGTATCACTCCCAAGCCTGGGAGTGACAAGCGAATCATCACCACTGCCCCTCTTTTAAAAGGGGGAGAGAGGGTTGAAATACAACCCACCTGCTCTAACTCACATCTTGGGAGATCATTTTAAAGCCAGATGAAATGTTTTCTATCGAACCTTTTCTTTACTTTCTTTTCCCACTGAGGAAACCATGTTGGCTTCCCTGGGAAGCACTCTCTGCAAGGAATTTTACACCATCTCATTTAGTCCTGGAGATGCTATCTGGATAAACTGGCAGTCATCCTGAGGCTGAAACCTGGTCTGAGCAGATGGGGCCTCTCTCTCTCTCTCTGTCTCCCTGCCTTCCTTCCTAGATTGGGAATCTGAACCCTTTGGGTGACAAGTTTGTGGTTTACAGAGAGTTAAAAGGCTATGTGGAACAGGAGAAGTGATTTAATCTGTGGCTGATGATTAAAAAAACCCCAAAACAACCCTCTTTTAAGAATAATTCTGAGAATTTCTTATTATTCCTAGATTCTCAGTAACGGCGTTGACTTGCTCAGGAGGATAGGAACTGACTTTTCATTGGTATATAGAACACTCCCGTGTGAGAGAACTCTGAACATGCAGGTCAGCCTTTTGCTACAGTGTGGAAACTTAGAGAGTTGCCCAGAGGATGGAGAGGTTAAACTACCTACACATGATTACACACACACCATGCGTCCTTCAGGACTTGAACCCGGGATTTTCTGATACCAAGGAGAGCTCTCTCTTGAGTTAAAATCTGCCTGCTGCCTCTCTCTCACACATAAAACAGCCTCAAAGTGAAGAGTTAACAACAGAAGTTCTTAAATTCCAAAGAATCCATCATATAAAATCCCAGATATCATTGACTAATATTACTTACATTTTTCATGATGGACAATTGGAAAGTCCAGGAAGTCCATCTTCAATATCAAAGGATGTTGAGGAAATGCCTTCTGTGAAGGATTTATGGGAGAGTCTGGACAAGAATCATAGAAACTAAGGCTTGGAGGGGTACAATTCTCCTTGCTGGAAAGAGTCATCACACTAGTGAAATCTGAGGTTTAACTAAATTACTTACATTTATTCAAGAACGAACAAAAAAGTTTTTATCGTCTTTACAAAAAAAAAAGGCAAATCTTTGCACAACCCACAACCCTTAAGAGATTAATTTGAATTACCAAGGGTCTTTTTTTTTTTTTTTTTTTTTTTTTTTTTTTAGTTTTTGCAAAGCAATAGGGTTAAGTTGCTTGCCCAAGGCCACATGGCTGGGTAATTTTTAAGTGTTTTAGGCCGCATTTGAACTCAGGTCTTCTTGACTCCAGGGCCGTGCTCTATCCACTGCCACCTAGCTGTCCCTAGGATCTTCTTTTTAAGTATAAAATATTCTCAGAAGGGTGAAAGTAGGGGTGGCTAGGTGGCGCAGTGGATAGAGCATGGCCCTGGAGTCAGGAGGACCTGAGAGGCAGACAAGTTGGTTTTTATCATGTGTGTCCAAAGACAAGAAACAATTCGTGGTCTATAGACTTGAGACTTTCAAGTAATTTATAAATCTTTGACCTCCTATTTCTCAAACCTGAGCCATATCACCCATCCTAGGGCCCACTTTTTTTAGTTTTTTTTAAATTTTTTGTAAGGCAATGGGGTTAAGTGGCTTGCCCAAGGCCACACAGCTAGGTCATTATTAAGTGTCTGAGGCCGGATTTGAACTCAGGTACTCCTGACTCCAGGGCCGGTGCTCTATCCACTGCACCACCTAGCCGCCCCTACTCCTAGGGCCCACTTTTATGCTGAAGATGCCAAGTATCTTGTCATTAATCTATGCTCATGAATGAAGAGAAAAAGTGAGAAAGGCTATGTAGCAAGGGACATGATTCCTAGCTATAGAGTCAGAGGGAGTAGCCTTTATAAAACACTGGGGATGGGGAAGGATGAAGCTTTCAGAAGGGAAATAAATAGCTAGGGTGAAGATAAATATCCATGAGTACTGGCCCTGATTCCAAAGGAATTCTGCTGTTCCCTGTGTTTAGGCTTATCTGCCCTACTCACAATTGGAATGTTCAAAGGCAGCTGGGATGGTTTGTGCGCCAGGACTGATGGTTTTGTTAATAACTCTGGATCTCTTTCCCTCAGCATAAGATCCCAGAGATGCCCTAACATCTGTGGATCATTCAGAACCAGTTGATTGCCTAGATTGAGTGATCCCTCTAATTACTCCTGCACTTTTGCTTTCCTACGTTAGGAAGTGAACAGAGAGTGTCCACGCCATTTGTCTTTAAAAAATAAATGAGTCCCATCAGTGGCTTGTATGCTAGTATTCAGTAAACCCTGTAGTCAGCCTTATGGGAGGGGGTGTGGTTCTGTTTCTGTTCTGTGAATTCCTTAGTTTAACCACCATGAAGGTATTTGTAGTTTATTCATCAGCATCTGCTTCAGAAGATGAAAAGGTCAAGAAATTTGACTAAGGACTTGCACAGTTCTCAAGTCAACATACCACTCTGATACTTGGCATCTTCAACATAAAGGTGGGCACTAAGATGGATGATATGACTCAGGTTTGAGAAATAGGAGGCCAAAGATTCATAAATTACTTGAAAGCCTCAAATCTATAGACTGTGAATTATTTTTTTTCCCTGAAGAGAACAAAAGGCACTACTAGATGTGGTGAGCTTTAAACAATATTCTCCCAAATAAAACTGACTCAATTTTAAGATGTGAACTGATTAGTTACTGATGTAAGGAATCATGACAACATCAGTTCTCAAACCATTACCTAACTAGAGTAAGGGTCAAAAAATCAACATCAAAATAAAAGGTAAAAGAAGAGAAGCAACTCCTTTAAATTGACCAACTCAAATGAGCCCCAAAGTGAGAAATGTTCCTCAAGGGATGTTCCCTTCTGTTATTACCATGTCACCAAAATTCAGAATTTTTACCAGTTGCCAGAAAGAGACCAAGGGAACTTCGAAACTTTTGTTGCAAGCAAATACTTGGTTACTCTGCCATATAGAGAGATGTGGAAACCAAAGACCATACTCTGAAATAGGAGAAAAAAATGTAGGCATCAGGAAACTTGGGTTCAACTCCTGCCTTAGACATACACTGACTTTGTGCCCCTGGATGTGATTTTTTCCTCAATGACTTCTAAGATTCTTTTCAACTCCACATTTATGATCATGCAATGTCTTTAAGACTCAGTTTTTTTCTTCTGTACAATGAGGGGGTTGGACTAGATCTTTTTTTCTTTTAAGTTTTTGCAAGGCAATGGGGTTAAGTGGCTTGCCTAAGGCCACACAGCTAGGTCATTATTAAGTGTCTGAGGCTGGATTTGAACCCAGGTACTCCTGACTCCAGGGCCAGTGCTCTATCCACTGTGCCACCTAGCTGCCCCTGGACTAGATCTTTAAGATCACGCAAATCTAGAATTCTACAAGTTCATTTGTAAGCCCTAAGAAGGATTAGCTAAGGCAGAATATTATCTATAAAACAGCAAAAATCCAGAAAGAAGGGGAAAGAAAGACAGATGTAGAGAAAATATGATATAGAATTAGGAGACAGACAAAATTGACAGAGATTGACAGAGATACACTTAGAGACACACAAAAAGTTAGACATATAGAAAGCATGCTTACAGATTGATGCATAGACACACACACACACACAGACAGGGATAAAGACAGAGAGAGAGAGAGAGAATGGTATAAGTTCAGGCAAAGTCAGAGATGGGGCTGGTAGTGGTGGTTGAGGCAGAAAGACAAAAAGAACCTCAACTAGGTAGAATGTTACATAGATAAAAAGGAGATACTCAAGGATGCAGGGTGATATGTATTCAGAGACAGAAAGTTATGGTTAGGTTTGTATTTTAGAAAGATTTTTGGCAGCTGTTAGATGGATGCATTGGAAAGGAGAGAGACTAGAGGCAGGGACACCAATTAGGAGGCTATTAAAATAGTTTAGGTTGAGTGGTGACAAGGATGTAAATGAAGTTGGTGACAGTTTGAATGGAGATAAGGGGACAGATGAGAAAGATACTGTGCAGGTATATTTGACAAGGCTTGGCAAGTGACTGGATAGCGGAGGTAAGCTGTAGGCCAGGAATGTTCAACCTTTTACTTCTTCTGGGTCACATCACCCAACAACATGGGTCCTTGACAAGGTTTTGTTGGGTGACGTGTCCTGGAAGAGCTAAAAGGTTGAACATTCCTGCAGTAGGGGAAAATCACAGATGGCTCAGAGCTCTGGAACCTGGGTGACTGGGAGGATGACTATATTTTCAATAAAAATGGGTAAGTTTGGAGAAGAGTAGTTTTAGAGGAAGAAAATAGGTTCTGTTTTCAATATAATAAGTTTGAAATGCCTATAGGACATCAGATGGAAATATCCAGTAAGCAATTGGAGATGTGAGCTTGGTGTTCAGGATAAAGTTTAAGACTGGAATATCAGATACCAAATACTTAGATATATATTAGATGTGGAAAATGGATTCCCTTCTGCTGGGACTTGGGCTCTGAAAGGTGAGCTCTTACATTCTTATGCTTGGCATGAGGCTACCACTTCCT
Organism: Macrotis lagotis; assembly: GCF_037893015.1. NCBI lineage: Eukaryota > Metazoa > Chordata > Mammalia > Peramelemorphia > Peramelidae > Macrotis > Macrotis lagotis. The sequence continues at coordinate 251,365,200 of NC_133660.1, read as the reverse complement.
AGTCATGCCACATGCACATCCCTAGCGAATGTCCCATTGTCCAAGTCTAGCTTCCCACTAGGTGCCATTTGCCCCTTTAGAATGTTAATTCCCTTGAGGCCAGGGCTGTCATATCCTCAGGGCTTAAAATAGAGCATGAAATATGGCAAACACTCAATAAATTTATTTTATTCATTGATTCATTCATTATTCTTTCATCAATGTTATGCTACTTTTGTCCATGTCTTCCTATAAGTTTACAGCTTACTTCCTTGATCTCTCTTGAAATCAGATGACAGATAAGTCTGTAAGCCAGACATTGTATTAACTTCTGGGAATACGAGATAAAAAGAAACAGCTCCTTCCCTCAAGAAGCTTGCATTCTATCAAAGGAGGGAACAGGTGTATATTTAAGGATATAGTAAAGACAAGCAATTTGGGAGTGGGAAAGATGGAATAAGGAAATGGGAGGACCAGGAAAAACTCATGATGAAAGTGATATTTGAGCAGAGTTTTGAAAAAAAAAACCTAGAAATTCTCAGAGATGAAGGTGAGGAGGAAGTACATTCCAGGCACAGGGGCCACTTAGGGCAAAGACATGGAGATGAAAGATAGGGTGTCTGTGATAAGTAAACACTGCAAAGATCAATTTTGCTAGATATTTGAGTGGGAGAACAGATGTGGAATATTGCAAGAAAACTAGGTTGGGACCAAGTTGTGAAGGGCTTTAAAAGTCAATTAGAGGAGGCAGCTAGGTGGTGCACTGGATAGAGCACTGGCCCTGGAGTCAGGAGGACCTGAGTTCAAATCTGACCTCAGACACTTAATAATTATCTAGCTGTGTGGCCTTGGGCAAGCCACTTAACCCCATTGCCTTGAAAAAAAAAACCCTAAAAAAAGTCAATTAGATAAATTTTTATTTGATCTGAGAGTCTAGGACATGGAGGTAATGGGGAACCACTGGACATGGTTGGATCTGTGCTTTAGGAAAATCACTGTAGCAGGAAAACCAACTGAGTGGGCAGAGACCATTAGGAAATTATTGCAATCAGTCATATGATCTGAACTAGGGTGGCAGTCATATGAAAAGAGAGAAGGGATTAGATGTCAAAGATGTTATTGAAGGAGAGATGGCAGGATTTGATTATTGATGTATTATTTGGGTAAAGGAAAATGAGGATTGGAGAATAATATCAAAAACTGTGAACCAGGGTGACCAGAAGGAAGGTATCCCCATGACAGAAACAGGGAAGTTCTCAAAAGGGTGTGTATGTTGAACATGAGATATACCTGGAACTCAGTAGAGGGGCAGTCATACAGCATCAGTCAACTGTTAGATTTACAAAACATGAAATGGCCTTTGTTTCTAGGAAAAACTTAATTAGAGCAGTTTTGGAATTTTATGAAGACATTCTAGCTCTACCTTTTCCTCCTGTTTAATACTGGTCCTAATTCATTGCTTTTAGTGGAATGGACAAGTCAGTCGCAGGTCAAAATCTGGGCAAATCTTCATCCACTATGTTTTTCTTGTATGGATGGTCTGGCCATATTTTTCTTGAGTGATTATGGATTACTTTCAAGAAGTTCTGCAATGTTCCAGGGCTTGAAGCAACAAGAATGATATCATCCACAAACTAGCACCTGGAAGATCTCATCTCCACAAGGAATCCCTCCTCAACTTGAACTCTGTGCTGAAGTCAACATAACTGGTCCAAATCAGCTCCATAAGGAGGTGGTTTCTTTCTAACTACTGGCAGACTGAAGAAAGGATAGCAACAAGGGAAAGAGAATGCTGCTAGCTAATTGCTGACCCTCTTTGGCATTTTCCTTTACCATATGAGTAAGGATGGGGGATGGCCAAAATGTTCCCTCCAGCCAAAAGAAGTCACCCAGGGGTGATTGTTCTTGCATAGCAACTTCAACCATTCCATGACCTTTCCCCAGAACTCGGTTCTCTTTGGACAGGAGCCTGATTTCTTGACTGCTGGCTTCCATCCTGTTTTTCTTTCTTGTCCTGTCAGCATTGGCTGCCCTTCTGCTCTCCTTTTGACCTGGTTAGTGTCCTGGGATCTGCTTCTGACCGCAGCTCTCTTGGCCTTGGTGTCTTGGTTCCTCACTGACCTGACCCAACTTTAGCCCAAGCTATTAGACACAGCTGGTTGCTATCACCTCACTTTTCACTACACAGTAGCAGACCAGAATAGAGGTTCATAGAATTATTAAGACCTACTCTCTCTAAGACTGGGAAAAAACCTTAGAGATTGTCTAGTCCAGTGCTTTTATTTTCCATAATGGGTATCGATTCATTTGTGCAGATAAATGAATGAATGAAAAAGATTTCCTCAAGGACTTATTGTCTGTAAAACCCTTAGCTAAGGGCTGGGAACAGCCCAAGAGAACAAAGAGCTCGTCTATAATTGGAGGAGACAGTGTATGAAAGAAAGATTCAGTGGCAGAGCAGGAAAGTCTGGAAGGGTGTAGCTTCAGGGAAGGTGGCAAAGCTCAGGGCATCATGGGTGAAAATTCTCTGGGACCATGTCCTAGTCTGTAAAAGATTGGGCTGAATGAGATGACTTGCAGGGTCCTTCCCAGATCTGTATCTTTGATTTTAAACATGTTGTTTGTTTTCAAATACTTTAAATTCTAGAATCTAACATAGATTCTAGTTACTGGGGAGTGTTGATGCAGAAATGAATAAGACAACATTCCTGTCCTCAAGCAGCTTACTATCTGAAAGGGAAGACATATTAAGTAGACAAACAACAGTGATTTATTTTAGAATGTAAAAAATGTATAAAGGACAAATTGGAGGAGTAGAATAAATGTTGGTGGTAGAGAAATCAGGGAAGCCTTCCGGAAGAGGGAACATCTGCAGTGTATCTGGCTCTTCCTACTGCTTGGCATGCCTTTTCCTCATCTCCCCTCTCCAGGCTTTCCCTGAAGCTACACCCTTCCAGACTTTCCTGCTCTGCCACTCAATCTTTCAGGACCAGTGTTCTATCCACTGTGCAACTTAGCCACCCCAACATGCATTTTTCAATGTTACATTTTTAAAATTTTATTTTGTTAATATTTTCCAATTATGTTAAAATTATTTTTTAAAAATGTTGAGTTCCTAATTGCAGACTCCTTTCAGTCCTTCCCCCCACCCATTAGAAGGTAAGCAATAGGATAGCTATTCTGGTTGTGAAATCAGGCAAGACATATTAGTCAACATACATTTTAAAGTATTTTCTATGTGGAGGCACTGTGGTGCTGGGAATGGGACTTGTAACCATAATGGTGTAGGGAATTCCTGGCTGCCCACTGATACCCAGACTCCCTCTACCCATGGAGGTCAGCACCATCTTGTTTTTTGACCAGAACACTGGTGCCAAACTCTAATTGACACCATATAGAAGGTCCCTGAAGGTTACTTGTTGATTTAGAAAACCACATCTGAACATTAACTATGTTATATATTATATTATTTATTTCATTAATTATATCCATTACATCTCATCTGCATGGGCTAATTCTACTTAGAACTGTGAGAAGTGAAGTGATTTATTGGGTATCACATAGTTAGAATGTGTCATGTCTCCTGGGTTGGGAGAACAACATTCTACTATTCTCTAGGAATATTCCCCATCTCTCCTGTGTGTAGGATACCCATGTCTTCAATAGGAGAGTTGCTTTCCTCCCAAAAGTCACTCATTGACTTGTACCTCTGAGGCACTTCTATACCAACAAGATGTCGCCATTTGTCCCAGGGCCCTGAGGGATTAGGGGATAGGATGAATTGCTTTCAAGGCTCGACATCTAGTCTAAAGACCCCAGGGCTGGGGATCAGGGCCAAGGGACAGGGCAGAGGGATATAATTATAGCTCCATAACTTCCTACATGTACCAGCAGCAGAGCTCCCCATTCACATGAGTCATTACCCAAGATAAGCATACCAACCACTGCCTTTTGAGCCCCTCCTTTAGAACTATCTCCCATGTTATAGAGAATATAACATAATGGGAGATAGACCCCCCAAAAAAAGACCATAAAGAAGAATAGGACACCACCAGCAACACCCCCATCGATACTACCTACCAAGGGTAATAATTGCATCTCATAAGCTTTTTTTTTTTAAGGTTTTTTTTTTTTGTAAGGCAAATGGGGTTAAGTGGCTTGCCCAAGGCCACACAGCTAGGTAATTATTAAGTGTCTGAGACTGGATTTGAACCCAGGTACTCCTGACTCCAGGGCCAGTGCTTTATCCACTACGCCACCTAGCCGCCCCTCCATAAGCTCCTTTTTTAGTGAAATTATTCAGTTATCATTTATTAGAGACAACTATGTACATGACCCTGAGCCAGGCACTGGCAACACATGGACACAAGTAAATAAGCCTGTTCTCAAGGAACTCACATTCTAGTGGGAGAGACAACATATACACACATATACATAATACATATAATATAGAATTATATATAAATGTATAAAATATTCATGCATATAGATATGTATTTATATAAATATGTATGTATGTAATGCAAAATATGTGTAAAGCTATGTATGTATGGAGATAGAGACAGATACATAAGCACAGAGAAGCTAATTTTTGGAGAGAAGCACTATCAGTGGGGTGAAGGACTTCATAGTAGGAGGAGGAGGCATGTCAGAACTGGGGGCTATTCAAGAAAGGATTTAGTCCAAATCTCTTATTTAAAAGAAGAAATGATACTTAGAGTGGTACCCAAGGTTATCCAGGGAATAAGTATTTGGCTTGGGATCTATCACATGTAATCTTATAGCTTCAATAAAAAGTCACTGTTTTTTGGAGCCAGAGGGCCTGGGTTCAAATCTTGCCTCTTCACTTTCTTGGACCTCAGGTTTACCATCTCTAAAGTGACAGAGTTGGCTTCAGTGGTTTCTGAGGGTCTTTCCAGATCCTACTTACAATTCCTTCTTTTTTTTTTTTTTAAGTTTTTTGCAAGGCAAGGTTAAGTTGGCTTGCCCAAGGCCACACAGCTAGGTAATTATTAAATGTCTGAGACTGGATTTGAACCCAGGTACTCCTGACTCCAAGGCCGGTGCTTTATCCACTATGCCACCTAGCTACCCCAATTCCTTCTTTTATGTGGATGCCACAGTTGTATAGTGAGCTTGTGGGAGATGATTGGGGTATTTTTAAAAATAGTCTTTGATAGTATTTAATTTTTTCCTCCAATTATATCTAGGGATAATTTTAAACATTCATTTTTGTAAGATCTTTCTCCCTTTCTCCCTCCCCTTCCCCCCTCCAATTGGGGTATTTTCAAATCTGTGCCCCACCTTGGAATGCAAATCTCTTGGGGCCTGGGACTGTTTTGTTCCTATCTTCAAATCCCCATTACTTTGCAAAATCAAATACTTGTGGAACTGAACTGACTTTTATTCTTAGCCCTACTCCAAAGATTTTCCTCCTGGTCTAAAGGGAGGAAATTGGTTTCCTTATAAAAATGTGATTTAAATATTTTATTCTAATAAAACCCTGAGAGGTAGGTGCTATTGTTATCCTTATTAATAAATGAGGAAAATAAATTTCAGAGAGGAAAACTGACTTTATGGCTGAATAGCTAGTGAATGTCAGAGGCAGGATTCCACCCTGGTCCATTCTCCCCTGCTTCTTTTTACCTAGGTATTTCACCAAAGTCTTGACCACCCCGCCCCCCCCCCCCCCCCTTGCCCAAACTGGACTGTCATCTGAAAGAACTTTCCATCAAATGAGATTTATGGTTAATTAAAATTTGACTGTCACTTTGGACAAAATGAATCCTTTGCATATCATTGGGATGTAGGTGGGTATGGCTATATGTCCCTGAAATGTCATAGCATAGGGTTGGAAGGAATCATAGAGAGCATATTTTCCTCTCACTGTCCTAGACTTTTGTACATGAAGGAATGCATTATTTATATGAATTATGCAACAATTCATATAAATTCAACATTATTATATGAATTGTTCAAGGTATTAGTTGCCTTGGGAGTAGTATGACCTGGGAGAGTTATCTAGATAATAAGAGGCAACTCAGTATATAGAATGGAGCCCTGAACTTGGATTCAGAAAGAACTGAGCTCATATCCCACCTCAGACACTTAATAGTTATGCCATCCTTGGGAAGGTGAGACTCAGTTTTCTCATAAAACAAAAGAGTTGGAATTGCTGGCTTCTAAGGAACCTTCCAGATCTAAATCCATGATGCCCTGATTCTAAAGGCAGGGCTCTTTGTACCTTACCAAGTGTAAATTTGAGGTTTGCCAATTCAATCCCATTTTAAATGTCTATTTAAAGCAATCCCGTGATGACTCAAAGCCTAAGATCCTTTGCCAATGGGAATAATCAACCACTAATTTGTTAGGTTTGCTTATACACACGCCCTTACCCTTGTTGTTTTTGAAGGAGGGTGGTAATCTGACACCCTCACTGAACTCAAGATTGAGAGATAACCACTTGGAGTGAATAGCTTGTCTGAAGGGGGAAATGTTATAGATTGATAGGGTCCTGGTAAAACCAGGGTTGCCTTAGGGGAATCCTATGGTCCTAGGGGAATCTAGTTCACAAGAGCTTTGGAGAACTGAATTACTAACTTTTCAGTGAGTATTTTTTTTACTTTGTAAATAGGCAACCTACAAAACAGGGATTGATTTATTGTTCTGTTGAGAATTGATACTATAATAGAGAAAATGTTTGCAGATTTAATTTTAAAATGTTCCATGACTCCAATCTGCTTCAGAGCATAGGTTGTTAAACATTTCCCCTGCCCACAGAGAGGTAACTAGGCACCATGTTTCATTGACCTGTCCTTTGAGGGTGCCATCATGGGAACATCCCAGTGGGAAACTGTACTCTGTCAAGTCCTTGCAATTTCCCTCGGTTAGCAATTTGTGATCACTTAATCTCCCCATGAATAATATTGTGTAGTAGAAAAAGTCAAAGCCTAGGAGTACAGAGAGATATGAAATGGTCATGTGCCTATGGGCATGTCACTCAACCACTTGGGGCATCAGATTCCATTCTTGGAAAATGAAAGACTGGGATTAGATGATCTCTAAAGACCCTTCCATTTCTGACATCTTGATTTCATGTGTCTTAGGTTTACCCTAGATTTATCTTCTTTCCTTCTTTTTTTATTTTTTTGGCAAGGACAGGGTTGTTGATGCTTTTTTGTTTGTTTGTTTGTTTTCTTAGGTTTTTGCAAGGCAAATGGGGTTAAGTGGCTTGCCCAAGGCCACACAACTAGGTAATTATTAAGTGTCTGAGGCTGGATTTGAACCCAGGTACTCCTGACTCCAAGGCCAGTGCTTTTATCCACTATGCCACCTAGCTGCCCCTTGTTGATGCTTTTTTTTAGACAGTTTTTTTTAAGTTTATGAATTTTTTTCTAAGATAGTAGTCACCACCCAATAATTCTTCCCATTCAGTATTCATAGTAAGAAAAAAAAGAAAAAAATTAGTAAAGCAAAACTATTTGATACAGTGACCATGACTGTATGATATAGTGAACCCACAGATTTAACAATTTGTAACTATGACACTCCAAAAAGATATGCTAGTAAATGCTCAACAGTTGACTTTCCAAAGGTAGGAAAATACACACACACACACACACACACACACACACACACACACACACACACACACAATATTATTAGTCTTTATCTGTATTATTGACATTTTCTTTATTACTTTCTTCAGTCTAAATAATCAACAAAACAATAAATCATGCCCTCATTTGTTGCCTTGGCTTATTTCTGAGTTATAAATGTTCACACTGAAAATTTAACAGTTGGTTCTTGAGAGTTGGTCTAGCTAATTCCAACAGGTCCTTTCGTTCCAAGCTTGTTTCATCCGCTGGAATCCAGATACTCATAATCTTTTCCCCTGATTTCTGAGATAGTTTCATCCTTTAATACAAATGATTTAGACTATGACCCAGTCTCTTATGCAATGGATTTGATTGATTAATACAGACCTTGATTGCACTTAGTTCTGATTGTATCACTCAAAAAAAGTATTCTTTAGGCACCAGAGGCAAATGAGATGTTTTGACCCCAGTTTTACACTAATACATATTCTGATTTTTCTCCCCATTTCTTTTGCTTTCTTAGTTGTGAATATGAATATGGTTTTCATTCAGTTAAACCATCCTGAGAGATGATTCCATTATGACATGATCATGTAAATGAAATACAGTAGAACAAGGAGTAAGAAAAGGTGGCAATTTTCTAATGAATGGAGGATCAAGCCTAGACTGTACTTGGATAAATGACTAATGAGGCCTTCCCATTCCCCATTCCCTATTCCCCAATCCTCCCTCCCCCCCTGCTAATCCTTATTTTTAAACTAAAAGAGAACAGTTGGTATTTACCAAAGGGTAGAGCTAGGAGACAGAGATAGTAGCTCTCTGAGAAATAGGAAAATTAGAATCATTCACCAGGTGTTAGGGGAGTGAAAAACCACCAGTGTGTGTTTGTGTTTGTTCAGAGGGGAGGGTGGTACTGTGCTCTGGGTCATCAGAACCTTCTTTGTGAAAAACATTACTTTAGTTAGAATATTAATTGTTTCCTTTGTTCTGTTTTCTTCTTTCTGGATTCATTGTTACACATCTTCCCCTAATATTAATATTTTGAATTTCTCATAATTGTTATTCCTTATGACTCAATATAACATTTCATTGCATTCATATGTTACATTCATTCAGTCACTTTCCCATCTATACATTCCTACTTTATTTCCAGTTTTCACTGCTACAAAAAGTGCTGCTATATTTTGGTATAATTTGCATTTATTTGGGTACCTGTGGGATCTTTGTCTTTTACCTCTTTGAGGTATGTGCTAGTGAAAGGGTATGAATAATTACTGTTCTTAATTAGTTCAAAATCAACTTCCAAAATGGTCTCACTAAATTGCAACTCCACCAACAGTGCATAAGGGTTCTCTAATTCCTATTGTCTCATAGATATGAACTATTTCCATCTTTTTTCCATCCCTGCCAATTGGAAGTGTGAGATGAAAACAGAGTTGTTTTAATATGCATTTCTCTTATTAGTGATTCAGTATCTTTCTTTCCAGACTGGTGATAGATGATATTTCTTCTCCAGGTTCTTTTCAACAGACAAAATGTTAACATGCAAGAGTTTTCCTTGGCCTAAAGTTGATTTCTTCCTGGCAGAGAAAATACCCTTGCAGATCTATTATGCTTAATTAAATCCACTGACCTCCACCATTTCCCGAGGGTACTTGAATATTTCAGTGTTCGTTTCAAAGACCTTGCTAATTGAATACCCCATGAACTCAGATCTGATAGAAGAAAATTTCTGGCATGTGGTTTACTTGTAAAAATACCAAGCAAGGAAAGAAAAGATTCCCTGGGTTGGTGGTGGTTTCATGAATGATCCGACTCGGTTGCCCATGCTATCCCCAGCTGGCAGTTCCCCTGTTGTCTGACCTGAAGACATTACCTCATCCTTCCACTCAGCAGGCTGTGACAGGAACCAGAGTGGCCCCACATCCACAGAAAATCTTTGACTTTCCTCTGGCAGACTTGCATTTTTCTGTTTTCCTTTTCGAGTCATCCACATAACTGAGTGTCCAGAACATAAGCTTAGAACCCCACAAAAATGTACCAAAAGGGGCCTTCATTCTTTGAAGTTGAAAGACATTCATCTTGCATTTTGAGGGGAAGCATTTGCTGGACCTGTTGGACCTATTGTAGCAAAGACTCCTTTCTTGGGATGGATTGGGTTAGATGGCAAGAATGGTTCCTTTTGGGTCCAAATTTTGAGTCTGAAAGACCTCTGCCTTTCCAGGAAATGACTTAAAATATGTATGCCCAAGAAAGGAACAACCAGCCCTTTGTTGACTGAATCTAACCAAGTTGTTTCAAGTTGGCTGGTTGGTTGGTTGTTTGGATTTAATTGCTTCTCTTTTTCCTACTTGGTGTATGTGTACAGAATAATATCATGTGAGAGCTATCTAATATGAATCTCTTACATGATTTTATTTAAAAATTTTTTTTATCATAACTTCCCTTAAGTTTTTGTTTTAATCATTTTCAATCATGTCTGACTCTTTGTGACCCCTTTTGGGTCATGAAAAATATACTTATTCAAATAAATAAAGAAAGGGTTGAGGGTAGGAATAAAACTGAACAGAATTTATACACAAAACTATAAAGTTTGGTTATTTACAGCATCTTTTAAAAAACACATAAATTACATATATTAATTTTAACCACTTGCTTCCCTGACCTCTTCTGAACCTCTTTTCTGTATATGTATCATTTTGTTGCTGTCATCTTTGCCTCTGTTTCCATAGCTCTAACCTCCATAGCTCCCCTACTTCGGATTCTTCCTTCCTCTTCTGCTTCATTCAAGCATTCCAATATTTCTCTCCATCCTACAGGGTTATCATTTCTTAGGATCCACTCAGAGACCAGGGGCTGAAGACCAATGATAACAATGGTAGCGATGTGATCCATTTCTGATTTCTTTTTTTTGCAAGGCAAATGGGGTTGAGTGGCTTGCCCAAGGCCACACAGCTAGGTAATTATTAAGGGTCTGAGACTGGATTTGAACCCAGGTACTCCTGACTCCAAGGCTGGTGCTTTATCCACTATGCCACCTAGCCGCCCCCATTTCTAATTTCTAAAAATGAAAAAAGATATGGAAAGAATTTTGTAAACCTCAAAATGCAAGATGAATGTCAGTTAAATGATGCAGCTGTTGGAGATAGGGAGAACTTAGTTCCAATCCAGACTCATATTAACTGCGTGACCTGGGAAGGTCCTTTCACTTCTGTCAATTGATCTATAAACATTTATTAAGTCCTACTGTGTATCTAAGCTAGGGATACAAAAAAAGAAGGGCAAAAAAAAGTCCTTAAGGAGCTTTCAATCCAATGTCTGCCTTAGTTTCTTCACCTATAAAAATGAAGATTATAATAGTACCTCCAGTGCTATTGTGAGAACACATAAGGGCTACCTATTATTATTTTATTTAGATATCATAATTTGTTCAGCCATCCTCAAGTTGTTAGATGTGTGTTTTTTTTTTCTGGTTGCTTCCCCCACCTCACGCCCCCATTAGTTTTTTTTAAAGATTTTATTTTGAGTTTTACAGTTTCCCCCCAATATTACTCCCCCCCACCCCATTGCTTTGCAAAAACAAACAAACAAAAAATTTGTTTTTACCTTTTTTCATCATCTCTTCAGGGAATAGGCCCAGTAGTGGTATTGCTGGATCAAAGGGTATGCACATTTTGGTATGCCCTTTGGGCATAGTTCCAGGCTGCTCTCCAGAAAGGTTGGATGAGTTCACAGCTGCACCAACAATGTATTAGTGTCTCAGATTTCCCACAACCCTTCCAACAATGATCATTGTCCTTTCTGGTCATATTGGCCAGTCTGAGAGGTCACACCCCCCCATTATTAATAATACTGCTAAGCATATTTTTGTTTGTTTGTTTTTGCAAAGCAATGGAGTTAATGACTTGCCCAAGGTCAGATTTGAATGCAGGATTGGACTTCACTTGATTTAGGAGTCAAAGAGTATGAACTTTTTTGTAATTAATTTTTAAAATTCTTTTTGCTTCCTGGACCTTTTCCTTTCCTTGCTTATATTTTCACCCTGCCCCCTCCCTAGGCCATCTTTCCCCCATAGTAGATATTTAATAAACTTTTTTCATTCATTCCTGATTTTTTCATGAAAACTAACTCTCATTCACACTATGGTATAAGTGACTAACATTAAACTAAAAGTATTCCCAAAGAAAGAATTTGATTTTATTTTCTAAACTAAGTTTAAAAAAAATCTCTTAAGACTGACTTCTGATATTATCAGTATTTATAAGCATTTGTATTTCTATAAGTTTGAACAGTACTTTTTTATGATAATGGTGAAGTAGGCAATTTTGTTGTTATTTACTTGTTTCAGTCATGTCTGACTCTCTATGTTCCTACTTGGGGTTTCCTTCTCCAGCTCATTTGACAGATGAGGAAACTGAGGCAAATAGGGTTAAATGACTTGCCCAGGGTCACACAGCTAGCAAGGGTCTGAGGCTGGATTTGAACTCAGGAAGAGCAGGTAAGGAAGATGTCATTATCTCAATTTTATTGCAGCAGGTTCAGGGAAGGGAAATCACTTGATGGACCTGTTGGACATGTAGTGAAGATTCTTTTTTTTGGGATGGCTTGGATTAGATGGCAAGAATTGTCCCTTCTGGGTCCAAATTCTGGGTTTCTGTGATTTTTGTTGGGTTGCAGGCCCAGTAAGTATCCAGAGTTGGGATTGATTGTAATCTTTGAGTTACCTGTTCAGAGTATCCTCACTGTGGTCAATGGGGGAGGCAAGACCAGCCCCATCCCTCCCTCCAAAGTGAGAAGTTAAATAAGAAAACAAAAAGATTTAGAGAAACTTAGAAACCATCTATCCATCTACTTTGCTTTTATAAATCAGAAAACTGAGAACCAAAGAGGTTGTTGGTCCACAATAAGCACCTAGTATGTTCTATGCGTTATCCTAAATGCTGGAGATACAAAGAAAGGCCAAAAACAAAATAAAAACCAGTACCTGCCCCCTTGAAAAGGGCACAAACTAATGGGGAAGTCAATATATATAAGCATCTATATAGAAATGAAATCAAAATAGGATAATTTGCAGATAACCTTAGAGTGAAAGGCAGATTAGGAAAGAAGATTGTTGGGGTATTAGCTGGGACTTGAAGGAAGACAGGAGTCAGAGATGAGAAGGAAGAATTTTAGACATGAGGGACATTCCGAAAAATATTCCCCAGTGAGGAGATGGGGTATCTTGTTCAAGGAAGAGCCAGGAAGCCAGGGTCTCTGGATCTCAGAGTATTTTTGGGATGCAAGAGGGGAAGCTAAAATAGAAGATGTTTGTATCTCCCTCATCCAATCCATTCTCCAAAGGGCTTTGTATTGATAGGGGCTGGACCTGTGATTTCATTGCAATAGGTGAAATAGAGATACTGTTTACTGTCAATGTAGCTTGGCAATTTAGAGTCTTATGGAATTGCCTAGGACTTGGAGAAAATAACAAAAAGTATTATTTTTAGAGAGGAGAAAAGAAGTCAGAATAGCTAATCCATACACTGAATACACCCAAATTATGTGTGATCTGTAACATCTGTGGTCTCCTCCCTCCCGGAAGGAACTGGCAGAGGCAGGATTTGAACCCATTTCATTGACCCTGATTGCAACTCTCTTCCCACTATACCAACTGGCTACTCTTAGATACAAGGTTTGCCTTTGGGCAGCCTGGGTTAATTCCTACAAGGGGAGCTGGGCCAGTAGCCAGGAGTTTGGAGGAGGAGAGAACCATAGAGGATGATGAAACCAAGCCATTGAATGAGGTTAACGAAGGAGGCGGTTGTGGACTGTCTCCTGGTGGTAAATATTCCGCCCCCCCTTTTCCTACATGCTGGATTCTTGGCATGATCACTGGGCATCCTGTGCCAGCCAATCCTGGAGGCGAGGGCCCAACAATAGCTGGAAGCTAGGCTTGGAATGAGTACTTCCTGAAGTACCCCAATAAGCTGCAGGCAGACTCCCAGTAACAGCTCCCCTGGGGCCCTGATTTTCTTTACCAAGCTCCCAGGTTCCTGGCTCTGGGTCAAGGTCCCAATAAGGCAGGGACTCTTGTCTCAACGTAAATCAGATGTAGATTGATGGGAGGAAGCGACATGACAGCCATCACATCCAACTCCCTCTTTTTTTTTAAAAAAAGGAGAAAATAGAGTCTGACAGAGGTTTAGTGACTTGTCCATTGTCACACAGCTGGGAAGAATCTGAAGTAGAATCTGAACTCAGAATTTCCTAATTCCAAGCCCCCTCCTCTATCTCAATTCTGGTTAAGGAGCCAGGTTAATTCAACAGACATTTATGAAGCTCCTATTAAGTGTGTAGACAGTTGTTCTAAGCCCTGATGGTTTTTACAGAGTCTTATTATACAGATACATAAGACAACCTTTTGTCCTCCCAGAGCTTCTATTGTAGTTATAGGGTATGACAGGAAACCAGACAACTGTGACAATCAATCAATCAATAAACATTTATTAAGTGCTTATTATGTATACTATATATATATATGTATATATATTATATATATATATCCTATACTATGTATACTACACTAAGGATACAAAAGATAGTGCTTGTCCTCAAGGAGTTGACAATCTAATAGAAATTCAAATAGAAAACATTTATTAAGTTATTAGAGGCAGCTAGATGGCATAATGGATGGACCAGTGGCCTAGAGACAAGAAAACTCATCTTCCTGAGTTCAAATCCAGCCTCAAGACTAAGTGTGACAGTGGACACTTGACCTGTTTGCCTCAGTTTCCTCATGCATAAAAAGACTTGGAGAAGGAAATGGTGGACCCCTTTGGCAGTTTTGCCAAAAACTAAAAATTTCACCCCCTCCAAAAAAAAGGGATCATGATGAATCTGACATGATGGAACAAAACATGTTTCTAAGAATTCTTAAACAGATTATAAATATTTTCCTTATGCATGTTTGTATATGTCTACAGACACACACATACATACATATATACATGCACACATACATATATGATATAATATAGGTGGTAGAGTGGATAGAGTACTGGTCTTGGAATCAGGAAGACATTTTCAAGTGTTGAAACCGAGTCATAGATACCATCTATATGACCCTGGGCAAGTCACTTAACCCAATTTGCCTCAGTTTTCTCATCTATAAAAATGAGCTGGAGAAGGAATGGCAAAACCCTCCAGTATCTTTGTCAAAAACAAACCCCAATAGGGGTCACAATGAGTCAGACAGAACTGAAAACAAGATATTCCAGGAACTATATTACACTATAGAGACAAAATGATAACAGCCAAAGCCCTCAGGGTGAGGTGTTAATGACTAGGGAGACCAATGAAGATCTCTTGAAAGAGGTGATGCTTGAGATGAACCTTGAAGTGAGGTATGGATTTCCAAGGGATCAAAATAAGGAAGGAGAACATTCCAGATCTAGGGGACAACTTGTGCAGCTAGCATTGATATTATTGTTCATCCTTCATTCTTGAAGAGGACCAGGATGATGTTTTGACTTGCTTGTGAATTGAATTTGGGTGAGGCAGAGTCACACAAAATCATCAGCCTCAATCTCTCTTTCCTGAATCATGGAAGTCCAATGGCAGGACAAAAGTCTAAATGATTGATGATGGGCAAGGGTGCAGTGGTTGACCTTGGACTTTCTAAATTAAGGTCTTTCCCAGGACAGCTTAATGCCAAAAGACAGAGTAGGAAAGAGAAGGGATGGGTTATATAGTAATTCAGCTAAAATGTAGACTAAGTGTAATTAGCCTGGAAGGATTGACTGGAGACAGATCAGGAAGGGTTTTAAATGGCAAACAATTTGATAAGCTGAGGTGAAAACAAATTTAATGTGATATCTCAGGGAGAGAAATTTTGATCTACTATGGCCAGGAGGTCATGGAAGATTTCCCTGGAAGCGATAGTACTGTAGCTTGGAATTTAGAAGGTGGAGAGGTTGGAAGGACATTTTGGCCATAGAGAGCAGCATCGGTGCAGATCCATAGGTGGGAATGTGTGAGATCTATAGAGGACAGAAAGGTGAAAACGGAATTTGCAGAACGGGAATAGTAGGAGAATGAGAAGGGCTGGAAGATGGAGAGTTTGAATGCCAGACAAAGACTTTGAACTATTTCCTAGACAATAGGAAATCCTTGGATTGTTTTAAGAAGACAGATGACGCGACCAGATTTATGTTAGGACAACTCAATTCAATAGAATGTCAAATTGTAAATCCAAATGTTTAGCATTCTCTGTACAGGTGGAAGTTCTCTGTGAGAGAGTGGAAAGAACTATAGATTTTTTTTAATCTCTTAAAAGTTTTTCCTTAAAAACAAAAATGCCTTTTGTTTTCCCAGCTCCTTCTTTCCTAAATCTGTCTCTTGCCTTTCTTTACTCTTAATATAGAAAAAAATAAAGAGGAATAAAAGATAGCTCAGTAACTAATCAACATATCTATGACATCTTATTCACATTCAGCATTCTATACCTAAAGTCCTCCATCTCATCAAAGAAGAGAGATAGATAACACTGCATTTTCTCAAGAGGCTGTTAGGCTATTAGAATTAGAGAACATTTGTTTTTTTTTTCTTCTTTTTAAAAATAAAACAATGGATTTGTAATAAGAAAACTTCAATTCAAAACATACTATCTGTGTAAATGTTGGCAAATTGCCTCCCCTTACTGTGTCTGTTTTCCTGTCTGTGAAATGAGGTTGACCTAGATGATTTCAAAGTGACTCCCAAATTTAACCTCTCATCTCTCACAGTGTCTCCAATCAATGCCCACAAGCTACATTTATATGGTGCCTTTTGCAAATATTATCTCATTTAATCTACCCAACATCTTGGATGGATAGATTGTTGTTAATCAGTCAAGTCCAGTCCTTTTGTGATCCTCTTTGGAATTTCTTGGCAAAGATCCTGGAGTGGTGTGCCAGTTTATTCTCTATTTTATTTTACAGATGAGGAAACTGAAGGAAACAGGGATAAGTGACTTTCCCAGGGGCACACAATAAGCCCTAAAATAGCAAGTAGTCATGGGAATTGACTGAACAACACTGTCTACTTTGACACAGTTCTGGAGCTAATTCAGCTCCCTTTCTATTCAATTATTCAATTTTTGTTCTGTAAGAAAACTTTATCCATTCCAGGGAGTTGTGAGAAAACTTTATTGCCCAGCATGTCTGGGAAGCTGAACCACCTCTACCTACTGCTTGGAGACCCTTATCCAAGGATGGAGGTTATGCTGAGCAGAAATCTGGTCAGATCCAAAGATTGATGCTCAAGGAGTTTTCTCATAATTATACATCCGAAGCAACCATATGTCTTATCTGAAAACTGGCCCCAATGCATTAATGAGTTATTGTTTCCATGTTGCTTTGATTTAAGACAGATACTTGGTGAGAGTAGAAAACAATTTTTTTCTGACATCAGGGAACTACATGTGTCTGCTCTCCCCCAATTTGGAAAGTTCTTGATCTTTCCTCCATTTAAAAATCATATTACCTAATGCTTTATCCTGGTTAATTATTCTTTCAATTAATTGGCCCTACTTTATTAATTATTTTTAATATATAAAAGTCTGTCTCACTCTTTGTTCAGGGGATTCCATTGATCCATTACCTATTTTGCTAATAAATCATATAGCTCAGATTGTTATTATCAATTATCCACCACACCTTGTTTCCTTCCTGTTTTCTGATTTATTCCTTGGGGAGAAGACATATTGTCCAAGGAAATTAATTGTTCAATTATAAAAATCCATTGAAGAGTTGGATCAAATTTCTGATCAGCCTTTCCTCTTTCTTTTCTCCAACCTTATTCCAATCAGGGAGTATTTTCATGACCATGTTTTAGGAGTGAAACCCCAAATCTTTTTTAATCAGTAATTTGTATCCTTCAGAGTCTACTTTCAAAGACAATCAAAGGATCATAAATTTAGAACTAAAAGAGACTGCTTTAGGCTGGAGTAGAGATCATGTGGTTCAATTGACCTCTTTTTACAGATGAGGAAAGTGAGGTCTAGAGAGGTCATAGGACAATAGCTTTATTTTTTAAAATTTATTTATTTTTAATCCATATGCACATATATATTTTTAAGTTACAAAATTTCCTTCCACTCTCCCTTCCCACCCCCTTCCACTCAGCCACTGTCAGGTTAGCATTGTATATACATATTTTTATGAACATGTTTACAAATCAGTAATTTTAGGAACAAGGAATTAGGATTAAGGGAAAGAGACACATAAGAGATGATTTTTATAAAGTGTTCATCAGATTCAGAAGGGTTGTTGTTTTGTGTATGTGTGTTTTGTTTTGTTTTTCTTCCTCTGGATGGGGATAACAAAGCTAGTCTAATACAGTTGTTCTAGCTCTCTTGACCTCCAAGAGGAGCTGCTTCCATCAAGGTTGTTCATCTCACAATATTGTTGTTGATGTATTTAAGGACTATAACTGTAGGCTTGGAAGGAGCCATAGAGGCAAGTGGTCATATTCTCTCACTTTTTCCGGTCCAGAGAGGGGACTAATTTACCAAAGGTCACAGAGTCAAAAGGTCAGCCAAGAAGTTTGAGACAAGTTCAAATTTATTCTTTCCAGGACATCCTGCTAACTAGAAAAGAAATTTAACTGGTGATAGAGAAAAGGAATCATTTTCTCCCTTGCCATTATAGTCAGTCATATAAAAACACATTTAGAGCTAGAAAGAATCTCAAGGATCATTTAGTGCAACTCTTCTTTTTGTAGGTGAAGAGACTAACCTCAAAGGGGGTATGGAAGAGGTTGTGATTTGTCCAAGACTATTGACAGGTAAGGTTTGAACCCAGATCCTTTGCCTCTAATATCAGTACACTTTTTATTGGATTATGTTGTCCCTTACACATCCATTAAAAAACCTACCCTACTAACTTCTTCACTTAAAGGGCTATCTGGAGCCTGATTAGTTAAAAAATCATTTTTGACTTTGTCAGTTAGACAAGTTTACACTTACACATTGTCTCCATATGTGGTTTGAAAAGCAATGAGCAAACCTGTCCAGACTGTCCCTAATCCCTTCAAGAATTACTTTGCTATCATTCTATTCTTCTAGAGTTTCCACAATTGGGTGTGGGTGTTTTCAAAAAGCTCTCCCTTTCTGAAAATTCTCTTGTCCTGAGTCATGGAGAATTCTGGGTAAAATGAATTCTGCCAAAGGTTTTTCAACATGTACGTAAGCTCTTAATCAGCTCAGTCGCCAAGCCTATGACAGGGCAACATATCACTCACATTTAAATCTAGGAAAAAAGAGTGAAGAAATAAACCTTTAGGTATGACTATAATTTATTCTAAAATATTTTCTTGGAAAGTGTGTACCCCAAGGGGGACCCCTTCTAACCATAAGTCATATTCCCAAGGGGGGCAACTCTTTCAAGTTCAGATGTTCTGTTCCTTTTGCATTCCTAAAACTATAGCTCATAAGCCCCCACCAATGTATTTCCCTTTGTAATCAGTCAGAAGATACAATCAATATAAAGCAAAGACATTTATTGAATGAGAGAAGTAGGAATAAAATATTTCTCCCACAAAACTGGGGTGTTCTTTCCCTTCAGAATGTGAAACATCAACAGAGAAAGTATAAACCAAAAGTGATAACAAGAAGACAGGCACACATATAGGGAATACAAGTTCTTAAGACACATATTATGAGAAGGTATAAGGTGTACCTCACATTCTTTTGGGTTTCTAACCTCATCTTGCTCCTGCTGATCATAATCTAACAATCTTTGCAAGATGTTCTAAAACTAAGTGCTGCTTGGCTGGAGTCACCATTGTCTATAGCTTCTGACTAAGCTAGAATTCTTTTGTTTTTAATCTTATTAATTTAAGGCAATGGTGTTAAGTGACTTGCCCAAGGTCACACAACTAAGCAATTATTAAGTTTCTGAGGCTGGATTTGAACTCAGGTCCTCCTGACTCCAGGGCTGGTGCTCTATCCACTGTACCACCTAGCAGCCCCACAAAACTGGAATTCTTAATACCTTTGAGGTCCTAGTAGGATGTTGTTCAGCAATCATGGAAACTGTCTTCTCAAAGTATTTTTTTTTTGTGGCTGCAAAAAACAAAACAAAATTAGAAACAGAAGGTGCCCACTGATTGAAGAGTTGCCAAACCAATTATAGGGTATTAACATCATAAGAAATGAGGAATCTGGAGAAACAAGTTAGGAAGGCAGAACCAAAAGAATGCTAGATAAAATGATGTAGCACCTGCCCCTCTGCAATTATCTTCCATCCACTATGTAACTATCTTCCAGGTATCTAGTTATGTTCATGTTCTTTTCTCCATTGGAATCTGAAATCCTTGTTGATAGGGATCATGTTTTTGTCTTTCCTTGTGTTCCCTTAATTTCTGATAACTAAAAGGGAGCTGAAGTTAGAATAAAGATACTGATCTACATTAGTTTCAAAGGACAGATGAGGAAGAACCTCTCTTTCCTCTGAGAAATGGAGGACCTTAAGTGCAGAATGTTATATATTCTGCCAATAACTGTATTGGATGATTTTTAACTTGGTTTTCTTTAATGTTTGTGACCAGGATGGATCCTGTCTTGAGTGGGATACAGATATCAGGAAATATTTGTGATGCAAAAAGCAAAAGTTGTTAATGAAACTTTTGTAAGAAGAGTGCTATCATCATCAGGTTCTCAGGAACCATTCTCTTATGTACTATTGAGCTGTGCATTCTTGGGTGATTCAATTTCCTTTCCTAAGTCTATTTTCTTACCTAAAATTCTCTTCCATTTAATTTAATTCAACAAACATCAATATGAAAGGCACTGTGCTAGAGACAATAGATATACAAAGATGAAATAAAATTTAGACGTGACCTCAAAAACTTTCCAATCCCATTAGTGATGATATATATGCAAATAACTATGAATCCGAATCCTTTAGTGTACGTTCAGAGGAAAGATTCAAGTAAAAGAGATATGTACTGTATCATAGATTTAGAGTGAGAAGGACCCTTTGAAGACTTCTAGTCTAACCCCAACATTTGACATATAAGAAGATGAAGCCTAGAGAGGTGAAAGGTTTGCCCAAGGACCATAGATGATAACTGTATCATTCGGACCTCAAATCCCCTTGACTAAGTAAACATTCAACTTGCCAGGTTGATTAAGCATCCAGTGATGGAAAGGATGGATTATGGTGTGAAGAGATCAGTGCTAGTAAGATCGGGGAAGAAACTATCGCCAAAGTACAGATGAGGATCTGAAATAGGTAACCCTTGAACGCTGATTTAGAAGACCCAGGATCTAGTTTTCTGGCTACCATTTACTAGTTAACCAGATGATCTGGACTAATTATTTTAAAAGCTCAGGGTCCTAGTGTTGTCACCCTGTAAAATTGGGCACAATGACTAGGTTTGGACTTCATGGTCTTTGAGATTTTTTCATCTTTTTTTTTTTTAGTTTTTGCAAGGCAATGGGGTTAAGTGGCTTGCCCAAGGCCACACAGCTAGGTAATTATTAAATGTCTGAGGCTGGATTTGAACTCAGGTACTCCTGACTCCAGGACTGGTGCTCTATTCACTGTGCCACCTAGCTGCCCCCTTTTTTCATCTCTTTAAAAATACTTTATTCCTGTTTCTGTCAACCAGAGATGCTGCAAACAATGCAACATGGAGTTGCTTGTCAGGGTCAGAATGAGACATATATGAAATAGGATGTTACCTGCAAAGTGTGATGGGAAGGTTGCTGAAAGTTTCCCACTTTTGACTATCTCTTCTATTTTTCATAGCTCTTTTCATTGGACAATTCCTTTAAGTTAGGTCTTAGAAGTCCAGATGGCACCTGTAAAAGTTCTGAGGGAAAAATGACATTTGACAGTTACCTAACAGGACTCTATGAATGACCTATGATACAGGTATAATGGGCTATTGGTTCTACCAAGTTTATATCCAAAGTTGGCAAGGTCACTGGCTTCCACTGGGTTATAACTCCGGGACTCTTGTTCCTCAGGGTGTTGCTGTTGAACTAGCCATAGCAGGTCAATGGAAAAAAGTTACTCCTTCCCAGCTGTTCAGTTGCCCAGAGCTGAATGACCATCCATGTTCTTGTACTCATGATTCCCCCCAGAAGCAGATCCCTAATGTCTTCTCTGGATGATTCCATCTTTATCAAACTGTTGGTGTCTACACAACCAGTAGACTCCCACAACATGGTAAAACTTATCAGGTGACTTTTTTTTAACCTATCTGACATTTTGCTCTTTAAAATTTTTTAAAAATTAAAATAATTAAAACATTATTTAGATTAGTTTCTTAATTTAATTAGCTCTCTAAAATAGTAACATTGAACATGAGTACAAATAACTTGCCTGATGACTATTTACATTTAAGTTAGTTAATTTAAATACAAAGCATCTTTTTTTTTTTTTTTTTAGGTTTTTGCAAGGCAAAAGTGGCTTGCCCAAGGCCACACAAGCTAGGTGATTATTAAGTGTCTGAGACCAGATTGGAACCCAGGTACTCCTGACTCCAGGGCCAGTGCTCTATCCACTACTCCACCTAGCTGCCCTACAAAGCATCTTAACAGTAAAATTCTTTGGTGAAGCAGTAGATAAAGGATTGACCTCATCTACAAAATGGACTCTATGACAACAGAGGTCCAGCTTGAGATTTAGCATCCTTAGAATCCTCTTGGCTGCGTGAACTTGGACAAATCTCTCAGTGCCAGTGGCAACTCTCTAAGATGATAAATTATAGTTGCTTATTTTCGTTGGTGGGCTAGGACCAATGAAATCACAGGTCTGGACTGTCCCACCCTCTAGCCATTTTCCAATCCTCTCCTTCAAAAAAAAAAAGAGAGAATTCTTGGTCCATTCAATCTCATGCATTTTTTTCCTCATGTAATTGTCATGAGGATGAATTTCATTTATTCTTTTTTATATTATTTTATAAGGTATGTGTATATGTTGATATAAATCTCTCTGTATATATATATATTCATACACACATGCATACACATACACACACATATATGCATCTAGATGGTATAATGGATGCAACACTGAGTCTAGAGTCAGGAAGATATCTTTCTGACTTCAAATCTGACCTTTGACCCTTCTTTGCCTCAGTTTCCTCATCTGTAGAATGAGTTTGAAAAGGAAATGACTATCTTTGCTGAGAAAACTCCAAATGGAGTCATGAAGCCAGATACAACTCAAAACAATGGAAACACCACAACAAATATATCTATTTCTATTTCTATTCAAGTAAATATATGTTTACATATATGTGTCTGTATCTCTCTCTCACTCTCTCTCTCTCTCTCTCTCTCTCTCTCTCTCTCTATATATATATATATATATATATATATATATTTAAATTTTCTTCTTATTAGTTTTTAAAATCTGGTCTCCCCATCTTACTCAAGCTATAAGTATAGCAACCACTCAGTGCCTGAAGTTGCTTTTTGGCTAGAAGCTTTGACCTCTTCCATTTCCCATTCTGAACTGGTTCATCCTTCTTTGGGCAGCCTGGTGCTTCTCCCCATGCCCCCCCCCCCAATATCTTGATACCAAACAGTGCAATCAGCTTTAGCCTTATTTCATTATAGAATTTTGGAAATCAGTTTATTCCCCACCCCCAGTAACAGTGATTATAGGAACCATGATGATGATGATGATGTTGTTTGCCTTTCATTCTCAAAGAAGACCATAATATGAAGGAGGTGGTGTCATGACAAGCCTGGGAATTGGATTTGGGTCCAGTGGCCAGATATGAATCAAAATGACTGGAAATGACCCTGGATGAGAGGCAATCAGGGTTAAATGGTTTGCCCGAGGTTACACAGCCAGTTTCAAATGTCTGAGGCTGGATTTGAACTTAGTTTCTCCTGATTCCAGGGCTGATGCTCTATTTACTGTGCCACCTAGATACCCTTGATTGTCGGCTTATAACACCTAAAGAATACATATAGATATATGTATGCATACATATTTTTCTAAAAAAGAAGAGAAAATTTATTGAAAAAGTTTGAAAATATATGCAATATTAAACTCTTCTCCTTTTGCAAAGTAATGCTCCCACACTATATTTAACATTCTCTTGTTGGACATTTAGGGTTCGTGTGTGTGTGTGTGTGTGTGTGTGTGGTTTCACAATTACACATCACATAATATTTTTGAATAAATAACTTTTGTTGCCAAGGCTTTTTTATAGCATGAGTATATTCTCAATAGTGGAATTATTATTTCCCAGTTAATGTCATAAATAGCAATGATGGCTTTCCATAGTGAAAATTAGGGGGCCAACCTAGAGAAAGCAGAAACAACTGGGTTTTCTTCAAAATCTATTTCCAGGAATTGGGGAATTAGGATAGAATTGAAGGTTGCTCAGTAGATAACAGCATTGGACTTGGAATGAGGCTCATCTTCATGAGTTCAAACATACGCTCAGGCACTTACTAGCTTTGTGACCCTGGGCAAATCACTTAACCCAGTTTACCTCAGTTTCCTCATCTGTAAAAATGAGGGGGAGAGGATATGGTAAATCACTTCAGTATCTTTGCTAAGAAAATCCTAAAGGGGGTCACAAAGAGTCAGACATGACTGGAACAACTGAACAACAACAATAGAGTTGAAGTGACTTTAGCTGGATGCTTCCAACCCCTTTCCCTAGACCCCTTGCCAGGTCCACTGCAACCTTAAAATATCTTGGATCTACACTGATTCCCATTTCCTATGAAGTCAGACCTAATCAATGAGATCAAACCTAAGCAGTGCAGTGGAGTAGGTAATGGATCAATCAGTAAATATTGGTTGAATACCATTGTGCTCTGCACTCTCTCAAAAAAATAAAGAAATAGGCTGTTACCTGAAGATGCTTCAGTTGATCTTGTGCAATGCTATTTGTATGTTGTCTCCCATTAGACTGTGGGTTCATTCCGAGTAGGATCCTACTCGCCCTCCCCTGCTTCCGGTTGGCCATTCTTTGTAACTACTGTCTGGCACATTATAGGTCCTTAGTAAATGTTTGTTGATTGACTCTGGGTCTCCATGTCCTCAATTGCAAAATTAGGGTATTGAACTTGATACTCCCCAAGATCCATTCTAGGTCTAAATGAGCCTTTGGCTCAGAGGGGAAATGATCACCATCCTGAAAGGGTTGTCACATGGACACTAGACCAGGTTTATTCAGCCAGGGCGTGGAAGGAGGACTAGTAGGGGGCAAAGTCCTAGAGAGCCAGATTCCAGATTTATAAGGGAGAACATATTCACAAATTGAGTTGTCTAGCAATGGAAACTAACCATAGTCTTGAGAAATCTAAGTTTCCCCTTGCCAGAGATCAAGTTGGATGGCCTCTTGTTAGAGACATTCAACTTTCTGGGGATGAATTAGATTGCATCAGGGGTTCTTAAACGGAATCTATAATAATACATTTTATGCCAATAAAATTGTTTTCCTTTGTAATCTTATGAACATTACTTTATGCATTTAAATATGCATTGAGGCATGTTGTAGCACAGTGAATTGAACTGGGTCTGCAGTCAGGAAGACCCAGGTTCAAATACGACCTCAGCTACTTATTGGCTGTGTGATCCTTGGCAAGTTACTTAACAGCTATTCACCTCAGTTTCCTCAACTGTCAAATGGAGATAATCATCATCATCATCATCATAATTTATTAATAATAATAATACCTCTCAAGGTTGTTATATAGATCAAATGACATAATGTCTGTAAAATGCTCATAGAATCATGCTCAACACTTAGAAAGTGGCATAGTGGATGGAGCAGCAGTCCCGGAGTCAGTGGGACCTGAGTTCAAATATGGCCTCAGACCCTTACTAGCTCTGTGACCTTGTGCAAGTCATTCAGCCCTGATTGTTTCTCATCTAGGGCCATCTCCAGTCATCCTGATCCAGATCTGGCCATTGGACCCAGATGACTGTGGAGGAAAAAGTGAGGCTGGT
Organism: Macrotis lagotis; assembly: GCF_037893015.1. Lineage (NCBI taxonomy): Eukaryota > Metazoa > Chordata > Mammalia > Peramelemorphia > Peramelidae > Macrotis > Macrotis lagotis. The sequence continues at coordinate 251,339,669 of NC_133660.1, read as the reverse complement.
GACTTAGCACCAATCCAATTAACTTGCTTGTCATTGTGTCACCTCCCTGATGTCTGAGAATGAAAGACAAACAAAATCATCATCATCATCATGCCTAAAATCACTGTTACTAAGAGAGGGGGAGGTTGGTGAATTGATTTCCAAAATTCTAAGCTGAAATAAGGCAAAAGTGGATTGGGTATCTGTACTGTTTGGAACCAAGATATTGAAAAGAGGAAGCACCAGATTTCCCCACTCTAATCCAATTCATGTTTTTGTCATGGCAGCCTCCCCCCATGTCATGGCCATCTTCAAGAGGAAAGGATAACATCATTCCCTTAAAAAATATTACTCTGAGAAAGGTTAGATTGCCAAAGGGATCCACGACAGAAAAAGAGTGAGAAGCCATGAACTAAATGATCCTTGAGATCCATTTGAACTCTGAGTCTGTGATTCTGGGTCACTGCCATGTTTGATCCATCCACAGGAGCCATATGGACTTTGGGGATCCTTCAAACTGTCACCCCAGATGCCAGCTTCTTGTTCTTCACTTTTCAGGGAGCTCTGTTTCAAGAGCAGCCTCATACTTTGGGTCTTCTTTTCTTTGTGACTCCTTTTTATATATAGGTTTCTAAGTCTGCTTTTCTCTCCCTCTTCTTTCTCCCCCGCCCTTTCATATACCAGTTTTCTTTTATTGCTGTGTGTCTCCTTTTGTTTCCTTTTGGAAATGCTTCTCTCTTCCCCCCTCTTCTCTTCTCCTAGCTCTTCTTTCTCTTCCTCCATTCTTACCCTCCTTTCCTTTGCCTTAACCTTTCTCCCTTCTATCCCTCATCTCTCTTCTTTCCTTCTCCTCTCTTTCTTTTTCTCTCCCTTGCCTCTTCTGGCTCCTCTCTTTTCTCCCTGTCCCCCTTTTCTACTCTCTCCCTTTGCCCCTTCTCTCTTCTCATCCCCTCACTTATCTCTACCTTTCTCTCTTTTCTCTCCTGCTTTCTCTTCTCTTTTCCTTTCTCTTCCCCACTGTTTTCTCTCTCCTTTATCTCTCTCTCATCTCTTTTCTCCTCTTCCCCTTCTTTCCCATTTGTAAAAAGTGCTTTGCATATAATAGGTATTATATAAAAGTTTTTTCTTTACCCTATTATAGTCTCTTCAACCTTCCCTTTCTCTCTCTCTCTCTCTCTCTCTCTCTCTCTTCTAAAAAGAGGGAGAAATGAGAATCAAAGAGAATGAAGCTTAATGGCCCAAGTCTGTGCATAGAATATTATTAGTGTTTAATAAACATTTAATAAATAAAATTGTGTGTTTAGGAATCATTACTCAATAAAATGGAGACAAGATGAGGAAAACTGACCACCCGGAAGTACTGACTGGGCAGGAAAATCACCTAATGGTTGGTTATAATAGACCTTAGCTGACTGTGCTTGCTATGTTAAATTGTTAATCTTTCTTCTCTATTTCTGTCTCTGTCCTTCTTCTGTCTTTTCTCTTCTCTACCTGTCTCCTCACTATTCTTCCATCTCTCATTCCCCTCTCTCCATCTCTAGATCTCTCTCTCTCTCTCTTTCTCTCTCTGATTTATGATTTGAGAGTTATGATTCTGGGTCATTAGGAATATGACCAGTTGACCCACCCAAAGATGAAAGAACCCAAAGCCAGGGGCTCCGCTTGTCTGCGCCCTGATGTCCGGGAGGCCCCAAGCAGGGATCTGGGGGCAGGGTACAACTTGTCTGAGAAGAACTCATGAGATGTTTAGACTATGACTCACACTGGTTTTAGACGCATCAATAGCCCTCTATCTGATGGGAGGGAATGGAAACCTGCCTGGTGGGAGTGTGGTTGTGGGATTGCTAGGGACCCAGATGTGTGTATGTGTGTGTGTGTGTGTGTGTGTGTGTGTGTGTGTATGTGTGTGTGTGTGAATAATGGGATAGATTCTCCAAAGACAAACTTGAAGAATGATAGGATCAAATTGAAGCATAAGGGGGATAGGAAGGAGAAAAGGGGCAACAGGGAAGGGAAAGAGGAAATGTGGGGCGAAAAAATTATTTTAGGAAAAAAATGCCTTTTTTAGATAAAACTCTGTACATTTTACCAAATCTGGCCCATATATTGTTGTTGTGATTGTTGTTCAGTCATGCCTTATTCTTTGTGATCCTATTTTGGGTTTTCTTGCAAAGATCCTGGAGCCATTTGTTATTTCCTTTTCTAGTTCATTTTGCAGATAAGGATACTGAGGCAAACAAGGTAAAGTGACTTGCCCAGGATCATCTAGCTAGTAAGTGTCAGAGGCTAGATTTGAACTAAGAATTAGTTCCAGCAACTCTATCATATCATGGACCCCTTTGATTATCTAATAATGCCCTCTGATCCCTTCTCAGAAGAATGTTTTTAAACAAATAAAATTATAAGGGGAATAAAGGTATATTTTGTTTTCCCATCCAAATACACAGATCTCCTGAAATCTATCCATGGGCCACTTAGAAGTCTATGAACTACATTGCATCCTTCAGATTGTCCATCTGTTAGCTCTCACTCATGCTACATGACCCACTCACATCATTCTCTTATTAGTGAACTTTTGCTATGGGGGGCAATTTTATTTTTAAACAAAATTACAGAATGATGCACGGGCTATCCAACATGTGTCAAAGAAATGATCTGTTGAAAACAGGATCCTTAATGGTGCAAGGGGTTTAATAGACAATTATTGAGTTCAAAATAGTACATTTTTCATTTAATATCAAATAAAATAGAGAATATTTGAGGAAAATTAACCACACAGAAGTACTGACTAGATAGAAAAATAAGCTGGCGTTTTGTTGCTGTTTTCAAAGAGGTCCAATGACATCAGGAAGGGGATGTTTTCATGTGCAAGTGAATTGGATTTAAGTGAGGGAGACGTGCACAAAGTGATCAGTCTCACTCTCTCATGTAGGCATCTGACAGAATGGTAAACTATCATTTTAAAAATTAACTTGAGATGGCAGTATGTGACAGTAGAAAGAATACTAGGCTTAGAATCAAAAGACCAATCTGTTCTGTCATCCATGAGATTTGTAAGCTTGGGCAAGTTACAAACTTCTGAGCCTCTGAGCCTCACTTTCCTCACCTGTAAAATGGGGATTAAAATACTTTGTATCACCTATGAACCTCATGTAGGTAGGTTGAATGATGTCAAATGAGAGGAGAAGATAGAACAATATGGTGGAATGAATGTTGGTTCCAGAGACAGAGAACAAGATTCAAATTCTGCTTTTGTTGTATACTTATCTGTATGACATTGGACAAGTCATGGACTTTCTTGAGCCTCAGTTTTCACAATTGTAAAATGAGGGAGGTTGGACTAGATAGCCTTTGGAGTTTCTTTCTAATGTTGGATCTCTGATCCTGTTAGATTAATGTGTGTGAGGTTCATTAGGGACCAGAATAGGCTTAATATATGTTTGTTGAATGAATTCATTGATTCATTCAAAGACAGGATTTGTGATTCACATTTGCTATTTTTGCTAATGAGGGAGGTTGAGTCTAGTAGATTGGTTGAAGTCATGAGTTCTGAATTGTAGGACAGGACCAGCAGGCTACCTAAGGAAGGGCAAACTGGCTCAAGTCAGAGAAATGGAACAGATTTAAGCTTCCATGCTAATCAGTATTGGGACTGAGTTTGGGACATTTCCAGATTGAGCAACAAAAGAAGACCAGTCATTGAAGGAAAGAAAAAAAGACACCAGAATTAGGAAGGTATCTTCTCTTGATATCAGTTATTTTTCATTAGAGAGCTATGTGTTCACTGACATTGGAAGGATCTCAATGGAATATTATGCTTTTAGCCTCAATTTCTTTGTTTTTAAGAGATTGGAGGAAAAGCTGAAAGGGTTCAGAGAAGATCTGAAAAGGCTAAAGGACTGAGAAATTGGCCCTTTGAAGGAAAATTAATTATTCAAAAGTGGGCTAAAGCATGAACATTTTCCTCCAAGATATAAGAAGGTTTTAGATAGAAGACTTTTGTCCCATCTACATGGTGGCCCATGGATGAATGAGACAATTTAGTTGTTGACTCCTTTTTGAAAAGTATAACTGGTGACTAAAGGGTCTTTTGAAGCTCCTTCCAGTTCTGAATTTCATGATATTTTTATGTTGCTTGAGAAGGGGGAATGTAAGCCATATGTCATATGAAACAGAAATCAGCCCCTCCCTAGAACATTCCTGTGGGTTGGTTATATAGAAAATGATATGAAGAGTGATATTCATCCACATGGTCTGCTTTTACAGCCATCCTGAAGCTGTCAAATCAGAACCTGAACTTTGGCAAGCTTCCCCAAATCTTGGATATTTCATTGACAGTCTTGTAGCATGAGCAGACTTCCTTGACCTCATCTCTGTCTTGTGCTCAGAAATAAGCACCTATTTCTGCCTTGCCCTGTGAGGTGAGCAGGGATATATATATATATATATATATTGCCAGAAAAAGAGACCTTTTGGTCTCTTGGCCCTTTTTTGCTCTGCTCCATTTCTTTTCTGTGAATTATATAGTCAGAGTTCATGATGATGCCTCTAGATTCCATCAGAGCTCCTAAGCTTGGGGGACACTGAAGGTATGAGAGGACTTTTGTTTCTAGAAACTCAGAAATTGGTGAGTGAATGCTACTTTATAGTGTGGCTCTCTTCTGATTGTGACTTCTTGACTACCATCTTGGACTGAAGTTTATGTGACTAGTGCCAAGCATTGAGATTAGTCTAGTACCTCTTAGGGTCTTGGAAACTCTTCTAAAACTATAAATTGCAGCTCAACTGTATTATTTTGAACCAAATTTCTTCATAGGAAAACTGTGAAAACACAGATCTGGACAGCAAATCATAAGTGTGTGTTTGTGTGAGTCTCTGTGTGTGTGTGTATGTCTGTGTGTGTATGTATGTGTATATATTCTTGCATCCAGAGCTGATTAGCTGTTATAACTGGTTAATGCATACAGAGATACTCTATGAAAAGGTGACTCCTGTGAATGCTGTAATCTTGATTCCCTGGTGTTTTCCATGAACAAATTAGTCAAATAATTCCAATAACACTTAACAAAAGTTTTAACTCAAAACACAAAAGCAAGTATATTAAGTTTACAACATTTCCCCTATAATCTTGAGGCACGCTCTCCTAATGTACACTGTATCCATGGGAAAGAGTGGACACAAAGTTCAAGTAGATAGAACATGTGGTCAAGACAACTCATGATTAGATTGATGGATCTTGATGTCATTTATTTATTCATACATTTTATTTTATATTATTTATTTTATTCATTCATTCATTTGTTCATTCATCTGTTTGTTTATTTATTTTTTTAAAGGATTATACTCCTAAAAGTTACCTGATGGGAAGAGCATCTGTGATGAATGGATATCTATACTCCTAGGTCCTAATTCCTCATAGGACATGGCATCACAGATGGACAGGCTTGCTCCATTGGACTTCCTCAGTTTCCCTACTCTGTTGTTGCTTTACTATAAGCCTGGGGTAGTTAGTCTTTCCCTTGTCTGGGATTGCTCATTGATGTTGATTGTCATCTTCAGGGCTTTTCTCTTGATGTTCAGAGATGACCTCAACTGAAGTAGTATTATCCTCTATTAGAAAGAGCAGAGAGAGATTTAGGTTATTCTTCTTATTTTTATTATATTCTTCAAAGATAGACTCTGAGGCTCTTCTTCTCCCTGGATACAGGTTCTCTTCTACCAGATTTTGAGATAATTTCTTTGACCAATTTTTCATGTTTCAGGGTAATATAAACTCTTAACTTATGGTGATTAACCACATCTTCAACTCTGCTTGACTCGTAATCAGTCATTGTACATTTATATAATAATCATGAAATTGTTCTAGGGGTCAGGGCTGTCTTCTTACTGATTTCAGTGTCCTCTTACGGGCACAGCTGGAAATCTAGACACTGAGATAGCCGAACCTTGGGTAAGTGCATGTCTTTCTTACTCTTTTTCACATATAAATCTCATGTATCAAAAATCTGGAAAGGGTTCCCTTTTAAACTTAAATCTCTCTCTATATATGCATTTCAATTCAGCCCATTTATCCATGTAGGGCACAAGACTAGCTGTTCCAGAAATCATCTCTCTTGGCAGTCAATTTTGATGTTATCTGACCTCTTTTTAGTAACTTAAGAAAGTGAGTCTTTTTGTGCTTCAGAAAACAGGAGAAATTCCTCCTTGGAATGCCCAGGTGGGGATGCCATGCCATTACTTTTAAAATTCTCCAACAAAGTCCTTCATTGATCCTTCATGTGTGATGGAGGTGACCATGACCTCTCTCTTTCTCTTGTTTTTTCCCCCCTTAGTTTTCTCTCTTTTTTTCCTCGATTTTTGCAAGGCAAAAGGGGTTAAGTGACTTGCCCAAAGTCACACAGCTAGATAACTATTAAGTGTCTGAGGTCGGATTTGAACTCAGGTACTCGTGACTCCAGGATCAGTGCTCTATCCACTGCACCATCTAGCTGCCCCTGACAATGACTGTGCCAACTGATACAAAATCTGGCAGATCTCGCCAAGCTTGAAAGGTTTTGAGTAGAGTCTTGGTAATGGTATTTGTCAGGCATTTGAGGACCAGGTTGATAAAGTTGGAGAGAGGCTTATCACCACAAAATGGCTTTTTTGATGACTTTTTTTTTTTGGCCTTACCACTCATGAATGGTTTAGAAAGTCTGTATGGAAGAACAGCCATGTGGCCAGTGTAGATGAGATGTAGAAACCATGAGTTGGGGCTCTTTCCCTTTAATGAAAATCTTCTGAAGCATTTACCTGTATGTATTATTATTATTTTAGTTATTTATCTTTCTCTTGTGTATTCTGTCATCCCAGTATAATTGGAATTTCCTCGGGGGCAGAAGCTAAATTTTATATATGACTTTGCCCTGAAGTAGCTTGTCATAGTGGACAGAGAGCTGGCCTGGGAAGCAGGAAGACTTGGGTTCAAGTATTCTCTCTGGCATATCATGACAGTGTGACCCTGTTCAAGTTGCTTGACCTATGAGACCTAGGAATCTCTCTTCATTTATCTAAGATTATATATAACTGTCTAAGATCATAACTTTTTAAGCACATATTAGGTTCTATATAACTATTTGCAGACATGATAAAAAAATTTCCCCATTTAGGAGTTGCCTATACCATTGAAATCATAGGTCCATTCCTCATACCTATCCTCCCTCTCAAAGTATAATAATTAATGAAATAATTTACATAGTGTCTTATGGTTTGCAAAAATTATCTGTATCTCAAATGCTCCTCACAACAACCTTTATGAGGTTGGTGCTATTATGATCACCACTTTAAAAGTGAATAAACTGAGTCTGAGAAGAGTTAAGTGACTTGCCCAAGGTTATGCCAAAGTATGTAGTTGATGCTTAAAAAAATCTTGTGTTAGATTATAGACTAATCAAGCAAAAGTTGCCAGACTACTTTCTGAGTATGTCATAGAGGGAATTCTTTTCAGGTAGGGATCAAGGTCAAATTTCCTTTGAGAACCTTCCCCACTCTGGAATTCTGTGATTCTGGAAAATTAGTTGATGATCTTTGATGGTCCAATGACTCAGGAACAGCCCAAGGCCTTTCCAGTCTGTATTTGGGAGTAACCATTTCAATTCAAACCATGAAACATTAATCAGGCATCTAGTAGGGTACAGTGTGATACAAAAATAGAGAGCCAATCTATCAGACTGACATATCTAGGTTCAAGGCTAGCCACATGCACATATTCACTATGACCCTAGGCAAATCATGGTTCTCCAGGCAAGTCTTACTAAATGGGGGTTGAATTGCATTGATAGAGTTTTCTGTGCCAATGAAATCCCAGGTGAAGTCTAGTTTCACAATGTGCCAGATTATATATTAGATACTAGATGATGTTTGTCCTTCATTCTTGAAGACCCTGACATCAAGGAGGTGATACCATGACAAGCATATGAACTGGATTTGAGTGAGGTGGGCTGTGCTAAGTCACCAGCCTCATTTTCTGCTCCAGAGTCATTTGGATCCAGTGGCCAGATATGGATCTGGATGATGGTCGTGGAGGTGAGGCTTCAGGGTTAATTGTCTGAGAACCGACTTGATCCTTCTGACTCCAAGGCTGGTACTCTATCCACACCACTTAGCTGCCTCAAGGGCCCTGGAGATGGGAAGACAAAAATAAATAGAGGTGATTTATTTGATTTGATTTTTTTTCCTTAGGCACTGGAGATGGGAAGACAAAAATGAAATCATCCCTGATCTCATGGAGCTTACACTCTACTGTCATGAAAAACACATGTACAACTAAATAAAAACAAAATACACACCAAGTCATTTTATGAGCGTAGAGTACAAAACAGCCGGGGCTAGTTGGAAAGGCTTTGAATAGGATCTGAAAGAGAAGGCCCCCATCCTTATCCAACCAGTAGCAGCCGTGTCAACATCAGGGTTTAGGATAAAACATGAGAAACACCAGCTTATCCGGTTGGAAACTTTATGGGGTAGAATGGAACCACCCAGGCAGCAGTGGAGAGAGGGGGAGAACAGCACCTTTATTTGTCCCATGGAGGAGGGGTGTGGAAACTTTTTTATGAGGCTCCAAAAGCAGGGAGGCCACCCGTCTTATGGCCACCCTGACTGTAAATACAGTTTTTGAATTGTAGCTTCTGGGTCCCATCACAGGAATATACAGAAACTAACTTCTCTGGGGTTGGGAGAAGGGAAAAAAAGACCTTTTTTTCAGTACTGAAATTCCTTTTTAGATGAGAAAACCAAACCAAAACTAAACCAAAACTTAAAAAAACAACCCAATAAGAAAAAAAAAAGTCCCTCCATTCAGAAGATTTAATTTCAAGGTTTCTTAAATGCCATCAATATCTAAGTGGGAACCAGGTAATTGGGTTTGTCAGAGCATGATAATAACAACATGTGTTTACCATGAGGCTGATTTCTCAATCAGCTGCGAGGGACTTAGGGAAAGTATTTGGACCAGGGATGTTAATCTAGCAAAGGTCAAGGCTCTGGCTGCTTGGGCATGGCCATGTAAATTATTAACCAATTCTTGAGTTGACTGGGACCCCCTCTCTAGTGGCTTGACCAGTCTACCACTTTTATTGGGATTATGGGATCCTAGATTTAAAGATGGCTGGGACCTCAGACACCATCCAGTCCAAGCCACTCGTTTTACAGAGGCAGAAACCAAAGTCCAGGGAAATGAAGTGATTTGTTTGGAGTTAAATAGGTTGTATCAGAGGTAGGATTTGAACTTGTGTCCTCTGGCTCATAGTCTGGAGGCAGGAAGACTCATTTTCCTGAGTTCAAATATGACTTATTCGCTGTGAGACCCCTGGTAAGTCACTTAATCCTTTTTGCCTCAGTTTGCTCATCTGTAAAATGAGTGGGAGAAGGAAATAGAAAAACCATTCCAAGTATCTTTGCCAAGAAGACCTCAAATGGAGTCATAGAAAGTTGGACAAAACCTAAATGATTAAGCAACAAAACTCAAAGTTCTAGGGTTCAAGCCTGGGCCTGGATAACATTCCTTTTACTCAGCAATCACTAATCTCTTGGGTTTCAATTGGTCAGAGGCTTGGTTTAGGGTCAGCACAATCACCAATTATTAGGACCTCTCTTGGAGGCCTCCTCCAGACCTGGCCACAGACAATCAAAGCCAAGAGTATGATATGACAATGAATTATGTACAGAACTATCAGAGCCCAAACTAGGGCAAATAAACTGGGTACCAATATTTAGATAGCATGGATAGAAATACTATTGCTTCAGAAGATAGAAATAACTGGGCTTGGCATTTAGTTAGCAAATTAAAATAGGAAGCTTTCTGCCACAAGCAGCCTACCCTTTGGTCAGTTCCTAGTGGCAGCTGCCATAGGAGAGACTTCTGCAGATGGGGGGTCCAGATCTTTGAATTCTGTCTCTCTTCGCCTTGTATGTTGGGGTCTTTCCTCTAACCCTCTCTTCTCTCCCAACCCTGGATCTCAACAGAATTTTTCATGCTGAAATCAAACCAGAGACCCCATCTACTGACTATTAAGGAATAAGACACTCCCATCTCTCAGGTTCCAGTAGTGTTCTTCCTCCTCTACTCTGTCTACTGATTTCTTTGGCTTCCTTTAAGTCCTAACTAAAATCAAATATTTTATAGGAAAACTTTTACAACCCCTCTTAATCCTAGTGCCTTCCCCTCTGTTAATGTACAATGGGTAGAGTGCAGGCCCTGAGTCAGAAGGACCTGAGTTCAAATGTGGCCTCAGATACTAATGTGTGACCTTGGGCAAGTCACTTCACCCTGATTGCCTTGCCACCAGGCCTATCTCCAGTCATCCTGAATCATATCTGGCCACTGAACTCAGACCTGGAGGACAAGGTGAGACCCTGCCCCCAACTCAAATCCAATTCATGTGCTTGTCATGGCATCACCTCCTTGTTGTCATGGTCTTCTTCAGGAATAGAAAAACATCATTTATCCAATATATATATAGTATATTTATCCAGTTATCTTCCCAATTAGACTGTAAGTTCCTTCTGCTTTTTTTTTATTCTTAGTAATTAGAACAGTATCTGGCACAGAGTAGATAATAATGTTTATTGAATGACTGAGACTGGCAAATGCTACAAATACCCTGGCCTACATTTTTGGTGCCCCAGATTGCCTTTTTGATAGTATTTTATGTAAGGTGGGCACCCAAAGAGTCCTGGAGTCAGGTAGACACAATGTGACCTCAAACACCTTCTAGCTGTATGACCCTGGGCACACTTTGCTTGTCTCAGTTTTCTCCCTTGCAAATTAGCTGGAGAAGGAAATGGATATCTTTGCCAAGAAAACCCCAGATGAAGTCACAAGGAGCTGGACTTGACTGAAATGACATAAACATAAAAGGTTTACCCAGATCTTTCCTCAGGTAGGTAAAGCAAGCATTATTTCCCTCATTTTGTAGATGAGGAAACTAAGGGTCAGAGAGCTTCACTGCTCAAGGTCATACAAGTAGTAAATGTGAGATACCGGATCCAATTCTAGTTGCTCCTTCATAGGAAGGCTGTAATTAAATTACTGGTCAGCTGCCCACAGTCACATAGTTTGTGAGCAGATGGTGTTAGATGGGTGGGTCTGATCTCTTTGCTCTTTAAAGCCCTCTTATGTACTCTAATTTCTATTATGTTTATTTGGGTGGGGTTCTTATCTTGTTTTAATAAAATGCAAAATTCTTGAATAGTGGGACCCAACCCAATCTTTGGCAAATTCAGTGTAGCTGTTACACTTTATTCACGCTTAAAAAACAAACATCTTTGAAATAAAAGTTTCTTCAAAATAGACCCAATTCTAGTTGGGTGTAGGTTTCAAGGCAAAAAGGACAGATTTGTGTTCAAATCCCTATTCTGGTACTTATACAAGCAGTTCATTGGACTTACTGAGTCTCAATTTCCTCTTCTCTAATATGAGATGAAGAGAAGGGAAGAATAGGGAGATTACAGTGAATAGTCTGAGTTTTCTCAATGAAATAAGAGATGAAATCCTCTGGAGAGCAAGTGTTTGAGAGGAGAGGTGGGGAGGGGGGTGAGGAGGAATTTTCTGGCATAACCTCTATTGGGCTACAGAGAGATGAATGTTAAATTAATCAGTGTTTACACCTCAGGAATCAGCAAAGTACAAATTAGGATGTGATTTACTGTTTTGTTGATTGTTTAGACAGAAGAAAATGTTAATTTATACAGATTAAAATCAAAGGTATGTCATTGTACTTTTTTTCTGGAAAGCTGGTTGTTAAACATTAATTGGTATACCCCTAGCTAGGGGCAAGGTGAGAGGTTTGAGAGGAGAAAGACAAGATTTGGAATAATTCTTCTGAGAAGACAGGGAACTAATTAGGGAGTGTCTGGTTCAAGTTGAATAACATAAAATTGACCTGACTGAGTCAAGATTGGGCAAGAAGGAAAAGCAAGTCAGAGATCTGACAATGACCCCAGAAACTCATAATAGATAGTTAGCGTCATATAGCACTGTGGAGTTTAGAGTTTTATCATATTATAGCATTTTCTTTTCACAACAATCCTAGTTGTGAAAATGTGGGTACTGTTTAGGAGTATGCTGGAGTCAGCCCCTGATGACTCAAGAGAGCCAAGTGTTCAATTTTCAGTGCATAGATTGCTAAATTTCCAAAGGATTTTCATTACTTTAGAAATTAGCAGATTCTACAAATCGAAGTTTGACCTATTGTTTTGTGAATTGTTTGGATTTAAAAAACTGATGGAAAAAAATTTGAATAATGAAGACTAAACAAAAGTGTGGGAGGTATATCTATCCCCCTTCCCTTCTTACCCAACCCAACATCACATCTGAAGTGCTTTTCTTATCCTATTTCATAAGTAGAAAAATTGAGGCAGACAGAGAAGAAATGACTTGGGTTGCATAAACTAGTGTTGGAGGCTAGATTTGATCTCAGATCTATCTTGACCCCATATCCAATTCTCTGTCCATGGTACTGGTAATGATAAAGAATAAGAATTAGGAATAGAAAGTTAAGGGAATGGGGATCATTTGGTTTTGACAAAGATAACTCAGAGCACAGGGTAGCTATCTTCAGTTTAGAGGTAAAAACTTTAAAAGCATTTACCATGCATGTACCAGGCGTTGGTGATGCAAAGAGTAGACTAATACAATCCCAGCTTTAGAATATGTATCTTGGCTCACAGTAGGTACTTGATAAATGTCTATTAGTTGATTTACTGATATACATACATATACATATAACCATATATATACACACACACAAGTGGCAGCTACATGGTACAGTATATAGAGCACTGGGTTTGGAATCAGGAAGATTCTTCATGAGTTCAAATCTGACCTTAGAAGCTTCCTACCTGTGTGATCATGGGCAACTCAATTCACCCTACTTGCCTCAGTTTCCTCCTCTGTAAAATGAGTTGGAGAAGGAATGGCAAACAATTGCAGTATCTTTGCCAAGAAAATCCCCCAAATGGCATTGTTAAGATTTGGACAAGTCTTAACTGAACAACTATATCTATCTATCTATCTATCTATCTATCTATCTATCTATCTATCATCTATCTGTCTGTCTGTCTATATATATATATATATATATCTGTCTCTATATATCTATATATCTGTCTCTATATCTATATCTCTATATCTGTCTATATATTTATATCCATATATCTGTCTATATCTATATCTAGATATATCTATATATCTGTCTCTATATATCTCTATATCTATATATGTCTATATAGCTATATCTATTTATCTGTCTCTATGTATCTATATCTATATATGTCTATATATATCTATATCCATATATCTGTCTATATCTATTTCTATATATGTCTATATCTATATGTATCCATATCTATCTATCTATTTATCTATATAAATTTATTGAGGGAAGTACTAAAAACTGGAAGAACTGGGAAAGATTTTTTGGAAGGAGTAGCACTTGAGTTAAACTTTGAAGGGATTTGGGTGTTTCAAGAGGTGAGAAGGGAGAACATGGCAGACACAAGCACAGAGAGAGGGAGTTGGTGGTGACAAATAAGGGGAAGAGTCTGTGGACTATTTTGACAACCACAAATTATGTGAAAGGGTCGAATGTGCAATGAGACAGAATAGATGGTCTGGTCAGAATGTGAAGGCTTTGAAGGTCAAACAGAGAAGTTTGTATTTTTATTCTAGACTCTGAGGCACTGACGTCTTTTGAGCAGGGGCATTCAGGAAGATCTCTTTGGAGGCAGGTGGAGGATGGATGGAGAGTAGGGACCCTGCAGATGATATTTGAAGTAATATTGTCTTAAAGAGAGGGATTAGTTTGGCTTCAGGGGTCATAACTGGAGTGGGTGACAAAGAAGCAAAGTATAGATTTTGATGTTAGAAAATACTTCCTAATTAGAGTTAGGAAAAATGGCTAGTTTGGAAGGAATTCCTTCCCTTTCATCAAAAATCTTTGAACCAAAGCTTCATGACCTTTTAATGACTATTTTGTAGAGATTAAGGATGTATTAATCATAATAGCCACTGAGGTCCTTTTCAATTTGGAAATTCTGTGATCTGTCCGGGAAAAGGAAATTGACCCTGGAGTCCAAAGATTTGGCCTCACATGCTATCTTAGACACTACCTGTGTGAACTTTGGGCACCAAACCTCAATTTTCTTTCTTAAACAAGGGACTGTAGAGGTCCCTTCTAGCTCTGGATCTCTCATCCTAAGAATTTCCATACTGATGAGTTCTTGGATGCATAGAAGCCTTATCTTTGCAGTTTCCTCATCACCTAGCAAGAACTCTGCAGATGGTAGGTATTTAACAGATGTTTATTGCATGCCTGCTGACTGTTTTCCTTGGGTGACTGTATTTGTTCTCTGCTGAGTAATGTCTGGGGTGCCTGGATTCTAGTTCTCAGTACAAAAAGGCAATAAATAAAATAGCAGTAATGATAATAACCCCTATTTATGCAACACTTTCCAACGTACAAAAATAATTTTGGCCTATGATTTCCAGACCTGCCCCAGCCTGCCTCTCTTTGGCCTGGCTGTTTTTTAAAAACAATTTCACTGAGAATGTACTCATCAGAGAAAACAGTTTAGAAAAGGTAAATGGGGCTGAATCAGAATGGTGAGTGGGGCTCTCTCCCTAATTTCCCCATTATTACCATCTTTCAGGGAAAATTAGGAATATGGAAATGTCAAAAACATTCTTGCTAAGAAAGGAGATAAAGGGGAAAAATAGAGAAATGAAAGAGGAGAATGGGATGATTCACTTCAAGAAGTTTAATCCTTATCCAACCACCTTTCTACCTTGAGAAAGTATTTATTAAATGTTGACTATGTGCTCAGACTGGGTTTAGGACTATTTCAATCTTCAATGCTACAATTCAACAAGGCTGACCTACTTGTAATTCCTCTATCCAAAATGATAAATATATTTGGTTTCCGGAACAGCACAGATTGTTCCTCATACCTGAAATGCTCTGTCCCCCTCACCTCTGTTTCAAGATTCAGCTCCCATCTCCCCTTCCTCAGGAGATCTTCTCCTGGTCTTCCAGATTACCTTCCATCAACTCTATCTTGTCTCTAGTTATTTGCATGTAGTCTCCCACATTAGAATATGAGCATTTTGAAAGTAGAGGGTTTTTTCTTTTTGCCTTTCTTTGTATATTAGTACTTAACTTAGTGCTTGCCCCATGGTAAATATTTAATAAAGGATTCTTTTTTTTTACAAAAATAACTGATTCCTAAATTTTTACTTTCTGTACTCAGATGGGGCAATGTCATTAGTTGGAGCTTGTTCAAAGGGCAGTCATGATGGTGAGAACAATGGAAATTTTTCAAGATCAGGGGAAAGAATGGAGGATGTTTAGCCTGGAGAAGGCTAAAGATCTATCTTCAAGTGATAAAAAGGCTGCCATGTTTCCCCTTGAAATATTGAGTAGAGGTTGCAGAAAACTGATGTAAGAAGTGATCCTAAAATGGAATAGATTGCCATAGGAAGTAATGAGTTCCTTGATGCTAGATGTATTTAAGTTGTTGATGAATAGCTGGCCTTGAGTTTGAATCTCAGCTCTGTGTACTTCCTGTGTAATCTTGGGTCATTGCTTCTGGAGTCAGAGGGACTTGATGAAAGATATACTTTTGATATTTACTATGTGTCTCAGATAAATGACCACTGGATGACCATTTTAGAAAGTTTTGAGCTTTATATCTATAATTGTATAAATAATTCATTTGGCCTTTTCTGAACCTCAGTTTTCTGATCTGTAAAATGATCCTATTCTGTCATTGACTCTCTTTTCTTCTAACTTTATACTATCTCAATAGTGATCTCATTAACTCTGGTGGATTCAGTTTTTATCTCTATGCTATTGAGATTCTTAAATCTTTTTATCCAAGGAGTGGCTAGGTGGCCCAGTGGATAAAGCACCAGCCCTGGAGTCAGGAGTGCCTGGGTTCAAATCTGGTCTCAGATACTTCATAATTACCTAGCTGTGTGGCCCTAGGCAAGCCACTTAATCCCATTTGCCTTGCAAAAAAACCCCCTAAAAAACAATTTTCTTATCCAGTCTTAACTTCTCTATGATATTCAGTCTTGCTTCTTTAACTACTTATTGGATATCTTAAACTGATTTCCATAGACATTTTAACCTCCATATGACCAAAACTGAACTCATTATCTTCCCTCTCAACCTTCTCTTTATACTAACTTCTCCATTTTTTCTCTCACCTTCCCTATCTTGTCCTGTTGAGTTTTACCTTTGTAGCCTGTCTAGCATATATCCTCTCTTTTCTCCTTTGACACAAACACCACCCTGGTGTAGATTATGGACATCCTTTTTTTAGGTTCCAACAAATCCCATCTCCCACTTACCTAATTCCTCTAAATTCTAGTGCCTTCCCTTTATTATTTCCTGTTTATCTTGCATATAACTTGTTTTATATATATATTTGTTTGCATATTGTCTCCCCATTGGATTTTTTTTTTGGTAGGGCAATAGGGTTAAGTAACTTGCCCAAGGTCACACAGCTAGGTAATTGTTTAGTGTCTGAGATCTGATTTGAACTCAGGTCCTTCTGACTTCAGGTCCAGTGCTCTATCCACTGCACAACCTTGCTTCCCCTCCTCCCTTATATTGTAAACTTCTAGAGAGCAGGGACTTTTTGTCTTTTTTTTCCCCCGATACATAATGGGCACTTAATTAATGTTTGTGGACAGATTGACTGGATGACTAAGATCCTCCCATCCTTAGAGGCTATGTTTCTATATTTCTATGCTTGATTCTATTCAGTGTTGATATTTATGTCCAACATCAACCAAGGAAGACCAGCTGAGGAAGAAGTGATGAGGATCTGTTATGTTCTCACCTGAATTTCTGGAACAGTGACATTCCTTCTCTACTTCATCAGAAATTGACTCCTAACACTGAAGGGGTCCTCTGAGAATCATGTGCACCCACATATCAACCAAGACCATTAATCTTTATAAAAGATGATAGGATAGAGAGAGGCAGAGAATAACTGGAAAGAGCATCTAGGGAGGTTTCCAATGTCTTTCAAGCATGAGGGTCATGGTTTGCCATATGGTGATGACAGGTCTAGTGGTATAAGCCTAATTCCTCTGTTTTCCCATTACATATCTATTTTTTTTACATTGTCTCTCTGTTTCAATTCTCTTTGGATACTTACCTAGTACCCAGTATGTGATAAATAAATGCTTGTTGGCTATGTATTTTGGTCCCTCCTTAGCCCTCAGAATGATCTTAGGAAAAGTCTCCAACATTATACTTTAGTTTGACAATGCTTAGAGTATCCCAGTATTTGTACAATTAGACCCATGGCCACTCCAAATAGATCAGCCTAATGATCCATGCAAGGAAAACTAAGTACATGAAAACTGTCTATTCAGATTTTGATAAGCAGTCCACAGAATTAGTTAGCAACTATATTTGAGACAGACCCTTAAGAAGAGTAATGACTTGGATTCAGAACTGAATAGAAGAGAAAGATATACTGAATTGCATTTGAGAAATTATAAATTTTCTCTGACGCCGAGTTGTTCATTTATACAAAGTCTAATGCCAGCTTTCAGTATTGTCATATAGCTGTGGAGGATAGAATAGTAGAGTCTTGAGTAAATCAAAATTATGAGTACCCCAAGAGAAATGTAGAGGCATAATATAGTGGGAATAAATAGATTCTACCTTAGCACTAATTTTTATTTGAATGTAAAAAAGTAGAGAAAAGGTATTGTTCTGGAGATTTGGTTAGGAAAAAAAAAAGAGGCTGGCTGATTATATTCTGAGCCCAAGTGAAAGTCAATGGATAACCAGAATGGTATGTGTAGGAGAGCTGGAAGAAAGCCTCTAAAATTAAGTAGATTCAATATGGAGGCTATATGGAGGACCTGGACAAGAATCATTTGGGTGAAGACATGTATGAGTTGTGACCTGCCCTGTGGGAGGGAGTGCCCACATCAATAATAATAATAATAATGGTGATGATGATAACTGACATTTATATAGCATTTTATGAGTTGCAAAGTTCTTTGCCTCCCTACATTATCTCATTTGATCAATGAGATCATCTATTCATTAACATATTCAGGTGAGTTATAGAGTACTACTTCACCTTTTCTGGGACTATTTGCCTTGTAAACCTCATCTCTAACTGAAATGAGAGCCTTTGGTTCTTCTCAAAGGATTTTTAGAGTTTGAGAACGAGCTATTTTGGGAGTATGGCACTTACTCTGAACTCCCCAAATCATATTGCATAGGTACCTGGATAGAACTAGCTCTGGGGACAGTATTCCTAATAATGAATAAATGATTGAGTTATGTTAATTTTTTATCACATACAGAGGTTAATGATGGAAACTGAAAATAGTGTTATTACCCTTCCCAATGTCAGAAATTGAGAAGTGTTTTCTTAAAGTCCCCAAATTTAGTGAGGAGTGTAGAATATTCAGGGAAGTGGTGTTCTTCATTCAAGGCCCTTTATAATCTAGCCTCTTCCTCCCACATTTCTAATCTTTTTACACCTTACTCCCCATTACCTAATCTTTAATCCAGTGACACTAGCCTCCCATTTATTTCAATAAGATACTCC
Source organism: Macrotis lagotis (assembly GCF_037893015.1). Classification (NCBI taxonomy): domain Eukaryota; kingdom Metazoa; phylum Chordata; class Mammalia; order Peramelemorphia; family Peramelidae; genus Macrotis; species Macrotis lagotis. The sequence continues at coordinate 251,321,066 of NC_133660.1, read as the reverse complement.
ATATTTCTGCTCCAGGTACTTCCTCTGCCTCTTCCCCTATTTGGGTCCATTTACTGACTTCTGTGGCCTCTTTAAGTCCCAATTAAAACCCCATCATTTACAGGAAACCTTCCCCAACCTCTCCTAATTTTAGTGCCTTCCCTCTACTAGTTATTCCTATTTATTCCTTTTATAACTTGTTTTCTTTTAAACATTTATTTGCATGTCGTTTCCTCAATGGATATCAAGCTCCTTGAGGGTAGGGACTAACTGTTGCCTTTTTGGTATCTCAATGATCAGCACGAAGCATAGATACCTACAAATGTTTCCTGATGAATAGAAATTATGTAACATCACTGCAGGCTGCAAACAATTGGCATCTACTGAACAAAAGGCAAGTTAAAACAGGTGTTGGAATTGAAAGCATCAGAAACTCACTTTCATAGACTAAAAGATAAGGAATCCCTGTACTACAAATGCAGACTTTAACATACCCTAGAGAACTTAATAGATTAATTGTACATAATCAAAGACTGAAACTGTGGTCTGGAGTCACCTAGGTAAAAAAAAACTGATAAAAATAATAAAAATGTTTTGAATAGATGTTGCCGTCCTGGGAATGCATAATTTCCAAGCTACATGGGTAATGTCTGACATCCAACAGATGTTTAACAATTGTTTGCTGATTGGACAGGGGGATTTTTTTTGTTCCAAAAATAGAGATAATCATGGAGGAGATAAAAAATGTGTGGGAACAGACATTAGTGTGTGTATATACTGTCATCCTATTTGGAGATATACCAAGGATTCTTGAGCCTGTGTCCTCATACTTTTTTTATTCAACTATAAAAAGTAGTGATTTTATGTCTTTCTGCAGCAGTTCATAGAACACTAAAAGAAAAAGGCAAAATACTGACTTGTTTCTATATGAAATCCATCCAACAACCTGAGAACTAGATGATTATATAATGACAACAATAACAATAAAAAATGATGGTGGTGATGATGATTAGACTTCTTCAACCTACTCATTTCCCATGACATACTCCTCCACCCCATCTTGGCCACACACAAAGATGGTCATACTCTTCATCTTGCCCATCACTCATACATGTACCACTTTCATGTTTATGAGCTCTGAAATTCTCTGTACTGATCACAATCTATTGGTTTCCTACCTCTTCCTTTACCTTCCAATACCAAACTTTGCTCTTACTCTTTGTGGTGACAGCTAATCCCTTGAACCCTCAGTTCTCTCCCAGGTCATCACCCTGGTACTAGCCACTAGCTGCACTCTCTTCTTTTTCCTATCTTGACCCCTTGATGAATCAGTTCAACTCTACACTGTCTTTTTCTCTTGAATTCCTTGCCCCCTTATATTGTTGATTGTACCTGCCAAACCTTAGCCTTGGATCACTGCCACTATCTCTTGTCTTTGCTGCTATACCTGTGCTTCTGAATAAAGGTGGAGAAAATCACAGTCATACTGACTATATTCAACATAAATTTATGTTACAATTATCTTAACTAGGCCCTCACTGCAGCCAGGCAATCCCTTTATACTTCTGTAATTAACTCACTATTCATATTCCACAAGGGCTCTTTCAAATCTTTTCATCCTTCCTCAGATCTTTCATGGCTCTCATCCCTCCCCTCTCAGTTGCCTTATATTTTACAAAAAAAAAAGTAGATTTTTTTCTGGAGAGAGCCTTCTTCTCTCTTCCTCCTCATCTCACATCATTTAGAGGCTTTTTGTCACTATCTTCTCCTTCACCCTTATCTCAAATAATGATGTGACCCTTATTCTTATTAAGGCAAACCTCTCCACCTGCCCAAGTGATCCCATCCCAGTGGGTTTTCTCTTCTGCCATTATCACTCTCTTACTCATTTTCAATATCTCCTTGCCTATTGACCACTTCTCTCCTGTCTCCCCTTTTCTCAAAAAACTCTCATTTGATCATTCCATTCCCACTAACCATGTTTCTCCTGTATTTTTGTTGCTAAAATCCTTGAGAAGACCATCTACAACAGATACTTCCTCTTTCTCTCCCCTCACTCTTCCCCTAATTTCCTACAAAACAGTTTCCAACCTCATCATTCAATGGAAACTGCTTTCACCAAAGTTGCCAATGATCTCTTAATGGCCAAGTCCAGTGGTTTTTCTCAATCCCTCTTTTTCTCAATTCAGTTGGTCTTTCCCCAACATAAGAGCTGTAACTAGCAATTTTGGTACCCTATATTAAAACTCAATTTCTTCATTTGCAAAGTGGTTTTATTAGAATTCTGTCACTTACTAGGTGTATGATCTTGGATAAGTCACTTAAATGTTCTCACCTAGGTTTCTTCATATATAAAATGAGATTAATCAATTAGCAAGCATTTATTAAATGTCTATAAAAATAGAAGTCTCTGCTCTAAAATAAGTCAAGTTCTGTTTGATTCTGGGCAAACCATTTTCCTGTTCTGAGGCTCATTTTCCTTAATTCATAAGCATTTAATCATTGTCTATAAGAATGAAACACTTTTTGCCCTCAGAAAACTTAAATTCTATTATGGAAGATATACCAAACTCCCCAAACCCTGAAACAAAGAAAACAGTTACACAAAAGGCATCCTCAAATCTACATTGTAATTTATAATATATAAAATAACACAAGAAGTAAGACAAATTTTACTGAATTCTTTATTTTCATTTATACTGGATTCTTTAATACTCATGAAAATTTTTACATCTGCCAAATTTTGGTTCTTCCTAAACTGAGGTCCTTGTGAAGCTTCAGATAAGGAAGACAATAGGTTCTCATCATTAAAAAAATTGCAGATCATTGTATATACCATCCTGGTTCTATACCTCATGAAAACTTGATGCCATGTTTTCCAATAGTTAGAATGCCATTGCTATTGTAAAGGACTGAGTGCTTTGGGATGCTTCCCCCCCACCCCAGAGTTGTTTCTCTCTGTCTTTTCTCCCAAGTAAACTGACTATTCAACTAATTCTCAGAAAAATTTCTGAAATCTACAGGTTGAGAAAATAAAAAACAACTTAAGAACAAAATAATAATAATAGCATTTATACTTTAAGATTTGCAAAGCATTTAACAAATAACACCTCATTTTATCCTCCAACAACCTTGGAAGGTAAGGGCAATTATCCTTATTTTACAAATGAGGAAATTAAGACAAAGTTAGGTACCCAGGTTTACACAGTAATATTTGAACTCAGGTCTTCCTGACCACCAGGTAAGTACACAATCCACTGTTCTACTCAGTTCAACCTAAAAATAGCCTCCAAAGTTAGTCTGGTCAGCTCTCAATAATGAACTCAGCAAGGAAGCTCACAAATCTAATTCAACAACAAATATTGTTTTAAGCAGCCACCCTCCAAGGATCAGATAGTGTGCTTACTGAGGGGATAAAATGTGCAAAGAGATAAAAGTATATGTGAAAGAGATAAGAGAGATGACATATGCATACAGAAACACACAGAGAGGACAGAGACAGAGAAACTATTAAATAAAGTTATTAGGAAAGACCATGGAAGATGGCTATGGATTGAGCCCTTAAAAGATTCTAAAAAGGATTCCAAGAGACAGATAAGAAAATGACTTATGGAATGGGGCAATTTATGTAAAGGCATGAGGTTGGAGCAGTGTCTGTCTTGGGGTACAGCAAATTGGTCAGCTTGGCTGTAATGTACATTGTATATGATGGGGAGCACTATATAACACAAGAATGATTGGCTTTTTCTAGTGGCAAAGAATTGGAAATTGAGGAGAAGCCTATCAATTGGAGAATGGATGAATAAGTTGGGTAAATGAATGTGATGGAATACTATTGTTCATAAGAAATAATGAGTAGGTGGATTTTGGAAAAACCTAGAAAGATTTCTGTGAACTGATGCTGAGTGAAGTGAGCAGAACCAAGAGAATATTGTACACACTACAGCAACATTGGGTGACGATCACTATGATGGACTTAACTCTTCTCAGCAATACAGGGATGCAAGACAATTCCAAAAAACTCATGATGGAAAATACCATCCGCATCCAGAGAAAGAAGTATGGAGTTTGAATACAGATTAAAGTATACTATTCACTTTTTTTGTTTTTCTTTCTTGTGAATTTTCCTGATTCTTCTTTCATTACATGACTAATGTGGAAATATGTTTAGCATGATTGTACATGTATAACCTATATTAGATGGCTTTTTGTCTTGGGAAGGTATAACAGAGGGAGGGAGAAAAATTTGGAACTCAAAGTCTGACAAAAATGAATGTTGAGACTTACGTGGAAATATGTTTAATATAGTTAAACATGTATAAACTAAATCAGATTACTTGCTGTCCAGGGGAGGGGAAGGGGAATGGAAGAAGGGAGAAAATGTAGAACTCAAAATCAAATAAAAAAGTTTCAACAAATTATCTTTATATATAATTGAATAATAAATTAATTAATTAAAAATGAAGGTTGAAAACAATCAAAAAAATTATAAAGTGTTTAAAAAAAGAGAATTAAATGAAACCAGACTCAAAATTTAAAAAAGCAAATCTGAGAAGTTTGTAATGAACTTTAAAATTGGCTTCCTTTGTAATCTAATGTATTTTTTTTAATGCCATTATTCTGTGGAGATCCATTTTCCCCAAGCTTCATTGGGGATCAAGATAATAAAGAGGTTAAGAGCTAGTCTCTTGGTGTAAATATGAGGCCTCTGAATATTGAATGAGGGAATGCTATGGTCAGTCATGCCTTGGAAAGACAACTTTGGCAGTTACGAGGGAAGATAGATTGATGTCGGCTATCCAGTTAGGAGGTGATGCAAAAATATCTTGTTTACTCCCTAGTTGCCTCTTAAAGTGACCTGACTGCTTGAGAAATGTCTCTTTGTAGGTTGTTTATTTGTCCTCCTTCTACCTTCCTAATTCCTGTTTATGTTCAGAAGCTAAGCTAGTTCTTTCTCCCCATCAACTGGTCCCTATAAAAGGAACCAGCTGTCTGTAGAGTCATTAGCCTTTGGTGGTGATAACATCTTCATACTCATGGGTCAGGAGTTTTATCTCAAACCCATGGAGGTGACTGTTTGGTTAAGAGTGAATCCAAAATAGCGTCCCATGACCCCCTAAGAGGAAATCAGAAAACTCATTGGGAACTAAAATGTCCCAGAAAATCTCATATAGTTTTCTGTTTATCTTTTTTCCCTTTATGTATATTTAAGAGATTTTTAGCTGAGTTTTCTTCTTTGATGAATGGGCTTAAAAATAACAGCATTCACACTGAGAAAGGAGAGTAGAGTGTGGAAAACAGATCCACTTCAGCTTTAATGAAAATAATGAGTCTGTGTTTGTATGTCTTGGAAGGAAGGGGGCTGGTTGAAGGCAGGAGGTTGCATGAAATGACCTCCTGAATTTCCTCCAAGCTTTCTCATTGTTTCAGACTATTGATTGAGGCTACTCTGAGAAGGAGATTTCTTTCCACAGGCAGACACTGAATATGACTTTAAATTTGCTTAGGAGAAGTAAGAAAAGGGATAAAGACCATTCTTATTATTTTCAGGCTTGAAAAAACTGATTTATTCATTCACATTCAATAAGCATTTGCTCATTCAACATTACTTATTAAATAAATAGCTGAGATACATAATAAATGAACTGAGGAGGCTTGAACTCAGGAATATACATTAGAAACTTTTTAGTTCTGTGACTGTCAGGAACTTGCTTTTTCCTCAGTTCCTCATCTGTAAAATAGGGGATTGAACTGGATGATCAATGATGATGACCTAAAAGGGATGATCTAAATTATGTACATGGGTTGGTTCCATCCCAAAAAACCCCCACATGTATCTGCTCTAGAGAGAGGGAATCCAAAGACAATAATGAGTCAACCCTTATCCTCAAGGAACTTACCGTCTAATAGGCTGGAAATAGCATGTGCTTTGAAAATAATGAACATACAAAGTATGTACAAAATAAATTTCTGGGGGAAAGACAGGCCTATCATGTTATTGATGTAACAGGGGTCTCAGAGGGCAGCAAAGGACAAGATAATTTGTGATTGGAGCATAAGAGGACTAGGAGTCACAGAGCTCCAACTGACTTGAGAGAGCCAATTGTTAAACCTTCAGTGTAAACATTTACACTTTGACTATCAGCAAACACCACAAATCAAGGCTAGATTTACTGTTTATTGATTATTGAGATTTTAAAAAATGTTGGAGAAAATATTAATAATGAAATTGTTAAAATTTTTAAATTTAAAAGAATGGGACGCATTTTTGGTGAGCTGGTGGTTAAATATTTACTGGAACACCCTAGTTCGATGCTATTTAACATTTTTATTAATAATTTGTGTATGGTGGTGAAATGAGCAGATGGCAAAAAATTGAGAGGAGAGCTAAAACACTGGATGACAAAGTTAGGATCCAAAAATATCTTGACCACTTTGAGCATTTGACTAAATGTAATAAAATAAAATTTCATAGGAATAAATATAAATTCTTGCACTTGGGAAGGGAAAAATTAATTTAAAAAATATAAAATGGGTAAGGCAGAGAAAGAGGAAGGGAAAGAAGGGGAGAGAGATAGGGAGAGGGGGACAGAGATAGAAAAAGACAAAGAGACAGAGGGGGAGAGAGAGAGAGAGAAGAAGGAGAAGAGAAAAAAAAGAGGGGAGAGAAAGAAACTGAGACATGAGGAAAAATAGAGATGGGGGAGACAGAGACAGACTGAGGCAGAGACTGACAAAAAAAAGAAGTTCTTCTGAAAATGATCTTAGGGTTTGAGTGGGTTACAAGCTCATCAGGTCATCAGCTTCATGGGGAAGGCAGCCCCACCCCAAAGATGTTGGGCTTTATTGAGCAGAATATGATTTCTAGGATAGGAGGTAATATTCCCACTGAACTTTACCTTACTCAATTTTCATCTGGAGTACTTCATTCAATTCACTGCAGTTAAAAAAGGAAATTCATAAACTGGATAGTGTCCAGGGTGGACAAACAGAAAAGGGACATGTTTAAACTGCAGCAGAGAAGATTTGGTGCAGATATGGGAGCTGAGTTCAAGTATCTGAAATACTCTCATGGGAAGTAATATTTAAACTTGTTTCTTTTGTCCCTCAAGGGTATAACTGGGAACAATGGGTAGATATGGCAGAGAGGTTAATTTAGGCTGGATGACTGGATAATATTTGGAGTTGTCCAGAGATGAAAAGGGCTGTTTTTTTTTTTTAGTTTTTGCAAGGCAATGGGGTTAAGTGGCTTGCCCAAGGTCACACAGCTAGGCAATTATTAAGTGTCTGAGGCCGGATTCGAACTCAGGTACTCCTGACTCCAAGGCCAGTGCTCTATCCACTGCGCCACCTAGCTGCCCCTGAAAAGGGCTGCTTCTAAATGTTAGGTGGTGAGGTTTTCTTTCCTTTTACATCTTCAAAGATCTTGGCACAGATCAAGGAGATTCCTCTGTGGATGGGTCAGACTATGCAGATGTTGAGATTCCTTCTAGTTCTTACATTTTACACTTCTCTAATTTTGTGGAGGACTTTGAAGGAGACAGAAGGGTGCCTAGGAAAGAACACTTCAGCTGAGTTACCTTGGGGCTCAGGATTAGATTGCCTCACTCTTTCCGATAGCAATAGCAATGTTGACTTGATTCCTAATCCCTGAGCAAGAAGTGGAAGGTGGAGAGAATGTGAGGTACATAATAGTACAGGTACATTATGAGGCTGTGGTTTTGTGTTGTAGGAGGAATATCCACACCTCATAGGCAGGGTGAGTTTATTTTTGTCCTTTAGCAGACAGAAAAAACTCAAAAAGCTTAGCTTTTGGGAGGGGTGCCATTAATATAAAAGCAAATAGCTTTACATACCTCAATAACGCCCCAGGACATCACTGCATTATAGCTCAACACAATAATGACCTGAATAAAAGTAACAGCATTTAGGTGGTGACTACTATGATCAGACACCACAAATGCTTTACAAATATTACATCATTTGAGTCTCACAACAAAATGGTGAAGTAGGTTCTATTATTATTATTCTCTTTTTTTACAGTTGAGGAAACTGAGACAGGCAATGGTTAAGTGATTTGCCTAGGTTAAACAGTAGTGTCTGAGGTCATGTCTTCCTGATTCTGTGCTCAGCACTCTGTCCACTGATCCACCTTGCTGCCTAAAACAATAAAAAAAATAGCAATGATCCTAATCAAAAGAATTAAGATTTAATATGATAGTCCTCAATAATTGATAAAAACAAATAATCAAATAAGTTGAGTATAATTTATTTAAAACAATACAGTTGTGGAAAACCTCCTGAGAACGATTTCCTTGGGAAATGGTTGGAACAACAAAAGTGGTGTGGCATTGAAAGGGATAATAGGATATATATATGTATATATCTATATCTATATCTATATCTATATCTATATCTATCTATCTATCTATATATATATATATATATATATATCTATATCTATATCTATATCTATACCTATACCTATATCTATATCTATATCTATATCTATATCTATATCTAGAGAGAGAGAGAGAGAGAGAGAGAGAGAGAGAGAGAGCAGTTAATTGAAACTCAGGTCTTTCTGACTCCAAGTTCTCATTCCTGTTGTTCATTTTTCTGTTCTCAAAAAGGATGATGTCTTGAATTTGGGTTTGAGGGAGGCAGAGCTGCACAAAGTCATCAACCTCACTCTTTCCTCATTGGAGCCCAGTGGCAAGGCAAAGGACAAGAGGACTGGTGATGGATCAGGATGCAATGGATAACTCTGGTCTTTTCTTATTCTACCGCCTAGATATCTCCATTACAATCCAATTCAATGATTACATAAATACAGGGAGAAAGAGATAAGATGGTCAATGCCATAATAAATGATAAAAAGGATAACTAAATACTAAAGTATCTGATGTGAATATAAAGATCATGGAATTTCAGAAAATGGACAGAAGCCAGAGGAAGCAGTGGCAAGGACTGCTGTCAGTATCTGGTAGGCAAAGTGACTGAACCAAACTTTCAAGTCTCCCCTTCTGGTAAAGGGATCTTTAACTGATTTTAACTCAATTCAGTGTGAGGCCAAAGAAATGGATTAAATGGGCTGTTCCATGGCTTCATCTACTCCCACTAGTTTTTTTTTTTTCCTTGAAAGAAAAATGAAACTATCCTCAATATTTCATTGATTGAAGATTCAGGTTTAGCCACTGTTGTAGTTTCCAAGTTACCTAAATAGAAGGCATAGTTTATTATTCATCTTTCTATTCTGCCAAATTGACTCCAGAAATGCCTGGAAGATATTAAACGAATTAAGAAGGAGGTGAGAATTGAACTGAATTCTAACAGGGGATAGTGTATGTCAAGTCTAAGAGTCAGGAAGACGGAGGAACAGTTAGTAGTTCTGTTTGATTGGAAAAGAAAGTGTGTGAACCCAAATATTGTGAAATAGGACTGAAAAATAGTTGGATTGAAAATTGACCTTAAATGCCAGGCTAAAGATGTTGTATTTTATTTTGTGGATAATGTGGACATCGGTTGGGCAGGCTATCAATTGAAAATATTTATTAATTGCTTATTGTGTTTCGGGCCTAGTGTTAAGGCACAGATATTTTGGAATTGCTATGCCCCCTGAATATTATTTCATCCTAAAGCAGGGACTAAACCCATGAAAACTCCAATTATCTTTTAAAAATTAGCTTTTCATGGAAACCCATTGGTGGGGGCCCTGGTCTTTGAGCCTGCACCTGTGTTCTTTTAGATACATGGTTTGAATAGCAATCAGAATAAATGGGTGTGGATGAAATAATAAAATGCTTTTTAATGTGTCTACAAAGTTGACTCAAGCCCTTATCACCGGAAGGGTGACAAAGGGGAAGCATGGTTTCCTTTTCTTTCTTCTTTCTTCTTTCTTTTTTTTTTTTTTTTGGTTGGTTGGTTGGAACTTATTCAGGGAATAGACTCTGCCTTTCTCTAGCACACAAAGTAATTTGAATTTAACTTTAAAAGAGAGGGTGGGATTCAGTAACACACCTCATATTGGGTCTCTGCCTCATGACCAGTCACATTAGTCATTGTTCATTCTTCAACTGTCCTTATCTGGTAGAGCTATCTGAATTTAGGGCTCCCCCCCCAATAGCAGGGTTCTTAAATTAGTCATTTTGCTTTCTATTCTACCTTTTTTGCTTCCTCCTTTTCCCCCTCCTTTTTCTGCTTCCTTGGGAGGCAGTATGTTATATGAAAGGAACATGGGCTCTGGAGTTAGAGGGTTGTGGAGGGACTTTGAAATCTGCTAGCCCACCTCCCCTTACCCTTTCATTCTTTTCCTCCTCATTTAGCTCAGGTAAAGAGAAGTGAAGTCACTTACCCAGCAAATTTTCTCATTTAAGACTTCTACATACCAATGGAATTTCGTATCCAATTCTTGTCCTAAGCACCTAGAACATATGTACCTAATAAATACTTGCTGATGGACTGATTAGTAAGACCTATCAGGACTTCCCTTTTATCATCTCCCTGGATCCTAGCACTGTCTCTTCTGAGTTCCGATTTATTCATCTTGTTCCCGCACTTGGACTGTAAGCTCCTTGGAGACAGGGACTAGTTTTCCTGCTTCAATCAATCAATCAATAAGGCACTATATGGGGTGCAGGGGATAGAGCACCAGTCCTGGAGTCAGGAGGACCTGAGTTCAAATACAGCCTTGACACTAGATACTTACTGTGTGACTTTGGGTAAGTCACTTAATCATGTTTGTCTCTCATCTAGGGCTATCTCCAGTCATCCTGATACTTAACTACTGGACCCAAATAGTTCTGGATAGTACAACTCAAAGCCATTTCTACATGGTGATGGACCATAAAAGCTAGACTCTAAGGTAGTCCAGGGTGGAGACCCTTCACAGCTGAACTGGCAAATGAATCTGGAAGACCGCCTAGGACATACTTCCCCCCACCATTTTATGATGTGGAAGTGTGGCTTGCCTATTGTCACACAGATAATTAGTGACAGAATCGGGTCACTCAGTCTTCTGTTGTCCACCCCAGGGCTCTTATAACAGTTGGCATCTCCTTCAAAGATAGAAGTCCACACATGGAAATACAAATAAAAAGACTATGTAGAAAGAATTTGAGCATTGAGGACTGATGACACAGCTTTGTTTTTTCTTAGTAGAGAAGTGGGGGGACAATGGATATGGAAAACTACATCCTGTCAGACATGATTGAGAGCCAGATTATTTTTCTTAATTGTTTTTGTTACCAGAGATGATTCCATAGGAAAGGGAGGTTATGTGACATTGCATTTTTTTTTAAAGGCCAATAAAACATTTAAAAAGGAGTTTTGGTTTATGTGCTTCTTGGATATTTTTGTTCTCTCTCTCTTTTACCTTTTCTTCTTTCTTTTTTCCTCTCTCTCTCTCTCTCTCTCTCTCTCTCTCTCTCTCTTGCCTTCCCTTTCTTTTCTTTCACTACCATCCTCCTTCCTCCTCTTTCCTTTCCTCTCTCTTTCCTTCTCTTTTTCTCCTTTGCCTCTTTTTTCCTTTTCTTCTTTCCCTCCTTCCCTTTCTCTACCAGTCTCCTTCCTCTCCTTTCCCCTTTCTTTCCCTCTCTTTCCTTCTCTTCTTTTTGTTTTTTCTCCCCTTTTCTTCCCTTCCTTTTTTATACCATCCTCCCTCCTTTTCTTTCCCTCCTTCCTTCCTATTCCCTTTCCTCTCTCTTTTGTTTTCTGTATTTCTTTCCTTCTCTCTTCTGCCTCTTCTTTTCTTTTCTTTTCCTCCCTCTCACCTTCCCTTTCTTTCCTTTCTCTGCCATTCTCCTTCCTCTCCTTTTCCCTTTCCTTCCCTCTTTTCTCTTTCTTACCTTTTCCTCCCTTTCTTCTCTTTCTTTCTTTTCTCTACCATCCTCTCTCCTTTCCTTTCCCTCCTTCCTTTTCCTTCCCTTTCCTTCCCTTTCTCTTTCCTTCTCTCTTTCCTTCTTTCTCTCACTCTTCCTCTCTCCCCCTCCATTCTCTCCCTCCTTCAATCCATCCCTCAGCCTTTCACTCTCACCCTTCCCTCATTCCCTCCCTCCATAGACCCCTCCTTCCCTTCTGCCTTTTTGCCAGTGAAAGTGAGCACTAAAGTAATTTGCTCTTTCCAGAGGTGGAAGCCTGGGGATCCCCAATAGTGGGATCACCAAAGAAGAGAGAAATGAGAGTTAAGAAAGGGCCACATTTCTCTTCACTTTGAAGGAACTAGGGCTCCTTCAACTGGATTTAGATTATAACACAAGAGGCCCCAGGTGATAAAGCCTATGCCCAAACAAGCTGTTTTCTTGGCCCTGGGACAAAGGAAACCCGAAACTTGGAATTTTAGCTCTGTTGGGCCTCCCCTTGAGGCCGGCTGTATCCTACTTTCCATTTAAAACTGACAGTTGAGACCTTGAAATACTAGAAAGGAGCCCTAAACTCACCAGTATCTTATAATGGACAATCCAGACCTTTACAGGGGTTGCAGAGAGACAGAATTATCTTCGGGTGGGGGGGGGGGGGTTGGTGGTAACTTATCCAAATGGACAAAGGAGGCCCGCACTGATTCAGGAGGATCTGAGGACTGTTTCTCCTCACTTGGGTGCCAACCATTTTACCATTAGAAATGAATTCTTTTGGCTTAAGCATTACTTTCTCCTTTGGATATTTCATTGTTATTGGGAATTGTTTTCATTGTTATAGGAAACTCCATTTCTCAACCCTTATACATCTTTAACTGAGCTGCAACTCACAGTCATGAGAGAGGGACCTGGGGTATTGAGAAATCAAGTCACTGGTCCTCAGTCCTGTAGCTAGTATATATTGGGGAGGGGGTGTTGTTTGGAATAGTGGAAAGAGCAATGACTGGTCCAAGGGTCCAATCCAGCCTCTGTTGACACTTGGCTTTGTGTTCTCACTCACCCTTCTCTATGGACTTTAGTATCATGACCTGTATGGGGGGGTGGGGCCAGATGACCTCTGATCTCTTGCTACTTTAGATAAAAGATTCCATTATCCTGCCAAGGGATGCTAAGACTTCTCTCTATGAATCCTTTAAAAACCCAATCCTTCTAAAACAAGGGATGGGGTCTATCCCTCTCCCCATGTAATGAGGCTGAACTCTCTTAAGTCCCTGGAAGCTCTGACAATCCATGCCTCTTAGGATACATCACTGAGCATGGTGGGGAAACAGCCCCTGGGGACCAAGACCAGATTTCAACCCAAGGACCGCCTGCCCTCTAGTGGCAGAAGAGTAAGATTAGCGGGTGTCTTTGGGACCAACGAAGCTAATCACAGAGCTAGAAGGGAAATCAGAGAGTCTGGTCCCACCTTTTTTTTACAGGCAAGGAAATTGAGGCTTATGAAGGAGAAGTGACTTTCTTGAGGCTGTGCAACTGGAGAAGGGGCAGAGTTGGCTTGTGAAAGCCAAGTTTCTTGTTCAGTGTTCTTCCCACATAACAATGATGCTAACAAAAACAATAAAAATGATAATAGCTATTATATAAATGAATTTTTAGTTATTTTGATTAATTATATAATAATTAAAATTATTTTAAAATGTAATGTTTACATGTTCCATATCGATCTATGTTTAGCATGGTTATAAATATAGAGCTTATATCAGATTGCTTTCTGTCAGGGGCAGGGGGAGGGAGGGGAGGGAGGGAGAAAAATTGTAAAAATCAAAACTTTGCCAAAAAAATGATTGGTAAAAACTACCATTGCTTGTAGTTATATAAACAAATAAAGAATATATTTAAATTTTTAAAAATGTAATGTTTGCAAAACACTTTACATGTTATCTCATTGGATCATATAACAACCCTGTGAGGTAGGTGCTATTATTTTATTTATTTATTTTTTTCGAGGTAGTGGGATTAAGTGATGTGCCCAGGGTCACACAGCAAGAGAGTTTTAACTGTCTGAGGTTAAATTTGAACTTGGGTCCTCTGGACTTCAGAGCCAGTACTCTATCCACTGCACCCCCTAGCTGCCCTGGTGTTATAATTTTATAGATGAAGAAAATGACCTGTCATGGGTCACACGGTAAGTATCTAAAGGTCGCTTAAGACAATCTCTAAATGAATGAATGAATAAAAATGTATTAGGTAGCTAGAATCAGTTATCCCCCCCCCCCCCAAAAAAAGAAGATGTTTTCATGTTCTGGAGAAGAATCAGAGATGTGTGGGATAGTTTGTGATAGGAACTGACCTGCTATTAAAAAGTATATAAATTCTGCTTGGCCCTTAAAGACTGCCCCCAACCTGCCTTTCTCTCCTGACTGTGCATTGTTTCCTTCCAGTCCCACTGTGTTTTAGTTAACATAACTTTCTTGTTCTTCCTGCTTAGCAGCCACCATCTCCTGCTACTGACCTAAGCCCTGATTAGACCGGACCCCTTCTCACCTGCCCCTTTCAGACTCCGATCCTCAATCTTCTCTACAAGAATTCTCTTCTTCCCTCTAATGGCTGGTTCCTTATCCTCCAAACCACCTTGCATTGATTAAATTTACTCACCTAAATAGAGACAGCTAGCTAGTGGATAGAGAGCCAGAACTGAAGTCTGGAACACTTGAGTTTAGATGTGACCTCAGGCAATCACTCATTGTGTGATCCTAGGTAAGTCTTTGGTTTAACTCAGTGTTCTAAACTGTAAAATGGGGAGGGAGGTAATAACAGTGCTCATATTTCAGGGTTATTGTGAAACTCAAATGAGATTATATTTCTAAAACAGCTGAGCACAAAGTTGTTGTTCACTTGTTTCAGTCACGTCTGACTCTTCATGATCCCATTTGGAGTTCTTTTTGATAAAGTGTTAACTGGAATGGTTCACCATTTCCTTTTCCAGCTCATTGGACAGATGGGGAAACTGAGGCAAACAAGTGACTTGCCCAGAGTCACCCAGCTGGTGAGTGTCAGGTCAGATATGAACCCCTAAAGATGAGTGTTTCTGATTCCTGGTGCTCTACACACTATGGTATGACCCAGCCTTCCTTGGTTCATAACTGACTCTCTGTAAATAGATGCTTTTTTCCTTTCCCCAGTGTGTATACATTTTTGATTACTTTGACTAGAATGAAAGTTTATTTTTATTTTCAGTTCTTATCTATCTCCCTTCACATCATATTGCTAGTACCATACCTGCTGTGTTTAATAATTATATTATTAATTAATCACACTCATCATCAGCATTCAATTAATTAACTAGTTGTTAATTAATTAACCAGTCAACCAATTAATAAATAAATTAATTAATTCCTGATACGTCCCAGCCCAAACACTATCATTACTGATGAATTTAGATTAGCCTAAAGGAAAATCTTGAGTGGACAATGTTCCCATGGGCCATTTTTATCAATTTCTGAGACGTTTCTCAGATGCTCTCCTTATTAGATTTTCATCTAGTATAAAACTGAGAGAGAAGCTGAACATATTTGGTTATAGAACTGGGATTCACAAAGATTTTACTGGGCTAGGATGGTGGTTGGGATGTAATAAAAGGAAGTCATGATAATATGGGAAAAAGCATGGAGGTATAGGGCCTAGATTCAAATTCTGTCTAATACTTGATTACTGTGTGATCTAGAACAAGTTGCTTCTACTTCATCTGTGAAATGAAGAGGATAGGGGCAGCTGGGTGGTACAGTGACTAGAGCACCAGCCCCGGAGTCAGGAGGACCTGAGTCCAAATCCAGCCTCAGACACTTAATAATTACCTAGCTGTGTGGTCTTGGGCAAGTCACTTAACCCCATTTGCCTTGCAAAAACCTTAAAAAAAAAGGAAGAGAATAGACTTGATGGCTTCTGAGGCTCTTTCTGGATCTAAATCTACAATCTTAAAATGAAACTTAATAGAAAAATGTATAAAAATAGAAAGCAGGGGCGGCTAGGTGGCATAGTGGATAGAGCACCGGCCTTGGAGTCAGGAATACCTGGGTTCAAATCCAACCTCAGACACTTAATAATTATCTAGCCGTGTGGCCTTGGGCAAGCCCTTAACCCCATTGCCTTGAAAAATCTAAAAAAAAAATAGAAGGCAGTTGTATAGAATGGGAGAAATGGGACTAGATAGCCACTCACTGTAAAAAAAAATCTACAAAATTGAATGCACAAAAAAACCTAAAAAAAGTCAATGCAATCCAGGTGCAACAGTTCCATTGACCTCTTCCCAAATCTCTTGAATATTATATGGAGTTTTGGGAGCCACATTTGAACAGAGATGTGATAAATTTGAGCATTTCTAGAATGCTCTAGAATTCTTATTCCAGCATAAGAAGGGAATCGGACCCAGGCCATCCTACATTTGATGGAAATGGGGATATTTATTCTGGAAAAGAGAAGACTTAGGAGAAAAACAGGAGACTTTAGATGGCTTCTGTGTCTTGCCCCCCAGAGAATAGAAATAGGACCAAGGAATATTCTAAGGAGGTGGGCTGATTCAGACTCAGTATATGGAGAAACAGAGGTCAAGGGCTTCTTAGGGAATGAATGGGGTCCATGGTCAATTTGATGTAGTCATTGGCCCTTGAGAAGCTCCTCTGGGTGGGGTTCCTTGACCCCTGTGCTATGGATGGCCCAGGCTATTGCCCTCTGGTCTAAGCTGTTCAGGGATTCCATGTCCCATCAGGAAGCTTTCATCCAATTTCTCAGCAGACCTAGTGGCCAGGCAAATCATGCAGCTCCTGTGCAAGCCAGTAATTAATTAACACTCATTAATTAATAGGGGGAATTTGAGCTTGCAAACACAGCTGCTCCACTCCTGCCTCAAAGGATCCCTGGGTAATCAGTGAGTGGAAAACAAAAGCAAACAACCCAGTGGTGGGATGGGGAGGGGGTGGGGGAGAGACACAGTTTCATTGTGCTGTCTTTCTCTAATTGAACGGTCCAGCGAATCATCTGGCTCAAGAGCCAACATCAACAGAGTATTAGCTGCCTGGAAACTGGGAGACAAGGCCTTAGAGATGTTTCTAGCCTGGAGTTTAAATATCTGGAACAAACATTAACACAAGGACTGTGGTGAAGAAGTGGGGGGGGGAGCACCCTCAGACCCAAGTCCATTTACCTTGGTGGCTGGGGCCAAAATATGCTTAAGGAAAAAGTGGGCTAATATGATCAAAAGAAAGTTAGATTTGGAATCAAGAGGCCTGAGCTTGCCTCTTCATGGGTTATGTGACCCAGAGCAGATCACTTAACCCATCTGAGCCTGGTTGAGACCTGTAAAATGGGGGTCCTACTCTGCTAACCTGGTAGGGCGGTTGTAAGAATCATCATTCTCATAAAGTGTCATTCGGCACTGTGACATACAGAGAGGGTCATCCTTGGAGTCAAGAACACTTACGTTCTGACCTTCATCTAGTCTAGATCTATGATCTTGGGCAAGAAACGGACCCTCTTTGTGACCCCCCCCCAACCAGAGCTCTCTAATGCTGAATGATGGATCAGCTTTGATTTGCATTGTTGAAGGGGTTTTCCACCCCATGAGTTGATGAGATGATGATAATGATGTCAGCTATAATAACAATAATAAAAGTGGCAATTTTGTTATGATGAAGGGTTTTTTCCTCCTACTTCAGTGAGACTTGAAGGTGAGACTTTATGACTCTATTGAATACATCACTGTCTGCTGGTACTAATTATTTGGTTCTGATTTATTTCAGACTCTTCTACTGAGCAGATAAGACAAGACCTATCAGGATGGGGGTGGGATGGGCCCATTTTTCAATCCTGACCTGAGGAGTTGCCATTCTTCTGGAACAGAGCCTGAGCCTTCCAATCTGGAATTTCTTGCTTCAGTCTTAGGACAAACTGCCCTGGAGGTCCATTGGGGAGCACATTATGGTAGCAGTTCACCAACATTCAAGAGGCAGCTTGTTTAGAATTTCAAGCAAGATACAAACAGGAAAAACCAAAAAAGGAATGGAGACACCAAGCTGGATGGGAAGCTGCTGTTCTGCCCTTCTCCTTCCAGTTTCTGGTAAAATGTCTGTGATTTTCAGCAACAGAGCATGGTGGATCAAAAGACTTTTTTATGACACAAAAAAAACAGGAGACTTGAGTTCATATTGTGGTTCCATTTCTTATTAGTTGTGTGAATCTACATAAGTTGTTTACCTTCCCTAAGTCTCAGTTTCTTCAGCTGTAAAATGGCATAATAAAGTCCAGATTACTATGTCTCAAGGTGATTGTTAGAAAGGTACTTTGTACCTTTTTATTTTGTACTTAGAATTCCATAGAAATGTAAATTATTATTAAAATCATAAATCTAAAACTGAAATGTCATTTAATCAACAAATATTTATTATGTACTTATTAATACAGCTACACTGGAGGGAACAAAGAAAGGCAAAATATGGCCATGCCTTTGAGGAATTCACATTCTAACGGAGTGGGTTGGGGTAGGGGGAAGAGAGGCAATTGCAAAAAAGGGTGTACATTGTCAGTCACTCAATAAAATTTTAAATTAATAAACCTTTAAGTTGACAAAGCTTGGTATACCTCCCTCCAGGTCAGGCCACATATGGAGGACCCTATTACCTTGTTGGGTGGCAGTTTAGGTAGATCCTAATTAAATTGGAACACCTCCAGCAGAAGATGGCAATCAGGACAATTGAGCCAGAAGAAGACTTCAAGAAGGGGATGTGTTTGAGGTTTTCAATCATTAGAAGGATTTTGCTCATGGAAAAGGAATTAGTCTTCTAAAAGCAATAGAAGGAAACTGGAGGAAGGAACTTAATGTGAGGTATAATTTCTTAATAAAAAAACCCAACTATTCTCAAGTGGAACGGTCTGCCTGGGTAGAAAGAGAGCTCTCCATCACTAGAGGTTGGAAGACCACTCATCAAGGATATTGCAGCTAAGATTCTGGATGGTTTCTGAGACTCCTTCCAACTCTGTAGATCAATAATTCTGAGTTTCTAGGACACATAACACCCACATACATACCCACACAGATAAAGCTCAAGGCAACAAAAAGGTCATGGACTAAGGAGACAAACAAGAACCCAGAACAAGAGGAATTCTCAAATTCAAACAAAAGAATGATCTACAGAAGTTCAAGTTAAAGAAACAAGGATGGTCAATAGGAGTAGCAAACTTTAGTAATGGAGGCAATTTGCCAGCTTATTCTGGGTTGTATTCATTTCTTTGACTAGGTAAGAGGTAATGGGGAGGCTGACTTGGAGGAGGGCAGGTGATGGAGGTGAAGGAACAATTTCCTTCTTGCTTCTTAGTGGAACAAAAGAAGAAAAAAGATGGAATTTTATCCTTAGTTTTCTTTATATCTGATTGCCAGAGGTTGATCTGCTGGAAAAAGAAACTGAGCCCACACTCTACTTCCTGTGGATGAAACAAAAGCTTCTCTGAGGGATGCTCTTCATGAGAGGAAGTGATAGGAGTTCAGTTCTCTATGAAGCAGTTACACAAATACATTGCCTCTACCACCTCATTTGATCCCTACAACAAGCCTAGAGACAAATTTCATACAGTAGAATGTAACCCCCTTAAGGACAGGCATTATTTAGATTTGGTATTTATCTCCTCAGTACCTGGAAAAGGAACCTGTGCATGGTAGTTAATTAGTGTTTGTTGAATTAAATTAAATTTATTACTTTGGTCTGTAATTTCACCCAAACTTCTATGCCTGCAAATTGGGACCCCCTCCAATGCTTTTGTGTTGTGTTGTGTTGTGTTGTGTATAATTCTTATTTGTGTCCTAGCTAGACACAAATGGGGAGGGGGTGGGGGAGAGATAACAGTTTCATTGCGCTCTTTCTAGATTGTAGATATTTCCTGTGTGACCCTAAGTAAATCATTTATTTTCTTCTAGCTTTAATTTCCTCCTCTCTAAAAATGGGTTTTTAATCCTTCTGAGGAACAAATAACACATTTAACATATTAACAAATAACACATTTAAAGGCAATATTGAGATGGTATCATGGATAGGAAGAATCCTAGACTTGAAGTCAGGAAAATTGGAGTTTGAATTTTGACTCAGGTGCATCTAACTGTATAACTCTAGGCAAGTCATCTAACCCTCAAACTCAGTTTCCTCATATATATATATATATATATATATATATATATATATATGTATATATG
Source organism: Macrotis lagotis (assembly GCF_037893015.1). NCBI lineage: Eukaryota > Metazoa > Chordata > Mammalia > Peramelemorphia > Peramelidae > Macrotis > Macrotis lagotis. The sequence continues at coordinate 251,300,996 of NC_133660.1, read as the reverse complement.
AAAGAGATAGCAATAAGCTAATCCTACAAGGTTTTATGGGGGCATAAATATGATAATATTTGTAAAATGTTTTACAAAGCTAGGGCATTTTCTTTTGTATCACCTTGGACTATAGCATCACAACATTATAGAGATAGAGCTAGAAGAGACCCCAGGCTAGTCCCCCTCATCTCACAGATGAGGAAACCAAGGGGCAGAGGGACCAAGCAACTTGCCCAAAGTTCCCTAGGCTGGAAGTGACAGGGCAAGGATATTAAATGTAGGCCCTCTGATGCTGAAATGCAGGGCTCTTTCCATCTCACCATACTGGATCATTCATGCCTGTCTGCTCTCTCCAATGCATTTTCACCATTTGGCATTATAGTTTCTTGGTATATGTTAGAATGGAAGTTCTTTGTGAAGTGGGATTAGTTCATTCAAAATATTTTTATCCTTTGCAAATTGATTGACATATAATTAAATATTTTTTATAGTAGGTACATGAGCTATTTTTTCATCTTTGTATAATGGTAATTCATTTTGTGAATATATTTATATTTATATTATTATGTGATTCTATAAATATTAAGGCAGAAATGTATCTGTATCAATACTTTATCTATCTATCTATCAAGGCTGAAGGATCCTGCAGAAGCCAATAAAAGGAGCATGGGCTCAGAATGCCACTGGAAACTTGAGGGACTCCTGAAGAACAATGTGACTCATTGTTGGGGAATTTGAGGAAGATGAATTTTCTGGCTGCTCCAGGTCCTATGATGGTTCCGTACTTTACAATGATGTGATAGTGATCCCTTGGTTGACTCCTCACCTTTTGACATTCTATATGGGTCCGATGCTACACTTTATAAAAGAAGAGGCTTCCATCTGGTGGCCATTTTTTAGAATGTAGCTTTTCATCTGGTGATAAGATGTGATGTCAGGGAGGAGGTAGATATTCTTTTTTTTTATTTAGGTTTTTGCAAGGCAATGAGGTTAAGTGACTTGCCCAAGGTCACACAGTAAGTATTTGAGGTCAGCTTTGAACTCAGGTCCTCTTGACTCCAGGACCTATTCACTGTACTACCTAGCTACCCCCAGTGAGGGGGGTAGAGAAGAATGACACATATCTTTCTTAAAATACCAGGCAGCACAGTGGATAGAGGACTGGACTCTGGAATCAGGAGGACCTGAGTTCAAACCTATCTTAGACATTTACTAGGGTCACCCTGGACAAGTCACTTAATCCCAACTGTCTTTAAAAAAAATTACTCACCATATGAAAAAAAGTCAGTCCTAGGACTTGTACAGCCCTTTGCCTCTCTTTTTTGTGACTTTTTTGGTGAACATCTACTAGTCTTGAATGTTTTGTGACTGATGAGGAGAAGCTGTAAGAACTCTCCAAGCAATTACAATTACAGCGCTGGTAACAAGTGTAGCCCAGCCCCAAGGGAAAAATCAACATTGTAGAAAGAGAAGCAACTTGCTCTTTAAATGAAGTGTAAAAAAGGTTAATTAGCAGCATTATAAAAATGGTTTATTTCCCAGCAAGAATTGTCATCCAACACATTTTACACATAGTTAGGAATTACAGTATTCTGTCTTTTTTTTTTTAGGTTTTTTCAAGGCAAATGGGGTTAAGTGGCTTGCCCAAGGCTACACAACTAGGTAATTATTAAGTGTCTGAGGCCGGAGTTGAACTCAGGTCCTCCTGACTCCAGAGCTGGTGCTCTATCCACTATGCCACTTAGCCACCCTAGTATTCTGTCTTAATCATTCTGTAATGTATACTTAGATGCAAAAGTTGAGCATCCTCTTTTTTTGCATGGGAATAAAATTGTTCCATTCCAAATTCATATTTGTACAAAGAGTGCTATTTAAAAAATTTCTCTGACACCCCCACTTCCTTTTTTTTTGGAAATCCTCCACAAACAACTTTCTTCAGTAGGCCATGGGGGGTGATGAATCAAGGAAGGTGATAATTGGGGAACCCATTTCATCTACTGAAAATCAAATTTGCCCCAGAGCTAAATCTCGAGCAAAACATTTTGCAACTGAAGAAAGAAATTGGTGGGTGGAGTAGGAGGAATAGGGAGAAAGTACTGAGGGTAGAGTTGGGAAAGGGGAGACAAAAATAGATTATTTCTAGGACCCAATGGAGCCCCTGGAAGCCCCATGGGCATCACTGGTACTTCATGGGAGCATCTATTTTCTTAGCCCCTTTTTAGTTGCTTTTCCCCCTTTTTATCTTGGCTAGGATATATGATTTTTGATAGAGTTTGACTCTAGCAAGTCTTCACAAGAGCCTTCTGATCTTCTGTTTGGATGCAGTACCTGGCTTTGAGTAGCAGAACCTGATGGCATATTTCTTGTTAAACATGGTTCCCCCTGCAGGTATGTACTTTTCTCTACAGTCAGACTCTGTCAACACAAGTCTTGGCTTCCACCTTTCCTTGTTAAGATAAATGCTATGTCAATCAATACTAGTCTTTTTTTTTTCTCTTAAGTTGACCATTGAAGTTTGAGAACCTAAGTTTTCAGTTGGAAGGTCAATAGTCATTCATGTCTTTCACATAATTTGAGCTTTATAGTATAAACACAGATATGTAAAATAGATGACCAGAGTCAATGTTTGGTGTATCAGAACGACCAGCAAGTATTTCACTTAACATTCCTGTTAGAGATACATGGACAGACTCCTAGATGGTTAGAGTTGGAAGGGAGCTTAGAGATCAGCTGGTCCCACTCAGTCCTCATCTTACAGAAGTAGAAACTGAGACTCAAAAAAAGGGGAAATGATTTACTTGGGTATATATGGGAAGTTGGTGACACAACTAGGTCCAGAACTCAATTAGTCTAATCAGTGCTCTTTCTATTTCCGTGAGCTTCTTCAGGCTCCATGGGACCGGAATCCTTCTTTTTTTAGGTGTGGCATTTTGAAAAAATTCAAGAAATATAATTTCTGAATAATTAGTCATTTTATTAATAATGGCAGCCTTCTTCATAAAAGGTCAGTGATACTCTTGAATGCCAAAGACCCTCATGGGGATAGGTTCCTGCCCTTGGAAGAGGGGTGTTTCTGAGGGTGACATTCAACTCCTGATGGTTAACTATTAATTATAGGTGGATTTTACACAGAGAAGTGAGCTCACTCTAGTGAGGGACTTAGAGTGATATCATGTCGTTCTTGGTCAGATACCCAAACCCCCCAACTTTGGTCAATTCAGACAAAGAATTTCTATAACCCCCACCCATTCTTTTTTTAAAAATTTTATTTATTTAAGACAATTGGGATTAAGTGACTAGCCCAAGGTCACACAGATAGGCAATTATTAAGTGGCCTGAGGCTGGATTTGAACTTAGCTCCTCCTGACTCCTGGGCCAGTGCTCTATACACTGTACCACCTAGCTGCTCCCCCCCCCCCATTCTTGACCTAGTTGAATGGAATAGCAATATCCAGAAAGAAAAGAATGTTAACACTATCTTCCGAGAGAGAGAGAGAGAGAGAGAGAGAGAGAGAGAGAGAGAGAGAGAGAGAGAGAGAGAGAGAATCATATCCTTGAGAGATTGGGCAAGAAAATGAAATGAAAAAAACCTTGGGTTTCTTCAATTTTATTAATTGGTTATGAATAGGAGAGAGACGCAAGCTTTTCTCTGTTACTAGGCATTAACACATTGAATGCATGTGAACTATTATGATGATTTCAGGAATGAGAGGTGGCCAATAAGATAGAACCTGTCTCATTCTAGTTCCATATTTTACTCCTCTCCAAAGGTTTCCACACTCTCCCCAAGTCCCCCAAAGAAATACCAGGAAAGATATACTCAGTTCCCATTTTGGGATTTTGAGGAGGATTATCAGAAAAACTCTGAAGACTTTCTAAAGACCCTTAGTGATTTTAATTTATATGTCAACCTGAAGTAGAAAACCGATTCCCTTTGGTGACTTGCTGTCTTGCTCAACTCCTTCAATTATGGGGATTGTTTTGTTTTAACAGCTGACCAGATTCATCTGGCTTCTAAATTGGAGGGCTGGTTCCTAGATCTAGGGCAAATCCATATGTACAGCTCTGCCCTTAACCATAACACAAATCTCAGGTTTCTAAGAAATATTATAGTTGAGGAAAAGAGGGTTATTTGAAATGACACTTTATTTATTTTCAATTTTGGGGGAATGAGGTATGCCAAATAAGTGAATTGTCCAGATTTCCTCCTTTAAATTCTAAAATTATGATTTCAGGTTCATGTGGAGTATTTTGGGTAATCATATTTATGCAAATCCTTGCTTGATCATGCCAATACTACAATTGCAATTCCCAGACAAGGCAGAAACAATGAATTAAATAGAAATTATTTGATTAGAACAAAGTATTTGGGGTAACACATTTGAAAAAACAAGCAATAGAATAATTTTTAAAGTCTACTCCTTCCAACCCTCAAAAACCTACATTTCTCTAGATAGTGGGGAAATCACCACCTCCACATGAAGCTGGTAATCCAAACTGGGCTTTCAGTACTAACACTGAATCCTCTGTGGTCCATCAGGGCTAGAATTGCCATTGTTTCACCTCTAGGCTGTCAGCTGGTCCCACACAGTCAATGTCCCTAGTATTCCTTAGAAGCTGACCATAGAGTTGCTATAATGACATTATTTCTCACTCCTCAGGTCACACCCCTGCCCCCTTGTTTCTGTGGCTGTCTTCTTTAGGAGAGTATCACAGCAAGCATACTGTGGTCCTAGGCATGCTCTGGCTACCATCAGGGCAGGGTCCCTACTTTCTCCCTGCAGTTACTCTCTTACCCTCTATCTTCTTTCCTCTTTCTCAGTGTAGACCTGGTGTAGACCTGCCCATCTGATGCCCAAGTGTCTTGGTTTTAATCTTAGAGGATTTTGGCATTCCTTTGTGGTTGGCAAGAAGACCAATGCCATCAAAGTCTACTTGCCTTTATATTATTCATCCTGGAGCTTTGCAGGAATCTTTTATTAAGGACAAAACACTAAAGAAAGTCCATTACGATTTGTCCTTTTCTTAATGTCAGCCATTTGACAGGACAGCCACATGACTCAGTCGATAGAGCATCCAGAAGACTTGAGTTCAGATATGACCTCAGGCAATTACTAGTTGTGTGACCCTGGGCAAGTCATACAGTCGCTGTTTGCCTTAGTTTCCTCATCTGTAAAATGGGGATGATAGGATTGCCTTGAGGATTAAGTGGGAAAATAATTAAAACTGTTCAGTCTTTTTAGTTTTTCTGAGATTCCCATTTGGAGGTTTTCTTTGTAGAGATACTGGGAGTGCTTTACCATTTCTTTCTCTAGTTCATTTTATACATGAGGAAACTGAGGCAAATAGGGTGAAGTGACTTGCCCAGGGTCACACAGCTAGTATATATATATATATATATATATATATATATATATATATATATATATATATACACACACACACACACACACACATATATGCATATATATGTATATATATATATATATATATATATATATATATATATATATATATATATATATATATACATATATCTGAGGTCACATTTGAATTCAGGTCTTCCTGATCCCAGGATTAATAAGTATTCTATTCACTGCACCATCAAAAGAGGCTGCTAGGAAAGAGTTTATTTATATCCCCTAGTGGTGACAAAAATGACAAAGTTGTCTTCATCTTTGGATTACCCAACTACTCCAACATTCACTTTTCCCTTAATAATGTTATTGATTTCCCCCTTTTTTTGCAATAGTTTTTCAGTTATGTCTGACTTTGTAACTCTGTTTTTTTCTTGGCAGAGATACTGGAGTGCTTTGTCATTTCCTTCTCTAGTTTAGTTTACAGATGAGGAAACTGAGGCAAACAGGGTGATGTGACTTTCCCAAGGTCACACAGTGTCTGTGTCCAGATTTAATCTGTTAAAGATGAGTCTTCCTGATGCCAAACCTGGTACTATGCACTCTGGCATGACTTCGCTGTTGTCATTATCATTTTCATCATCATGAGCATCTATTACTTGCAATATATTCTGAATGATCATTGAAATGAATAGAATGCTTTGCTCCTACACTAAGTAGTCCCATATTCCTGTAGTTTTTGAGTTCTCACATCTGCTTATTATTAGCAATTCTGAGATGCTGTGATTCTGTGAGTTTGCATTGGGTCTTAGAATTCTTTCTACATAACATTCCATGGCTTGTCTCCATGTCTTGGCAACGATTTCCTCTTCTTCCTCACTCCACCACTATTGCTGCATTGTTTCCTTGATCTCTGCCTCTCAGAATATGGGATTTCCCTTAAGACTTTGAACATGCATCACATTTTATATCAAGTCATTCTTGATTCTCCCCTCCAGCTATTAGCAACTTCCCCTACAAATAATCTTACATTGTAGATCCATGTATATTTATATATAGACATATGTATACAAATATACACATATGTGTTAATATCTCCATATTTAACATCTCTCTCTCTCTCTCTCTCTCTCTCTCTCTCTCTCTCTATATATATATATATATATATATATATATATATGTATATGTTGCTTTCTCCAAGAGAAAGTTCTGTGTGGGTAAGGACAACATAGTTTACTTTAATCTTTGTATTCAGAGCCTAGTACAATTCCTAGCACTATGTTGACCAGTCATTCTGTCTTGTCCTGTCCTAAGTGACCCAATAGGTTTTTATCCATGTGGTCTTCTTGGCAAAGGTATTGGAATGATTTGCCATTTCTTTCTCTTGCATGTTTCTACTTTAAGATGAGGAGCTGAGGCAAAGAGGAATTAAGTGACTTGCCCAAGAGTCATAAAACTAGTAAGTATTTGAAGCTGGATTTGAACCCAGATTTTCCCGGCTCCAAGTCTAGTCCTCTAACCACAACTATATTTGTTGTTGTTCAGTTGTTTTGGCTGTGCTTGACCCCATTTGGGATTTTCCTGGCAAAGAGACTGGAGTGGTTTGCCATTTCCTTTTACAAATGAGGAAACTGAAACAGAGACACAGATAAATGGTTTTTAAATTTTTTTTATTTATGGCAATGGGGTTAAGGTCACACAGCTAGGCAATTATTAAGTGTCTGAGGCCGGATTTGAACTCAGGTCCTCCTGACTCCAGGGCCGGTGCTCTATCCACTGAGCCACCTAGCCGCCCCTGGACACACAGTAAATGTTTAAGACCAGATTGGACTTAGCTCTTCCTGACTCCAGATCTTGCACTCTATCCACTGTATTTCCCAGTTGCTCAGTCATGATGATGGACCTAGTCCTTGCTCCTATTTTCTTTTTTCTCCTTAATCAAGAACTATGGATTGAACTAACCAGGGGTTCTTAGCCTTTTCTGTGGTTGTTCAGACTTCCTTGTCAATCTGGTGACGCTTCTGAACCCTTTCTCAGAAAGTTCTTAAATGCATCAAATAAAATGTATAGTATTAAAAAAAATTATTGGGGGTAGCTAGGTGGATAAAGCACCGGCTCTGAAGTCAGGAGGACTTGCATTCAGATGTGACCTCAGACAACAATTACCTAGCTGTGTGACCTTAACCCCATTGCCTTAAAAAAATAAAATAAAAACAACAATGATTATAAAATGATGTTACAAAAATGTTATTAAAAATAAAAGGTTGTAGACTCCAGGTGAAGGATACCTGACCTAGAAGATAGTTGAAATTCCTTCCAATTCTAAGATTCTGAGATTTTTGGATAAGTGTCCTCTATAGGGAGATCATGCAGCATAGTAGATAGGGTATAAGATGTGCTTTCAGGAAGACCCAGGCTCAAATCTGCTTTCATCTCTTAACCAGATCTTTCTGAGCTCATGGAAGGCTTCTGGGTGGGGATACTGAGGAAGCTGGCAACTTGAAGGCAACAAAATAAACAGCAGATGAAACAAAATTAGTGCTTCAGGTAATATTAATTCCATGAGTTTGGGCAAAAGGTTATCCCTCTCTGAGTCTCAGTTTACTATAGTGTAAAATTAGGAGTTTGGGTTTAAATTACATTCAAGGCACCTCACCACTCTAAAATTCTAATTCAGGTCTTCCTGATTACAGAGTCCAGTTCTCTCTTCACTCTGCCATTTGCTGCTTCAACCTGAGGTTTTATGGCTGATTTCTTTCATTGATTTTCGGCTTCCAAAATTCTCGGTTTTCTGGTCTGTAAAATGGAGTTAAAAGTACACGAATGATTTCTCTTACTCGGTTGTGAACAAATTGCACTTTGAGGCAGTGCTTCAATATGATTATGTGTGTTTGTGTGTGTGTGTGTGTGTGTGTGTCTGTGTGTTTGTGTGTGTGTGTGTCTGTGCACCTATATTTTGGGCTATTACTTATGTTATCTGGCAAATGAAAATCAGAAGGTGGGCCACGAAGATTGCTATTCTCTGAATTCTTTAAGTCCTTTCCAAACACTCCCACCAAAAACACCCCAATCATGACAAATACTTTGGATTTTGTTTGTAGGGGATAAGGATGGACCAGGATGAAAGAAGAGAGAAGAGAGACCTTTCTTAGGTCAAACACTCATTAAACCCTTTTAAACTCATCAAAATTTGTATTATGGTGATAGCAAAAGTCAATTTCTTTTTGCAAGGCAAGTGGGGTTAAGTAGCTTGCCCAAGGCCACACAGCTAGGTAATTATTAAGTGTCTGAGACTGGATTTGAACCCAGGTACTCCTGACTCCAGGGCTGGTGCTTTATCCACTGAGCCACCTAGCCACCCCTAAAGTCAAGTTTTAAGTAGAAAATTACAAATCCACCGACTTGAAGACTTGGCTCCTCACCTCCAGGGGATTAACACAAGTTGTCACACCTGCTCTGCCTTGTAGTGGGTGGTAGTAGGGGGTGGATGATAATTTAATTATCTACATGTGACCTTTAACATTCCCCCTACTTCCAATGCCCTAGATGGGAAATCCACATCAATCTCTCCCACAAACTGTTTCTCTTCCTCCTGCAGCTTCCTGCAGAGCAGGGACACCCCAAACTGCATCTCAGGGCCATTGTCTTTGTAGTCTAGACACACCGGTCAGATGTTGGAAAAGGCTGAGGCCTGAGGGTCTACATCTCCAGCTGAGACTGTATTCTTTTGACATAGTGGGGAGCAAGCACAAGGAAGGTGACTGGGATTAGATAGGAGGCAATGGATAATTTGGAATTTCCATGGAATATGAATTTTTTGAAAAACATTAGTGGGCCTGTGTCTTAAAATGGACTTCAGTTTGGGTTGATAACTGTTTGAGGGGAGTATCATAAAGTGGTCTACATTAACCCAAGGCCAATGCTGCTCCTCATTTCCCCTGGGGGAACCACTTTGTTCAGACTAAAGAAGCAGCTCAAGGTAAGTGAGACTATATTTTTCTTTAAAGTCACATGAAAGATCTTCTCCTTTCCAGGAGAGAAGTCCATAATCTCATGCTTCTTAAATTCCTAAACTAGGACCTGATACTCCTTCTGTCTCTAATAAATGATTTTCATGATGTGACTTTTTCCCATTTGTAGGAGAAAAGGAATTTATTTAGGGAGCTAAAGGTTGCACAGGATAGCAGTTGTTTAGTGGTTTTTTTTTGTTAGTTGTGTCTGACTCTTCATGACCTCGTTTAGGGTTTTCTTGGCAAAGATACTGGAGTGATTTGCCATTTCCTTCTCTAGCTCATTTTACAGAAGAAGAAACAGGCAAATATATGTGTCTGAGGCCAGACTTGGACGCAGCAAGATGAGTCTTTCGGACTCCAGATCATGATCTCTATCCGTTATGCTACCAAAAGAGGCTGCTGTCAGAGTGATGATGAAAATGATAAAGTTGCCTTTATCTACATAAGACTTTGGTGACAAAATTTTCCTCTCTTTTTCCTTCCTTTCCCTCTCTTCCCCGAGCTTCCTGTTTAAATTATAGAGGAAACCGATCTGAAGAAAATGATTTCTCAGCTTTTTTGCTGAGGGATCTTACAGGATGCAGAATTTTCAAACCCTTAATAGTAAAGTTCCTTTTAGTTTTAAATGGATTGTCTTAATATCCTACAATTACTCCTCCCCTCATTTAAAAATTTAGCTGAGGGTACATAGGTGTCTTAGCTCTGCCCTTTGCTTCTCTGTCCCCTTATTTGTGTCTTTTGTAGAATGATACATTTGAGGGTGATTATATAGACTAGTACAAGCCATTCATTTTACAGATGGGCAAACTGAGTCTCAGAGATGTTAAACAATTTGCCCATAGTTTTGTAGTTAGATTGTGATGGAATTTAAATGGGGATACAGGATTTCTTGATTGGAGTTAAGATCAATCACAAGTTCCAGTTTTTTTTTTAATATTTTCACTTATTCTGCAATTTCTTTTATTTTTTTTCTCATTCAATCAGTAAACTTTTCTTAAGTGCCTAATATATTCAAAATGTTCCTTTGGGTGGTAGGAATACAATGATAAAAATAGCAAGTCCTTATAGTCTCCTGAGATCATATGCCATTTATGCAAATCTTAGAATAGAGCTGGAAGCCTAGTGATCATATAATTTCGAAGTCCTCAAACTGTTTTGGTCTTGGGACCCCTTTGCCTTCTTAAAAACTGAGGAATCTCCCCTCAAAGAGCTTTTCTTGGCGTGGGTTATTATATTAGAAATTATATTTCTAATTATATTAGAAATTAAAATGGAAACATTAAAATATTTTAAACATATTTAAAATAACAAATCATTACATGTTCATATAAATAACATTTCAATGGAAAATAATTATTTTGTAAGCCAAAAAGCAACTCATGAAAAGAATGACATTGTTTTACAATTTTTGCAAATTCTTTTTAATGTTGGACCTTATAGAAGAGAGCTGAAATGTCATATCTACTATATTCAATCTGTTGTGATGTTGTTTTGCCTGAAATATATGAAGAAAATCGGGTTTCACAGAAATATGTAGTTGTAAAATGGAGGAATATTTGAATAGGCAGCTTAGTACTATTATGAGGCCCCCAGGGGTATTCTAACTACACTTTGGAACTACTCTTCTAAGATCATTCCATTTTTTAACAGATAAAGAAACTGAGATTCAGAGAAATTTATCAACTTACCCAATATCATACAATGAATAAGTAATAGAGCCAGACCTACTTTTGCCCCTGAAAATGCTCTCCTTGGGGTCCACATTCACAGACCTCTGTCTGTCCTGTTGTATAATCAACAAATTTACTCGGTCCTCTATGACTAACTCTGATCTGCTTTTTGTACTAATTAGTTTTAATTAACCAGTAAATATTAAATACCTACTAAGGGCTAGATATTGGTAATAAAAATACAAAAGTGAGATAGTCTTCCCATCCCCGTTGCCTTGGAAGTGCCTACCTGGTGAAACTTAAAATACTTTGATGGAAGAATATTTCAGTGAAGAAAAGGATCAGAGAAGGCTTCATGGAGGAGATGCCTTGAAGGGAACTAAGGAGACTGAGAAGTGCATGTAAAGATGGAACCTATGGATTCTGAAAATAAATGTTGAATTTGGAGCAGCTAATGGTATACAGTCTGGGTGGATTATAGAGGGGGACTAATAAGAAAGTAAGACTAGAATATTATTCTGAAGAAGATATTAAAACCCAGGATGATATGATGCTGAGATAAGATACAAATTTTATCTCAGCATCATAATATCATTTGTTCTATATTTCCATCTTTATTCCTTTTCATTTCTCCTATTTCTATTTCAATTTTTGGGGAGATAATTTATGACTATCATTCTTTTTAGGGGTATGGAAACCACTATTCTTTAAAATAAAGGAAGAAATAATTATGGCTTAAGTACTTGTTCTAAGTGGTTATGGTACAATTAATTAGTTAATTTAAATAGTATAATCATTCTTAGAATACTAGAGAATATGAGGGCTGGCAGCAACTTCTGGTTGTTCAGTTGTATCTAGGATTTTGTGACCCCATGGATTATGTCTGTGTTTTGTTGTCGTTGTTGTTGCAAAGATCCTAGAGTGGTTTTCCATTTCCTTCTCCAGTATGTCCCCATTTTAATTTAGACAAATAAGAATTAAGCAATTTGCCCAGGGTCACATAGCTAATAAGTGTCTGAATCTGGATTTAAACTCAGATCTTTCTTTCTTTTTTGCCTTGATAATGCCATATATTACTATCCATGGAGTCCAAGGCCAAGATCAGACAGCCTCCATTTCTGAGGAGGCAATATATTCTATTTACAAAAATCAGTGTTCACCCTGAATTCAAGAGCACTCATCCTTCAGTTATCCCTAGAGGTTCAAATGTTCCTCTTTTCTTTTCTTTTTTGTCAAAGATTTCATTTATTTTGAGTTTTACAATTTTCCCCCTAATCTTACTTCCCTCCCCCACCCCCCACAGAAGGCAATTTGTCAGTCTTTACATTTTTTCCATGGTATGCATTGATCCAAATTGAGTGTGATGAGAGAGAAATTGTATCCTTTAGGAAGAAACATAAAGTATAATAGATAGCAAGATCAGATGATAAGATAGCAGGGATTTTTTTTCTAAACTAAAGGGAATAGTCCTTGATTTTTGTCTTTCTTTGGATACAGATGTATTCTTCATTGCAGACAGCCCAAAATTGTTCCTGATTGTTGCACTGATGGAATGAGTGAGTCCTTCAAGGTTGAACATCACTCCCATGTTGCTGTTAGGGTGTACAGTGTTTTTCTGGTTCTGCTCATCTCATTCAGCATCAGTTCATGCAAATCCCTCCAGGCTTCCCTGAATTCCCATCCCTCTTGGTTTCTAATAGAACAATAGTGTTCCATCACATACATATACCACAGTTTGCTAAGCCATTCCCCAATTGAAGGACATTTACTTAATTTCCAATTCTTTGCTACCACAAACAGGGCTGCTATGAATATTTTTGTACAAGTGATGTTTTCACCCTTTTTTGTAATCTCTTCAGGGTATAGACCAGTAGTGGTATTACTGGATCAAAGGGTATGCACATTTTTGTTGCCCTTTGGGCTTAGTTCCAAATTTCTCTCCAGAAAGGTTGGATATAAACTCAGCTCTTTCTGACTCTTACCTAGCAAAGTAATTTAGAAGTCATCTAATCATCTAAAACATCATTATTTTGCAGATGAAGACATTGACAAAATTAGACAAAGTATAATTTACTTGAGACCATAAAATGTTCTGGAAAGTAATCCTAGCCCATTTGAATAAACTATAAGAATTTTCTCAAGGGATGTAGGAGAATCCATTGGGTTACTCCTCTTGAAACCATATATCCAGTGGGATTTGCTGAAGTGAATGGGAGATATTCTCCCATTGAAAAAGAAAATGGTAATGGAGTTCTATGGGGCTATGTGATGTTGGGGATACTTTGATTATGGGGTGTATGGAGAGAATATTCTTCTAAGTCACAAAAAAAAACAAATTGTGTGAGGGCTAGGATTGTAGGGACCATCAGCAAAAGAAGCCTTAAAAATAATGTTATAAAAATGCTTGGAGATTCTTATCTTAGTTCTTGTATGAATCAGTTGTTAAGAACACTCCCCTAAGGAAGGTTATGAGAATCATCTGATAGTGCTTGTGGAGGAAGGAGAGAGCCTTGGAATATTTTTAGTGGAAATGATAAAGAAAGAACCATCTTCTGGGTGCTGAGTATCTGCAATAGAGCTATGAAAGACTATATTAGAGAGTTAGAGATGGGAAATTATAACCATGATGTCTACTGAGACTAGAAGGAAATTAAGGCAGTCAGATGCAGTCAATGTAGTGGAGACAGAAAGTTGGGATTATCTTTTTTGGGGGGGCAGTATCAGATACTGAGATTCTTGACTTAATTATCTGATCATTTATATTAGAAGAAACTTATTGCTTCAAGGTTTTCACAATTATTAAGTGTCTATTCTGTTTAGAGTGCTGTGCTAAATTCTGTGGGGCAGATGTAAAGTTTAGAGAAGACATGATCTCTGACCTTTCAGAGTTTGATAGTTGGATAATATGGTAACACAGAGAGCATTAGAAACATTATTCTATGATAAATGTGTTATATAACAAAAGCTTTTGTAAAGACTGAAGGGGAAATTATTGCTGCTCAGAGAAGGCTTCATGGAGTAGAGGGAGTTGAGATGGATCTTAAAGACTAATATTTCAACAGACAAAGAAAGGAAGGCAAAATAAGACCAAATAAGAATAAAATGTATTTAAGGGGTGGAGAACAGAGAATAGTTCAATTTGACTAATAGGTTATTTAGGTCATTAAAAGCTGGGCAAAGAATCTTGAGCATTATGAGGTGGGCAATAAGGTACCATGAGGATTTTGAATGGAGAAATGACATGACCCACTTGTCACATAAGGAAGATTATTTAGGCTATAGAATGAAGAGATGGCAGCCAGAAATCCTGAAAGGTGATCCCAAATGAATGGGCAGAGGTGTAAGAAGGGCTTACACTAGCATGATGACAGTGGGAGGAGAGGAAGGAATAGATTCAAGAAATGTTTGGGAGATAGAATCGATAAGTTCTGGTGACTAAATGAAATATGGAAACAGAAGAGTCAACTAGAAAAACCAATGTTTTGATTATGGGGCAAAGGTTGAGTAAATAGTGGTACCAGTCAGGAATGGCTAAATCAGAAGGAGAATAGGGCATGATCTGGGGCATGTCTAGGTGATGATGTGTTATCCAAGTGGAGAATCTTCATAGGTATTATATGGTACCAGGAAAGAATTGGCTTGTTTTTCTAAAACAAAATTCATGATTTTATTTCCAATGGCAACCACTAGGTGGTAGTACTGCCTTAAGAACTTGCTTGGGAAGGCAAGTCCAGTTTTTTTCTGGGCTTTTCTTAGGAATTTCACTTTAGCTTTATAACTAAATTGGACAACAAAAACTCAGTTTTCCTCTTTCTCCATTGTTTCTTGGCCTCATGCAAGTCTCCAGAATTTTTTTTATTCCATATCCCATCAATAAAAGGTTTTTAAATAGAAATTTGTCTTGTAAATTTCTGTTTCCTGAGGTTAATCAGGTGTTCTTATAATCTATTGTAAGATATTGTATCTTATTTTTAGTTTTTAACAAATGGGTACAAGCTTTTTAAAAATATTTTTAAAGATTTTTCTTTATTTAGGCAATGGAGCTAAGTGACTTTCCCAAGTTCACACAGCTGGGTAATTATTAAGTGTCTGAAGACAGATTTGAATTCAGGTCCTCCTAACTCCAGGGCTGGTGCTACACTGTGTCATCCAGCTGCTCCTAAGTGGGTACAAATTCTAATGAAAGTTTTGGTTTGGAAAATTTTCAAATGAGTTAGAAATTCCTGCTCCCAAATTTGTAAAGTGTGCATAGATTAAAAAAATTTTTTTAAGGAGGTGACATAGTTACATGATTTTTCACCTGGAATTGATAAAGGGATGATCCATGCCATATACTTTAGCAAAGGCGAGAAGAATAAGATTTGAGAAAAGACCACTAGATTTGACAATTAGGAAATAGTAACTCTGAAGAGGAAAAGTTTCAGGTGAGTGATCAAGGATGGTGAGTTGTTGGAGAAACTGGGAGTTTGGAAGGATATTGAGATTCTTGAGAGAAATAGGAGAGATTTAGAAGGATAGAAAAAATAATATAACAAAACTGTGATATAGATTATAACCCATCACATCTCATTCTGTACATACTACTCTGTCTGAAGGAGAACAGAGTTTGGGTTACGTGACTCTTACTCAAGACCAACTGGCCACATAAGCTGAGGCCCCTAAAAAATTAATGATGTGGTATGGGTAAGGACATGGGTATGAAGGAAGCTATTATAGCTGCCCTGTACCAGCTAACTGCTTCGAGGGGCCAGTGTTTCAGAAGAGAAGGGCTGAGAGCATGCCCAACCATAGGAGGTCAACTATGGGAGGGAATAGTGGAGAAGAATTGCTTATTAATGGGAAAAGGGGCTGATATAATCCTCAATTAACTATAGAGGAGTGCAGATTTGGTTCCTCTTCCCATCCTCTGGTCTGGTCATCCCTTGGATTAATACAGGGGCCCACAATGGGGAAGCTGCTCCACTTTTGAGACCACTGTCCCGGTGCTCATATTGACAGTTTTCCCTTTCTTGGCATCTTAGCGTATACCTTGATTCTTTTATGGGACATTCCATGAGCTTTGTGTACTGTTCATTCCTAAGAAGAGTTCTTTGTCCTTTGAAGGGAAATCTGGGCAATCCAGAGGCTCTTGTTACCTGCAGGTCTCCATATGGAAAACTGGGGTCTTTTAAATCAGAACACTCAACTGGCTCTGGGTTTAACCAACTGATATTTTTGGCATTGGAGCTGACTTTTCTGACCACTATCAATTACCCCATAGCAAGAACATAGCCTTTGGGGGCCAGACTTTATTTTCCTTGCAAGTAACACCAGGAGTAACTGGGTATTTATGTTGCATATAAAATAGCATTAATTTAAACAGAATATAGACAGATTTAGTGAGCCATAAATATTCAACATAACCTTTTTGATTTAATGCCAATTTTTTCTTTTAATGCTTCATCATGGAGATTTAGAGGAGAACAAACATAGTCTTAGAAGGACCATAGAGTCGACTAAAGAAAGACAGTGGATAGATGCCAGACTGGAAGTCAGAAATGAATCAACGAGTTTTAATCATTCATTAGGTGCCAAGAATTGGGTGATTCACTGGAATACAAATCAATCAATCAGCAAGTATTTTTTCATTTAAAAAGTTTTTTTTTTCCAATTACATGCAAAGGTAGTTTTCCACATTCCTCCTTTTGTTTTCCAGTTTTTAACCACCTTTCCTTCACTGCCCCTTCCCAATCTGATACAAATTGTCCATGAGCAATCATATTTAACATTCCATATTAGTCATCAACCAGCATCATTAAGCACCTATGTTTTACCAGGGACTAGGCTAGATGATGAGGCTATCAAAATGGAGCATCCTTGCCCTCAAGGAGCCCACATCCTATTAACAGAATCAGTAGGAACAAAGATAATTACAAAATAATTGGGGAAGGCACTAGCATCTAGGGAGATGGCAAAAAACTCATTGGTCTGAGTTTGAAACCTGCCTCCCATTTACTAACTTTATTTCCATGAGCAAGTAACTTCATATTTCTGAGCCTCATCAGTGAATCACGCTTGGAGGAAGTGAAGTGTAGTAGATAGAGAAATAGAGTCGGTAAAATCTAGATTCAAGACCCTTAAAGGGAAAGGGAAGAAGCATCTATTAAACATCTACTAGGTCCAGATACTGTTATAAACACTTTGATCTCGTTTGATCCTTGACCTTCATGTCTATTAAATATCTAGTATGGTTAGGAGAATCAACCTCTTTCATCAAACATGGCAGAATTTAAAATATTCACAGCAGATATCCCTTAATGTCATTAAATTTAATTAGGGAACTTGATCCCCTTTAATGAAAATTCCCTTGAGAGGTTTCATACTCCAATTTAATTGAACAGACATTTATTAGGCTCCTATAATTCATTAAAGTCTCCACAAAATCTTACTCCAATGACTCTTCATTGTATAGATGTGAACTTGGGGTGTTGAGAGTGATGCTGTGTTCTGCCAAATGGAACCCCCCCCAAAACCAAAACATTGACAAGAGGATCTGGCAATGGTCTGAATCTACTTTCCAAGGACCAGTCTAGTTAATTAGTAATAATAATAATATTATTATTATTAGCATATTTTTTATTGCTTTAAAGTTTACAAACTGCTTTATATAGATGATCTCATTGGATCCTCTCAGCAGCCCTGGAAAGATGGTGTCATAATTTTTTCCCATTTTAGACATGTGAAAACTGAGGCTGAAAGAAGTTAAGTGACTTGTTCAGGATCTCCTAACTAATAAGTCCCTGAAGAAAGATTAGGATTTTGCTCTTCCTGATTTGAAGTCCAACACTCTATTCACTACTCTTATCTAATTGTCTCCAAGTAGAGGGAGAGACACATGTCACTGATCAGTTATTAATAGTTATTAATATAGGTTCTGGCACATAGTGAGCACATATTAAATGTTTTTGGCCCAGGCAATCAATAAATATTTGTTAAATATTTACTATGTGTATCAAGTACCCACTACACTGTATTAAGCTCTGGGGGAAAGGAAGCCATAAGAGGCAAAAAACAGTCCCTTCCCTCAAGGAACTACCATTTAAGGGGTGGGGGGAGACAGCATGACTAGTGGACCTGCTACTTGGGGAATAAGTCTTTGGTTATGGAAACCTCTGGAAAAAAAAGAAAAATTCAAAAATGAGCCCCATGTAGTCCCTTCTTCTGCTGTGACATTGTCAGAGTGCTGGTAAAAGAGCAGAGGATGCCAAGAATAACATTATTAGGCCACTGCTATTCTCCATGTGAGATCTTTTTTCAGAAGAAGAAAGATTCATTGGTTATGTCGTGGTGGGGGGGAGAGAACAACAGATGGAGAATATGAGTGCCCCATTGGTAAAAGTGGTTTCTGCCATGATTGTTCCATTTATGGAGAATTTATGGGAAGGGAGGGGCAAACATGATTAGTGTTTCTTTGGTGAAGGAAAGAGACATCAGTGACATAATTTTCCTATATTTAGTGTCATTCAGAGGAATAAATGTGGAAAGGAATATGGAATCTAGATTGTAGGGGGCTTTTTTAAATTTAGGTTTTATTTTGCAAGGAAAATGGGGTTAAGTGACTTGCCCAAGGCCACACAGCTAGGTAATCATTAAATGTCTGAGGTCAGATTTGAACTCAGGTACTCCTGACTTCAGGGCTGGTGCTCTATCCACTGTGCCACCTAGCCACCCCTGTATAGAGGGCTTTGAAATCAAGACTGAAGGTCTTGCATTTTAATCTTGGAGGCAGTTGGGAGCCATTGACACTTTATGAATAGGGAAATGACATGATTTGGTCTGTATTTTCAGCACTATCAGCTTGGAAGTTCTATGGATGATGGATCAAATGGAGATAGAGCTGCAAGCAAGGGTTATGAATTAAAGGGTTATTAATGCATAAGATTTATATAATGATTTAAGATTTCCAAAGATATATACATATATATATATATATAAACATACAATATGCACACTTACATATTTATGTCTGTGTGTGTGTGTGTGTGTGTGGATCCTCACAATAATGCTCTGAGATGGGCACTCTTATTATCTGTATTTTAGAGCTCAGAAAACTGAAGTCGACAAAGAGTAAGTGACTTACTCATTGTCATACAACTAATAGTTGTCTGTGAAGAGATTCAAATTCAGGTCTTTTTTACCTCAACTCCCATCTTTCAAATCAATTATGGTCCAAATAAAACATTATTGATCTCTTTCTTAGGGTAGAAATTTTATGAGTTGAGAGAAGGGAATAGATTTTAAAGATGATCTTCATTGAGGCTGTTGTTTTTGGGAACAAGAAGGAGGATGCTTTTTGGTCATAATTTTTACAGATTTTTGATAGCCTACAAAAGAGAAATCACCTCTTGCGTGAAGAATCAGGTGGGAAAACATGTTGGGGAATACTTCTGGGGATCAGAGATTAATGGTGTTGCTCCAGGAATCAGACTGGGAAATGGTTATTTTTTGAGTTTTTCTAATCTTTATAATTTCAGGCAGCAATTTTCCAGGCTATTTTTTTCATCATGTTTGACATTTGATGACTTTTGCCATGCCTAGATGTCAGTCCATCCTCAAAGGATAGAGATATCTTTTCTCCTAAGGATCTTCCAAAGGTTTGTTTTGGATAAGGTTAATTCTGAAGAGAGTCACTGTAAAAAGATGTGTCCATGGAATGACAGAAGCACTGATCTCCTACATGTGTGGTCTCCCAAAGACTTATTCTGCTTGATCCCTACTTATTGGCAGGGATTCTACACTGCCCCCATAGATTCTTTCTTCTATTAGTCCTGATTATTCTTCATCCAGTTTGGTTTCTTCTGATTAGTGATTGAATTACTTCCAGTAAATCAGCCCATTCTCTCAATTTCTTGTTTACACAAATGAAAATGGACTCAACTGGTTCAAAGCCAGAATGCCTGGGTAACTATATAACATAGTAAGCTGAACCATGTCATGTAGAACAAGGAAGTAGGTAAGTCATTGACTTTGTACAATCTCAACAGAGGAATTTGAAACTCATTAACAGGTTATGGTTTCTAAATATCCCTAATTTCTGGCAACAAGTCCAATATAATTCTTTTCTCTCTGGTGACCCAGAATTTCCTGGTTCTAAAGACTAGCCCAAGAGTCATTGTCTGTTGACTCCCAAGTAAATGGCAGATTTTGATGTGATGATAGTAAGTTTAGGTGGAAGGAATACTGGAGGGTTTGTAATATGTCTCTGATGCTTATATGTTGTATGATTATTGGAAAGCCATTTAACTTCACTAGGTCTCAGTTTCCTCATATGTAAAAAAGGGATAATAATATTTCTACTATTTCCCTCATAGGGTGGTTGAGAAGACTGAAGGATAATGTATGTAACATGTTTTGCCAACCTTAAAGCATTAAGTAAATGTTAATTTTGATTTGGCCTACTTAAGGCAAAGGTTATATAAGAGCTAGGAGAAACCATTGAGTATCAACTGTCAGACTCCTGACCTTCAGTGCTCTGACCTTCACGTACTCTTGTTTTAGCCAAAATGGCCTGCTTCTTGGCCCTGATACGTGACGCTTTATTTCTCCTCTTTCTTCCTTTACATAGGATAGGATTCCTAGGCCTGAAATTCTCTTTCTTCCTTAGTTAGGTCTTAGCTTCTTGCCTCTTTGATACCCTAGTTTCAGTTCAAGAGTCATCTTCTTTATTGTTATTCAGTTGGATTGGACCCCTGTCAACACTGTGGACCATTCATGATTTTTTTTTTTTTGGTTAAAAATATTGGAATGGTTTGGCATTTCCTTCTCCAGTGGATTAAGGTAGACTTGCTAAGCAACCTGCCCTGGATCACACAAACTAGCATCTGACACCATATTTGAACTCAGATGTTCCTGACTCTAGGACTAGTGCTCATTCCATTGAGCATCCAAGGCAAATAAGTTTTTGATTTTTAATCTTTGTATCTCTCCAGTTTCTAGCATAGTGTTGGGGATTCAGTAAGTGATTAATAAATACTTGTTAAATTGTTGATAAATTAGATGGACTCTAAGGTCTAAATTTAAGTTTTTATGACAAAATAATGGAAGGTCTGAGATTGAGTAATTTTTTCTCTTACTGAAACTTGGGGAAATAGTGTAAAAATCAGAAGTGAAGTGAAGAATGTGTTCCTCTCCTTTTGGCTTACTCAGTTGACGTATTTAAGGGAGTTCTGTTGTTACAGTAGATGGCAGAGTGTTTCCACTGAATTGTTTAAAGACATTGGTATTTTAGGAGTCTACTTCTCTTTAGCCATCGGCTACCGGAGCTGCTGCCCTTCGAAGCTGATCTAAATTTTACAAGCTATGGGAAGGAGCCCAGGTTTAATTGAGGGCAGCAGCCACCACTGGCTTCCAGAGGTCTGCCCTTTTCACGTCCTCATTGTAACATCTGGCAGAAGGAGCTGCTCCTGGGCCACTGGGGAGGCAGAGAAGAGGGGTACAGTGCTCTGCTGACCTGAGAGAGTACCTTGCCTTCTGGGTGTCTGCCCAATTCTACACCTGGTGAAATATTTTGGACGCCACTGGTAACAGGAGGTGCCACCCACAGAAACTGTAAACCCTGACTCCGAAGACGTGGATGCATGTTGAGCCCCAAGGCTTAAGAAGTGACTAAGTCATTCTCTGCTGGCCTGCCAGGATTTTTGTGGGGAGATTATGTTTTTATTAAATTTGGAGCCCTCTGGTTTAATCTATCTCTCCTATTTTATGTCCAGACAGTTATTTTCAAACTAATAGTTTTATAAACTACACAAAGCCCTATTCATGCTGGTCCCATTTACTCTGATGCAATAGCAGAGAAGGGTTTTCAGTTATATCCATTGCACAGGCAATCGTTGCTTTAAAAAAATACAACTTTTTAAAAAGCTATGCTCATTTATTAAATACCTACTGTATACAAGACACTGAAATAAGTCACTATGGGTATTGGGGTAGTGAAGTGACCAAGATGATTAAAAATGAAACCAGAAGCCTGTTGCCTTCTGATACTACATGCAATCTTAAGGTAAATCATTTAAGCTCTCTGAGACTCAGTTTCCTTGTTTGCAAAACAGAATCCCTACTATACAGGATTGATGTGAGGAAAAGACTCTGCATTTAAATTGTTGTTTTTAAAAACTATGAATTCATAAAACCATATATCTTGGCATCCTAACAGGAAGATTAGACATATACATGATGGGAGATAATGTGGACTTATAGAAAGAACTTTGGTGAAATATTTTGGATGCCACTGACAATAGGAAGTGCCACTCACAGAAACTGAAAATCCAGATTCATGAATGGATATTGAGCCTGGGTCCTGTTTTATAACTAAATTCCTAAAGGCAAAATTGGAATAAAAGAGTCAACTTAGGGACTTTCTGGCTACTTCCCAACTCATGAATATCATCTCTGCTTGTTGTGCAAGTCAGATGTCTGGTTCACGAGGAGGGACTGGAGCTCTAGGACTAATTTCTGGAGGTGATGGGAGGTGGGGAGGAAGAGAGGAGGAGGAAGGACTAGGAGAAGAGGTCCGGAATCCAGCTTGCTGTGATCTCTGAGGATTCTGCCCGTCTCCTAATAGGTTGGGAGGAGCCAGTGAGGAGAATTCGAAACAGAGAGCCCTAAGGGTCCATGGTGATAGCTATTTTAATTAGAATAATACTGGAGAGGGTGTCACAAGCAATGGAGAGAACTTTTCATCTGCTGACTAGGGACTAAGGGCAAATTGCACTCTTTTTTTTCTAGTCCTCAGTTTCTTTTAATTGTAAAATGAGGGATTTTTGATTAGACATCATTTAAGGTCTCTTCTAGCTCTAAATCCAGGTTTTAGGAATTCATAGTTTTTTTAAAACAATAATTTAAAGTCCTTTCCTCACATCAACCCTGTGTGGAATGGACTGTTTTGCAAATGAGGAAACTGAGTCTCAGAGAACTTAAATGATTTACCCCAAGAGTGCATGTAGTGTCAGAACACAAATACAATCTTCTATTTGGAGAGGGCAGTAAGAGGCTAAAACCAAGGGATACATAAGAGACAGTTTGAATGTATAAGCTTGAATGTAGATTATTACTTTGAATAGAGTAGATTGTGACATGGGTGAAAAAGTAAGTAAGTGTCAGCTTATGGAGGACCTTGAAGACCCTAAGGTTAAGAAGTTTGTATTTTTAGTGAATAGGTAACTAGAAAGTTTGGAGTAACTGGACCTCAAGTACAGACTGTGCCTAAAGGAAAACTAAACTGATGGTTTCTTTCCCTTGACATGGAAATAGAAAGGTTCCCCTAGGTTTCGGAATGAAGTCTTGTACATATGGGCCAGACATTTGACAAAATAAAAATGACAATTTTGGGGGGCAGACAAGTTCAAATCCGAGCATGATAGAAGACATAGTAAATATAAAGGCAATACTAGTTCCCACATCATTCTTTGAATAGAAATACTTGAAACAGAAACTAGAGTTAAGTTAGATGGTGCTTTGGCAAATAATTAGGTGGCGGGAGATGTGCAAGAAATGCGTAAATGAAACTTAGTCTCTGATCTCTTGATAATGTCTAATTCTCTTCAAATGTTTGACAAACCTAGTCTTTTCATGAGGTTCATCAGGGAAGAAAATAAAGGGGGGGGGAAAGGAAAATCCTTTTGATATTTAAAAAAGAATGAAAATTATAGTTTCTTTCTTACTCTTAGAATCAAAGCCAGATAATTTTACAGCACATGCAGGTCTGTTTTTGGAATCTCTTTAAATTGACAAAATGCTTTGTGCTCCCAATCAAACTATGGTGACACTCATCTAAGCAAAGTGGACCCCAGTGCAAGATGATTCCATTGCTTAAAGATCAAAGTGGAGCCCTTGATTAATCGTATCAAGATGTATTTTGACTTCCAATGTGTGTTTTTCAGAAAAGCCATAAAAACCAGTCCAGGATATTGCAGACATATACTTGTCTTAAGAAAATGACCCAATCCTATCATGGTGAGATATGACAGTTACAAAGACAGGATATCTGGGTAATTAATCATTTATCATTGCTAGCAGATAATAAAAAGCTTCATTGGTATTCTTGAATACTCAGGACTCCTCTTAGAATCCCTTCAAGTGCTTACATGTCTTTGTAAGAGAGGGCAAACCTGAGGGTGGCAATCAACTCTGATTAACAAGTAAAGAGAGGGAATGGATATTGTAATGATGGGTGGGTCTATTCTAATGGAGTTTTTGGAGATTCGACTTTCATTATCCAGTCCTCTCTGATTAGAACATAATTGACTGGACTTCACCCAAATTAGATTAAGTTTTTTTGTAAGCTTCTCTAATGGAGTGAGGTCTCTCATCCAGGATTTAAAGTCATGAACCCCAGGGATTTGAGTAGTGTCATCCATCATCATTGTCCTTCAGAAACTGAATGACATACAGATTTTTGAAAAAATCCTGGTTCCAAATCAATGATTGATTATTCAAGTAATACAGAAATAATCATTTCTCTTAAAAGGTGAAAAAAATCTCAGTTTCTTCATGGAGGTCAAGAAGAAATTTACATGCAGTAGGGATAGTCTTCCTCAGTTGCCTTAGTTTATCCAAGAATGTAAATCCTAACTTAGTTTGTGACTTTTGTAGAGCCAAAGAACACTAGGTTTGGAGTAAAGAGGACCTGAGTTCAAATCTTTTTTTTTCAAATCAAAACTCTTTTTTATTTAGGATTCAAACTAATCTGAAGGAGACTCACCTATGCTGAAGAGGTTATTTATTCAACAAACATTTAATAAATACCTTATATAATAGGATATTTTAGACTCTAGTGTTAACAAAATTGTTAAATCTTTGTTGTAAGCATTTCTGCCAAAGAAATTAGTAAAGGCTACAAATCAAGGCTTGATTTATTGTTTTGTTGAACATCTAGTCTTAAGAAAATGAAGGGAAGGATGTTAATGATGTGGATTAACTTTAGTTTGTTATACATACTTTTTGAAAGGAGAGCTGATTATTAAACATTTATTAATTTGCCATTACTCCTAATATCAGGGTTTGGGGCAGCAATGCTAAAAAAAAATCCTTGCTCTTATAATACAGTGATAAAAAGACTGATTCTGTAGTTAGTGGACCTGACTTTAAATATCAATGCTTGGAATGATTTCCTTCCTTGCTTCTGTCTCCAAAGCTTCTTCCCTGACTTCTTTCAAGATTTAGCTAAATGTGACTTTCTTGGGAACATTTCTATCTTTGACCCTTATTACTCAGGTTTGAGTCTATGGTCTATGACATCTTTGACCTTCAGTTTCCTCATCTGTAACATGAAGGAGTAGACAAGATGACTTCTGAAGGCTCTTTCATATTTAAGTCAAAGTCTTTTAGTTTGAGGTCTTTGAATAGCTTTCAGGAATCTCAAGAATTTGGTTGGGAGAAAACCCACCACATCTTTAACTGGAATTTATCATTTTCTTCAACTGGAGATGTCCCTAGAGTTCCAACAGTGGTGATAATGGGAAAAAAAACCACTTCTAGGGTATCTCTGGGTTTTTGACTTTTTTCTCTGTAGTAATAGATATACTCTAAGGTTCCTTCTAGCTCTCTACCTGGAACCCTAGGAAAGAAAAGAATAACTGCTTTGTTCACATTATTGCCCTTTTAAAAAATTCTTAAATAGTAGTAACTTCTCATACCTCACAAAGCACCTACTACATCTCTCTTATAACAGTGTATATTCTTATGAACTGTATTAGCAACAACTATTTCTGAGCTTGAACTTGGGTTTCTAAGTAGAGGGAAGGAATTTCTAAGTAAAGGACACATTATTTGTCCCAGTCACTCCTCATTTTTCAACCTAGCCTGGACTGGTCTTGGCCGAGCTTCCAAAAACCAAGTGGAGGATTTTCTAGAGACATTAAGTACAAACTTGCTGAGATACTTAATTTCTTTGGTAGACTCTAGTACTTTCTGTCTATTTATAATTTAGGAAATACATTGTAGAGGAATTAAAAAAAACAAAAAAACCAATCAGCCCAAACCTTCTAAGAAGTTTTCTTTTAAAACCCACCTTGCTGTAATATATTTATATTTGTAGGTTTTCCCATCTTTTGTCTAAAATCAAAGCTTAGGTCCTCTTATATGTTACTTGACTCAGGAAAGTTAGATACTTTTTTGGTGGGGGGGAGGTAGAGGGAGCTAAAGGACAGGGAGGACATGAGTGGAAAATCTGTCCATTTGATGGTAGATCACTCTTGACATCCAGTCAAACTGGATTCCTTTTGGTTTCTGAAAATTGTCCCATTTCCTTGATTCTGCTAATTTTCTGTCTTTGTTAATTTGTCTATAATTTATAAGCTTAGAGAATTGTAGGGTATTTTTTTGGGGGGGGGAGCAATGGAATGTTTATGATGAAAAGTTGTGACTTGTTCAGGGTCATATAGATATCAAAGGTAGTACTTGAGTCTGTTTGGAGATCAATTCTCTGTCTGCTAGGCCACACTATTAGTGTCTCTTCAGTGGTAATGCTTTTCACTAATCTAGGACAGGGGCACTAAAAGACCCTGGGCTTTATGTGTCCAAGAATGAGTGAATGCTCATTTATATGTCCAAGAATGAGCGAATATTTTAACATGACAGCTCCAGAGATCTCTTGAAAAGAGACCAAGGTGATATTTGGGTTCATCAGCTATTAATGACCAGAGTGATTGATTCCTTATGACTTTCTGAAACTGAAAATGGGAGTCAACTCCTATAGCTTATTCTTCATGTAAATAATCCTGAAGCTGACTTTTGTAGAGAGGAAAAATATTTTGCTATGAAATTAAATTCAGCCCCTAGAGAGAACAAATATATCACTGTCTTCCCAGATCAATGGGCCAGAGGACTATCAGAAATACCACTTAATATGGAAAGAAAAAAAATTATCTTGTTGCTCTAACCCTTATCAAATACCAAATCCAGAATTTCTTATGTCCCCTTGGCTTAGAATCTTGGATATAATGATAGATAGCTCTATTATATTCCCTTCTTCTCAGACCATAGCTGAAATGTTGCCTTCAGGTGTGGGCATCATGTTTTAGGAGAAGGTCATTGATAAGAGAGGTTGACTATTACAATGGTTAGAGATTTAGCCTTGGTGTGAAGGAGATCTGAGTTCAAGGTCCCATCTCTGACATTTTTTGACTCTAAAAGCCTTAAACTCTCATTAACCTCTGGCAATTCATTAAGATTCTATGTTGCAGAAAAGATAATGATATGCTTTGGTAGATAAAATTTTTTATAGTTAGTATCCTACAAGGATTACATCATAGGTCCAGAAAAAAAATTTGAGCTAGTGTGTAACTCAACAATGGTAACTCAGATAGTGAAAGGTCTTGAGACCATCTCATCTGAAGATTGGTATAAGATATTAAGTATATTGTCTGGAGAAGAGAGGAGTTAGGGGTTCATGATAGCTGTTGTCAAGTATTTGAAAAGTTGTCTGATGGATGAAGTATTGGAATGATTTAGGAGCAACAGGTAGAGGATTTTAGATAGGCGTATTTCTGTATGACATAAGGAAAAATTGCCTGACCATTAAAACTATCCCAAAGTGGAACAGAATCCCTTGGGACATGGTGGGTTTCCCCCTCATTGGAGGGCTTTTATGAAGTTCGATGGCCATTTGTTGGATATATAATAGAGGAACTCCTTTTAATGTTGGATTGGATTTATTGTTATTTACCTTCCTACTGATTTTGAAATGCATGTGTGTGAATGTGTTTGTATGTGGGAGCATACTTTTTCTAATATCTCAGAGGAATGGATACTATGAAATCAGCATCCATGATAGTTAGCCTGGTTCTCTTTTCATGTAGAAGAGAGATTCAATTATTTTTGGCAATTTTTTGGAGGCATTGGGTGGAAGGTATATAGATTTAAGTTTGATGTCCAGAATATTATATGAACAGTTGGAGCTTTCTACATGTGGAATGGGTTGATTCAGAGGGTACTGTGGTCTCTTTTGGGGCTCTCTAGTGAAGGCTAGATAGCTACATGTCAGTTGTATAATAAAGAGGATTGATTTTTAGGTAGGTGTAAGATTTGATGGATTCTTAGGTCACTCCAGCTCCGAGATTCTTATATTCCAATCAATATTAGCTTCATTGAATTGAATGTGTCTATAAAACAACTATTTAAAGCATCTCTGAGTTTGAACTAACACTATGATTTGAGCCAAATGAGAAGGAAAGCATTTTTGATTTGAAATATGCCATGGCTACATGTGGTATCCAGTATTCTGAAATGTCAAAGGATGGAGAGGCATCAGGAGCAGATAATTAATACTTCCACCTTGATAGGATTAACTTTAATAACTGTGGTATTTCAGATGAGGTAGTTGGCTCTGGTGGGGTGAGTTCACATTCAAGGGTACATGTGTACCTCCCCCCCTTCTCCCCTCCCCTTAACTAGAAGCAGAAACTTGGGTCAGAGTCTTAGGACTGCATAGTGTGTTATTGGGCCATCAATCATCAAGACTTTTAGTGCAAAGGACTAAAGATACAAATATGGTTATTGAAGCAAACCTTACATGTAAAAATCTTACATTCTAATGGAAGGAAAGAAAAAAGAAAGGAAGAAAATAAGTAGTTATTAAGCTCCTACCTACTACCTACCTACTACTATTCTCTCATTTGATCCTTACAACAACCCTGGAGAGAGTGGGATAGAGTCCAGAGAAAAGTGGAAGTGCAAACCAGAGTAGCCTGAACATTTTTCTTAAAATGGAGGCTCCAGGAGGAACTGACTAATCAGAGGGAGGGTTAGGGTGGAGAAAGGAGTCCAGGCAATCAGAAATAGAACCCATGGAAAAATGATGCAATAATGGAGCCCATGACAATAATATATGCAAGAAGTGGTGAAGGTCTGAGTTAAAGTTGTAGCTATGTAAAGAAAGACAAATCATGTTTGAGAAATGTAGAGTTAGAAATGGTGAGATTCACAACACAGAAAATGAGGTGCCCTGCTTGACCATTGGTTTAAAATTATTTGGATCCTATGTGATTCAGACCTTGCCCCTGTTTCTCTTGGAAAAGTAGATAGCTTCTCAACTTCAGGCATCCACATGTACAGTCCATCAAAGGAGGCTTTTGCATAGGGAGCCCAAGGGTTAGAATTCGGGTGGGAGTTCCTGGCCATTCATAACACTAACTTCTAACTGTCTCATCTACTTATTCCAAACTGAACTAATGGTGCAAGAGAAAGAATGATGAATTTTGTCAGAGCACCTGAGGTCAAATCTTGAGTGCTATTTACTGTCAAGGAAGTTATTTTTTACCTCTTTGGGTTTCATCTTTTAAGTGAGGGGTTTGGACTAGGTGACAAATGAAATACTTTCCAGCTCTAAATCTCGGATTCTATGATCCCAAGTTCATTTTGGCAGCTGTGTGAAGGACGCATTGGATGGGGGAAGGCTGGATGCTATGTGTCGTTAGGAAGGAGACCTTTGCAATAGTCTAGAATGAAAAGCAATGAACTCAGATAAAGGACTAGGAGGGTAGTTTTGTGAGCAGAGGAAGAAGTGAAAGGGAAAAAGTAAGTCAGGTCATCACGATCTGGAACCTGATTTCATTATTGGGTAGGAAAGGGGCGGACAATGGAAGGGTCAAAGATGACTCTGATTCAGTGTGGATCACAGGACATTCCTGACTCTTAGGATGCAGGGATCATAGAACCAGATCTCTAAAGGATCTCAGAATCCATCTAATCTAATCACCTCACTTTACAGATGAGATCATTGAAACTCAGAGGGATACATGACTTTCCCATGGTCAAAAAGGGAGCAATCTTTAGGGGTAAAACTTGAACCTAGGTCTGAAGCAAGTGCCCATTTGATTGAGCCCTTTTTGATTCTTTGTCTTTCCCAAGAGAGTTTGCCTAAGGTCCTGGAAACTTTTCTTCAGGTCTATTTCGAATTTTTTTAGGTCTCTAACTAGTACCGTACCCAGGCTAGTTATTACTAGATTGAATCAAAAGACATCTTGCTAGATAGAGAGCACTAAAACCTATTTCTGTCTCTGAGCTAATGAAATAACCCTGTAGCATAGGAAATGACTTTGGAGGCAAAAAATTTTGCTCCTTTTAAAACCATTCCAATATTTCATTAAAACACATTACTGCAGGAATCAACGAAGGCAGACAGAGGGCCCCAATCTTATAAACAAATCTGTTACAAAATTGTTTTTATACTGCCCAAATATATGATTAAATGCTCACATCAATAATACGGTCTTAAGGCAGAAAATATTTCCTTTATTAACATCTGCAAACCCCATCTGCATTCCTCCCACATTGTTAATATTTAGCTGTAGTAAGAAAAATAATTAATTTCCTGATGAAATAAAGTTCTGAGTTAGTTCACAGTGTAGCTATTATGCATTTTGGGGGGTCTTTGGGGGAAAAATTTCATGAGAAGAGGCCTTCTCAAAATTTTTATTGGGTCAAAGACCTCCAAAAGGTCATAGTAAGCCCCAGAGTGTCATATTGTTTTACAATTTTCATTTCCAGTGAGATAACATTGCTATAGGTCTTTGAAAATCTTTTAAGTCCAGTATGGGTATTGCTGCTTCTATTACTGCTACTACTACCACCACTACCACCACTATTACTTCTGTTATCTCAGTGGAAATAGAAAAAACTGGTACCAATGGTATTTGACTTTACACAAATATTCAGCAACATATTCTCACAGGGAGAGTATATGGTGTTTTAAAATTTATAAAATGTTTTATTCATAACAGCCTGTTTTAGAGTAGAGGAAAATATGGCTTACTTTATGAAAAGTGCTCCAGCCCAATGGCAAATGATGCTTAAGGCATTAGGTCTTTATTAATTTTCTTTAAAAAAAAATTCAACTGTGGATTGGATTGGGGAAATGAGGGATATAACCTAGGAGGAACTTCGGGTGGGATAATCTGACTGCTGCAAGATTAGGTAAGAAGTTTGTATGGGTGTGAGTAGGTGGGTGATGGGAAGGTATCAGCTATGTCTTTGTAAGAGGCCACTCTCAAAATGGCAATCCCAGATTCCTGACCAATAATTCATTTCTGATACCCAAATGGGCATTTCTCCCCCAAATATCCCTCTAGAGAGATTCTAAGAAGTGACTAACAAGGTCTACATCTCTAGCTTGATTTGGAAGCTTCTAGAAAAGGACTGTGAGAAGTGTCAATATTAGGCATGACAAGAATAGAGGGAACATGATGTGAATTTTCAGAAGATCCACAAATCAGAGTTTTTTTTTTAAATCCCACATTAAGGAAAAACTTCTTAACAATTAGAGTTCTCCAGACACTCCTCCTTTCTACTAAAAGTCTTCAGGCAAAGGTTGGGTGACCATTTGTTGGTTTTGGGGGGAAAGGGAGTCTTGGTCAGTCTTAAGTTAGACTAAGTGACTTCCTGGGTCTCTTCCAACTCTTAAGATTTTGGATCTGACTGATCAAAGTTTATGTTGCTAGAAAGTAGTTTAATCAGTCCTTGAATCTAGGACCTAAGATTGTCACCTTTTCCACTGGCATTCTCCAAGGCACTCATACTCCATGTCATCATAATTCAAAGACTCTCAGCATTGTAAGAGCCTGAGAAATCGTCTAATTCACCCTCATTTGAAGAAGAATCCTCTCTAGAATATATCTGAAAATATCCAAACACTTCTCTGACTTCCAACTGAATAATTCTAGTGCCAGGAAGTATACATATGATAAAGATATTATACAGTTCACTGACCTAAGGAATGGAAAAAGTAATCCAGCTAAAATCATCCCAGGTAAAAATGGGAAAAATGTTAGTGTTGACTTTTTGGTTTATTTTTTGTATTTTCAGGATTCATCAGTGATTGTTCAGTTGAGTTACAAAAAATCATTGAAACTAGTTTATCATTACAAAAATATTCTTTTCAACTGGTTGTGTTGGTGACAGTGTTCTCACCTACCTCTCATTCTATACTCTCCAGAACCTATAGAACACGGAACATTCATCTGCCATGACTTTGGATCTTGGATAAAGCCAGAATTTTCAAAATTAAAAACAAAAGAAGACAAAATGAAAATAACAACAAAACCAAACACACTGATGTGCACTATGTGAACAGGAATTTCAATTAAATTGAATAAGCATTTATTGCCTGTCTGCAAGGGATTAAAAAAAATGAAATACTCCTTGCCCTCAAGAAGCTTACATTTTAATAGAACTAAACACCATGTGCATACATAATTTTAAACAAAATATTTGCAAAGTAAATACAAAAATAGATTTTGGGGGGGGGAGAGTGATGAAAGTTTAAAATAACCTGGGGAAGGGATCTGGAAAGGTCTCCTGTAGGGGCTTATACTTTGAGCTGTATCTTGATGAGAAGTTGAGATTATATTTGGTAGAATAAAGGGATGAGAGCATGCCAGACACAAGTGAAAACTTAGACAGAAGCATGGGAGTAGGAGTCAACCCTATGGAACATGTGTGGGGGGGATGGCCCTGGACCGTGGCTCTCCTTAATGGGCTACTTGTGCTCTGACCCTTTGTAGGACTTGAGGCTCACCTTATGAGGTCAGTGTAGGGGTTCATCCTTATTCATGCTCTATGGGATGATTCCCTGCTTTGGAAAGAATGTGGGATGCTGCAAGTGGGGTGATTGGACAAAAGGAATATTGTCCATAATACATTCTGGAGAAATGCCAAAATTTAGTCAGCTGTGAACTGAACAATGGACTTGGCTGTGGCACTGGAAAGAAAGTTAAGACTGAAAGGAGAGTGCTGGTCAAAACAATGTCAAAAAAGGAACCAGAGTCACAACAACCCAGGGGAAATAAGGTAGGAACTAAGTTAGGGTCCAAAATACAGAATCCTTGTGAATGACTTTTTAAAACCGCATTTTTTAATTTCAGAAAATTGTATTTTCTATGGTACATGGACAGATGTTTATTTCATGATGTTACCTTTTGTAAGCAAGGCCTCCAAGTGGACTGCAGTAATTTTTAAAATTTATTTAGGGTACGTTGATGTCCAAGCAAAAGCACTAGAATTTAACATAATCCATAGAGAGTCTGTGTTGATTACAATGAGAAGATTACAATTCAATTGGGAAATCTCTTACAAGTTGTTGGGTAGCTTAAGTCTCCGACTTGTTCCTTCCAGTTCCAGGAGAACAGATTCTTTTTTTTCGAGTTTCACTCCAGAGATCTGCTTTTGCCCAGATTCCCACTACTCATTTTTTTCCTCTCTATCAGTTGGGGAGGTACCATTTGAATAGAACCTTGGAGCTTCCTCTTTGGTGACTTCTAGAGTTATTCAGATGAACTTTATAAAGATGGAATTGGACATAACAGGACATAACACAACAACAAGAACAAATCACCTTTCAAGAGCAAATCAGCAGGCAGCCCATCTCATCTGGACAATCCAGGCCTGGGTTCTAATCCAAGTAACATCAAATCTATTATGAGTTTGGTGGAAAGTCAAATCCATAGAGCATTGTATCCAGGAAACCTAATCATCCTTAGACTATAACCTTTGCTGCAGCCCATAATGTGTCATATCATCTCCAACACTTCAGAAATTGTAGAAGTTATATATATATATATCTATATCTATCTATCTATCTATCTATCTATCTATCTATCTATCTATCTATCTATCTATCTATATATATATATATGTATATATATATCTCTCCAGTCCTACAGTTCCCATTTCCATTGCAGATTTTTTGAAAACTGCAATCATAACAGAAAATTAGTGGAAGAGAACACCATTTAAGACATAGCCTAATGGTCCAGGGGCATGATGAAGAAAAGGTGCCAGGGTGCATTGGAAGAAGATGAAATCATTAAGGCAAAATAATGAAAGACTTATGAACCTGATGGGTTTAAAAAACAAAAACAAAACATTTCCTAATAGCATAGAGATTGAGAACTGGAAGAGAAGTTGTTAGTAATTATCTGGTCTGATCTCTTCATATTACCAATGAGGAAATTAAGGACTAGAGAGAGGTCTTATGGGAAAGTGGACAAGAGGACTTGCTCAAAATCACACAGATATGAAGCGGTAGGTCTGGAATTCAACCTTGGGTCATGTGATTACAAGATTCTCATCATGTCTGTTATACCAAACTTCCTCTCAGGTCTTTGAATAAAATTTTTCCATAAGAGAGGAATAAAATCCAGTTCATTTATGTCATGAGCCTTATCTATAAAGGATGCTATTCTAGTCTTGTCCATAACTAGAATGGGGGTGACTGGGGTTGCCAGCATTTGGGAGAGGATGATTCTTCCCCTTTGTGGGGGCAGGGGCTTACTTCTCTCTTTAAGTTTTCTTCCTACTTGTCTGATGCCACTTCTGTCTTCCATTCTGGATCATCATACATTATCTCTTATTTTAACTGCTTACCTTAAGCACCATGCTTCCTGGGTGGGTTCCAAGTTTCTATTTCTCTCCATAGCTAGCTCTCTTCTAAGCTGGCAAGGATCCTATTCTTTGGACTGCTTTTTCCATCAAGTCTTAACATCCATCTCTGTTTAGAGATTCTCTACTCCCTGTTGGATGCAGTGTCTCCTAGGATATCAAGAAGCTACACCTCAAAGCATCATGGCTAAGGGTTATGAGGAGAAGGGAGGAGAGAAAGGACCCTTCTTAGAGACCCATTTCTTTCTATACTTCAGGATACTGGTTTCAAGCTCTTGGACTTCCAAATTTCTGAAATTTATTTAAAAATTAGCTACACAAAGCTCCAAAGACATGGATAATTTGTTCAACATACCAAGTTATAACTTTTAGAGTTTCTACCTCCTAGAGGGATCAGAGATTATACCTTATTAATGTTAACATGTGATGACTATAGCAGTTTAATGGGGCTGTGTAGTATGAAGAGAGAAATCACATATATTCTGTTACATGTTTATATTTTGTATTTTTATATGTGTACATTTTCCTGATAATATAATAACAAGATAGAATATGAGCATGGATTATTTCATTTTTGTATTCCTAGAGTTTAGCACAGGGTTCAGCATATAAAAGGTTTAACAAATGCTTTACTGACTGATTAATTGAAGTTGTAGCATTAATTTTATTATACTGACATAGCCCAACCATAAACAATGAACATCTCTCTAATAGTTTAGGGATTTTTTTAACTTATGAAAAAAATCTTGTAGTTTGTAAAATTTTTTTTTTAAAAGGGCATGTTGTCTTCTTTTAATCATTGGTATGCAAAGATATCCTTGTCTGTTTTCAGGGAATGCTATTTCCAGAAATGGGGCCCCATCTGGGCTCTTTTTTGTTTGTTTTTGTCAGTATATAAAGGGTATCTCATAAAGCAAATGCAATGTAGTCGTTCATATACTCATTTTATGGACATACTAGTTAGTCACTTATCAAGCTAATGATCAAGGAAGAAATTACCTACAAAGAATAAAGCTGAAAAGAAAGCAACAAAATCACAGGTATTTTCTTTTTTTTTTTTTCCTAGGTTTTTTGCAAGGCAATGGGTTAAGTGGCTTGACCAAAGCCACACAGCTGGGTAATTATTAAGTGTCTGAGGATGGATTTGAATTCAGATACTCCTGACTCCAGGGCCTGTGCTCTGTCCACTGTACCACCTAGCTGCCCTTTAGTATTTTCTTAACATTTAAAAATGTTTTATTAGTAACTTTTATTTTGATATCATAGTCACACACACACACACACACACACCACACCCCTCCTGCTCCCAATTTACTGAGTTCTCTCATGTGAAAAAAAAAATAATTGAGCAAAACCAATTGACACTGCAATCCTGACTCTACTATTGTCTCTATTGCCTCTAATTTTTCAAAGAAAAGAGAGCAATATATTTTCTCATCTCTTTTTCTGGATCCAATATTGTAGCCATAACATTTACAAAAACAAAGAAAAAGGTAATCTTGTCAATCTGGCTGCATTTTAATGTCAAAGAAATTAATGTCTATATGATATAGTTACCTGTGCATTACTAGCAATTGTAGCAATTGAAGATTAAGTAACTTCTATCTTACGAAAACTTATTCTTAGTGTCACTAATGTAAAAAAGGGCAGTTAGGAAATTCAATTTTCCATTTTGACAGCCTTCTTTAAGATACGGAGCCTTGACATAACTATGTCCCAGTCTGCGTAACCACCTTCAAGATGGCGAGATATTTCTTTTCCTGCTTCGTAGCTCCGCCGGCCATGAAGTAAACGCCAATTATCGAATGTAATAACATCACCTAGAACAGATCATTTTGGAACAAAACAAATCATATGTTTAATGTTTGATTTTTTTTTTTTTTGGAAAATAAAATTCTTACTTGTTTTTTTTCTTTGTATTAAGGGCAGAAAGTCAGCTCTTAATGCTTATGGACTGATTGGTCCAGATCTAGTTCTCTTCATTTCAAATCAGTGTTTTTTCCTTATGCCACCTGACGCTCAGAGATACAAAATGACTAGCCATCAATATGCAGTAAGTAGTGGAAAATCTTGAACTTGAACCCCGGTTTTCTGATCCTTTCCTAGAATTCTTTTCACTTAACATGTTGTAAAGCTAGGGATAATTGTCTGGTTCTTTTCTATAAGAGATAGCTTGGAAGAAATGATGTTTATTCTCTTCATTTGTTTAAAATAACTTCTCATTTTATAAGTTTAATGTGTAAATCATCAGTCAATAAATATTTCTTAATTTATTACTTTGTACTGGACAATATGCTAAGAATTGGGGATACAGATATGGGTAAAAAGAAAAACAGTTCTTGCTTTCAAGTCTCTTATATTCTGAGAACGGGAGATGACTAAATCCAGCAAATTAGAAGTTCCAGGATAGGAATAAAAGATGACTGGTGGAAATAGTATTTCCTTGGTAAATATAAGTTTAAAGGAGATGAATGGTGAATCTCTCCAGTTTTTCAAGAATTAAGAATTAATGATAAACTCCATTTTTTTGTTCAATGACTACCAGGCATATAATGCTATCATACAGGAGTAGAATTTTCCAGTAGCTTGGTTGTAACTCTGGAATGAGGAATTCTTAACCTATTTTATGTCTTGGACGCTTTTGGCAGGCTGGTGAATATCTACATGAATAATATTAGAACAATATTATTAATGATATCAAATAACATAAATTGATTATCAAAAAAAAATTAAAAAACCACCTAAACACATTGAAGTATTCTTCTCCATACACACACATACTTATGGACCCTCGCTTTGAGAATCCCTGCTCTATGCTTTGACTAATTAATACATATAAAAAAAATCTCATTTTCTGCATTGATAAAAGTTCATACACTGACCTGGATGCATCTTGAAGGTAAACTTGTTTTCTTTGTTATTCATCAGGTCAACAAACTCTTTCAAGGCAGCATAGAATGGCCGAACTTTTTCAACAGGGATGTCAAATATTGTATCTCTTGTTGAGTTATTAAAGTTGATGCGAATCACTTGACCTCTGTTGTCTACTCTGAAGAAAAATATTTTAAAGGTTATAGTTTTATATAATTTTAAACAGCTCAGGTCATGACTCTATGCTTTTTAAAGAAACCATCTTTTTTTTTTTCCTTTGAATCAAATTATGTCAAGAGGCACCTGAAAGGTCTCACAGTTCATTTAGTTCAACTGGTAGCTAAAATCTAAATCCCTCGTACCACATTACGATGATGTAGTCATAAAGTTAGGGAATCTGAACACAAGGAAGAACCACAAAAACAAGGTCAACCCTTGCCTGACCAAGACTTCTTTCTCCAGTGTCCTCAAAAAACAGCCCTTTAGCCTCTACTTGAAGGCATATAATAAAGAGGAAACCTATTGTCTTCCAAGGAAACCCATTCTTCTTTGGATCAGCTCATTGTTAGGCAGATTTTCATTTTATCAAACCTAAATGATAACAATTTCAACTACTACTGCTACTTCTATTTACTTACTAATAATACTTACTACCACTACAATGACAAATACTGCTACTACTACTACCACTACTACTACTAACTACTATTACTACTATTGCTGCTATTACTACTACTATTACTACTACTATACTGCCTCCCATTTATATGGCCAGTCAATGAACATTTGTTAAGCACCGACTCTGCCAGGCACAATATTAAGCACTGGGGAAGTAGAGAATATCAAAGACAATTTCTGCTCTTCAGAAGCTCACAATCTCTAAGGCTATATAAAATGCTTTATGGATATTATTTCATTTTGTTTACTTTTCTGAAACTCTAATTTGTTCTCTTTTCTGCCTTCCAGGTTCAGAAAGAGTAAGTCTAGTCCTTCTCTCCACCACCTCTCTCCTAAACAAAATATTATGAATACAGAGTGTCCCAAAAATCTTAACACAGTTTTTAAGCTATTAAAGTTAGACCAAACATTCCTGTTTATTTAACTTATCTTCATGAGGCATGTTTTGCGGCCTTCTAAATAGCCTGGTTACTCTTTTCTGGACACATTCGAGCTTATTTATACTTTTTTTTTTTTAAAGGTACTAAACAGTACTTGAAATGGGACCTGACCAGGACAGAGCAGATTGGAAATATTACACCCCTCCCTCCCATTCTGAATGCTCTGCCTTTATTAATATAGCCTAGTACTGCATGTACTTTTTTTTAAAGCTATTATAAAACATGACTGACTACAATGTATTTCAGGAAGTGTCCAGTAAGACCCTGAGATTTTTTTCAGCCCAATTATTGTCTAACCATGTGCTCTCCACTGTCTCTGTGTGTGTGTGTGTGTGTGCACACGCGTGTGTGTGTTTTAGAAGTCAAGTATATAGCTTTGTTTTTCCCTATTAGTTTCATGTTGTTTGATTTGGCCTAACCTTCTAGTCCATCAAGATTTTCTGAATCTAAGTTCTAGCATATTGTAAGTTAAATATCCTTTCCTAGCTTATTATCACCTTTGAAACATAGATGCTTTCATCTCTGTCAGTGGTCAGAATATTTAACTACATGAGGTACCTCATTAATGACCACTCTTTCAATTATTACTCTTTGGGCCCAACCATTCAGTTAGTTCCAAAATTGACTTCTTTATATCTAATTTAGTTCATCTTTTTCCATCTTCTCCACAATCCTAGCATGAGTCTTAGTGTAATACTCTCCTAAGATAGAGGTAAAACATACCTATAGCACATTCTTTCTCAACCAGTTGAGTCTGTCCAAAAAGGAAATAAGATTAGTCTGATCTGATTTTTATCTTGAGGAAGCCAAGTTGGATTTTATATTTATATTGGCTTTATATTTATATTTATTTTTCTCTTCTCAAATGTTTAGAAATCATTCCATAATCTTGTGTATTAGAATCTTAATAGGTATCTAAGTCAAGCCCACTGATTGTCCATTTTAACCTCTTCCATTTTGTTGAGAGAATAAAGACAATTCTCAGGAGAGGTTAGCAAGCTTCTGTCTGAAAGTTTTCAACTAAGGCAGTGTGTTCAATTTTTTAAATTGTTTTCATTGTCGAATCTGTCCCCTTTAATCTCTACCCTTTTCTAGACCAAGGAATCGCAACTGAGGTCTACAAATTGAACATTTTAACAACAATCATTTCCCAATATAATTTGGTTTCCTTTGTAATCCTATGTATATTTTTTGCATTTAAAATGTTATTCAGTGGTCTAGAGGTTTCACCTCTGATGAAAAATACAGAACCCCTCTGACAAAATTACAGAAGACTGCTCTAGGTAAGACAGAATAAGTTGAAACATTCTTCTATCTGTAAGAAAACAGCTACTTAACTTCCATAGTGTCTTAGAGATAGAGTTGGATGGGATCTTGGAAGCTAGGTAGTTTACCACTCCTTTTCAATGTACAGATGAATAAACTGAGGCCCAGGAAAATTAATTGACTTGCCCCAAATCATATGGCTAGTATGCATTTGAGATAAGATTTTGATTCAAGTCCCATGCTTCTAAAGACACTGGTTTTTCCACTGTATTACAGCTGCTTTCCATTCTATTTTCTCTCTCTGTCTCCCTCTGTCCCTGTGCTGGGTGCCTTCATTTTTCATTGTCTGGATGGTATTTACAGGACTTCCTTATTGAGCAGACACTGGCTTCAAATTATAGATTCAAGCTCACTTACTACCAGTATTTCAAAGTCTGTTCCAAAGCCTCAAGGACAGAATCTAATTCTTTTGGAACAGAAAGAACAAATTGATTCAAACTTTCTGGACCAGGAATAAGAAAGAGTGGGTAAAAAAGAAGATGAAGAGAAGGAGTAGAGGATGACCCATAAAACTGAAGCCATGAAGCAGAATTTGATGCATTTCTCTCTTTCTACCCCTTAACCCCTCCTCCACCCCTTTTAAGACTGGTTGTTCTAAGAGCCAAGATCCCAAGTTTTTGAGCAAAGGAATTTGCCAAGTTATATAATAAACTACAGTTGAGGTCTATTGTAACTCATGTCTTGGACTCATTGATCTGCCAGCACCTGGCATTGATTCCAATAAACCATTTTATCCTCAATCACTTTCTTACACACAATAACTTTTTGTAAATTTGAAGGCAGCAGTCTTGCCTATGTCAAAGACTTTTTCTCCCAGATTAAACATGCCTCTTTCCTTCTACTGGATACAACAGTGTAAAACATTGAAAGATCCCAAACACAGTGCCCCAAAGATCCTTTAGTATCGACAACTAGAGTTCACAGAATTCTCAAATTCTATGATCTTTTTGCAACTGGCTACCACAAGTTACAACTATGAATATTGGTATTGCTAACCCAATGAAAGTTATTTTTCCTGTACTTAATATAACATAGACTTTTCATTGGAGTGAAATTCCACTATACTGATGAATTTTCTAAGACAAGTTTTTTTTATATTACTCTTATTGGAAAGAAAAATGTCATTTTGTTGTATCACGAAAATTACATCATCAAGTAATTAAAACTGGTTTGAGCTTCTCTTTGGTTGCCTGTCTTTCATAGAAATGTAGAAAACACAGATTCTGGGAGCTGGATAAGACTTTAAAAAATCACCTAATCCAATCCTATAATTTAATGGATGAATAAATCTGTACTGTAAACCTTCAATTAACCTGAAGTCTAGTAAGTAAAATCATATATTAACTGGATTAAAAAAATTATACTTGATTTTTAGGAGTAATAGATAATTCTAAGAAAACGAACTCAGCAAAAATAATTGAGACGCAGAGAGATGAAATCATAGGGTCATTATAGGGTTACAAATCTCATGCTACACGGAATCTGAGAGGCCATAGAGTCTAAGTCCCTCATTTTATAGTTGAGGAAAATGAGGTCAGAGAGGTATATGACTTATCCTGGGTCATTTAGCTAGTAAGGTAGAATCTGAACTCAGGTCTTCTAGAAAGTGAGGCTGGTGACTTAGCCCAGGCTAAGTGAGTGAGTTCAAATCTAATTTATGTGCATATAGATACATAGATGGGCCTGGAGACAGGAAGACTCCTCTTTGTGAGTTCGAATATGTCCTCAGATACTTCTAGCTGTGTGACCCTGGGCAAGTCACTTAACCTGTTTATCTCAGTTTCTACATCAGTAAAATGAGTTGGAGAAAGAAATGGCCAACAACTCCAAAATCTTTGTCAAAAAAGAGTCAGACTGAGTGTCTGAAATGAATGAACAACTTCCTGATTCCAAATCTCTATCCCACTACCTTATCAATTATACTATGTCAAGGTGGTGGAGCAAGTTAGGGTTAGATTCAGAATGAGAACAGGGATTCCATTTTTTAATCTAATGTTTTGCCCTAGACTTTCTCTTCTCTCTTTGCTTTTTTCTCACACTCTTGGTGATCTCATTAACCTAAATCAACTATCATCTCAGGCAGATTCTATCCAGGTCTCACCTCTCCCCAGATCTCCAGGCTCACATCTTCAGATGCTTGATGGAGATCTCCATTTGTGAGCCCCATAATTATCTCAAGCAAATCAACATAGAGTTATTTTTTCTGTATCCTTAATTGACCTATCTGTGAATCTGTATCCCCTTAAAAAAATCTAAGTTCCTTTAGGGTAAGGACTGATTCATTTTTACGTTTATATTCCAAGTATCACCATGTTGTTCAGTCATTTTTCAGTCATGTCTGATTCTTTGCATTCCCTTTTGGGATTTCTTGGTGAAGACACTGGAGTGGTTTTCCATTTCCTTTCCAAATCATTTTTATAGAAAACAAGTCAACAGGGTTAAGTGACTTGCCCAGGATCACACAACTAGTAACTTCTAAGGCCAGATTTGAACTCATGAAGGATGAGACGTAGATGGGACTTTTGTCACCTAGGACTGTCATTTTTGCACCTGTATGCTCAGTGCATATCATCATGACAATCCTAAAGGTTCATTGTCTTCTTGATGCTTCTTTCCATTAGAATCATGGGATAATTGAAGGGAATCTGAGAGATTATTTAGTCTAACCTTCTCATCTAAAATGATATATATATATATTATTGTTGCAAATCTTGAAGTATTAAATAATAAATATAATTATAATTATTCTTATTTTAGGAGGTCTAGACTTGTGATTTCAGTGAAATAGGGCACTTTCAGTGAGGAAATTCCCTTTACAGATGCTACATTGTTACACTGTTCTATTCCATATAAGCTCCCTTCTCTCCTCTGACACTGCCACCTCCCTGGTGGCGGCCCCCATCACCTTGTGCCTAGACTATTGGTTTTCCTGCTACAAATCTCTCCCCACTGCAACCCATCCTTAAGTCAATTGTTGAAATGACCATCCTAAAGTTCAGGTCTGGTCAGGTCTCACCTCTCTTCATTCAGTTCATAAACTTTTATTATGTGCCTACTAAGGGTCAGGAACTATGCTAATCATTGTAGATGTAAAGAATATCAAAAGAGAGCCCCTGCTCTCAAGGAACCCACAGTCTAATGAGATGGACAATATGAAAAACTATATATAGACAAGTGGCTATATATAAGAAAAAATTAGAAATAATCACTAGAGGATAGGTTCTTCTTATTATGTTTGACCTTTATTCTCAAAGATGACTATGACATGAGGGAGGTGATGCATGACAGGCATAGGAATTGGACTCAAGTGAGGGAGTGCTGTAGAAAGTCATCAGCCTTACTTTCTTCTCCAGAATACTCTAGTTCCAGTGGTCAGATATAAATCAGGATGACTGGGTGAGACAATCAGAGTTAAGTGACTTGCCCAAGATCATACAATTGGTAAGGGTCCAGCGTCTGAGATTGGATTTGAGGTCTGGTGCTCTATCCACCTAAATGTCCTAGAAGATAGGTTCTAGAAATTAGGGGAAAGAGGACAGACTTCTTTTGGAAGGTGGGACTTCTGCTGGGACTTGAAGAAAGTCTGGAGGCAGAGATGAGGAGGGAGAGCATTCCAGGCTTGGGGAAAAGCAGTAAAAATGCTTGGAATTGGAAGATGGAGTGACTTTTGTCCTAGAAGCAGCAAGAAGCCTGGTGTCATTGGATCATAGAGTACACGGGGGGACAGATGGTATAAGAAAATGGAAAGATGGAGGGGGGACAGGTTACACAAAGCTTCAAATGTGAAACAGAGGATTTTCTAATTGTTTCTGGAGTTATTCCAGTGGTTCCCTGTAGCCTCCAGGAGCAAGTTTAAAATTGTGTTTGTCATTTGACCTTCAAAGCTCTTTCTAAGTGGCCCACTTTCCTCCTCTCCCACTTTGCTGCCCCATCTTCCCAATCTTCTTAGTCAATAGGCAATTCAACAAGCGATTCATCAGCGCCTACTCTGTGGCAGTCATTGTACTAGACACTAGGAATACTTGAATGAGGACCTTCCTCAATCCTGAATAATCTGGGATTAAGTGACACTGGCCTCTTTGCTATTCCTCTTTCTCCATCTCTTGGTTCTGGTCACCTTCTCTGTCCCTCAGGAGTCAAAAACTCTCCTTCATCTCTGCTTTCTTCAGAACCCAGATACTATCTCATCTTCTACAGTAAACCTTTCCAAATCAACCTCAATTCTAATGTCTTACCTCTTCTGATCACCTCTAATTTATCCTGTAAATAGTTTGTTTTTACATAGCTGTTTCCATGTTGTCTTACCTGCTACTAGCTTGTAGGCTCCGTGAAAGTTGGGACTAATTTTGCTTTCTTAGAATTCCCAGTGCTTCGATAGGGACTGATGCAAAGTAGGTGGTTAAAAATGCTTACCGACTTACTGACTATAATTTACAGCAGTGAGTGTAT
Source organism: Macrotis lagotis (assembly GCF_037893015.1). Lineage (NCBI taxonomy): Eukaryota > Metazoa > Chordata > Mammalia > Peramelemorphia > Peramelidae > Macrotis > Macrotis lagotis. The sequence goes on along the minus strand of NC_133660.1, from coordinate 251,256,798 downwards.
GGGACCATGAAGATGACTTGGTCAGGCATCAAAGATGCCAAGCTCATCACTGTATCCTGGGTCATCCCCAGTCTTTTGTCCTACCACTGATTTTTGATGACTCAAGAAGATAGTATAAGATTGACAGCATTGTGCATCTCTATCTCTCAAATTCAATTCATACATGAGTCAAGACATTGGCTATGATGACACTTGTCCCCTTCAAAAATGAAGGACAACAATAGCAGTAACAATTCTTTTTTTTTTTTTAGTTTTTTTTTGGATGGCAGTGGGGTTAAGTGGCTTGCCCAAGACCACACGGCTAGGTAGTTATTAAGTGTCTGAGGCTGGATTTGAACTCAGGTACTCCTGGCTCCAAGGCCGTTGCTCTATCATTGCACTACCTAGCTGCCCCAGCAATAACAATTCTTAAAGAGTTATCTGTGGAACTGAAAGATTAAGTGAATTTCCCTAAGTAATCAAACCCAGGGACTTGAACCCAGAATTTGACTCCAAGGTCAGATCACTGTCAACAATGTCACATTGCTTTTCTCTCTCTCTCTCTCTCTCTCTCTCTCTCTCTCTCTCTCTCTCCATATATATATATATATATATATATATATATATATATATATATATATGTGTGTGTGTGTGTGTGTGTGTGTGTGTGTGTAGTAATAGAAAGAGTTTCTAAGAAGCATAGTGGCTTTCTTAAGATCACATGAATGGTGGCTTCTGGGATAATTTTTTTTGATTAGCTTGTTAGATATGACTTCTGTCAACAGGCATATGACCTAAGATAATTTCCTCTGCTAGACTGGCAGAATTTTGGGGACCACATTCAAGGCCAGAGGCTTGGGGTATACTATTGAATTGAAGAGCAAGCCCCTCAAGCTCACCTAGCATTTCTTCTCTCGGTCTCCTCCCCATCCTGATTTCTCTCCTTTGGATATGTGTTTATTGATCAAGATAGTCCCAGAACTGAACATAATGCTCCATAGGTGGTCTAATTAGCCTAGAACATAATGGAACAATTGCTACCAATACTGTAGAATCTATACTGATTTTTATTTTTTTAGATTTTTCAAGGCAATGGGGTTAAGTGGCTTGCCCAAGGCCACACAGCTAGGTAATTATTAAGTGTCTGAGGTCGGATTTGAACCCAGGTCCTCCTGACTCCAGGGCCGGTGCTTTATCCACTGCGCCACCTAGCTGCCCTCTATGCTGCTTTTTGTGGAATCTAAGATTGATTGCATTTGATTTATGAGGGGCTACATCACACTATTGACTCATATTAAGCTTGTGATACACAAAAATTGCCTTGTCTTTGTCACACAAGAGCTACCAAGTCATATCCTTTCTCCGTTCTTGATTTAAGCAATTTATTTTTTTCCATATGCAGGACTTTACATTTGTTCATTCATGTTAAGTGAATAATAGATATCTTTATATTTGTTCTAATCTATTGAAATCTCTATGAATTTTAATTTTTCTCATCCAGTGTCTTTGATAGTCCTTTCAAACTTTGTGTCATCCACAAATCTGATAAAATATATTTTAAATCTTTAAATCTTTGCTAAAAGAAGTTGAGCAGAATGTAGCATGCCACTAGAGACTGGATTGGGTTCAGGCTGATGTTGATATTTTTGTTCCATTAATATATAATCAATTAGCTATTAATAATATCTAATATTTATATAGCCCTTTAAGTTTGAAAAATGTTTTGTAAATAGCATCTCATTATTTCATAGCAACTCAGAAGATTTTTATCTCTATTTTACATATGAGGAAACTGAGGCAGAGATTCAAGTGACCATAAATCTATCTAACTACTAACATACTTTATTTTTATCCATTGGGATACTGGAAATCTTGAAGAAGATTCCTTCTAGTTCTGAATCTATGAGAAACTAATACCCTGGATATATAGTACTTTCTAGTTCAATACAACAATCATGACAGGAAATGAGATGACTTTGGCAGTGATTTGTTCTCAGTGAACCCAACTTATATTTCAATATTCCAGTTTATAAGTTCTAATGTTATCCATTTAATAATTCACATTATCTCAAAAGACACTACTCACTCTATAATTTTGTGCTTGGACTGCACTGAGAAGTCACAGAAGTCAACCCCGATATCTGTAAAATCAACAAAGGTCGAGGAGAGGATCTGGAATGCCTTAGGATTTTGTTCCTTTAGCTGTCGGCATACATTAAATCCATCCACAATTTCACTTTCCCCACCAGTGGCTGTTTGCTTTATGCAGTGAAGGAATTGAACCTGTAATCAAATGGAGAAATAGTTTTTAGAAGACAATTATAAATGTCCTTTGATTAAGAACAGTTTTTTTGGCCCCCCTGATGAGGAGTGACTCAAGAATGGTATTTAAAATTTATTACAAACCTTTTGTGATCAAGGAATAATAGGCATGGCAAACTCGGTCTACCCTTGCCTTCCAAGAGTTTATATACTATTCATAACTTGTTGCAAACAATTAACACAATCCCTCACACATAATAAGTGTTTAATCTATATTCCTTGATTGACTAGTAGATTAAACAACAGTATGAGATTTTGATGACAATTTAGGTTAACACTAAAGAAATATTAAAGAGCGAGTGGTATAGGACTCATTGCATATTACATGACGCAGTCAATGTCTTATTAGTCAAGGGAGGGAGATCGCTCTAATTTGGCAGATAGCTGCATGGACAAACTGGGGACCTTAAAGGGTGTGTAGTTTTAGATAATGGAAAAGGATTGGCAGGGCGATGAGATTTGTTGTATGAAGTTCAAGATGCACAAAAGTTTGAGAATCATACCAAAAAGTTACCATTCTTAGTGGATATGATGTGATCCCACCTACTCCCTCTGTATCCACTGGTACTTTCTCAAACCCAAGTTCCACTGGCCATCACAGCCTCTATATATGTTGACCTCTTGGAATGTAAGCTCCTCGAGGGCATAAATTACTTTTTTATTTGCACCCCTAGTGCTTGACACATGATAAAAACTTAAATGCTTTTTCATTCATTCATTCCAAAACAAAGAGGAGAAAAGTTCAAGGTGTATTTTAGGGTAAATGAGCAAACCAGATCAACTATGGCAGACATGGAGTCAGAAATTAAATCAAAGAGTAGGTTGAAGCCAAGTTGTAGGGGGGTCTCATATCAGACCAAGAAATTTGGACTTTTATTTTATAAGCAGTAGGGAGCTACACAATGCTCTCCTTCTGTAGGGGAGTGATATGATTAATGTTTAAGAGATCATTACACTGGGACAGATTGGATCAGAGAGAGAGAGAGACACACATAAGGAAGGAATAATACTGAAAAGACTTTTATGGTGGTATCATTGAAATGGTAATCATGACCATAGTCAGCTAGGCTGTTGGACAAGGAAATGGAAGAGAGATAAAGTATTCGTCAGTTTTATACTAAAATATATATTAGGGATGAGAATTTTAGAAAAATTGAAAAATCCACTAATTTTTTCATATTGTTCTGGGAGAAGTTCTTTTGTGTTAGTTGGATATATGACGTATTTTTATTATCAATGTGGAAGTTTTTGTAAAACTAAATATAGAGAATTATTTTCAGCAGGAAGAAGACATTTAACATCATTCAGCTGTGAAAACGGTACATGCCAAAGTAAAATAAAAATGAAAGCCAATGTCTGGCTGAAGGGTCCCTGAATGAGAGAGCCAAACATGACCAAATTCAGATATTAGAAAGTAGCAGGTCCAGTAAAAAGGAATTTTAAAATTAATTTACTTGGTTTCCCTGCCTCTCTCCATCAACAGACCAAATATAACAATCCCTTGAGTCCCACTGAGACCTGAAGATGGGAGAGGGGAAAGCCTCATACAGTATACAAAGCTTGGGAGGAAGGAACAGCATTAACTCATGAAGGACTCCTCTCTTTGACTTTCTGAGTAACTGAGAGTCAATCTTGTCAAAATGGGAAGAAAACTGCATAATTCTTTTTACTCTCCCCCCTCACACTGAATAATTATGTGACAATGGACAATTCATTTCATTTATCATTTTCTCATCCTTAAAATGGGGTGAATAATTACAGTAATTATTTAACCTCACAGGATTGTCACAAGGTTCAATAGGGAACGTATGCAATTCACACTATGTATTCAAATCTGTAACACTGAAAGTTATAATTATATAAAATACAGTAACTGGCTCCAGACTAGAAGAAATGACAAAGTGAGAATTTGAATAATGCTCCATTTCAGAGGAATTCATTATTTGCTGCTTTGTAATATAAATCAATAATTTTATCATCAAATATTTATTAAGGACCTATCATATGTTAGAATTTGGAAACATATAGACAAAGATGAAGCAGGCCTGCTCTCAAAGAACTTAGATTCTATTTGAGCATTTTATACAAGCATTATATACAAAAACTTCCATTGTTGGACAAAATGTATTAACAATAATAATATTATCCCAAAGATCAAGCTGATTAAAGAAACAAGAATAGGAAGAGTCATCTGATGTCACAATCTTTATGGAAATCAAAAAAATTGTTCACCTCATACCACATCAGATTGACAAAGATGCCAAGGAAAGAAAAGAAAAGAAAATGGCAAATATTGAATGAGATGTGCAAAACCAGGAGCATCAATTTATTACAGCCTTTCTGGAAAGACATATAGAACTATGATCCCCAAAGTCACCAAATTGTGCATAACAATTGACGTTATGATAGCACCACTGGTCCTATAACTAACTTGGAGATCTAAAAAGATAAAGAAAGAAGAAAATATCCTAAGTTCTTCAGATCTTCAGGGATGCAAAAAAGTCCCCAAATTTCACAAAGCCCTTTGTCTTCCTCATACTCACATCAAATTGGCAAAGGTGACAAAAAGAGAAAAGAATAAATGTGGCATTTATTTATATTACATTAATACATGTTGGTACAGTTGTAAGTTAGTTCAGCTATTCTGGAAAGCAATTGGGAGATGTACCCCAAAACATCACAGAATTGAGTACACCCTTTGACCCAGTGATGCCATCACTAGACCTATAGCCTAAATTTTATGACCTAAAGAAATAAAGATGAGAAGGACTTAGCTCTGCAAAAATATTTACAATGTTCTTTGTTGTGGCTATTTTCCCCTTCCTAATAAATAGTAATAGGAGAATAAATTATGGAATGAAATAGAATATTATTGTACTTGAAGAAGACGCGATGGATGATTTCAGAGAAACCTGGAAAGACCTCCGGGACCTGAAGTAGAGTCGAAGGGAGCCAGGAAAACAATTTTTACAATGACAAAGTTGGAAAGAAATTTTGAAAGTCTTAAGAATGCTGATCAATACGATGATCTATCATGATTCCAACTGATCATTCCACAAGCTTTTATATATGCCAGGCACCACTAGGGGAAAATATGCTTCTTGCTTTCAAGGAACTCATATTCTAATACTTCTTGAGAGGTGATGGATTCAGAAGTAGACATACATTTTTGGACATGGCTAAATGTGGAAATTTGCCTTAAATAACTGTGTATTAGTTATAAGGATTTTCTTTTTTTCTTTTCTTTTTAATTGGGGGGGAGGGTGTGAAGAGATAATAACATGCTTTCTCTTCCCCCACATGAGATGGAAACATAAGGAAGACCAGAAGGAGTTATAGACAAGCAGGAAAACTTTGAAAGTTGCATATTGAATTTACTATTTATGCCAAAATAAAAGCAAAGTCTGCATCACAGAGACTTGGCGTTTCATAGATAATCTTTTTCTGATCTACTTTGCATATGTAAATATCATTTAACTTGGTAAAAAATAAATAACTCTAAAAAGAAACTGGTTTTTCCATAATGGTGGAGAATTAAGTGATATAATTAGGAAAAAAATTAAGAGAAAAATTAATATCAAAATAAGTGAAATTCCATGATGATAATATGGTATAAAGGTATCCTTCAGGAAAGTAAAAAAAAAAGTTCTTAAAATCACTTTTTTAGATTTTAACATAAGAGAACTGCACATTTTAGGACTAAAACTCTTAAAAAATCCAGATGATTTCTTTTACATATGGTAAGAACCATGGACATTTTTGCCATCTAGATTTTTTAATATAATTTTGTGAAAGAATTTAAATGTAAGAGCCAGACAACTTAACACTTGTGCTAATCCAAATGGTTAATATGTGTCTGACATACATAAAACCAAATTTTATTCTATGCAAGCCATTCTGAGCTGAAAAGCCTTTTTATGTTACTTTGTAACAGCATGTGATTTTTGGCGTGGATAAAGACAATGAGCTAAACAGCATGTGGTTTGAATTAATGAAGTGAACCCACTCTTCCTGACCCATGATAGCGATTTTGATCAAAATGAATTCTCAACAGGTAACTAATTCGTCACCTGGACCACTTGGTACCTGTTTAGGAGGGGCAAAAATACTCCAACTTCAAATGTTTGACTTGCTTGTTAACATGAAAATTTCAACCCATTGCTTTGAAATAATTTTATGCACTAGACATTTTTTTTTTTTTAAAAGTGGAAACTTGAATTCTACCCAGGTTAACTACTATTCCATTGGAGCTAAAGATTTTGAGAATCAAGCTCTACCAGAAATCTCTTCATATGTCATACAATTTTTCAAAGTCTTTTTTGGGGGGGTCAGGAATCTGAGAGTTGGCAAATCTTGTTTGTTATTTCTCACTATTTTGCCATATCATATTAGCCAAACAAAGAGGAAAACTTGGGAATTTGTCCAGATTTTTCATGCAGAAATAGATACTTGTCGAACACCTATCTTGTGCAAGTCACTATGCCAAATGATGAGGAAATGTGAGGAGTTGTGAAAAAACCTGTCTGAATCACAGCACCTGAAATGAAGGAACCTACAATATAATTCTACAATATAATCATATTGTATGAACTCAAACTCTAACTCCAAACTCAAGGGACTAAATAGAAAGATTTTGATCTAGCCTGGCTTCAGTGAAGAATTATGACTCATAATTTGGAAGATGGAATAGAAAGAGTTCTGGTCTAACCTGGACTCAGGGCAGCGATTAGTTATACAGATTATTATTTGCTATTAGCGCAATAATTTTGCTAGGATAAAGGAGTGTAAAATAAGTTAAACTATAAATAAAGTGTAAACTCTATGAGGTCAGAAATTATTACTCATTGGAACTTTGTCTCATGCAGATCCCAATGATGCCTTGAACATTATTAGGCAATTATTTGTGAATATCAATTGAAATTGAAATTCATGAAGCACATACTGTGTGTTGTCCAATGTATTAGGGATTATAGAAACAAAGAGCTTTCTTTCTATTGGGTGGAAACAAAACCCATATACACAGAAGAAAATTTACATATAATGTACATAAGTAAATTCAAATTACTGACCAGATAGTCCTTAAGATCCCCTCTCTTTCTAAAAAATTGTGGTTGTGTCTTGCAGAGTTTTTGGGAGACTCTAATAAGAAGCATGTGAAAGCAGTTTATAAAATAAATCTATCAAGAGCTGTTCAAATGTAAGACATTAGGGAAATGCTTGGAGTCTATTTAATCAATTTTATGTAAGTTAAGATTATGTCCCAGAAAAAATATGTAACTTTGTGAAAAGCAGTATAAGTTTGAGGGTGTCTTCCTCTAAAACACTGTTTCCCCTCTTTCTGAGTTGGCCTTTGGCAGAGAAAGGGATGAGCTGATCAGTCTGGCATTTAACCCCTGGACTTTAAGAGGTTACTAGATTCCAAAGTCAGACCATGTTTAGAACAAATCACATTGTGTCTCCCCCCCCCCCCCCAAAGGTGCCTCTGGAGGGTCACTTCTCTGTCATCATTTAGTTCAAAGAACACATGTGGTATTTTGGAATCAACACAGTAATTTAAAACATGTGAAGTCAAATATTAGCCTGGCAGCATTAGTTGTCATAATGAAGAACCCTCTCCAGTGTCTCAGTGTATCATGGAGGTGACCCTGAGATTCTCAAAGACCATGCCAAGTGGGGTACGGGTTTCAAGAGGCCCTGCCAACATGGAGAGGACTCAACTCTGGGTCTGGCAATGACATAAGGGCTGTCCTCTGAGGGCAACTCTATCTAAGCCTAGAGACTAGGGGGGTATGTAAATGTATATGTCAAGAGCTATAGTGATAATATATTTTTGACTATTGACTAAGTTAGGGAGATAGTAGGCCATGTTAAATGGAGAGAGTATCTATACTTCATTTCTGCTTGTCTAAGTCCATCAAAAGACCAATTCTAGTCCTGTCTTTAACATCTCCCCTCATGATGCCATATCACAATAATTTTATCTTCTGCCTGAAATTTATTAGCACATACTGAACACATTGTTCTTTTTTCTTATTGTATTGATAGCTCTTATATTTGCAAGACCCACATAAAGTATAGAAGCCATATCTTGCTGGTTTATGCACAGGAAGATTATTTTCATTGGGGGAGGAGATTAATGAAACCTATGATTTCATCATGTAGTGAACTCTGGGTAAGCAACTCACTCTCCTAATACATGCGGGCATCTTTTCTGCATCACAAACTTTTAGAGAGGAATCTGAGAAATCGGAAAGCTAAGTGACCACACAATCAATCTATGTTAGGAGGGCATAAAACCAACTCTCTGGTTCAGAACTCAGTTCTCTATTCCTTTCATACATATCAGGAATTCAATAAATATTGGAAATTAGAGACAAAATGTGAATTATCCAAATCCGAAGAGATTGGGCTGTTCACCCTCTAACTGGAAAAAACTTTGACTCTGGAGTTAGGAAACTGGGTTCGAATCCCTAATGATTACTTCCTGTGTGACCTTGGACAAGTAACTTCATTTTCCTTTAGTATCCTCAACTAAAGTGAGGTGTTGGACTAGAAGACCTGCACGGTCCATTTTAGTTCTAAATCTCAATCTCTGGTCTTCCATGCCAGTGTTTAAATAATCCTGATGCATTTCTAAGAGTATCTCACTCCTGTATTCAAAAGCTTTCAATGTGTTCCATTTGTCCATTGAATTATCTTATGATATAGATACTAAATGAGTTCTAACCTACCTATCCAGCCTTATCTTATACTATTCTCATTCATTGTGGTATAATGGAAAGCATACTGGACTGGGAATCAGGAATAGCTTCATACAAATCTTACTTTAAGTACCTAAAGAGTCTATGACCCTGAGTTCATATAACTAGACAGCTGTAAAATGGGGGCTTGGATTTGTGGAGTCAAGGACCTTTCCAGATCTAAATATATGTCCTATGATTCCACATGCTGTGAGTTCCAGATTAATTTTTCTTTTTAATAATAATGATGATGATGATAATAACTAGCATTTATATAGTTCATTAAGACCTGCAAAAGGCTATACATTTATTACCATCTCATTTGATGTGAAGGTACTATTATTAACCCCATTTTTACAAATAAGGAAAATGAGACTGAGGGTATAGTGTCTGAGGCTGTATTTAGACACAGGTGTTCCTGACTCCTAGTCCAGGTCTCTTATCCGCCAGGACACCCAGTGGTACATTGTAATTGTTCCTTTACTTGTCCTTCCAGCTTCAGTTCTTGTTCCTTTGCCCACATAATTCCTCATGTCTGGAATGGAATTGTCATCAACTTTTTATTTTCATCTGATGATTTTCCTTCAATGTACAACTAAATTGTTATTTCCTCTATGATACAGGCAAAGAGTTTTCTTCCTTAATTTTGTGTAGACTTCTACAGTTCTTTCACATGCCTTTGTCCTAGCTGTTTGTGGATTCATTCTTTCCTTCATTAAGTTGCAAATTTCTTATGAGCTGGACCTATTTCTCTCTTCGTATCCTAATATCGAGCACAGTCAGTGTCTTATTTGTTCATATGCCTAGCAAATGGTGAAATGTAATAAATTATAAACTGAACTTCATTATTAATTTGGCAAAAAGTTAAATATGAATATATAGGTATATATTGCCTAAAGTAATTTACTGTTTCTACAAAAATATGAATATAGGTGAAATTATATTACAGGGGATTGAATAATTCCATATAAACAATGTTAAAAATCTGTGATCAGCTAGGTGATGTTATTTGGATATATTTACCCAGTGTTGTAGGCAGGTTTGGTTAGAATGTGTTAATGATGATCATAGGATCATACATTTAGAATTAGAAGTAGCCCTTGAAGGTTATCCAGCCTACTCACCTCCCTCATTTTGCAGATGTGTAAACTGAGGCTCAGAGATGCTAGGCACTTTGACCAAGGTCATCCAGGTAGTAAATGATAGAACTGAGATTTTTAGCTCAGCTATTCTGACTCAAAAACAAATGCTTTCCTACATCATACAATGCTTCTTACTGACATTATTTGAAAAATATTTCTACTGAGGAATTGTTCCATTGAATAAATGCATATATGTGTCTATATACATACACAGATATATGTCTATATACATACACATACATAGCTGGTGTTTTTCACTTATATATGACTATGATCCCATTTAGTGTTTTTGTGATACTAGATACTAGAGTGGTTTGCTATTTCCTTTTCCAGTTTATTTTATAGCTGAAGAAAACTGAAGCAAAGAGGCTTAAGTGATTTGCCCAGGGTCACACAACTAGTTACTGAGGTTGGATTTGAAGTTGGGTCTTCCTAACTCTAAGCACCATGTCACCTCCCCCCTCTCCTGCTGTCTCTTCTTCCCTCTCTCTTCCTTCCTCTCTCCCCCTCCCCCTTCCCTCCCCACACAATCTCTCTCTCCCTTCCCCCTCTTTTCCCCTCTTCCTCTCTCCTTCCCACAAATAAACATTTCTATACACAAAAGACTTGTATGTGAGTCTGCAACTCTGGTGTATGTGTATGTATATATATATATATGCATAAATTCAACATATTATTTTCAAAGCTGTCTCACTTGTCTGTAAGAATAAATTTAGATTAGATTTCTTAATCTTTGTTACATCATGGCAAAACCTCTGGACTTTTCCTCCTCAGCATAATTTTTCTAAATGCATAAAATCAAATATAAAAGTTGAAGAGGGAACCAATTATATTGAGGTTAAGCTATCAAAATATATTTGAAAAGGTTCACAGCTGCTAATTTAAGAATTCCTGACCTACATGTAATGCACACACACACACACACACACACACACACACACACACACAAAATTAGAACCTCAGAATGAAAAGGTAATCCTGAAGATATTGTATAGTTTAATCCATATCTATAGCTACATTCTTTTGACATTTTTTGAGAAGTGATAATTTAACATCTAATAGAATATATTCAAGGGGGGGTTCATACACACAGATAAATATATGTACAAAAACGTACACACACACGCACATTTCTCTATTGTTTACAATATGTATATTATGTATACATATATAGACTCTATACTCAGATATAATTCAATGACACTTGTGCCATAGACTCAGAATTTCACAATTGAAAGAGACTTTGGAGATCCACCATTTCTATAGCAACCTTAGAAACCTTCCTTGATAAGTGACAAGTTTTCACTGATGTGCATATATGTATATATATATATTACATGCATATATGTGTCTATATCATACATTAATGCTTGTTTCAGTATTGTGTACATTGGCTATAATTGAGAGGTATATGTACAAATTTCACTAGTGTGTCTATTGTCTGTAATGAGAGTTGTATATGTATATATATATGTGTGTGTGTGTTTCTCACACACATATATATACACACACAATGAACCAATAATCATTTGGCTTCAAAAAGATTGGAAAAATCCAGTTCCCTGGCCTGTTTTGTGGAAAAAGTGATCAGGCTCACCTTACCCCAGGTGGATGATGTAGTGCCGGATAATCTGTGTGAAAACTTAGCTTTCCAGTTGTGTAAGCCACATTATTCGCATCGATTTTGTCTTGTACTTGCCAAGTGTGTCTGTAAAATAAGAGAAACACATGTTTGCAGAGGCTGCTGCCAAGTCAGACAGACAAAACGTGAAAGTATGAACTCAATACCCAGAGGCTTCTGGGTCTTTTCAGAATAGACCTTGGAGTGGTGGATGATGTTGATGACTGGAAAGGGAATCCCTGTGGTCCTGTTCTGCTCCATTCAGCTCCTGGCAGAAGGGTTTCTCCTATTCCCACTCCTTGTAAAGAGGCAAAGCACAAATGCTTTTTATCCAACAAACTTTATCATCGGTTGGGGATGTGGGCTTGCTGGAATGTACCTATAGCCACGGGGTTCCAGAGAAGATCCCTTTTCTTATTGGGGCTCATGTTCAGTCTTTAGTTTGATTGATGTGAGGTAATTTCTTTATGACGTTTTGATGCTCATGAGCAATCCTATCCTATAATTTACTCCAGCTGTTGTATGAATATTTTGGTGTTATTTCTTGATTTTATGCACATATGTATAGATATGCATATGGAAACTGACCTCTAGCCTTGGCATTTCCAAGTCTGTCTAAAGTCTCAATAGTTTTTTTTTTTTTAAATAGGTCTCTCCAGTCCTCTCCAATAAGCATGTATTCTCTGGACAAAGCACTAGGGACACATAGCTAAGAAAGCCAAGCCCAAAGAATAGAATCTCTTTTCTACATGACAGCTTTGTACAAAGTTAATGACAACTGCTATGTCCTAGCTTAGACTGCTCATTTTCAGGCTAAATATTTTCATTCCCCGTAACTGTTCTTTATAAGGCATGATCTCTAGGACCTTCATCATTAGGTAATTCTCCTTTGAGTTCTTTCCAATTGAGCAACATGCTCCCTAAAATGTGGCGCCCAAGCTAAATCTTGTTAGGGCATGGCTATGGCAGAATGCAGGTCAACATACAGAATCATTGACCTGACAGCTTTCTTTTATTTTTCTTGGGCTACTATTTTTCTGTTTGTTTATCTATCACATGAGTGAGCTTGTGGGTCCACTAATACCCCTAGATACTTGTTCGATAAATTATCATTCAACCATGCTTACTCTATCTTACATATATGTTATGGTTTTTAGTTTTGTTTTTAGCTCAAACATTTCATTGAGCATTTCAACTTAAAATGTTCTCTATTATAACTGAACTCTTGCAGCATTATTTCACTCATATAGGTAATTATTATTATTTTAAAAATAAATATGCCAGTGAGCCAAAAGGCATTTATGAAGCATCTGTTTAATAAGCGCCTACTATATGCCAGTCACTCTGTCAGTTACTGATGATTCAAATGCAAAGAATGAAACAAGTTCTACCCTCAAGGAGTTCATATTAAGGGCCTATTATGTGTATATGTCTTATTTCCCCTACTAAAATGTAAATTTCTTAAAGTTGGGAGTTATCTCATATCAGAGGAATAAATTATTATTTAGATTATATTCCATATCATACTAAATTGTGTTACATTACATTATTGTATTATATATTATATCATGTCATAATTTTACCTATGTTGTTATGTTATAGTCAATAAATATTACATGCTTCCTTCAGCTCTTCAGTTAGAGGGAGAATTTATTATTAAGTAGAGATAGATCTCTATGCTAAGGAATTAAAAAACACCTTATAAGAAGAATATAAATTATGGCAGTGTCTTTTCTTTAAAATATAGCAAAATCACAACTCTCCTATCAGTTGAGAATATCTTATTGAATAAAAATTCAGTTTCGTCCCTGCCCTGGTCACTAGGAATGAATTTCTTTATTTCTCTGTTTCTCTCATTTAAATTTAAGATGGAATAGCTAGCAAAGCTTTGAGAGGCAACAGGCAGCATAGGGTCATGATTTGAAAAGCTGACAGTGAAAGGAGCAGAAGTATTTATAGCTTATTGCAAAACATTTCAAGTCTGAATCAAACAATCCATTTGATTGTAGCTACTGGAGCCAACTATTATATGTTCTTATTGGCATTCATGTATTTTGATGCACTCTATACCTAATAAAGAAGTAAAATCTACCCTTTTGTCCACATAGATAATCTTTGCACAATCAAGATTTAGGAAATTTAAAAAGGAGCAGGAAAAAAGAGGCATATTTCACCAAGATGTAGAATGTGGCATCTCTACTCCATAAAGACAATACTACTGACTTGTCCATGGGACATGTGTTTTAAATTGATTTTCACTCTCCTTCCCCCAAATAGTGATGGTTTTGCCTTGATTCATTTCTATCCACTTTTTTACCTGGTTCCCTTCCTGGATCAAGGGGAATCATTTGAGAGACATCTGGCTAGAGTTCAGGGAGCCATATGTTTCCAAAAAGGAGAATTTTTTTTTCCTTTTTGAAGTTAACTGGATCTCCTAGGGTTCAAATCTGTCCTGTGACCTAGGCTTTGACAGTGTTCTTTCTTGCTAACTGGCAGGTGATGAGTAAATATTCCTCCCTGTCCTACATTAACTGAGACATGGCATAGGATGAACCAGACTGAAAGAACCAATACAGAACTGAATATGGGACTAATCAGTTCTGGTCACAATGTATTTTATAGTACAGGATCTTGTGATGTCTTCTTTCTCCAAGGTGGGACTGAACCATTCCAGGGTGATGGACACTTGTTTTCTATACCCATTATTCTTGCAAATTTTAAATCTTCAAGAAATTTGCAGGAATAAATGAAATTAATTTGTGTACTAATCAACCTTGACTTTGAAAGAACACATATATTCAAATGTCTTTACCTCTCTCTATATGTATACACACAGAAACGTGTGTACCACATATGTACAGATATGCACACAGGTATACATGCATATATGTATTTATATAAGTATTTCAGAAAAAATCTGGGAAAAGACGATAAAGTTAGAGGGTCAATATAATAAAAGACTCATTGGCTATTTTCCTTTCCACAGCATTCCAACCCTTTTCATCCTTATATAGGTTGATCCTCAGCCTGGGTGTTCTGTTATCTGAGATCCTTTAAGGCTGATCTTGACTGCCACCTGTGGTCCTCCCCATTTGTTAGAGCTCCCTTACCATAAAACCCAAATTATTTTATGTTTATTTATATGTTTGTATTTATATTCTATATATGTATATTCTATTTTGTATTTATATTCTACATATGTATATTCTATTTTGTATTTATATTCTATATATGTGTATTCTATTTTGTATTTATATTCTATATATGTATATTCTATTTTGTATTTATATTCTATATTCTGTATATTCTATACATTTCTAATATATTTCTATATATTCTATATATTTATATTCTATATTCTATATATTCTATATATTTTGTGTCTACTTCTCTATTTACAGGTTCCCTACCTCATCATCACCCCCAGAGACTGCAAGGTATTTGAGAGAAAGGATAGTTTATTCTGCTTTTGTAGCCAGCATTAGGTACTCTGTGACACTTAAAAAATGTTTCTTTAATTGAACTGAGTTGACTCTATGGGAAGCATTCCATTCCCTTATTTTACATGAGAAAAGTAAGGCTTGGGGCGGCTAGGTGGTGCAGTGAGTAGAGCACCGGCCTTGGAGTCAGGAGTACCTGGGTTCAAATCCGACCTCAGACACTTAATAATTACCTAGCTGTGTGGCCTTGGGCAAGCCACTTAAACCCATTGCCTTGAAAAAAATCTTAAAAAACAAAGAGAAAAGTAAGGCTTGGAGAGTTTGTAACTTGCCCATGGCCTCACAACGAATAACAGAAAGATCTAGGTCCAGATTTACATCTTTTGATGCACCAACTAGAGCTCTACCAGTTGTGTATTCACCTCTTAAGTAGAAATGGAGATGGCTCAAAGACTTGATCATTTTCACTCAGAAATGAATTAACTACAAATCAGGATTTGATTTATTGCTTTGTTCATTGTTTAATCTTAAGAAAATGATGAAGGAAATGCTAATTGAAGATTAAACTTATAAATGTATAAGGCATACTTTTTTTTAAAAGAGCTGGTTGTTAAACATTTACCAGCACACACCTGCTCTCAACTACTCCAGTATCACTGCCAAGAAAACTGAAATGGGATCACAGAGAATTGGACACAACTGAAAAATGACTGAATAACCACATAAAACTTCTTTCAAGGCACTAAATATTTGCCAAAATGACTTGATGCTAATAATTATTTATAGAGTGACTTCAGCAGTTATATTTTAAAAATCATTTTTCTAGTTCTCACAAGGATTTATGAAAACTTTAATGAAAATGCATTTCTATAACATTTTTTGGGGTGCATGGATATCTTGAAGCTTACAACAAATTATGAACAAAACCTTTAATTTTTATCTGACATTCCTTCCTTAAATTAAAAAAAAAGTTTTCTGGCATTCTCCTTTTTTATTTATTTATTTGTTTATTCATTCATTCATTTGAAGACAATGGGGCTAAGTGACTTGCCCAAGGTCACACAGTCAGTTTATTATTAAGTTCTGAGGCTGGATTTGAATTTAGGTACTTCTGAGTCCAGGGCCGGTGCTATATCCATTGCATCATCTAGCTGTCCCTGTGGCATTCTCAATATGGAAAAAAAAACCCCTTTTGAGTAATCTAGGCATCTGTCTGATATGAGAGACTGCAGAGATGGGGTTGAAATGAATTTCATTGGTAGAGTTATCTTTACTGGTGAAACCATAGATCTCTAGCAAACCTTCAAAAACTAAAGAATCATTTTAACACTAGAAATTCAGTTCAATCAGAATGATGAATTTGGTGTCCTTGGGGACTCCGGGTTCAAATCTCTCTTCTGATGCTCATTATTGCTGTGCTCAGGCACAGGTTTCTCAAATTCCTGCAAGCTCAGATTCCTTATTTGTACTGAACTAGATGTCTACTGAGGTCCTTTTGAATTCTGCCATCCTTGACTATTTTTTTTTATCATCCTATGACTTTTCATTATACAAAATTAGTGAAGCATTTTTTAAACACCAACTAGACAAAAACAAACTAGTCTAGCCATTGCATTTAGGGAATTTTCATTGAAATAGCAATAAATCAACTTGTTAACATCAAAACAAAATAAGGAGATTTAAAAAGATTTAAATTTAAGCACGGATGTCTTTTCCATAAGCCCCATCCACTGATAAAGGAAAAGCAAAGACGCTCTTAAAATGTTCCTGGTGAGATCTTTGTCAAAGAAAACATGCCAATCCAGTGAAGAATTGGCGGTATTTGAAACATCCTCTGTAGGCAGGCCATGGAGGAAGGTAGATCCATATAGATTTCCTAACACTTCCCATATTCCTTCAAGCATTTCTAAGTGTTTTAAGATTTCAAAAATGAAATCATTCATAAGAATTCAGTATGAGTTCATTGCTTTGTTTATCTAATGATAATTAGATAACCTACTGTGGGCATTTCATTTTGCTAGGTACATGGGTGCTTAGGAGCAAAGGTATTAAATAAGATAGTTTTTGCAGTTATAGAGAAAACTAGTATATATCTTCAACTAGGCTAAAGTAAATGCATTACAGGCATTGGGGGAGTAACAAATACTGTCAAATTAATTGAGGAAGAGATTTTTTCCAATTGGGCCAGGGTAATGACATTTGTTGAGTTATTTTTAAAGTCTAATGTGCATTTTTTAGCTGATTAGAATAAGGAATGACTCCTGGAGTTTTATTTTTAAATTGAAAACAGGAGCCTAATAAACAAGGTTTTTGGTATCCAATAATATTTATTTCTATAAATGTTCATAGCTGTTCACATTTGTTCTTTATACTTTCTTTGAGTGTTTGAGAAAAGTACAATGTAATTTCCTAGAGAGGGCACTTAGCTTAGAACCCATCAGTCACCTGGCAGAAGATGAATCCATTATCCAGGAGTAAAGGGAAAACCATGTCAAAAACAAGGCCTATGCCATTTGACTGCAATAGATTTGGGGTGGAAGCCAGTGAACTGAATCTAAGAAGGAAAGGCAATGAAGTCCAGAGAATTGTGGTGCAGAAGGACTGTTTTTTACCAGGGTCTCTCATGAATTTCCATAAATGATTTCTGGAAGAGCATGAGACTCACAAATTATTTTTCCTTTCATTTATGAGGTGACCTCATGCTCGAATGGTTTTGTTGGCATCCATATTAATTACAGAGAAACCTAATGCTGCAAAGGGACCCCAAGGGATGAGCTATTGGCTGATAATCTGAACTGGGGCTCACAACAGCCAGAAAGAACTAAACTTGATTTGACTTGGGGGGGGAAAGAAACTACCCTTCCTTGGGGTATACATTTTTTAAGATATTCCCCCCAATTTACTATAATAACAAATTTATCAAATAAAGACTTTCAAATGCCTCAACATAGATTTGAAGAGGGACTTTTTCAACAAGGTTTTTACTTTACTACAATATTTTACTGTATTATTTACTATACTATTTAGGCTTTTAAATACCCCAACATAGATTTGAAAAGGGATTTTTTCAACAGGTTTTTACTTTACTGCAATATTTTACTATTTATACCTCAATTTACTATACTATTTAGGCTTTTAAAATACCCCAACATAGATTTGAAAAGGGATTTTTTTCAACAGGTTTTTACTTTACTGCAATATTTTACTATTTATACCTCAATTTACTATACTATTTAGGCTTTTAAAATACCCCAACATAGATTTGAAAAGGGACTTTTCCAACAAGTTTCTAAACTTTAAGAGCTCTTTTCTGTTTTTCTTGCAGATCAAACTGATTTATATACCAGAAGTAATTGTTATTGAGGGCAGGCTATATGGTTTTCTATAATTTTGGCCAGGAATCATAAGAAAATGAGCAAATTTTTTTTCTTATTATCTAAGTATTATTACACCTAGATGGTGTAATGGATAGAATATTCATCATGGAATCAAGAAGATGTGAGTTCTAATCCTAAGAACTCACATGACTACAGACCTTGTAGTCTCTCCACATTTTATTTTCTTTATCTGTAAAATAGAGATAATAATCTTAGTAGGATCAGTTTCAGACTTGCAGGTTTTGTAGACATTAAAGTGATCCATGAGTGTTAGCTCTTATTGCTTAATCCCGATAATCTGTTCTCTGGATTTCCAAGTTGGTGGCTCTTTCAAAGTCAGTAGTATTTTCTATTTAACAAGGAGTGTAATGTGCTACAAACCAGTAGCCATTCTTTGACT
The DNA here is from genome assembly GCF_037893015.1 of Macrotis lagotis. Classification (NCBI taxonomy): domain Eukaryota; kingdom Metazoa; phylum Chordata; class Mammalia; order Peramelemorphia; family Peramelidae; genus Macrotis; species Macrotis lagotis. The sequence goes on along the minus strand of NC_133660.1, from coordinate 251,237,777 downwards.
ATTTGGCTAAAACCAACACACAGTGGTAACACTTGAAATCATTTGTATGCTTCCAGTGGACCAGATGCCAAGAAATAATCATATTTGCTCAGACAAACAACCCAGATCTATAACATTAACAAATGTGTGAAACACCACGGGACTGGCTTAGAGGAGGCTCTTAGAAATGTTTGCAGGAATATGGGGAGTGTTGGGAAGCCTACATGGATCTACCTTCCTCCATGGTCTGCCCACAGAGGCTGTTGCAAATACTGCCAATTCTTCACTGGACTGGCATGTTTTCTTTGGCAAAGTTGTCACCAGGAACATTTTAAGGGTACCTTTGCTTTTCCCTTTATCAGTGGATGGGGCTTATGGAGAAGAAACCCATACTTATGACCAGACTAGGGCAGTTATATTTTAGAATTTTTCTGATAGTTTCCATGCAAGAATCTCATAGTGTCTGACTGAGATAGGCATGAATTCCTAGAGCTCATGAGTTAGTTGAGTACTCTTTTGGTCATAGGGATAGGAAAAATTACATGGCAAGGTTTGAGATGAGTTGTTTCTCAGCAAAGAGCTAGTGGTAGGATCATGCTCAAATCCAGTTTTCCTTCCTTTTATGACTTTTCTGTTTGATGGACTACATATACTTGAGTGGTCCTGATAGTAAATTCTCTGTGACCGATAGGGTCTTGGACTTGGAAGCTAATAAACCTAGATTCAGATCCCGTTTCAGATATTCACTAGCTATGGAGCCTTGGACAGTTTACTCATAAGAAGAATGGGCATAATAATAACACCTACCTCTAGGGGTTACTGTGCAGAGCAAAGAAATAATATATAAAGTGCCAACCTTAAAGCACTAAATAAGGGGAGGAGGGAAGAAAATAAGCATTTAAATACTAGATACCTTATTCAGCACAAGGTGCTATATGCTTTTACAAATATTTTCTCATCTGATCCTCACCAACAACTCTGTGAAATAGGTTTATGATTATCTTCATAATAATAATTATTATCTTAATTATTTTAAATAATTATTAATTATTATATTCACTTTACAGTAAAGGAAACTGAGGCAGAGGTCAAATGACTTGTCCAAGGTTATATTTCTAATAAATATGAGCAGTTGTCATTTTTCTATTCATAAGACAGTGGTACTCAACAAGAATGGGTTGAGTTAATAAAGCTGTCTACTACAATTATAAACAATAAAGATTCTTTATAAATTATTTTTCTGCTGTAACTTTTAATTTTTTTGAGGCAATTGAGTGTTCAGTGACTTACCTAGGGTCACACAGCTAGTAAGTGTCAAGTATCTGAGGCTGTGTTTGAATTCAGGTCCTTCTGACCCCAGAGCCTGTTCTCTATCTATTGTGCCACCTAGCTGTCACCTGATTTTTCTTAGTTGTTTTAATAACATATTCCTAGGACTGACACCTTGCACAGAATGTTCCATGCCCTAAACAAATAGATGTACTGTTTTTCATTTTCTGTCATAGTACAGTGTCATTCACGTAAGCTCCTTATATTGTTTCCTTTTCAGTTCTCCAAACATTTAATTAACATCTACTATATAAACAGCATAGTGTTATGAACTGGGGTTTGAGAGACAAAAAGTTTCTTCCATGTAGCAGCGTGCATCATACATGGAAAATATCATCTTTCTAGAGCTCAATAAATACAAGATTATACGAATTAATTTCTAGGGACATCTAGTACTAAAAAGTGGAGTCGGGTATATCAAGAAAGACGTTGATTCGGAGATGGCACCTGAGCTAGGCTTTCCACTGATTAGTGGTGCTAAGAGGTAGAGGTGAAGAGGAAATGCACTCCATTAATGATAAGTGCCAAGCAGAGAAAGAGATGGAACTTTATGTACTGCAGATAGCTAGCAGGCCAGTTGGACTTGACTGCACTCTTGAAACAATTTTGGAAAGGTAAATAGGAACCACGTTGAATTGAATCGTATTGGACTGAGCCCAAATTCAATGACTCAGCCTGTATGAATTCTTCCTTCATCCACCCTTTTCTCTAGTAGTACAAATCAATAATTCATTTAAACACATTTTTGTTATCATCTACTTAATGTACTTGCTAATCTGAGCAATTCTTCATTTGCCAAGGTAGCATGTATTCAGCTGCAGAGTAAACATTTTAGAAGAGAAATACATCTTAACTTTTGCTCCCTCATCTGGAACAAGACAACTTACTAGTCAAACTTGAAATTATTTTTCCTCCTCTTTTGGTTTAAAGCTTTTTCAGACAAAGGAGGAGATTTTGTGAGTTGCCCAAAGAAACTTGATTTTGAAAGAAAGGGATATGAATATGGGGATGGAATCTCTTCTGTCTCTGTGGGAAAGGTACTGATGTCTTAGTCTGGGAGCCCCATGCTCATATCTATGAGATGTGGTGATAATGTAAGAAGCATTCCATTGGACAAAGGACATTGAGGACACATATGCCCTGGTTGCTTGTTGCTAACTTGTTCTAAAAGTTGTTTCTGGTTTTGAGAGAGGAAGAGCTACTCCCGACCATAGTTAGACTGGATAGGTGGTGACCTACTTTGTCAATTAATTGATGAATCAACAATCATTTGTTAAGGGCTCACTATGTGTTCATCTTTGTGCTAAGCTCCAAGGATAGAAGACAAAACTGAAAAGTTTCTGCCCTTGAGAATCTTACTTTATTTGAGAAAGCAACATGGCTATACATTCATAATTAATATACACACTCACAATAAATGCAAAGTAATTTTAGTGCATGTATGGGAAGGTATTAATAGCTGGGGTGATTAGGAGAAGTCTTCTGTAAAGAAGTGGAGCTTGAAATGGACTTTACTAGAGATATTAAAAATTATGGGTGAGGAGGGAGATATAATGATAAATAAAGGCTTATCTCTTAAATGAATGATAGTGTCTGTATTTAATGTACACATTAGTCATTCTCTGTTGCTACTTGTGGGTCCCCATCTTCTCCCTGGAGGAAAAAAGTGTCACTTCCTCTTATAACATTGGTAAGGGATGAGAGATGATGGCAGGAGGCATCTGAGTATTGGTAGAGAAGAAGGAGCTCTTGGCAAATGACTTTTTTCCCCCATGGAAGATAAGATTTTTCCATGCAAAGAGTCGGGAAAGGGAGAACCTAAGAAGTTTGAGGAAGGATGGAAAATCTGCTCTGGTGAAGAGGGGTGGTGACTTGATTAGAGGAATGAAAATGGATTGTTTTGCCACAATGAGGGCTCAGGTGAGATTATGTAACATAAATCTGTAGTGGATCCAGCCAGCATGGTTTGCTGTTTGTAAGTAAGGAGTTGAGGCAATGGGTAAATGGAATAATACAAGGCTGAGGTTTGGTGGTGGGGCAAGATTTTTAATAGCATAAGAGGGCAAAGGACTTGCGAAGAGGACAGAGTAGAGTTGAATTAGTTCACTGATGGTGAAGATAGGGAAGGTCAGATGTAGTAAGAGTAGGGTTTGAAGGTTTGGGAATATTCTGAGAGGTGAATAGAGGCAGGTTTTATTCTTTGATGAGCTTCTTCATCTATAACATGACAGAATTAGATTTATTAATTTCAGTGTATGGTCTTTGAACTCAGTTTTCTTCATCTTTCCCTTTGGCAACTGAATTAAAATTACTAAAAAAAGGGGTCCTGAAAGTGAATAATAATAGCAACATTTACCATTTACATATGCATCAGACACTGTACTAAGTAATTTGTATCAACATTTCATTCACAGCAACTCTGGGAGATAGGGTCTATCTTTAACCTTATTTTACAGAAAAATGAGTTAAATTATTTTCTCAGAGTCATATAGCTAGCAAATTTCTGAGGCAGAATTTTACTTCAGATTTTCTTGACTTCAGGCCCATTACTTTACCCTTTCCACCAGCTACAATGAAACTAAGAAATAGTCATTCTCTCTTGCAATAAGGTTGTCCATTATCCATCTTGCCATGTCCTTAAGAAGGAAACATCTAAAAAGAAGCACATAGTAGCACAGAGTATGTTTGGAAGAAGAAATCCCATTTCTTTGTGATCTGTGGGCATAGACAAATTAAGGAATTTTCCTTTTTAGTGCTGGCATATTTTGTCGAGATGAAGAGTCTTGTTAAGAAATAACCGAAGTTTGCTCTTTGTTTGTAACAACTGTTGATGGGGTTGAATTCCATACACTTATTGGCTGTCTCCAGTGTTCTTATTAATGAATTTATTGCCCAGGTTTGGATTTGTTTCTTGCTGCACTTAATTTATACAAAACTTTCTGCATATTTTTAATCTGAGGTTTAGCTACAGTAATATATTGTTCCTTCCATGGTACAGTTAAGGCATATCAGTATTTTTCATTACAGTGACTTTGTAATTGGCCTAGAATATTTGATGTAAAAATTTTAAGCAATAAAGATCATCATGTCCTTCCTAAAGAGCATGATATGATGTCAAGCAAGCATTTTTCAAATGATGAAGTTTCTTAACTGTTTCAGTTTCCTTATCTGCAAAATAAAAGGGTTAGACTAGATAGTCTATGAAGTCTCTTCCAGAACTTATGATGATCCTAAATAAATATGACCCTAAATATTAACTATCATTAATTACTCTAAAATATTTCAAATCTCTAAAAACCAGAGAGAGGTGCTTTAAAATAACCTTGAAGGGGAGGACTAGGTGGTGCAGTGGATAGAACATTGGCCCTGGAGTCAGGAGTACCTGGGTTCAAATCTGACCTCAGACACTTAATAATTACCTAGCTGTGTGGCCTTGGGCAAGCCACTTAACCCCATTTGCCTTGCAAAAATAAAATAAAATAAAATAAAATAAAATAAAATAAAATAAAATAAAATAACCTTGAGGCATTACCTCAGACCTATCAAACTGGATGGGGGAAAAATCATATTTGATTGGCTGACATACCATTTCATTGCTCGCAGAGTAAAATCTATGTTCAATAACTGGGGAATGGCTGAACAAATGATGGCATGTGAATGTGAGGGAATACTGGTGGACCACAAGGAATGACAAATATGAAAAAATAAAAGAAACATGAGATATCAAGATGAGGTGATATAGAGTAAAGAAAATAGATCCCCCAAACCATCAGATATAATCACTAAAAGCTATCCATTAAAAGTTAGCACAGAGAGGGAACAAACACTGACCAGTTACATGGTCCTCCTTAATATTATATGGCCAAAGTTCAAGGACACATCTATCTTTTCTGTTAATAAAAAATCAAAATATTTTCTTGGAGAAGATATTTTGAAAAGTGGTTTGGGTATTGGGAACTATCTGTAATGGCAAAACAAAGTTCATCAAGAATTCAGTTTAAAATGAAATATAATATCCATGAAGGATAGTTTTGTTTTGTGAGGAAGAGGTCTGGGAAAAGATTGAGACATAAGAATTTAAGAGCTGGAAAAAAGGGACCTTGGAAATCATCAAGTCCAGTTGTCTCATTTTTACAGATGAGAAAATGAGACCCACAGGTGAAATGATGGATTCTAAATATCTTGGCAACAAAGGGACAGGCCAAGCTGAAGGGCTGGAACTCAGGAGTCCTTTTAATTCCTGGTCCAGTGATTTTTTTTCCACTAGATGACTGATTATAGGGTAGGAAATTTTTAACTGCCAGAGGATGTGGTTCCTTTGGAATTTACTCTGGGATGCATCATTCAAAATTTTGGAATATTCATTGAAGATGGTTGGGTATAAAGAAGCATCATGTCTTAAGAACATTCCACTTCTGGTTAAGTCATGTCTCCTTTTAAAACTACTTTCTGAAATCTCAGGTCTTGTTTTAATCTAATTCTACAAAAAGAGAGAAAATGATTTCTCCTTTTCCCTCTCTCTCTCCCTTCCTTCCCTTCCCCATTCCAGTTCTAAATGACTCTAGGGATCTGTTGTAATTTTTATCATCAGCACCACCATTATTATTATTATTATTACTTTTATTATTATTATACTATTTATTCAACTTATTTTTTCATCAGCTATATTCCCTGGAATTGCAGAACCTAGTTTTTTTAACTAGAAGGAAACATTGAGGTCACCTTGGTTAATCTGTTTTCACAAATGAAACTGAAAAAAAAAAAGGAAACAAATGACTAGAGCAAACTCATATGGATTATATATGGTAGAGTTGAGATCTGAACCCAGGATCTATGATATTCTTTCCTCTAAACTACAACATTTTGGGGGGAGGAGAGGGGGAAGACAATTGTGTCACCTAGCTGCCTCAAGAAACATACTTTTTTGGGGGGCAGGGTTAAATGACTTGCCCTGGCTTGTACAGCTAGTAAGAATCTGAGGCTGGATTTGAACTCAGGCTCCAGGGCCAGTATTTTATCCACTGCATCACCTAGCTGCCCCAAGAAAAACACCACTTTCAAAGAAAAGAAGAGTGCGAGCACTGCCAGGGTACTCTGTATTTTAATTTCTCTGGGTCTCAGTTTCTTCATTTGGAAAATCAGGGAATTGTACTAGATTCTGTCTCTCAGTCTATGACACTACTATTTATACACATAAATGAAGTGACTTGCAAATGCCTGCAAATAAATGTTCATTGGCTGATTTGAAAACATGGGTTTCTCTCTGCTCTAATTTCTCCCTTACTGGGAGAATGACTTAATGTCAGTCTCATCTAGTTATCTAGATATTGAGCTGATAATTTTATGACATTGCTTGAGAAAATACAGCCATTAAAAATAACAAGTGGATGGGGGCAGCTAGGTGGCGCAGTGGATAGAGCACCGGCCTTGGAGTCAGGAAGACCTGGGTTCAAATTCGGTCCCAGACACTTAATAATTACCTAGCTGTGTGGCTTTGGCCACTTAACCCCATTTGCCTCGCAAAACCATAAAAAAACCCCTCCACCTTAAAAAAAAAGACAAGTGGGGGCAGCTAGGTGGTGCAGTGGACAGAGCACCAGCCCTGGAGTCAGGAAGACTGAGTTCAAAGCCGGCCTCACTTAATAATTGCCTAGCTGTGTGGCCTTGGGCAAGCCACTTAACCCCATTGCCTTGAAAAATCTAAAAACAAATGACAAGTGCTTTGATCTCTGAGTTACTGCTGTTTTGATCTAATATTTGTACAGTAACACCTTAAAATAATTTTTTAAAAGCACAGCTGACTAAAAAGTCACTGAACTTTGCATAACCTTTACCTTTGATCTAGTGAGATCATTAGTAGACCAGTATTTTTAAAAGATCAAAGAAAAGGATCCATATTTATGTGTGTCCAGCTATGTGTATATAAGGACATTTATATATTCACATTCATACACACACACACACACAAGTTTGCAACTTTTTGCGGTAATCCAGTCTGGAAACTAAGGGGGATGCCAAGCTATTGGGGAATGGCAAAACAAATTATGTTATGTAAATGTAATGGAATATTATTAAGTTAAAGAAAAAAACCCTTAATAAAGATTTATTGAATTGAATTGTCATGAACTTAAATATCTCATTTTATTTTAGGACTGTTTGAACCATTAAACTGCCTCAAGCCCTTTTGGAAAGAGAGTGAGGTATAAAACTTAAATAATATGAAATAACTGAAAGAAATATGATCCTAGACTTAAAGGCATCAATTTCATGGAAAGTTTAATGTGCAGATTAGAATGCTCAATTGCTCTTTGTCATCCTTTTTCTTTTAACTTTTTATTTCATATTTTGTTCTCCTCAATTACATGTAAAATAATTTTCAACTTTTTAAAAAAATTGAATTCCAAATTCTCTCCCTCCTTTTCCTCCCCCTCATTGAGAAGACAAGCAATTTGATATAGACCATAAATGTATAGTCATGCAAAACATATTTCCATATAACTCATATTGTAAAAGAATACATAGACCAAAATTAAAAAAAAACCCTAGAATAACATAGAATTTAAAAAAGCATGTTTCCAATTGCATTTAGACTCCATCAGCTCTTTCTCTGAGATGTCATCCTTCTTTATTGAAAAACCTTTTGTACTCTTTTGAGTCAATCTTTTGACTCAAAAAAACAAATACATTATATTTTTTGGCTTTTTGGTGTGGTGCACAAATATTTTTTTTTCCTTCACTTAAAACTCACTTAGGGGGTGGTTAGGTTGTGTAGTGGATAGAGCACTGGCCTTGGAGTCAGGAGTACCTGGGTTCAAATCCAGTCTCAGACACTTAATAATTACCTAGCTGCGTGGCCTTGGGCAAGCCACTTAATCCCAATGCCTTGCACAAACCAAAAAAACCCCAAAAAACAAAAAACCAAACTCAATCTTATTCTTGTTAGGCAGTGATGGTATACTCAAGTGAATGGAATGATGGAATTTGGAAAAGGCAATGAATTATGGAATCAGGGTACCTGAGATGTAATCCTTGACTTTGATAGTATCTATATGGCCAGAGGTATGTCATTTCATCTCTTGGACTTCATGTCCTCATCTGTCAAATGACTAGATTGGATTAAATGGTTTTATCTCTAGATTTATGATCTTTTTATTTGCAAAGAGCTGGATTCAAACCCCACTTTTAATGCTCTGGATCATAGATTTAAAGACAAAGGGACTTTGGAAGTCATCAAGGTTCAACCCTCTCCTTCTAAGGATGAGGAATTTGAGACTCAGCGAGGAGGACTGTCCCTGGCAAGTAACTTAACCTCTCTGAGTTTTAGTTTTCTCCTCTGTAAAATGGGAAGTCTAATAGTATCTGCCTCTTGGAGTTGTCAGAGGATCATGTGAGATGTAGGACTTAAAGCCCTTTTCAAACCTCAAAGTGCTGTACAAATTTCAGCCTTTCCTTCTTCTTTATTTTTAAATGGTTTTACTTCCCCAAGATTAAGCTTTGTTATATTACAACTTTGTGGAGAGAGAATATCAATGCTGGTGAAATATGAGTATTTTGAAGCAGTACTAGGAAAAATTGATCTTTTTCTACACTCAAGACTGAGTTACCAATTACTGCTGTCATCTTGTGGCTTTTAAGCTAATTTTAAACCTTTCTCCAGTCACTGCAAAGCCTCCTCTTTAGTGGCTTTCCTTTTATCTGGCTTCCTCTAGGTTGTGGAAATTTCTGCCTGAGTATTGACAGCTGAAGCAATCCCAGTGAAGTAGAGGCTCTAATGCAGAGTAGAGCAAATGCTATATGTGTTGGCTGAACTGGAACCTTGGATAACTCACCCATAAAATGTAAGATACAGGAAGCCAATTCTCTTGCCAAGTTTGGCCACTTCTCCCCGTTGCGCAGCTGCTCCCGTGAGCCGCACGATGCCGATCTTCTTAAGAGTGGACAGCCAGTTATAGGCATGTTCATCACTTGTTAAAACATCTTCAAAATCCAGAGTGGGAAGCTGGAGATTTGAACCCCAGTATTGACATTCTGAGGAGCAATAAAAGATGGGGTAAAATATCATAATTTTGACATTACTCTTCATTCAGGTTAATAATAGAAAGGCTATCCTTGATAGGCCAAAGAAATAGCAACTCTAGGAAGTGGGTAACCAATTATTAGTATCCCTATTTCACCAATGGGAAACTGAGGTCCAGATGAACAATGTGGCTTTCCTACAGACTCCCAACTAAAAATCTCTTACCTTTCGACCCCCTGCTCTTTTCACTAAGGAGAGGAGATAGCATAAGTCCAAGCAATTACAAAGTAGAATGAAAAAATTATGATTGGAGATAAAAATTGATTATAAGGGGACTTTTGAGGAAGAATTTAGCTCTTGGATATTGGCCTTTCTCAATGTAGAGATGAATTAAAAAACGTTTATGGGTGATGTCCATTATGAAAGTTTTTATTAACTTTACTCAATATTAGCTTCCATGTTCCTTGTGTACCTGGCTTCTGCTCAGAAATATTTCTGTGTATTTCTATTTTATTTACCATCTAACTATTTTCTTACAAAGGCCATGTTAACATCAATGGGGATGCCATTTGAAAAATGGGTATGAGAAAGGAAAAGGAGAGCACATGCTTTTCATAAGAGGGACAGATCTTTCTCCAGTCTCTCTCCTCTGAGAAAGGGCTTCCTTGGAGCTCCACTCAGTGGAAGCTGCCCAGAGTGAGGGCAGAATGGGAACTTGGTCCTGGGACAATTAAGATTTCATCTTGGGCATTAAAGCAATGTAGTGGGCTCTTTGCTGGCAGCATCACAAAAGATAAAAGGATATGTATTGGAAGCCATGGATGCTAGCTGCTCCTTCTAAATGAACAATGCTGAATGTATAAATTATTCAGTAGAATGATTCAATGCAGAAAGATGAAAGCAAAACCATTTTAAAAAAAGACTCGGAATTACAAACTGAATTACAAAAAGAAGGCAGAACAGAAAGGAAATAAGACTTCGCCAAGGGAAACAATTCAGATATTAACAACTGTATTCAAGAAGGACATCATTCCATCACTCCATAAAACCCACTTTAAGTGAGAGACTAAGTATTATGATCTTGTAATGCACCTGTGTCATAGAAATCTTTATTTTAAACTTGATAGCTATCTCAAATTAAGGGAATAGATTCACCATTTAGGAATGAAAAGTGGTCAGTATTGTTCTATTAGAGATCTTCACCTTTCCTAGGTTTCCTGAGGAAGGGAATATAACTATTCCCTCTTTGAAAGGAGTCTGCATAAAATAGCAGAAGGTCAGAATCCTTTCTATTACTATGCTGTATAAGGAAACCTATAGATGGGGGGGAGGGGGGTGTTGGAGACAAGCTGAATCAAGTCAATTGGAGAGCTGATTGTTAAATTTTTAGGGTGAGAATTTTCAACTTTGGAAATCAGCAAGTGCTACAAACCAGAACTTGATTTTGTTGATTGGACAGAGTATTTATAATGCAGATAAAATTTAAAAGTGCTTTTTTTTTGTGTATATATATATATATATATATATATATATCTCACTCTCTGAGTTGATCATTAAATATTCAAAGTCATACCCCTGCTTGTGGAAGTGTGTGTGTGTGTGTGTGTGTGAATCTATCTGTATATATAATATGTATTGTGCTCATGTCAGTGATCAAAGGGTGAATAGGCTTCATATACATGAAATACTCTAGTTTTTAGGATATTAGATATAATATCTTATACCACATCCTAAGTATTTTCAGAGTCTAAACTAGATAGTGGTTGCAAATAGCTCTCTTCTTTCTGTATCCCCTAATAGAATGAAAATTTCTTGAGAACAGGACTCTTCCATTTTTTTTCCTTCGAGTCCCTAGCATTGATACAGTCTACATGCTAAGCACTTAATAGGGACTTGTTGATTGATGGATAAGACTCCTTTAGGAGCTACATTAACTCAGACAACTATGACTTCCTTTACTGCATGATAGTTGAGCCAGTCAGACTCCATACATCTCTATTCTGACACTCAATTCCATGTCGCAAAGTTTTGGAGAGAGTTGAAGTATGATGACTTTTCCCCCTTGGTTTATTTCTCCTCCTTTGGTTTCTGTTATTCTATTATGTTCTGGGTTCTCCTGTCTACTTATGTGAAAATTCCTTAGTCTCCTTTGTAACCCCTCAGGCAGACTCTGTCTTTGGGTCCTTTCTTTCCTCATTATATATTCTCTCTCCATGACATCGTATGGCACGGGATCAATGATAATTTCAGTCTATGTAACTTATAGTCATACGTGCCCACATATCCATATCCATATATATATCTATATATCTACATGTTGTATATATATATATATATATTTATAGATATACATTCACTGTCAATATTGTCTTTTTGAACATCAAGCATGTATCACAATTACTGACTGACCATGTCCAGTGAAATGTCCTGTAGACAGATCAGATTCAACATTCTTCAAATGGAACCCATTATTTCTTCCCCTTTCTGTTTCTTGTTTAACTTCCCCTTTTTCTAGTGATGCTACTACCATCCTCTTCTGCACTCAGGTCTATAGCCTCAGATTTGTCCTTTCCCTCTTATCTCTCCCTTTTTAATTCCCACCAGAGGTGAGTGGTTACCTGATGAAGCTGATATGGGTAGGATTCATTTGAGTTAGGAGCTGAACAAATGACTACTAAGGCCCTTTGAATTTTTGATATTCTCTGATTCAATTCTATTGAAAGGCAATGCAGCTTTCCAGGGGAAATTAGGTATTCAATAAACAATAGATTATAGAATATCAGAACTGAAGATACTATACAGAATCTGTAACTGGTACCCTATTTTATTATAGAAGAAACCAGGAATTACTAAAAGAATGAATGAATACAGTCAGATCATTAAATCCAACTCTTTCATTTTTATATCTGTAGAAGTAGTTGGCAATAAATTATATCATTGGGTTTCTTAACATAAGGTTCATGAATGTAAAAATAATTGTATTTTAATATCAATTGGTTTCCTTTGTGATTCTTTGCATTTTATTTTGTGCATTTAAAAACAATATTCTGAAAAGGTGTTCATATGCTTTACTACACCACCAAAAAAAAGGCAGGGTTGGGGAAAGAATCTGATTCTTTTTTAGAGCACAGGATTTAGAGCTTGGACAAATCTTAACATTCATCTAATCCTATTCCCTCATTTTTCAGTTTGAAAAATAACTCAGGCCAGGAGAAGTTAATAGCATTGTCCAAAGTCAGGATTTGAACTCAGGTCTGCTGACTTCAAATCTTTTTCTTTTCCTATTGAATTATTTCTTTTTTTAAAGCTATTTTTAGATGGGTTTTTTAAGGTTTTTTTTTTTGCAAGGCAATGGGGTTAAATGGCTTGCCCAAGGCCACACAGCTAGGTAATTATTAAATCTGTGAGGCTGGATTTGAACTCAGGTCCTTATGACTCCAGGGTCTGTGCTCTATCCACTGTACCACCTAGCTGCCCCTATTGAATTATTTCTAATGACATCTTTTAAGTAACTGATAGACTAACCAGAAATAGAATGAACAATGGCTAGTTTCTCTTCATTCCCTTCCCTATTTTTTTTAAAAATAGAATCCTCTTTTTTCTCCCCCCCCCCCAATCCTACCATAGGGCAAATCATTAGTGCCTATGTTTTGCTCAGGTTTATTAAAAAAGAAGAGGAATTCCGCTGGGACTTTGGATGTCTCTTGTATGAAATATTTATGAGGAGATATGGAGAATTCTAGGATAAGAATCTTAGGGTGAGAGTTTGAGTAGAAAGAACGGTTACATGGATAGAGGACAGGCCCTGGAGTTAGGAAGACCTGAGTTCAAATCCAGCCTCAGACACTTAATAATTACCTAGTTGTGTCACCTTGGGCGAGTCTCTTAATTCCACTGCCTTGCAAAAACAAACAAAAAACAAATACCCCCCCCCCAAAAAAAGAACATAGGAAAGAAGGAAATGATTTACTGGGAAAAAAGATGAAGAGACAAATGATAGAGAGGGAGAATATGAAAAGCCTTGTGTTAAAGATGAGACAAAAATTTCTAAGAGGTAGAAGTGAAGGAGAACATTTTATATTTAGGGGTGAGTGGGGTCAGCCTGTGCAAAGAAGTAAACCTGGGAGATAGAATATTGAATTTGAAGAACAATAAAAACAGACTCACTTATTATGTGTAGTGTGTGAAGAATAATTGGAAATGACTTGGAAAAATTCCAAGGGGCTTTAAATGTCAGATAGAAGATTTATTCTAGATGCAACAGGGATCTGTTTAAATTTTTTTAAGCAGGGAAATGACAACTAAATCTCTAGTCTACCCTTATACACCTTGTCACAAGCCAAATTTTGAATCTCTACTTGCGTAACTGTCTTTTCTTGATTTTTCTTCCCCGATTATTTATGGAATATTTCTATTTGTACTCTTCATTATCAGCAAGATATTCCACGTACCAGCTATCAACTATTAAAATACTTGTTCAAACATTTTTCAGATATATCCAATGCTTTGTGACCCCAACTGGGATTTCCTTGTTGAAGATACAGGAATAGTTTGCCATATCTTTCTCCAGCTCCTTTTTCAGATGAGGAAATTGAGGCAACTAGAATTAAATAGCATGCTGGGGATCACAAAGCTAGTATCAGTGGCCAGATTTGAACTTAGAAAGTTGGGTATTCCTGACTATTTACTTTACCTTTGTTCCAGAGCTCTTAGGGTCCAGAGTTTCCCAATTTCTCAACTCTAAAAACCTTTCTAGCCTCTTATACATATGAGAAGTAGAGCAAGAGCAAAGACAAAGCCCATTCCAAGGAGTAAATTCATTATCTTCTCCAGTTCTAATTACATTCTTTTCCTTTTTATATTCACGAAGCCAATAAAATCTAAACCCATTTCAGACTTTCATTTCCTTGCATCAGGTACAAGTTGGGGTACTTGGTCACCAAGAATCCCCTCCTACTCCTAAATTCTGTGACTCCATTTTAGATGTAGTTTTAAGTTGTCTTTAAGTTATCTTCCTAGAACTTTTCACAGTGACTGGTAAATAAGTGTTTGATGAATGCTAACTGGAAGAGAAAATGAAGCTGGTGACTTAGCACAGTATCCCCTTCACTCAAATCCAATTCATGTGCTTGTTGTGGCATCACCTCCCTGATGTCATGGTCTTCTTCAAAAATAAAGGACAAGCATCAATCTAAATTGTGAGGGTAGGACTGGATGATTTGCTCAAAATACCTTTGTTCTAAGGCTATCAGAATATGAGCCAGAACCCAACCAAAAAAAGTGTCAGGCTGATAGAATCTACTGTCATCCTGAAAGAACTAGAGAAAGGGCCTTTAAAATATATCAGAGCCTATTTTTCTCATTAGAAAGAGTCAGCAATATAGCAATGGGTACTAGCTAAATCAGAAGCTGAGAGAAAAGAGGAGCTCTTCATTCTGTCTTAAACTCCTTAGTATTTTGAAGTTCCAAGGTAGAACCAACATGGCAACCTAGAGGTAGCAAACTGAATTCTTTCATCATTCCTTTCTAAACAACTTTTAAAAGATACCTTAAATCAAATTCTAGGGTAAGATAATACTGCCCAACTAAGAAAGTTTAGGAGATTGGTAAGATAAGTGACACTGGGTAGAGACTTGTCTAAGGTTCAAAACCATAGCAGCAGCAATAATGATAGTAGGAGCTTCAGTTCTCAATTCTGAGATGGCAAGGGGGTCAGACAACTGATCAGGAAGAGATTACCAGGGACCTCTCTGCTGACACTGTGAGCAAGCTCATGTGGATTGACCTTTTATTTCTTGTTTATAGTTTGAGGGTGGAGAGAAGCAATCATTAGCCCACCACAAGGGAGTGGGGTCCCAGATCACAGCTCTAAGGCAAAAAGGAGCCCCACTGCTTTGCAGCTGTAGGAGAGCAGGAGACCAGGTCACAGTTCCAAAATCAAGAGGGGCTTTAGAGATTGAAGGGGCCCAGGGACCCTTCCTGGGTAAAGACTACAGTACAGACCAAGGAGTACCTCTCCCATATGTCTTCCCAGATCACTCCCAACTTGGGAGCACTGAAGAGTGGCAAAACCCAAATGTAGCTCTGGGAACAGGAGCCTGAAGTTTGGGATAGTGCCTCCCCAACTCTAGGTGAAAAGAGTTCAACTTTAGCATGAAGTTCAAGGTCAGGCAATAATGATCAAGAAACCAAAACTAGACCCTGACCTTAAAAATTCTTCTACAGTGGTAGGGAAGACCATGATACACACCTAGAAGAAGATAATCATATAAAAACAGATATAAGCAAAGCCTCAAAGAAAACTACTATTTGAACATAAGCCCACTAGAATTTCTGAAATAATTAAAGAGCTAAGAGTGGAAGAAGAAAAATTGGGAAAGAAAAAGAGAGTAATGTGAGAAAATTACAAAAATAGGATTAACAACTTGGTAAAAGAGTCATAAAAATATCACTGAAGAATTCCATAAAAAGCAGAACAGGTCAAATGGAAAGAGACATAAAAACTCATTGAAGAAAATAATTCTATAAAAAAATAGAACAGACAAGTGGAAGTTAATGACTCCATTAGATATCAAGAACCAATAAAACAAAGTCAAATATATGGGGGGGGAATAGAAGAAAATGTGAAGTATTTCCTTGGAAAAGCAATTGAAAAATAGATTGAGGAGAGATAATTGCAGAATTATTGTATTTTCTGAAAGCTCAGATTTAAGAACATCTAAACCTAATACCTGAGCATCATATTTTAAGAAATTATCACTGCTTGGATATTTTAGACAGAGGATAAAATATAAATGAAATAAATCTACTGATCAAGTCCTAAAAGAGATTCCCCAAATGAAAACTCCCAGGAATATTAAAGCCAAATTCCAGAGCTCCCAGGTCAGTGAGAAAACATTGTAAGCAGCCAGAAAGAAACAGAATTCAAATATTGTGGAATCATAGTTAGAATCTCACAAAATTGAGCAACATCCACATTAAAGGACCAAAGGGTTTAGAAAATGATATTCTGGAAGGCAAAGCAACTAGGATTGTAATCACGAATAGCCTACCTAGTAAAACTAAAATTAAAAACTTGAGGGGGAAATGGACATTTAATGAGAACTTTCAAACATTCCTGATGAAAAGACCAGAGCTGACTAGAAAGTCTGACATCCAAACATAAGACTCAAGAGAAACATAAAAGGTAAACATAAGAGACTTAATGAAGTGAAGCAGTTTACATCTTTATGTGGGAAGATAATATTTGTAATTCCAAACTTTATCACTATCTGGGCAGTTAAAAGGAGTCTACATGGATAGGAGAACATGGGTGTTAGTAGATAATGTTGGAATGATTTTTTAAAAAAGTGAAGGGATGAGAAAGAGGGATTAACAGAGAGAAGGGAGAGGTAGAACTGGGAAAATCTTTTCATATAAAAGAGGCACATAAAGAAGAGATTTTATAGTGGAGGAATCAGAAATGACATACTATGAAGGAAAAAATGAGGGGAAAAACAGTATATTAATGCAATGTTGGTCGGGGAATGAATTGTTCTAACTGTGCTCAAAGGGTTGTAAAGCTGTTCATATTCTTTCCTTGTCTCAGCAGTACCACTAGTAGATTTGTATCCTAAAGAGAAAAGAGAAAAAGTGCCTATATTTACAAAATATTTATAAGCAGCTTTTGTGTGGTGATAAAAAATTAGAAATTCAGAGGAAGCTCATCAATTGAATGGCTGAACAAATTGCAAAATTTGACTGTGATGGAATACTGTTATTCTATAAAGAGTAGCAAGGGGGAGTTGTTTCAGAAAAAAAATGGCAAGACCTATATGAACTGATGGAAAACAAAATGAAAGAACTGGAGTCCCACTGTACTCAGTCACAGAAATATTGTAATGATCAACTGTGAAAGCCTTGGCTACTCTGATTAATACAATGCTTTAAGAAAATTTCAAAAGGACAAAAATGCTGTTCACCTTTAGAGTGAGATCTGATGCTGAGTATAAATTGAAATATTCTTCTTCTTCTTATTATTATCATTGGTTTTTGCAAGGCAGTGGTATTAACTGCCTTGCCCAAGGTCAGACAGCTAGGTAATTATTAAGTGTCTTAAGGCTGAATTTGAACTCAAGCCATCCTGACTCCAGGGTGGGTACTCTATCTACTATGCCCCTGAAATATTTTTTTCTCACTTTATCTTGTTTTTTTTGAAATATGATTAAAGTAAAAATTTGTGTTTTATGATTTCACATATATAATTGATATCATATTGCTTGCCTCCTCAATGAATGGAGAAGAAAGTGGGAAGGAGGGAATTAAGAGTTCAAAATAATTGAGCTTAAAGAAGAGAATGTTTACAATAAATAGAGTAAATTAAAAAAGAACATCTAGCTATTTTCCTGAACATAGTACACAAAGTAGTTTCTCATTGATTGATCAGTTGATCATAGAATTTCAAATCAGAAAAACTCTTGACTTTAATCCAGACTTCCCACGTTACAAAAGATGAAATTGAGGCCCAATATAAAGTGACCTGCCTTAGATCATCTATATAGTAAACAGCAAAACATAGGATTTGAATTCAAGTCCTAGGGTTCCAATTCCAGTATTTTTTCCAGGCTCAATCACTTACTAGTCGGGTGATCCTATGGGAGTCACCTATCTTTTGCCCCAGTTTTTCCTACTATAAAATGAGCATTATAATAATAGCATTTACCACCCAGGATTGTTGTGAAGATCAAATGAGATATTCTCAGTGAGATAAAGAGGTTAGCACATAGTAGATATTCTATCAATATGCATCCCCTTCTTTCTACCACATCACTGTGTCTCTTCTACTTCTCTGGTTTGTCTAAATGTAGGGAATTTGGTCTAGCGCTAAATGAAATATAACCGTCAACTTAGATGGAAAACAGATAATGACTTCAGTTTTATTAAGCCCGAAACTTAAGATTATTTTTATAGAATTTTAGAGTTGGCATGAAGCTTAGAGATTCAAATGACCAATTTGTCATTCATTTTAGTCTATTGGGTTTCCTAGGACTTTCAACATTTTATATAATCAACAAACCAATTGATTTCTTTTTGGATAGATTGGTAGAATCTGTTGATGGACAAGAGATGAAGGGAAAAATGTTTATTTTATCTTAAAGTAAAATTTTCATATTAATTTAATTTCAATGGACTTGGTGTTAAGTAAGCCACAATGGAATTAGAATCTATTAAGGTAGTTTTTCCAAAGGTTTTTTTTTTCCTTTTCTTCTCCTAGCCTACAGGGAAAGAATAAAAAACAATCCAGATTGGTAGCCAGGGTTGTGATGTAACAAGCACCCCTTGTACCATAAGCAACACACTAGGGTAGATTCTACCTAGGACATTTTTGTCTAAAGCCACCTGAGTAGAACCAGCGGTAGTTTTGACAGTATTTGAACAAGCTGATGAAGAGTAAACATTCTAGTTTTGTAAGCCATCCAGTCCTGTGAATTAAATAAAGCTTGAGTAGAGGCAGGAGTTGTGCTGACTTGTCTTTAAAGGATGAGGGAGGATTGAGAGTGTTTTACAGCCTGCAAATCTTCAATTACAAAATGTTATTTTGAAGACACAAAAACCAGAACCAATATCTTACACCTACTGATTATCTCTCAGTAGGCTTGAAAAGACACACAGAGCATGGTGATCTTTACTAGCCCTAATCATTTTTCTTCTAAAGTTGATGGAGCCCAATGTTTGACACACTTAAGACTGTGAGAAATCAGAATTTAGTTGTTTACATGTATGTATTCCTCAAAATATGCCACAAGTTTCTTTTGGGTGGCCCTCATTGTCTCAATTGCTATTTCTATTCCAAATGAGCTTCATAAATATTAAACCAACTAGCTTTTTCCAGAAAAAGATATCTCCACTTGGTGGAGAACTTCAAAACATGCCAACATTTTTCTAGCCACTCCTGGGATTGCTCAATTCATCTTAAATCACTTATCAGATTATAGAATCTGTTATCAATGGAAAAGGTCCAGATGGTGATAAATACCTAAGATGTTGACTAGTCTCTAGACAATAAATTGACTCTAAATTGGAAGAGAATTTCACTATATAGACATTAAAAAAACCCCGCCATTTACTTTTGTCTCAGTTTATAAATAAATGAAATATAACTGTCAACTTAGATTGAAAACAGATAATGACTTCAATTTTATTAAGCCTGAAACTTAAGAATATGTTTATAGAATTTCAGAGCTGGCATAAAGCTTAGAGATCAAATGATCAATTTGTCATTCATTTTAGTCTATTGGGTTCCCTAGGACTTTCAACATTTTATATAGTCAGCAAACCAATTGTCTTCTTTTGGCCTGGTTAGCAAATCATGACAGTGAGGGCAAGGACAAGAGATGATGTTGTGGAAAGGACAGTGAACCTTGTATATAAGATTTGGGCATCCTGGTTCCAACAAAATACCAAATTTCTGTAAGCCTTAATTTCCTCAGCTATGAGAAAGGGATAGTCATATTTACTGTCATCTATTTCATGAGGGTCCAGTGAGGATCAGTGATAATTTCTATTACTTTATAAATAAAACCTATTAAAGAATCAGAGAATCACAAGATTTAGAAGTGGAAGGGGCCAAAGAGGCCATGGATTACATGGATTACATTACAATCCCCTCATTTTACAAATAAGAAAACTGAGGAATAGAGAGATTAAGCACTTTGTATAGCCACATAGGTTGTAAATTTCTATGATGAGATTTGAACTCAGGTCTTCCTAACTTCAAGTGGAGTATTGATCCTCTCTCTACATCATATAGCTAATTATAAACATAAACATAATAATAATAATAAAATGATTTATTCACCCAGGTTGCTAGCGTTATCTTATTCTCTTATTAGCATAAAATAGCTATCTTGAAAATGTAAGTCTTTAGTCATAAAGAACACTGAGAATAAACATAACTGGATCAATGAATACTTATCACCAATACTGGAAAGCAAATGGGTCATTAATGAACATAGAGTTCTCTATATGACCTTCTTGATACAAAGGATGACATTTTATATTAAACATGTAAATGGTTCAGTGGATAGACAGCAAAACTTGGAGTCAGGAAGACCTGAGTTGGAATTCTACCTCCGAATCCAGAACTGTATGAACCTGGCCGAGTTACTTAACTTCTGTCTCATTTTTCTCATCTGTTAAATGAGGACATAAATAGTCCCTCTCTCTCTCAAAGTATAGTTGTAAGAATCAAATAAATTAAAATGTCACATGCATGTGAGCTTGAAAAGCACTATATAAATGCTAAATATTACTATCTTTGCAATAATTACTGAAGAATAACAAAGAAATAAAACCTGATATTTGAAATGGCATGTAATGGGTAGTATTGGACTTTGTGTTAGAAAGAAATGGGTCTCATTTCCAATGCAGACATTGGTTGATTGACCCCTATCTGTAAAATGAGGTTTTAAAAAATAACTCTATAGGACTATTAGAGGAGCACATGAAATGATTGTTTATAAGATACCTTGTATATATTTTAAGTTTTGCAATATAGGAATTATTTTTTTATTAAAGTTGAATGCTCAGTATAATAATAATAATAGCTAGCATTTATAGAGTATTTTGAGACTTGCAAAGCATTTTTCCTAGAATATCTCATTTTATCCATACTACAACTCTGGGAGGCAGGTGCCTCTCATTTTACAGATAAGGAGCTGAAACTTAGAGGAGTTAAGGGTTGCACAGCTGATATGTAAGTCAAGATTTGAACTTTTTTTTTTTTTTTTACATTTTTCAAGGCAATGGGGTTAAGTGGCTTGCCTAAGGCCACACAGCTAGGTAATTATTAAGTGTCTGAGGCCTGATTTGAACTTAGGTACTCCTGACTCCAAGACCAGTGCTCTATAAGATTTGAACTTTGATCTAACTTGAAATATAATATTCTAGCCACTGTTTCAAATGGAATTTATTAATTTATTATTTCTATACAGTCTAGTATAGAAATCAGGACTTGTTTGCTGAATGTGAATAATAAGACTGTTACCTATTTGGCTATTTTCTTTAATTTATAATTATATTTTTTACTTCTTTGTTTGAATTCCTAGAACTATAATGGTTCTTTATAACCTGGGAGACAAAAAAAGATACTGAAATCTGTCATTGAAAATATTATCATTCACTTCTTAATTTCAGTGCTCTTTTTTCAATCTTCATCAGACTTTTGGGAACATGTGACCAAGAGTCAACGACTCCCTCTTTTAGTTTCCATCACTCTGTTCTGTCTTGGTTTTCTTTGTACCTGTCTAGCTCTGTCTTCTCAATCTCCTTAATTGGATCATCTGAAACCTTTGGTACCTCAAACATGACTGAACCCCAAGTCTCTTCCCTTAGTTCTTTCTCTTGCTGATAATAGCTACCCCCCAATGGTGTCATCACCATCTCTTGGAATATGACTCTTCTATCTATGTACCGAGGACTAATTTTTCTTATTTATTTTTCTAATTTTAGTCCTGGGTATTCTTTGTATACCTCAAATTCAACACATAAGCTATTTCAGTTTGTCTCTTCCTCTAAACTACATGGTTTCTGTTGAGATCATCCCATTCTCATTTGTACTCAAGTTATCTAGGTTTATAACCTCCAAGTTATATTATGATATGTCCACATCACCTCTAATATTCTTCCTTTTCATTCATTCTCGTGAGGGCCCAATCTGTTGTCTCTCTTACTCACTCTTCCTGCTTTTAGTCTTTCCTTCACACAATTGTCCAATAATCTTCTTAAAGTGCAAATATAATCACATAATGACCCTAATAACAAACCTTCTGTTTTTCCTTATTGTTCTACTGCACCCCCCCCCCCCACCCCTTTCAAATTAAGTACACACTTCTTCAGGATGCCATTTTCAGACCCACCGCAATTTATTTCCAGCATATCTTTCCAGTCTTATTTTGAATGACTTAACTTTACAAATTCTACAATCCAGGCAAGCTCCTCTAGATTCTGTCTCCTCATCCAGATAACACCATATTCATCTCCAGGAATTTGTATAAGCGGTTCCTTATTCCTGAGGATGGATTTGAACTTAGGTCCTCCTGACTCCAGGGTGGGTGCTATAACCTTGGACAAGTCACTTCACTCTGATTGTCTCCCATCCAGGGCCATCTTCAGTTGTCCTGATCCATACCTGACCAGAGAAGAAAGTGAGGCTGGTGACCCCCCTCATTCAAGTCCAATTCACCTGCTTGTCATGGTGTCACCTGATGTCGTGGTCTTCTTCGAAAATGAAGGATAAGCATCCGTCCAACCTTAGTCCTGCTGTGACTTCTATCCACAGTCATGTTTTCCAGAATTCTTTCTTCCTTCAAGACCCAGCTCAGATGATTCCTTTTCCATGAAGC
This sequence comes from Macrotis lagotis, assembly GCF_037893015.1. NCBI lineage: Eukaryota > Metazoa > Chordata > Mammalia > Peramelemorphia > Peramelidae > Macrotis > Macrotis lagotis. The sequence goes on along the minus strand of NC_133660.1, from coordinate 251,215,070 downwards.
TTTTCCTGATTTCATTTTAGAGCCCCTCTCTTCAAATATTCCTGGATATCAGCATCTGATTCTTCCTCACTCTCATTTTGCTTATGTTATAACTTAGGAAATGACTCCCAAGATTTGAGCTGGAAGAGATCTTATAAGCTTTGAAGTCCAGTAGTTTAATGTAACAGTGAAGAAACTGACCAATATGTGTTGAATTTGACATTGAAACTCAGAAAGCTTTTCTTTTGCCCTGCTTGAACCTAAGTATTTAATGATAAAGACCACTTGGGGGTGGGCTGTTCAATGTAGGAAAAAATCACAACATAAGCAGATTTCACTGCACAAGATGATACATAATACTGAGATTTCTAAAATGAATAATGCTTTACAACAGTTAACAATCAACCAACTTTTTCCCTTTGTTAACATGTGTCTATGTTTGGGTAGCCCCTTCATTGAGCCATTTGGTTTTGCTTAAGACAGTTCTTATTTTACAGCAGGTTTCATTGACTTGAATCTTATGCAATTTTAAAGTCAAATTAAAAAAGAAACACATTCATAGGAATGTAAACATTTTAACATGCCTAAAGTTAGTCAAAATACTTTGACAGTGCAAAAGAAGATATGTATAGGGCACAAATGATGTATAATTGGGTACAATTGCTATTTATATTTTTGTTCACATTTCCTTTTAAGACCACACAAGAGAAATGAATTCTTTTTAAATATAGACTAAATCAGATTTTCCAAGCATGCTACAGGGGAAAGAACAATAGATTTGAACATCAGATCTGCTACTAACTATTATATAATTTAGAATTAACTCCTCTTGGATTCATTTTTCTCATGGGTAAAGGGAAGAGATTAAGATATCAAAGTGGAATGTTAGGCTTGCAAAGTACTTTGCATTTGTTATTTTATTTGAATCTCACAAAACATTCCCATTTTATAGAAGAGGGAATGACCTCAAAGAATTCAAAGCCATATCTTTGAGAGTCTGAGTATAAAACTTTTAGTAGACAGGGGTGGCTATATAGCAGAGTGGATAGAGCACCAGTCAGGAGGACCTGAGTTCAAATCTGGCCCCAGACACTTAATAATTACATAGCTTTGTGGCCTTGGACAAGCCTTGCAAAAATCTAAAAAAAAATAATAAAACTTTTAGTAGACAAATTATCTTCCTTATTGTCCCTCCTTTGATAAATGATGTTTTGACCACATACTCTATCAGCAAAAATTGAGTGTGCATACCATTTTTGACTTAAGAGAAATATTCAGAACTACTATGTCAATAATTATGTATATAAATAGAACTTACACAGAGGACAAGAAAAAAGGTAAAATAATCGATCCTTGCATCAATAGGGAGCTAATGCCCTGTTGTACAGAAAGGTAGTATAGGGTAATAGTGCCACACAACTCCATTGTTCTGCTTATCAGGAACAGTATGGTGCCCTACCACCAAAATTACTGGAGATACATTATTTGGATTATATTTTCTTCACTTAACCAGACTTAAGAGAGAATGGTTACAATGATCTTGAAATTCTGCCAAGGTAGCAAATTCCCAACCACCATTGCCCTGTTGGAGCTTTCTGGAATAAATAAACTCTAGAGAAGTTAGGATCCAAGCACATGTATCCTAATGGAAACCATTCAGGTAATCTTTTATTCTACCCTGTTTCAAAGAAACATATCTGGGACAAACCAGTTACCAGATTCATTTGGATTGTCAAAGAATGAAAAAATACCCAACCTAATGACTGGGAACAAATAAAATCACACTTCATTAAGCTGCCCTTGAAAAAAAATATTGCTGACAGTAGTTACTCTCTCCAAAAACTTAGAAAATGAAAATAAATTAAAAGACAATTTTCCATTTTACCCCTTCTGAATGGAAAACAAATACCCAGGGATTGAATAAAAACACACAACTCTAATAAATCATATGTCAGAAGAATGCATTCAAAACAAATTTAAATTTCACACTTGGGCATAGGAGTATAAAGTGGAGCAAATTACAGAATATTTAAGATATGACCTGTTCTTTCTAATTTAAATTGTGGCCTTACCAATAAATACTTCCTTGGACATATGCTTCACACATAATAAAATTTATTTGCATACTGTGTGCTGGTTTTTAAGGAGCCTTTTATTGGAATCCTCTCCGAGGGTTCAGTGTCACATTCCTTTAGAGAAGGACTTAGAAGTCCAGGACATTGGGCAGAAATGTAGTATTTCAAAAGCTTAGGAACTTTTGCCCACCTGCTGAGAACTGTTCCTTTGGCTCCGAGGCCAACTCATCTAATGTGCAGAAGAAGAGCCAATTGTTCTGTATCATTTCCTGTAAATAACTTCCCTGGGTCATGCCCAGGAAACAAAACAAAACAAAAAAAGGCAAGTAGGATTGCCCAAGAAAACCAAACAAAACCAAAGAAAGAATGAACCCAAAATCCTTGCAAAGTAAATTGGGGCACAGGACTTTGGCATGTTTTTCTAGTTAAAAATGGGCTTATCCCCCCCTCCCACCTAAATCATTGATAATTTCCTAATTACTATTCTTGTGATAAAAGTCCTGGCCTACAGCTTAATCTTATATATATTTTTTTAGGTTTTTTTTCAAGGCAAATGGGGTTAAGTGGCTTGCCCAAGGCCACATAGCTAGATAATTATTAAGTGTCTGAGAATGGATTTGAACCCAGGTACTCCTGACTACAAGGCTGGTGCTTTATCCACTACGCCACCTAGCCACCCCCTTAATCTTATATTTTAAGAGAGGAAAAAAAGCAAATCCAAAATTTCTTTTTGTAATAGATATGTTTCTACTTATTTTCATTGTCTCATTGTCTCTTGTGTGTGTGTGTGTGTGTGTGTGTGTGTGTGTATAAATGAAAAGAAGAATTAAAATAATACAATAGGAATATGGTGAAAAGATTGCTACTTTATCACTATGACCTTGGGCTTTGCCTCTCTGTGACTCAATTTCTTTACCTATAACATGACTAGTCCAGGGGTTAACTTTTTTTATGAATTCGTTAGAATAATGTTTTTTATGCATAGAAGAAAATACATAGTATAACAAAGAAAACAATTATATGGAAATGTAATTAAGAGTCTCTGAATTTGATGATCAGTGGTTGTTCTTCTAAGATACTATGTTTATAAATCAATCGATCAACAAATATTCTTGACATGCCATTGTTGTTTAGTTGTCTTAATGATGTCTGATTCTTTGAGATCCTAGCTGGGGTATTTTTTGCAAAGATGTTAGAATGGTTTGTCGTTTCCTTTTCATAGATGAGGAAATGAGACAAACAGGGTTATGTTACTTTCCCATGGTCACATAGCTAGGAAGTATCTGAGGTAGTATTTGAACTCATGAAGATGGATCTTCCTGATTCCAAGTCCGGTTCTCTAATTCACTGTACCTACCACCTAACTGCCCCCAGGAAATACCTACTATATCCCAGGTCCAGTGATACAAAAACAAATGCAGGGCAACTGAAAGAAATTTTAGCTTTGAAACAGAAGTATAGAGATTAAAGCTATTTTACAGGGTCCCCAAGCAAGAAAATGATTCAAAGCATAATTCAGGAGCTACATTCCAAGATGTAGTCTAGTATCAAGAACTTCCTAATGCAGTTTTCATCTATTTTTCTAGTCTTATCTTCTGCTTCTTCTCTTCACATAGCCTATACCCTAACATGGGGTTCACTCACTGTTCTCCAAACATAACCAATGGATTCCTTTTTCTCTTTGTATCTTCTTTCCAGCTGTTTGGAATATTATTCTCTCCTAGACCCAACTAATCTATTCCTACCCAGTTCAAACGCCATCCTTTCTACTTAAGTGCCTCACACCCTCCCAGAAGGAACCAGTTAGTCAGTCTTCATCATAGGACTCTATATGTCTCCATCATTTTACTTTTCACATTTTTCCTTCTAGTGTAAGCAATCAATAAACATTTATTAAGCTAAGTGCTAGGGATGCGGAAAATATCTATGCAAATTAAATTAACCAAATAGTTATGAAGCAAAACTCAACCAACATTTATTATGGGCCTACCATGTGGAAGACTTTGGGGAAAACACAGGGCCACATAGCCATTATCTATCAAGGGGGACATAAGATCAAGTCATCTTGATGGTGAGACCAGACCTTTTGCCCTTATTAAAAGAATGCTTAATACATGGTCGAATTCCTGGATGATAATGAACAGGAAAGCCCCAAACCAAATGTTTACCAAGGACAGATTATGAACCCCAATGGGACTCTATATTTTTTCCTATAATAAGTACACATTCTGAAGTGAGAGGAAAGGTATATTAATCTTTTCTATTATCATCAAAAGCATTTTCCAAGAATTATAGCAAGTTGTTGGCAAATGGTTATTATAATACTTCTTATTTGCAACAGAACAAGAAAAAGGAAGATTCAGGTTTGTCAAGGAAACTTAATCAATATCTTCCTAATTATTTCACCTGGAGTTTGGTTTAACTCAAAACAATTAATAACTTCATCACTATACAAATGGAAAATTTAAAAAAAACTGGTGGTCCACATTTCATTCATGCCAATTGCATAAGAGAGTATTGAAAGATCTAAATCTGGAATAGTTTTATGAGAAATTAAGAATAATCCATATGGAGTGATTTGGAACCAGACCTAAAAGGCAGTAAAACTGTGCATAACCTTGATCCAGCAATACCACTACTAGGTCTGTACCCCAATGACATCACAAAAAAGGATAAAAAAACTCAAGTGTACAAAACTATTTTTAGCAGCTCTTTTTGTAGTGCCAAAGAATTAGAAATTGAGGGGAGACCCATCAATTGGGAAAGGCTAAATAAATTGGGGCATATGAATGTAATGGAATACTATTTTTCTGTAAGAAATCATAAAGGACAGGGTTTCAGAAAAGCCTGGAAAGACTTGCATGAATTGATGCTGAGTGAAGTGAGCAGAACCAGAAGAACATTATATACAGTAACAGTAACATTGGTTGTGTGATGATCAACTATGATGGACTCACTCATCTCAACAATACAATAATCAAAGACAATTCTAAAGACTTGTGATGGAAAATACCGTTCACATCCAGAGAAGGGATTATGGAGTCTGAATGCAGACCAAAGCTTGCCATTTTCAATTTTTAAAATTTGTTTTATGGCTTTTTCTCCTTTTTGTTCTGATTCTTTTTTTCACAAGCTGAATAAAATGGAAATATGTTCGACATCCTTATACATGTATAACCCATATTATTAGATTGCTCTACCAGGGGGAAAGAGGAGGGAAAGGAGAGAGGGGAAAAATATGAAACTCAAAATTTTACCAGAAATAATTGTTGAAAACCATCTTTGCATGTAGTTGGAAAAATAAAAAAAAAACAAATAAAAATTCCCCCCCCCCCAAAGCATAACCCATGAATGTGTCTGGACTCCACATGTATGTGTGTATATATATATATATACACACACACACATATATATATATATATAAATATACACAAACACATATATACCATACTAAGTAACTAAGTTTAAGTCTATCACGTGAATTGCCTGTTTAAGGACAGGGGATAAAGCCAGAATCTGGGAGCAATGAGTTTTTACTCTTTGCTTCTTTTTTTGTCTGTAGTTTTCCCAGTGTGTGCACTGGTAGAAGCAACAAAACAAAATTGGTCCCTTGGTTGTACAATGTCTGATAAAGATGAAGCAAATTCATAAAACCATCCAACTCCACTTCACAGAAGTATTATACCATATAATTTTTCTAAGTTGGAGGTTTGCTGTTTAAGTGCCAGTATTATAAAGACATTCCCTGACTATGAAATGGAAAGGAAAGGAAAAGGGGGCATAGACCAGGGAAGCCTTTGAGCAACATTGTTCAAAGGAACTCTGAGTGTTGGTCATCCAAGGAAGAAAATTCTTTCTATTAATCTCCTATTTGAAAATAGGGCAACTCATTCATGTGAAATTTGAAATTTGATTCATCATTCAATTTGATTCAGCAAATGTTTATGAAATATTCATTCTTCACAGGATACTTTTAGAAGAAAATTAATTTTGATTATCTTTTCTCTTTGTTTTTTCTGTATTCTCCTTTGTTTTCTCATGGCCCCTGTTTTGTTTTTAAAATTTTATAAAAGTTAATATATTTGCTAAGGTAGCATAGGGTAGTGGACCTGCTGTCAGGCAGACTCGTTTTCATGGATTTATAGCTGGCCTCAGATACTTCCTAGTTGTGTGACCTTGGGCAAATCACTTAACCCTGTTTGCCTCAGTTTCCTCAACTGTAAAATGTGCCAGTGAAGGAAGTGGCAAACCCTCCAGAATCATTGCCAAAAAAACTCTGAATGGGGTCACAAAGAGTGGGTCATGACTAATAAAATGACAGAACAGAAATACATTTGCTGTAATTTTCAAGGTAACTGTCAGATTGGAAAAAAATATGAAAGTAAAAGGAATGAACCATATGCATTTTAGTCTCATCATTTTTGATGAAACTTGGACTTATGCTGTTTATCTGCAGAAGGAAGAGCTAGCAGTGGTAGAATTTACAAAGGCTGGTTCACCAGGAAAATCTAACAACTAAACGTGTCTCAAGTTGGTATGGGTTAAATTAGTTCTATAATTATGTTTATGGAAAATAAAGGCCAGTTTGCATAATTATGCTCCTTTAATCAAAGAGGAATGCCTGAGGATATTGTTGGTTGGTTGGTTCTTGTCCTTTGTTATCAAAGAAGCCCTAAGCGACATCACTGTGTTGGAGACAAATTACAGTATGTCAGCCTGTGGTTGATCAGACAGATGTGAGCTCAGAATGCTCTACCACAGGTTGAGCACAAATAGTCCGTGGGAACACCCAGGGTGTTTCCTCTGAGCTGCTTCAATTCTGCTTCCTCATAGAGTGCAGCCCCCTCACTGATGAGGGCATGTCATCCTGGGCGATCCTGTGCCAGTTTCTCCCATGTTCCATAATCGGTTCCAAAGTTCTTGACCTGTTGTAGAGCATTCCAAGCTCATACTGGTCTGATCAGCCACAGTCAGACACACTATAACTTGTCTCTAACATAGTGATGTTATTTTGATCTTCTTCGATAATGGACAAGAACCAACCAATTAACCATACTCGCACAAGAATTCCCTTTATAATATACCAGGTCTAAGGATGCATAAATTTTAAGGAGCAGAAGAGTATGAAACTCAGATCTCTGGAATATTTTTAATTCTATGCTCAGTGATCCTTATTATATAAAACCAGGCTTCAATATAGATCATCTTTTGGAAAGCCATTGGAAGTTCTTTGTAAATTTCAATTTATAATAAAATGTACCACTCAAAGTCAAAGTTTCACTTGAAATATTTCAGTGCCATTTCAAAGAAATAGAAAAAACATGTTAGCTTTCTGGCAATTAGGAAAAAGAGAGTCAAACATATGGATTTAGGGTCACATATGGAAGATTACAAAGTATACTTTTTCCCCAGTGTTCTGTGAAATGTATTAAGCGCTGATCGTTTTGACTGTATGATGGAAATTTTGCATTTCTAATAGAAATGAGCTTTGGGCTCTTCCAACCATCCATATGACAACAGTAAAATTTAACAAAAATCTTTGTTTTCAAATATTTGGATGACACTTTGAATTTTTGGCCAGAAATCTGATATCATGTGGTCATAACTATATTATACAGTATTATCTTGTTAGGCTGATAATTCATAAGAAGAAAAGAGAATAACTTCTTGCCATCCAGTTTCTCACCCTAATTTAAGTCCCCTCCCCAGTATATCTATGGACTCACTGGCTGTTTATAGTTTGTTGGTTAGGAATGCTTGGATTAGATGCAGACCTTTGTACCTTGAGAAGACCATCTATGGAGGGTTTATTTATGGGATGGGTTGAGATCAGTATTGTTGGAGAAAGTACCCACATTAATGAGCCCTGCATTGACTGAAGTACTGAATTTAGATAATGTTAGTCTTTAAATTGAATCAAAATGAGCTTCCTATATTAAATCAAGAATAAGCATACTCTTGGAACAAAGACTGATTTTCTTTGGCAGGATGATGTTTTTGGCCACCCACAACATTTTCCTTGTCATTGGCAAAAATTACTTCTGGCCATGAGAATTATTGGCTGGAGCATAAGTACCTTCTTGCCCAAGATCCAACAACCAACATGTAGGAACTTCAAGATGGAAAACTGGGGGAGCCCCTTGCCATACTCCTTTTCGCCAACCCGTGATTTAAGCCATGAGAAGACAACAGAGAATAAGGAAAAACAAAGGGGGGAAAATAAGAAAACTCAGTTTATGAGAACTTAAGTCTTTTGCCCAGCTTCACACAGCTGGTAAGTGTTTGAGGCCAGATGTGGATTCAGATCTTCCTATCTCTTAAGTGTTATCCACTGTGTGCCACCTAACTGCCTCCATGACCTTGAATTACTTATCATCCCCCTTAACTCTGCCTCTCCTCCAAACCTTCATATTTTTCTTAAGAGTATAAATATTCTCTCAGGTTCAGAATCACAAAATCATCCTTCACTCTTCTCTCTCTATCCCTCCCTCATACTTAATCAGTTGTCAAGTTTTGTTAATTATGTTTGGACAGAATCATTTAAAAACTAAACGCTTCATCTTTTCTCATTGTACTTTATGCTAATCTCTTACTACTTTTTGCCTAGACTATCACATTCATTTTCCAACTGGACTCCTAACCTCTTCCTTCTTCAATCTATGTTCCACAAGGCCACAATGATAATCTTTTTAACATATATCTGACCATATCAATATTTCCCTCAAAAAAAAAAAACCTTTCATGGCTCTCAATTGCCATTAGAACAAAATAAAAACCTCCTAAATTCTGCCTTTACATTTTCCAAAATTGATATTCGAATCTTATTTCATACATCTCCCCACCACATGCTATATACACTCTAGCCAAAGTGGACCAAGATCTGCTTTCTAAATTTAACATTCTGTTTCCTACCTTCATTTTATTCCTACCAGGTCTTCCCCTTGCTATCTTCCCTCATCTCTACCTCCCAGAATTTTTACTATCATTTACCATCTCTGTGAAACTTTTCTTGATCACTGTTGCTATGGGTGCTTGTTCTTTTGTCTCCCCTCAAATAATGTGATCTAATTCTTTGTGTATGGCTATCTGCTCCTGTTACAATAGAAGTTCCTTGGGGTTTGGCGGGGAGGAATCAGGGAACCATTTCATTTTTGACTTTACATTTTCCATGCCTCAGTACCTATTTTATGAATTGTTGCTGAACTCCACTTGGTGATAAGCCTTTCTTTATGTTGCTAGGCTGACCCTCAGCCAACAGATATATGGTTCATTACTGGACCATTATTCTAAGCTTTCCCTTTTTTGGTGAGACTCATCAGAATCTGCATGTTGCCAGCATTGCCACTGAGAACTCAACATTATCTTCTTGGTACCAGAGCAGAATTTTACTGGAGACTCTTTTATAAATATAATTATTTGTATAATAATTATGGAGTACAAATGTTTGAGGGGAGAGAGTAATAATAAAGCATGCAATAAAATAGAAAAATTAAAACCTATATATCCATATAGATATCTATAAATAGTAATGTTTCTTCTTTAACCTATAAATTCTATTCTTTGGAAATATATTTAAAAATCCAGATCTCATTTGAAACTTTGAGTAAGATTTTCAGTGTGTCCTGGGAACAGCAACCAATTTATCTTTATATCATTCTGGTCTGTATTCTGTCAGTATGATTTCATTTTCCCACTGTTTACATGAAAATCATAGCACTTTTACTTTGCTCTGTTTTTTTTTTTTTTGGTACTGGCAGATATGTTACTATATCTTGCCTACATTATTTTCTCTTGGTAATTGTGACTTTTTTTTGAGACTAATTGTGACTCCTCTGTAACTACAAGTAGAAAAGTTAGGCAATTCATCTGTAGGGCAGAAAGGCAATGTCTGCAGCTAATAATCCTTATGAAGGCACCGACCCCCCATTTCTTTCTCCTCTCATGCTGATGCTACTTGAGGGTAGCACAGAAAGATGGGGAAAATCTAGACCCTCTAGTCTGGGTTTTTGTTGTGATCTGGGCTGTAGTTTGTTTACTGAGTTTTGTTTGTTGATACATTATCTTATAATTGAAGAAGTGAATGCATTGAAAGGGAAGAAAACAAAAAAGACAGAACTGTGTAACTCTAGGGTTTGGTTTTCCTGGGTAACTCTCCCAATGTCTGGACATCTTGTATACTTAGCAATTTAATTTGCCTGGGGCTTGAAGCAATAATAGCAATAATAACAATAGCAACAAGCATACTACTATTGGTAACGATGATGAAAATCATGTCTAACATTTATAAAGTGTTGTAAGATTTGGAGCAGCCAGATGAAATCAGGAAGTTGTTACTTAGTTATGTCTGACTCTTTGTGACCCCGAGACTACAGCATTACAGTTTTTTCTGTTCTCCACTATCTTTCCATGTCTGTCCAAGTTCATATTCATTGTTTCCATGTTTCTATCTATCTATTTCATCTTCTGCCATTTCCTTTTCCTTTTGCCTTCAAGCTTTCCCAACATTAGGGTCTTTTTCAATGAGTCCTGTCTTCTCATATTTAAATATTTAAACTTCAACTTTGGTATTTATCTTTCCAGTGAATAGCCTGAATTAATTTAAGTATTGAATGATTTGATCTTATTCATCAAGGGACTCTCCAAAATCTTCTCTGGCACCACTTTTTGAAAGCATCAATTCTACAGCATTCAACTTTATTTATAGTTTAATTCTCATAGCCGTATATTACTACTGAAAAAAAGATATAGCTTTGATTATATGGTCCTTTGTTGGCAAGGCAATGTCTCTGCTTTTCAGTATGCTATCCAAATTTGCCATGGTTTTCCTTTCAAGGAACAAACATATTTTAATTTCATGGCTGCAATTTTTTTTATGATACTCTTCTTTTATACTCTCCTCTTTCACCCCCATCAAGAGGCTTTTTAATTCTTCACTTTTTTTGGCCATCATTAAAAAAAATAGTTCAAAGGTTTTATTCTAAAAGCTTTAATTACAGTGCTTGTTTGTTGAAATGAACACTGAAAACAAATATACTGATTGCTAATTATGTATTCAAATCAGTAAGAGTTTCTACAATACCAAACAAACCAGTCCTGAATATTTCCTCAGATAAATTTTAACAGCTCCAGCTTCTTTAGTGGTTATCAAACTATACAAGAAAAATTTGACTCTTGTAGTATGAGAGGGTAATAAAGGAAATTTCACATATATATACAAATAGGAGGATTGTTTCAAAATGAGATGGAATATTTTTAGTACCAGAGTGTCATCATCTGCTTGTTTCAGAGTATTAATATTTCTCCTGGCAAACTTAATTCTAACTTTTGATTTATCTGACTTGCAATTTCTCATGTTGTTTTTGTACATATAATTTAAATAAATAAAGTAATAATGTGCAGCCTTGTTGTACTTTCCCAATCTTAAGCAAATTGGTTGTCCCATATTTGGTTCCAACTGTTGTTTCTTGGCCCATATACAGTTTCCTCAGGATACAAATAATATGATCTGGCACTCTCTTTGAGAACTTGCCTCATTTTGTTGTAATCCTCACAGTCAAAGGCTTTTAGCATAGTCAGTAGAGCAGAAGTAGATATTAATATGGAACTCCTTTGCTTTTTCCACAATCCAGGTAATGTTGGCAATTTGGTCTCTAGTTCCTCTACTTCTTCAAAAATTAGCCTTTTCTTCTGCCTAGAAAGAAAAATCTTAAGCATAACCTTGCTGGCATGTGAAATGAAGGCAGTTTTTTGCTAATTTGAACATTCCTTGGTATTGTCCTCTTTAGGATTGAGATGTAAATTGATCTTTTCCAATCCAGTTTTGAGTCAGGTAGACCCGAGTTTAAATGTGATCCCAGATACTAGCTATTGTCACCCCTGGAGTCACTTAAATTTTGTTTCCTTTAATCCATTAGAAAAGGAAATGACAAACCACTCCAGTATCTTTGCCAAGAAAACCTCATGAACAATATGGCTCATGGCATCATGAAGTATCAATATGACTAAATGACTGAATAACAAATGAGGTTTGCAAAGTTGTTTTTTAAACTTAAATATTATTGTCCATTTTAAAGATGAGGCAGTCGAGGCACTTGAAAGTTAAGTGACTTGCCCAGGATCACAAAGTTAATAAATATTTGAGGTAGGATTTGAATTTAGGCTTTCTTGATTACAGGTCCAATCTTCTCCCTGTGGAACTGCCTTGCACTGAGTTTGTAATGATTTTATGTCAAAAGGTCACTGACTATGTCCACTCAATGAACCAAGTGCCTTTCTCAACCTCTCTTGACCTCTAAAGGACAGCAGTGGACCAGATCTCTCCATTGGTTAGCTTTTGCTCTCATAGTGTGAGTAGTTCATCTTCTTTCCAATCATATATGAAACAGCTCAAAGCAATACATTCATAATGGCCAAGAAACATTAGTATTCCATGCATCATATTTTTTACAATGTTAGAAAATAATAAACTGAAGTAATAAGATAAGGTAGCTTTCCTATTATTCAAATTGTCAAAACTGAGAGCAGAAAACTCTAAAGAAATAAAATCAAGAACATGATTTTTATTATTTAAAATTGAAACCAAATTAGGGAGAAAATCCTTAAATAAATGATGAAGCCCTAAAATGGTGTTGCTTAATAATGATAGTAGCAGCAAAAATAAAAGTATGTTGCAACAGTTATTCTATCATGGTCCTACAATGAAAATCTTTTTGTCAAAATACATGAGTTAATATTTGAGGTAAACTATCAAATCAGAGTGTTAATGTTTGGGGGGATACTTAGAGACCATTGAGTCTAGCTTAGTTTTATTAATGAAGCACATTCCAAAGAGGGAAAGGAACTTTTTCAAAGACGTGAGTTAGTTAGTGGTAGGTCCTGGATAAGGATTCAGGTCTTCATATTTCTATGGAGGATTCCTTTTATCATGAGATGCAGTCTTGACATTTTATCTTTACCTAGTTTTTAATCAAATTCTTCTTGAAAAAACATTAGGTAAGAAAATAGGTCACATTCTTTTTTTAAGGGGAAAATGTAGATAATTTATTTTCCTAACTTCATGTATTTATCAATTCTCTTGAAAGTAAAAAAATCACCCAAACTTATGCACAGCTGTAATTCAATTCAATTCAACAACAACATTTAAATATTTAATAATTAAATACTTTATAAAAAGAAGAAGCTGGGGAGCTAGGTTGGCAGTGCATAGAGTGTCTAGTCTGGAGTCAGGAGGATTCATTTTCTTGAGATAAAATATGGCCTAAGAGACTTGTTAACTGTGGTGATTTTGGACAAGTCAATAAAACTTGTGTAACTCAGTTGCCTCATCCATAAAATGGGTAACCACTCCAGTATCTTTCCCAAGAAAACTCCAAATGGCGTCACAAAGAATTAGACATGACTGATAATGACTGGATAGCAACAACAAATGAGGCAGTAGTGGCAGAGAAGTCAGTGAGTCCAAAGTCACTTTGAGATTTGCACAACTCTTCACAGATGTCTCATTTTATCCTCAAAACAGCCCTGGAAAATACGAGTCTTTATTAGCCTCATTTTATAGATGAGGAAATTGAAGACGACAGTGATTAAGTGACTTGTCCAGTGTCATCCAGCTCGTAAGTGTCTGAGACTGGTTTTAGAACTTAAGTCTTCTTAACTCTTAGTCCAGAATTCCTATTCAATACACCATCTTGAAAGTCTGAGATAACAGCAAAAGCTTAGTTTTTTGTACATCAAAGCACATCTAGTCCTAGTGGTATTATCTGCTTATAAAAAAAGGTTTGCATTGGAAATTAAAACTGTATTATCAATAGATGTAAAACTTGGAAGAGAGAGGGAGACAGTTCAGCAACAGAGGGATGAAAAGTGAATGCATTTTGAAGATGATTACATTAGTTTAGGATGGCATTCAAGTTGGAAGTGGAAGGATTGGTCATGCCTCCAATCATTTGGTTGGTTGCAATTGCTCAGAACTGGGGGTCAAGGAGAGAAGGGATGGTTATGAACAAATAGAAGACAAGACAGAAAAGGGCATGTCTGAGGAGTGAACAGTAGTCCTGCAGATAGTAATAAAGCTAGAAAGGTCAGTTGGGGTCAAATTGCCTCTAGTTTCATCTTCAATTAGTAAATACCATGGGAACAAGAACTGTGTTTGCTGTTATGTTTCCATGCTTCTCACATTCCTTGTACTGGCTTAACAAAAAAGGATAGCTATGGATGAGATGGATCCATTAGGTTTTGATGCCCTTTCTTCCTTGTCTGGGCTTCTTGAGTAACCATTACTTGTCCAAATACCAGTACTGAAGAGTAATAAGCTTTGAGTAAATCCTCTTTAGAAAATTGCATTTTTATTCATGTATTGGGGAATGATTTTAAAGATTATAAAAGATTTTTAAATACACCTACCTGGCAAAAACAATTCTTTTTGAACTTTTGCTCTGGATTTTTGGGAAAAGCATCTTTTCTTTAGCCAATCTGCTTCGAAATCACTAATATGTTGATCAGGCCATATGATATGTACCTTTTAACACAGTAAACAAACATATATTTAAATGTTAGATGCTTTAGCACTTTTCAGTAGAAGAAACTCAAATAGAAATGAATCCCTATTGACTTAGATCCTATTTGTTGACTTAGAAAGCCATAAATTAGCATTATTTTTGTTAAACTATATTTTTATTTAATTTTTGTTAAACATTTTCTAATTACCTTTTAATTTGGTTCAAGCCTTTCTGGAGTCTTGAGTTTGTCACCTCTGCCCTACAATCACTTAAAAAAAAATTGGAGATTTGGGAAATTTAGCAAATATCTACATTTTTTTTTAGTTTTTTGCAAGGCAATGGGATTAAGTGGCTTGCCCAAGGCCACACAGCTAGGTAATTATTAAGTGTCTGATGCTGGATTTGAACTCAGGTACTCCTGACTCTAGGGCCAGTGCTCTATCCATTGTGCCACTAGCTGCCCCTAAATATTTACATATTTGAAAGATAAATCAAATTACTCTCTAGTGCAGAAGCCAAGGATTTTGGAATTTTGGAGTCTGTCTAGACCCAAACCTTCATTTTGCAAATGAGGAAACTAAACAAAAGAGTTATTTCTCATGTAAGATCATGTGATTTGTCAGTGGCAAGAGTCAGAACAAGAACTCTGGTATCCTTTTTGCTATGTCATTCTTCTTCTGAGGATGAGGTACACTTAATGAAAGATAAGATTAGAAATCCCCATGTCTGGGTATTGAGTAACACAAGTTAGGGTTCCGGATAGAGTTAAGTATGCATCTTGATAAGGACATGGCCCCTATGAAATCACAAGGTTTCAACCTTTGTACTAGACCTCGTATTGATTCATACATGTCTTTGGCATCATTGTGAAATCAGAGTTGGGATAGTGGAATGAAGTGAGTTGTGTTTGAGAAGGCATGATTGATACCATCAAAATCCTTGAGTCAATAGGAAGCTGATGGGTGGATGAACAGCACTGGTTGGTATAGCTTCCCCTTCTTGCCAGGAGTCCGCCTCAATATTAGAGAGGTGGGGCATGATAAAGTTACATGTATATGTGATTGTAGCAACCAGATTTGAAGTTAATTTTTATATTATTTGTCTACCAGAGTCAGGACACTTTGGTTTTAGTCTCAGCTACAGTGCTGACTATGAGTGTAGCTTTGGATCAGTCACTTACTCAGAAACAAAGAAATCTGCAGTTGAAAGGAATCTAAGCAACCATCTAGTCTAACTTACACCTGACTGGAACAGAATAAACTTTCTGAATATTAGTTTCCTCAAACACAAAAATGTAAAAGTGGGATTGGTTCAGAGATTCTTAGTCTGAATTCCATTGACCAAAGTATAGAAATCACGGGCTTTATGAATTTGGATAGAAAAAAAAATCAATCTCATTTTCATTCATCTTTAACTAAAATTTAGCATTTCCTTCATTTCTTTAAAGGTATGGTTCTGAGAAAGGCTCCATGGGCTTTATTAGTTAGCCAAAGGGATCCATGGCACAAAAATGGTTTCAAATCCTGGTACTTATGTCCCTGAATCAAAAATTCAATTCTAAGACCTGTTAGTAGAACCAAACTTCTGGTTGGAGGTATCTGCAAGAGCCCTAGGTTCAATTAGTTCATTGATTATTGGGTATACTTACTGTGTGCCAAATACTTTCTGGGATTCGGGGGATCCACGTACACATTTGGCTAGTAAGCTTAAAAAATAGTCTATTAATACCAACTGGTTGATTTAAAGCAAAAAATACCTTTCTTTGGTTGATCAAAGTCATGTGCTTGACCCATGTGTTTACATCAAGGGCTTCAATGAGGAGCTTTCGAGCTTTTGCAGAATCCAGATAGCAACAAGAACACTGACAGTTGTCTCTCAGCCACACAGCTGGGTAGAGTGACTCTTCTCCATCGTCCCAGTGAATCTGGATCAAACGTTCAGAATCTAGAGCCTCCACCTTCAGGATAGCTGAACTCATGCTGCCAGCCTTCAGTATGAATTCTTTGTACCTGTTAAGATAGACCAGGGCTAAGAGGACATACATAGCTGTTCTTTTACCATTTCAGCAAAGTACATGGTCTGTTTGTTCTTCCCCTAGCTACCACAATCCACATTTTGAGGAGAACTTTGCTTGTATTAGATTGGCAACAGAAACAGTTGATGAAAAATAAACAAGAAAATTATTTTGAGACAAGGATTGGGGAAAATCAATCCTTTGATTCTTCCACTGTGATTTTAGATAATCGTATTTACTGAGTTTGCACCTAATGAAAAATATAATTTTATTATTATATCTGTATAATAGCTCTGAAAATTTTAAAAAGTAAAATTATCCCTAAATGGAAAATAAAACAAAGCTTATTTGTTATAGCAAAGGACTATGAGAAATGAAAAGAGGACCATAAGAAGATAATAGTTAATAATTAGCTTTGAAGATTCCTTACATCCGGGTCACTTTCTACCTTTGAAATCTTATACTTTACGTCCTTCTCCATACTCTGTGATATAGCAGCACTGATCTATTTTCTCTTCCATTTATGTAGCACTCCATCTCCCAGTTCCTCATGTTTACCCATCATTTCCCTTGACTTCCTTTAAGACTCAGCTGCAATCCTTCCTTCTGAAGTAGAACTTTTCTGATTCCCCTCTTGTTTCCCACTCACAATGTATCCAACATGTAGGAATATAGCTGTTTACACTTAGTCTCTTCCATTAGAATATAAGCTCCTTGAGAGCAGGGACTGTTTTTTGTTTTATTTTTGTCTTTATATTTCTAAAAGCTCAGCACTGTCCTTAATAGCTACTCATTGCTTGCTTGAACACTCTTATCTAATAATGCAACTTAAGTTCTAATTGCTGATTGCAGCTGCCATGTAAAAGGTTGTTATTGAGCTTGTAATCTACTGTACGTAAACTGTTCCGTATCTATGTTTCTCATTCTAGGATCTAGTAATTTATGGAATTTCATAGTTCCTTATAAGAGAACAGGTCTGGTAAGGCCAAACCTTTGGAATAACAGAACTGGGAGTCAAACCCAGGTTCTCTGGCTCCAGATTCATTGCTCTTTCTTTGGTCAGTAGCTGTTATATTTATAGTTCCTGATCATGGTGTGATTGTGTGATTGTGCTTGTGTGTGTGTCTGTGTGTGTGTGTAGAATACCTACTGATGATTTTTTTCAACCATCCTGCCTGTTATAATGTATGTAAAGCCCTTTATAAGTTGTAAAG
Organism: Macrotis lagotis; assembly: GCF_037893015.1. Classification (NCBI taxonomy): domain Eukaryota; kingdom Metazoa; phylum Chordata; class Mammalia; order Peramelemorphia; family Peramelidae; genus Macrotis; species Macrotis lagotis. The sequence continues at coordinate 251,197,291 of NC_133660.1, read as the reverse complement.
CAACTATTATCTATTACTATTATTTTTATACAATTAATTTTTAAAATGCAAGTAGAGAATTTTTCCATTTGTCTCTACAAACTTTATCTTTAAAGTGTAGTAGACAGAACACTTCCTTGAAGAGTCAGAACTGGGTTCACAAATATTTATTTTTTGAAACAGATCAACTAACTCCTTGCCATAGTCAATGGTCCTCATGAGTTTCTGTTAGGTTATAGTTGGCATTCACACTGATTAAAATTAAAGAAGAAAATGGCAAATCACTCTAATATCTTTACCAACAAAACTCCATGGACAATTGGTCCACAGTGGCACAAAGAATCAGACACAACTGATTGAAGAGGCTTCCTGAAACTAGATTGGGGTTTGGACAGAGTTTGTCTTCGGACCCATTTCTGCAAACTTCCTAGATTGGCAGAAGCTACTAAAGCTTACATTCTATTAACATGGGTCTACTGGCACCCGGCAATTCCTCCAAGCCACAATAAGGCTCTGACATTTACTGATTGTATGATACTGGTCATATTCCATATTTATGGAATAAGACAAGCATTTCCATAATGTAGTAAAATTAAAAATGATTGTAAATGAAACTGCAAAAAACCCTCCAAAACCATAAAAAACACAAAAATTAAAAAAAGTTAAATCATAGAATACATCTTCTAATTTACATTGATAGATGAATAGCTTCACCAGGAGCACCTATTCATATATCAGATTATATCACATAAAAAATCTTAATTGATATGATCAGTCACTCTGGTTTATTGAGTAGATTAGAAACTCATTGAGGGCAGGAACTGGATTTTTTTTGTCTTAGTTCCTAAATTGTATGATGCCTTCCAAAAAGCAGTAAAGTTTTTGAATTCAAATTAATTTGTTGAATATATTTTTATGGGGTTTTATGTTTAGTCTGAAGAATTGCACAAGATGTTGCTGACCATTGGAGGTGGCACTCATGCTGATGAAATCAGGCCTCTATGAAGATATTAGAGCAGACTCTACTTTGTTTACTACTCCTCATATAGATCACATCTCTAGAACAGGAAGGGAAATCAAGGAGCTTCTAGTTTCCCTACCCCTTTCAGTTTTTCAATGAGGAAATGAAGATAAAATGACTTGCCCAAGCAGAGATCTGAACTCTGGGCTTGTGACTCTGAATATGGCAGTCTTTCCATTGTGGTGCGTTGCCTTTAAATCATAATAAGCTATATACATAAGAAATGCTTCTCATAGTTGAGGGACCTGGGTCTAAGTCCTGACGGCTGCCAATTCCCAGTGTCTTCTTGGACAGATCACTAGTCTTCATATTTAAGACCAGATCTCTTATTGCCTTACTAGTTCTAAGCACTGTCTCACTCAAATCCAATACGTAAGTCTGGATAGTACCGTTATTGGTAATATTGGTTCTCTTCAAGAACAAAGGAACAATAATTATATATTTTATGGTTTATAGCATCAAATGCTAATCAATCTTTCTACCCCAATTAAAAAATTATATGCATAATGGCCTTAACCAGGATTTAAGGCTTATATTTTTTTCAATATAAGTATTTTATTTGTTTTCCAATTACATACAATAGTAGTTTCTACCTATCATTTTTCTGTAATGGCTTGAATTTTATAAGTTTCCCCCCCAACCTCCCTTCCCCCCAAAAGGCCTATATTTTAAAATCCCTTTTCATGAAGTAGAGTATTATTAGTACAAATCTTCATAACTATCTGTTAATCTATCTAGATATCTGCCTGTCACATTCTTCTGAACTTTTAGGATCATAGGATTATCAATTTAGAGTGAAAAGGTCCTTAGCTATTGTCTAGTCCACCCTTAGAATTTTATAGAAAAAAAAATTGAGGCTCACAGAGGATGTTTTGTTGCATAGCTAGTGAATGACCAAGAAAAGAGTGGCATTGAGGTTCTCTCACTCCAAATCTTGGGTTCTTTAATCTTTCTACTCTGATACTTCATTGTGGCCTGCAGATGATGTAGGATTCTTGAAAGTTATACCATTGGAATATAAGCTAGAGTAGGTCTTACTTTCTAGAAAACCTTTAGAATGGGGACTGAAGACAAATTTTAAGTTCTAAACTAGTAATCTCAGGGAATCTCTTCACCGGAATGTTGCCTGTTAGAGGAAAAATTATTATTATTATTATTATTATTATTATTATTATTATTATAGTTCCCTTAGATATAAAAACATTTTCAACATTAATTTTTTTAAGTTATGAATTTAAATTTATCCCCCTCTCTGAGATGCTAAGAAATGTACAGGTTATACATGAACAATGTAAAACATTTCCACATTAGTCATTTTGTGAAAGAAAACTCCACAAGAAAAAAAAGAAAGTATGCTTTCATCTGTATTCAGATACCATCTATTTTTCTGGTATAGGCAGATAGTTTTCACTGTGAGTCCTTTGAGATTATATTGCTGAGAAGAGCTGAGTCATTCATAGTAGGTGAAGAATTATTTTTGACCACAGAAACTCATTAAGACTAGCTGCTAAGAGAAGGAGTGATTTGATTTACCTCAAAAACAAATATTTATGTATAAGACATTGTGTTTGGTTTATTATAGGGTGTATCCATACCAATTAAATCATAGGCAAACACGCATCTGATGAATAGACACATGTATCCTCTGTATATTTAGCTTCGAGCCTTAAAGGAAACAAAATAATAAATTTGGTTCTTGATTATAAAGAGATTATAATCTTATAAGGAATACAAGATTAATAAATGTTAAATAATTAAGAGTAACTAGAAGTAACTTTTTGGAATAATAACAGTAAAAGAAGAGATTAAAATAGATGCGGGTGGTCAGGAAAGCTTTGATTTAATATATGAAACTATGGAAAATGGAAAGGATTGGATGGGATAAGTAGAGAGGAGGAGGAAAAACAATGTAGTTAGAAGAGTGAAAATAAAGACACTGCAGCAGTCAAGAAAAAGACATTTATTAAGCACATGTTGTTTACCAGGCCCTGTACTAGGGGATACAAATACAGCAATGGATAGCCTTTAAAGAACTAACATTCTTTTGTTGTTTGCCTTTTTAAAGCTCATTTTACAATGAGGAACTGAGCAAACAGGGTTAAATGATACATCCTAGGTCATACAGATATTAAGTATCTGAGGCTAAATTTGAACTCAGGTCTTCCAATGCTCTATCCCCTGCATCACCTAGCTGTCCTAACACATTCTTTTAGACAGCAATTATTAGTACAAATCTCCATAGTTATCTGTGGGACAGCAAAAATGCTACTTTAACTAACGTAGCACAGAGGTGTAGAGCCCTGGGTTTCAGAAGACTAGAACTTAAATCTCAGACAATTACTAGCCAAGTTATACTGGACAAGTCACTTAACTGCTAGCTACCTCCATTTCCCCCTCTATAAAATGTGGAAAATAATAGCACCTACTTCCTAGGCTTGCTGTGAGAATAGAATATGATGAGATTTGCACAGCATTTTGCAAACATTAAAACACAATGTAAATGCTACTAACATCATCATCATCATCATCACCACCATTATTATTGGAAGTTCTTAGGAAAAAATGCTTGGGTAAATAGACTTGAACAAATTTTAATACTATGAGTTATGACTTGATATAGTATGCCTTCCAAAGCTTTTGCAGATTCTTGTGCAAGAGGATAAGATAAAAATGATATCTTTGAGAAAGGAAAAGAGGAGTATCTGCAGTCAGAGAAATTAGATCCAGCATGACTAGATAAAGAGGGTGTTGAATAAATCCAGGTTTAAGATAACAGGGACCTGGCCTAAAACTGTGGCAGTAGGTATTGAAATGAAAAAAAGAGAGGCAAAAGAAGAGACAAAAGTTAGCAACTCATTAGCTGGGTAGAGATAAAGGAAAATCTTAGAACTTTCAAGTTAAAGGAATAGGAGAGGTTTTGTAATCCAGCCTCCTAAGCAGTGAGGAAATTCATCTTTTGCATCCCAAACATAGTCATCTAATCCCACCTTTGGGGAAAAAGAATGCATAGAGCAGGAAAGAGAATCCTGAGCTAAGAAACTGAAGGCTGGCCATAGGCCCAGTTCTGCCACTTATTCCTGAACCAGTCAGTTGAATGATAAAATGAAGGTAATAGCTACCTGTCTACCTCCCAGGGCTATCATAAAAGATAGATGACAACATGTATGAAAAGAACTGGATAAACTATACAATTCTCTATACAAATGTAAGGTATTACTATTACCTCCCACGGCAGCCTGTTGTACATGTTGTACCCAGTCTATTATACATAATGAACCATTCTATTAATTAGCAAGAACTTCCTTATTTTGATCCCAAATGGGCCTTTGTCATTTTGACCCATTGCATCAGTTGCACCTTCTGGAGTACCATAGAAATGTTCTATTTTCTTAGAGTTTGTCATCTATTTGAAGGCAATAGTTGGTTCTATTTAGTTCCCCCCTTCTATTGGTTAAATTTTCTAAGATTTTCAACTTTCTTTGAAAAGATTTTTGTCAAACTGCTCATGATCCTGGTGGTTCTCCTTTGGATGCTACTCTGTCAGTGTCCTTAAAATGTTATGCCTAAACCCCAGAAAAGAGCTGAAAAATGTATCTCTCCCCATCCCCTCACTTGTGTTGGAATACTTGACTTCAGATGCCCCCTCTGACACTTAGCACTTGTGTGATTTTGGACCAATCATTTAGCTCTCCAGAATTTAGTTTCCATGTCTGTAAAATTAGAGTCTTGGACTGGATAAACATTAATAATAAACATTTATTAAATGGCTACTATGTACTAAGTGCTGAGCATACAGAGAAAGACCAAAGACAGTTCCTGCTTTCAATGATCCCCCAGTCTAATGGGAGAGACAACAAGCAAATCATAAAGTATATGTACGATAACTAGGAGAGAATCAATAGAAGAATATGGGACAGATAGAGGAAAAGGAGAATGAAAGAGAAAGAGGGGAACAGAGAGAAAGGAGAGAGAGACAAAGACAGAGAGATAGAGATAGAGAGACAGACAGTGGGGCAGAGGGAGGGAGGGGAAGGAGGGAGAGAAGACAGAGAGAAAGGGAGAGGAAAGAGACAGGTAGGAGATGGAGTTTCTTGGGTGAGAAACAGCAAGATCATTGTCACTGGGTCATAGGATACAAAGGAGATGAGGTTTAAGAAATAGGGGTGGCCCTGGAGTCAGGAATACCTGAGTTCAAATCCGGCCTCAGACACTTAATAAGTGGCCTTGGGCAAGCCACTTAACCCCATTGCCTTGCAAAAAAAAAAAAAGCAGACTAGAAAGGTGGTGGGGGTGGGGGTCATATTATAAAGGGCTATGAACATCAGAGATATCAGATATAGTCAATGAGTTGCTCTTGCTGCTCCTTTCTTTCCCTTCTGTTTCCCTTTTTCTTTTTCTTCCTCTGTCCTCTCCTTCTCTTTCCTAACCTTTCTCTCTCTCTCTCCTTCCCTCTTTCCTACCCTCCCATCTTCTCTCTCTCCCTCCTTCCCTTCTCCAAATAGTCTAACACAGTTTATAATGAAATTGGCTACTTTTCATGAAGGAAGATTCAAACATGACTCCAAATTTTCTGGTCTGATAGAGAGTTCATTATTAGTAGTAGAGGAACCATGGACAGGAATAGGGTTGTGGGAAAGGGGAACTGCTTTATTAGGGGGAGTGGATATGGTTGGATAATGGGGTTACAGAAACCGAGCTCTTGCGCTGGCAGAGTCCTCAAAGGTCATTGACTCTATCTCCCTCATTTTATGTTTTTGGGAGAGAAAGGTTCAGTCACATAGGTAGTAAATGAAATAGAATTTAGAAATAAGAATTTTAGAAGGAGATTTTGAATCCAGATCTTCCTGACTCCAAGTCAAATATCCTATTGACTTCCTCATGAAGTGTCTCAAAGTAAGGAACTAATGAGTTGGAGTTTGATCCGATTAATTTGGAGATGACAATGACTTGTCCAAGGTCACATAAGTAGGGAGCTACAGAGATGGTATTTGAACTTATTTCCTCTGACTCTGGGTCTAGCCAAAACATTTTTAGAGAGATGTCATGATTTCCTTTGTATATGTCTTAAGGGCAGCTGAAAAAAACCCCAGCACCATCGTTCTAGGAAGGGTCAAAGAACTAGGGATAGAGATTTGGGAACCATCAGCATTGAAGTCATAGATGATATCCTAATTGTTTCCTTTTTTTTACTTTTAGTTTTCAAAAATAATTTAATTAAAAATAGATTCCACCTAATTTAAAATAATGAATCCATTAATGACTTTCAATCTTTATTGGTCTCATGGACATGTCAGTGATTTGAATGAGATAGCATTACTATTAATGGAACATCTCCAAAGAAGTGAAACTGGCTTTCCGCTCCCTAGAACAGGTCTTTCCTGACTTTATTGTATTATTCCCTCTTCCTGGAATGTCCTTCTCCCTCATCTGCACCCTTCAAGGCTAAGCATTCTTTGCCAAGTGTTCTGTGATCTTCCCAGGTGAAAAATATTATCACCTCCTCTACTGGATTAGACATTCTAATGGATATTGAGGTACCTTATCTTTATATCTGCCTAGCACAGTATCTGGCACATAGAGGGGTATCAATAAATACATTAAGTCAAAACAAAACAAACTTTCCATAAGACATAATGGAGTCTCTGTACTGAAAGTTGGCAAGGAGACCACATCACACCTACTGTTCATGAAACCATATAGGCAAACGTTGTCCAGATAAAAATTCATCATTCTTGGATCTGTTTTGAGGGTAGTGTTCTGTTTTTCTTATTCTCTTTTGACATATTTGAACTAGATATCATAGGGAAGGGAAAGTATTAGCCAGATGTTAGGAAAAATGAGAATCTTCCCCCAACTCACCTAGCCAAAAGATTATGCCAAGGAAGATATTAAATGAAGGGTGGAGAGGGAAAGAGTTTGGCAGATGGGAGACTTTCAGGCACATGGGTCAAAGTGAAAGAATTAGAATATTGCTATTATTTCAGTTTTTTTTGAATAATTTGGTTTGTAGGTCTGCACAGTTGAATTTATTTGGGTAATTGTGAAAGAATTTAGCAGGTTATTTCTATCATTTGCTTTGTGTCTGTGTATTTATAATAAATGCATATGGTAAAAATGAGAGGAGAAAATAAAAATCAAGAAATTTTCCATGCTAACTTTTACTGACTTCATGGAAGTCTATTGTTATAGTAAGGTAGAAGGGAAAAATCAAGATCATAAATGAAAATCCATATTCTAAGTTTATTCTGCTTTGAAAATTTGTAGTCTTGAATGGAAGGATTTATATCTGACCTCTCCTAAAAAGACTCTTGAAAATTTGGCCTATGAGCATTTACACCAAGTGGAACAACTCTGGGCCGAGTTAGATGAGAAATTGGGAAGAAAGAGACCTCATTTCCATGCAAGGAAATAAGGGGTCAGGAGGGTCAACAATGAACATTCTTCAGAGGGCATATCAGCTTCTTAGGTCACTTCTGACTTGGTTCCTTTCCCTTTCTCAAGGGATGCCTATTATAGGAAGATGTTACCTTCTGATAAGTTTATCCAGAACTTCTGCTAATTCTCCAACATATAAGTTTGTGAAATATCAGGTTTGACTGCTATGGAAATGATCCTCTGCTGTTCCCTGAAAAATGAGCTTGGGTTTCAGGTTTTGCCTTTATCTGATGGGAGCTATTTCTCTATATTTCTATGCTTATTTGATTTTTTGTTCCTCTGCCTCTCCTTACCCCACCCCACTTACCAAATTAATTCTCTTTTTTTGACTCTGGTAAGCCCCTGTGGGACACATGTAAGCAATTTTCTTTGTCATATTAAGGAGGACATCCTGGTACTATAGAAAACACTGGCTCTGGAGTCAGGGTGCAGATTCATATCCTGCCTCAGATGGGTATTGTCCCTTGGGGATATGGCCAAATTCCGATCTCATTGGCCTCAGTTTCCTCCTCCATAAAATAAGGAGGTTGCCCTTAGATGGCTTCTTAATTTTTAAATAATATTTTATTTTTCCTTGATTACTTATAAAACCAATTTTTAAACATTTCTTTTTTACATTTTTGAGTTCCAAATTCTATCCTCCCCTTTCTCCTTCCCTTCCTCCCTAAGATAGTAACCAATTTGATAGAGCTTATACATGTGCAATCATGTAAAATGTACTTCCATATTGTTAGGAAGGAAACTTGATCCGAAGTGAAAAATAATATGCTTCTGTCTGTATTCAGACACCATCAGTTCTTTTGGAACTTTTCATCATCAGTTCTTTGGGACTGTTCACTGTATTATTGAGAATAACTAAGTCATTCACAGTTATTCATTGTGCCATATTGTTATTTCTGTGTATAATGTTCTGGTTCTGTTAATGTCACTTTGCATCAGCTCATATAAATCTTTTTTAGGTCTTCCTGTTATTTCTTATATAACAAAACAGTATTCCATTCCTTCACTATTTAAATGGCTTCTAAGAGACTTCCAACTCTAAATTCATGACTATTTACTCCTTTGGTAAAAGCCTGGTTGCAACAGAATTCCTTTCTCTTTTAGACGCATGTTTCTGAATGAATAATTTTTTTAGCCTGACTTGCAAAATCAAAGAGCAATACAGAAAATAATTTTGCATACTGAACATAGAAATGTGCAAAAGTAGAATTCTATGACTATTAGAGGGCTGCCAGATGGTACAGTGGATAGAGCATCAGACCTGAAGTTAGGAAGATTCATATTCCAGAGTTCAAGTCTCGCATCAGAAACTTACTACCTATAGACTTGAATGGAAGAAGTTACTAGACATCACTTGACTCTGTTTGCCTTAGTTTCCTTATCTGTAAAATCATCTGGGGAAGGCAATGGCAAACCACTCCATTATCTCTGCCAAGAAAACCCCAAATCGGGTCACAGAGAATTAGACACAACTAAAATGACTGAACAATAACAATGATTATTAGAAGCAGCCATCATTTTACAGACATGAAAGCCCCCTGCCTTTCCCAAACTGAGGCATGAAGCCCTTAAATAACTCTATTTAAGTTCATGCAGGGAGTAATTAACCATTAATTATAACTAGAAGTAACCTCAGTAGTCAAGTCCATGCCCTTTCTTTTACAGATGAAGAAAATGAAACCCAGAAAGAAGAAACCAACCTAATCAAAGTCATAGACAAGAGAGGAGTCTAGATCTCAGGTTTCCTGTCTCTTAGTTTGCTTTCTTGGATGTGATGAGACTCAAAGGAGACAACGGATGGAAAGCATTTTGCAAACTTTAAAGAGCTGTATAATTACCGGTAGCAGTTGTTGTTCTTTTAGTCACCAGACCTCCAGTCTGGTGATGACTTCATTGCCTGAGCCTTCCATTCTCCTCCTGCTGATCTCAAATAATGTTTATGGAGTCATATAGAGGTGTGCTGGTATATGGATAAGCCATGCTCACCAGAAAAAAAATGGATGCTCATACTTCCAAGTTTAATCTGCATTATTAGTACTTCCTTAAGTCTAGACAATCAGTCCAACGATCAATCTAGTCTTGATTTATAATTTGCTGCTCTCTGAAGAGTAAATTTAATAATCTCTCTACAAGGTTGAACACTTCAGTTTAATTCTTTCCATTGTAGTATTTGCCTGCTTTAGTAATATTTGATTACAAAATTACAACAGTGAGAAAAAACTCAAGAATTTAAATTAGAATCTTGCATATGCGCTAACAAATAACATTTTAAAATCAAATGGATTCTGTGATCTCATCTATTTGGCTGCTCACTCCCTTCAGGTAATGTAGATTGCAGCTTATTCAGATGTCTCCTATTGAATCCTTATTTAATATTTGATGGTGGATGACCACGCTTAAGGCTAGCTCGTTCAACTATTTCAGTTCTGTCTGACTCTTCACAATCTCAATTTGGAGTTTCCTTGGAAAGGATACTGGACTGGCATGCCATTTTCTTCTACAGCTCATTTCACAGATGAGGAAACTGAAGCAAACAAAAGGTCACTCAGATAATAAGTGTCTGAGTCTGGATTTGAACTCAGATCTTCCTAACTCCAGGCTTGGCGCTCTATACACTGGGTCAGCTAACTGTCCCAAACACTTAATGGTAGGAGGAAAAAGAAACATAATTATTTTCTTGGGAAAGTCCACAAAGGAACCATCACAAGAGTATTAGAAGATACCAGAGCCTGGAAGTCTAGGGAAGAGCTATTAGTTCAGCAGTCAGAAAACATCAGGGGGAGTGGGTGGTCATTGGTGTCCAATGCTGCAGAAAGTCATGGAAATAAGGACTGTGAATAGGTCAGTGGATTTTGCCGTTTAGTGCATTGATGACCTTATAGGGAACAGGATTAGTAGAGTGGTATGGAAATAAAGTAGATTTTAGGAGTTTGGTGAGTGAATTGGCAAGGACGTACAAGAACCAAGTACAAGATGCTACGTGAGAAGTTTAGTGGCAAGGGAGAAAATAAGGACAAGGTGGTGTGAGGGTCAAGTGACAGTTTTAGGATGAGAAAGACCTGAATTGGATAAATTCGGGATGAATAATTAAGAGGTTGGTATATAATTAAAATGAGACTAAATATTTTTAAAATGACTCCTACACATTCACTTAAAGCATGATATCCCTGTTATAAATGTTCAAGGTTCAGAATTCCAATCAATGAATTGCGCAAAGCACTGTTCACACAGACCTTTTGGACTGTTAGAGAAAGGGGGAGACTTTAGAAATGATCTAGGTTAGGAGTTCTTAACCTGAGGTCCATTGACCCCCAAGGGATTCAGAAGCAGATTTTAAGGGGTTGGTGAAATTGTTTGGAAAAAAAATTACATTTTTATTTCAAAAAAATGATTTCTTTTATTATATCTTTTATGATCGATCAGAAAAAGGGTTCACAGACTTGATCACATAGCCAAAGGGGTCCCGGACACAAATATGGTTAGGAACTTCTGATTATCCCCTCACTTAATATATGAGGAAATTGAATCCTAGTGAAGTTACAGGACTTATTAAAAGTCAAACAATGAGTGAGTTTTGAGTTGGGACTAGAACCCAGGTCAGTGTTATAACCACCATCTATAACCATTAAATGTGCAGATTTCATTTTCTCTATATGTAACATTTCCTGAACATTATAATATTGTGTGCATATATGTGTGTGTGTAAAGAAGTGTGGCCTACATCCAAATCTCTATTTCCAATTCTTTAAATCTTAGGAATATATTTAAAGTTAACATTAATTGAAAGTAAAGGAACTAATGTGAATGAGTGAAAAGTCCATGTTTAATTTTTTCAATGTAATTTTATGACTTACAAGTACAGATCTGATAGACTTGTTAAAAGAAAAAGAAAAGCCCTGGGGCAGCTAGGTGGTACAGTGAATAGAGCATTGACCCTGGAGTCAGGAGAACCTGAGTTCAAATTTTGCTTCAGATACTTAATAATTACCTAGCTGTGTGACCTTGGGCAAGTCACTTAACCCCATTGCCTTGGAAAAACAAAACAAAACAAGAAAAGAGTTCCATAGTAGAGATGTCAGTTTTCTTAAGATAGCAAATGCCCCTGGAAATGGTTTGTTCTAGTGAATAGATTGAGCAACTTTCTCCAATGTTGGCTTGTCAGTATGACTTTGTTGGGGAAAAATGTACTTTTATAGATAGTTTAAAGTTAAACTTTCTTCCAATCCTCAGTGGAGTTTCTTTTCAGTATTTATAGAGCCTATCATGGTAAGACATTTCTCTATTTTTAAATAGGGAGAAGCAATTCAGTATAATGGGTTATGGTCTGGCCTTGGAGTCAGGAATACCTACTTTTGAATTATGCCTCTTTGTCACCTATAAACTACATAACCTTGGGAAAATAATTTAATTTTCCACTTTCCTAAGAAGACTTTTAAAGATTGTTATGGTACATGAATACTATGGAATATTTTTGCTTATAAGAAACCATAAATGGTCAGACTGTAGAGAAGCAGGGAATGACTTATAGGATCTGATGCTGAGTGAAGGGAGTAGGGTCAAGAGAACGATGTGCATATCAACAACATATGAGATGAACAACCTTAATGGTTGCAATTCCTCTGGATGGTCCAGAGAGCTAGCACAACTGTATTAGACTGGTAATGGTTTATATCATACCCAACCAGAGGAAGAAATCAAAACAAAACACACAGAAAAAAATACCCCTACCAAATCTGATAAACACTTTATAAAAATTATCTCTTATGTATAATTCCTCATGCCAAAAATTACTAATTTGTAAATATGTTTAACAATATATGTGTATATATATATATATATATATATATATATATATATATATATATATGTATGCTAACCTGCCTGTTCCCTACTGAGAGGAGGGGAGTGGGAAGGAAGGGTGGAGGGGAAACTTTGAAACTTGGAAATATGCATGTACTAATGGATGAAAATAAAAAAATAAAATAAAAATATTAATTGCAAGGATGAAGAGAGTCTCCACACAAGAATTTCAGTTTAGACCAAAACAAAGCACTTTCTATTACCGATAAGTTTTAGAAAGGAAAATGAAATTCATAAACTAGAAATCTCATTCATTATTAGAAATCTTAGATTACTAAATAAACACAATTTCCCCTCTTTATCTCAGCCACTATTCAAAAAAAAGGCTTTGAAAGTAGATCCCCTTAGGCTTGTATCTGTATTCAATCCCTTGGGATTACCAATAACAAGACTGAAATATGCTCTGGATATTAAGCAGGGCATCTTTCTAATCTTCAGACAGATTTTCCTTACCACCATGCAGTCTCAGACTGTGTCTCTTTTCTGATCAGTCTGTGTCAGATCAGAAAATCCAGTTATTTGATTATTAAATTGAACATAATTGGGGATCTGCTGCTAACCAATTCTTCAAAGGCAGTGGTAGGTCATTCACATTTTCCCATTCCCATCATTACTTGGACTGAATTATTGAGAATCATAAAAAACAATTCCACAATTCACTGCCCTTCCTCACAGTGCACTGCCCTGAATTTCCCCTCTGAGTAAAGGAAAATAATGTTCATTTCATAGGAAGCGAATGACACTTCAGGTATTATATCATGCAAAGTTTTCCAAGAAAATAATAATAATAATTAATAATAGTAATAGTAATAGTAATAGTAATAGTAATAGTAATAATTACCTCCTATTCTGAATCTCTTCCACAGCTCCCTTTGCAAGTGAGTGGAGATCAATTACATCACACACTGTCCCCAATCTTCCTTGCAACCTGGTGCTGCCTTTGGTGGCACTCTTTCTAAGAAGCTGGTGTTTCCTGCTTCTGCCAGTGGCCCTGCCGCCCTGCCCCCAGTGGGTATATGACACAATGCCACTTGCAAATGAAGGGGGATGGCCCAATCAGAAGGTGCAGCAAAACTCTGGAGGGATCCTGAGGGTGAACAAAGAAAGAAAGAAAGAAGTTAAAGGCTCCCAAGTATTAAAGAGGAGAAGCTGAGCAGGGGGAAAACTATAACTGCCAAAAAGACTCAATAGGTCCATGGCTGGAAGGGGGGTCCTGCCTCTCCTGCTTGGGGTCACTCTTCTCTCTCCTGGGAAAGCAGTAGTTTACAGTCAGTTGCACCTGTCCCTAGCATTGACTTTCTCTTGGTTAAAACTCTAGGACGTGAAGTTACACCTATTTAAAAAATCAAAAGGCAAACACACCAAAAGACTGAAACTCCTTTGGTCTCTCTGGATGATCTATTTCTTTCTTTCTTTTTTTTTTAATAAAAGATTTTATTTATTTTGAGTTTTACAGTTTCCCCCCTACTCTTGCCCCCCCCCCCCGAAAGCAGTCTGTTAGTCTTCACATTGTTTCCATGGGATACATTGATCTAAGTTGAATGTGAGGAGACAGAAACCATTGGGTGCCCTATTTCTAAATGCCAGAACGATGACCTTGGGAGAGTCAAAGAGGGGGCAAAGACACAGTCCTGAATAGTGCTCAGCTGTCTTGGAAGCTGATCACTAGAGAGCCAATCCCTGGGCTTTCTGGCTCTCTTCCTTCCAAATGCTAGTCAAAGAGATGCCAGCTCCCTGGCCTGGCATTCAGCTTCCTTATCACCCAGGGCTCCTGATGAGTTGATCAGTCACAAGCCTCCAGAGAGGAGAGGGAGGAAGAGAGGAGGAGGAGGAGGAGGAGGAGACAAGAAGGGGGGAAGAAGAGGCAGCTAGAGTCAGGAGGACCTGGGTTCAGATCAGACCTCAGACACAATAATTACCTAGCCGTGTGGCCTTGGGCAAGCCACTTAACCCCATTGCCTTGCAAAAACCTAAAAAAACAAAAACAAAAAAAAAGAAGAGGGGGAAGAGAGGAGAGAGTCAAAAGAGGAGTGGGGGGGAAGGAAAAGAAAGGGCAAGAGAAAAGAAGATAAAGGAGAAGGATCAAGAGTGAGAGAGAGACAGACAGACAGACAGAGGAGAGAGAGAGAGACAGACAGACAGACAGGAGAGAGAGAGACAGACAGACAGAGGAGAGAGAGAGACAGACAGAGGAGAGACAGACAGACAGACAGAGGAGAGAGAGAGAGAGAGAGAGAGAGAGAGAGAGAGAGAGACAGACAGACAGACAGACAGAGGAGAGAGGAGGAAGGGAAACTAGGGAAAAAAGGGCAAGAGAAAGGAAGATAAGGAGGGAGAAGGATCAGCAGGAGACAAGAGGAGGGGAGGAAGGGAAAAAAAAAGGCAAAGGAAGTACAAGGAAGATAGGGAGGAGAACCAGGGTAGAGAAAGAGGATTAGGAAAATGGGAGAGGAATAGGGAGAAAGGTGGCAGAAGACCAGGTAACAGGGGGCACCAAGGAGGAGGGGCAGGGTGGAGAAGGAAAGGCAGAGAACCTGCCGGAGGAGTGAGGGATTTATTTAGCATTTTAAGATTAGTAAAGCTCTTTGCAAATATTATCTCACCTTATCTTCACAACAACCTTGGGAGGTATTATCCCCAATCTACAGATGAAGAAACTGAGGCAAATAGCATCATAGACCTAGTATGTGTCTGAGGCTAGTTCTTCACTTAAAACTTCCTGACTTTAGGGCCAAGGGAGGAGTATTTAGACAAGGCAAGAGTTGGAAGAGGAAGCCAAGAAGGGGATGAGGGCGGAGAAGGATGATTTAGGGGATGGCGTTTCTATCTTTTTCTTAATCGTCTTGCCTTCTCATTTCCCTGCAGGGTAGGGAGGAGGAGGAAGAAGGAGGAAGACCAGGAGAAGCAATAATAATGGAGTTTGTGATTCTGGGAGAAGTAGCAGGAGGTATTGGGCTAAGAGGAAGAGGGGAGGAAGGCAAAAGAAAGAAACCTGGGCTAAGGAAGTAACCTAATTAGGTTATTAGCAGCCTGGGGCTAGAGAACTTCCCACATGGCAGAGGAGGAGAAGAGTCTGACTGAAGGGACCTGGCCTCCTTAGAATTCACACCCTTCCCTCCTCCACCAGTCTCCTCTCTGGGAAAATCCCAAGAGTCACCTCAGCGGGCAGCCTGTTCTTTCTTGTCTCCCTGGTTTTCCCAGCTGCTGTCAGGAGAGAGGCAGTCAGCAGGGCAGATTGGTTAACTCTCTGCCATGTCCTGTGGGTGGGCCCTGGCTTATCTCGGAAGTCCTGTGTTTCAAGAGTAGTATAACGCCCAGGCCTCAGAAATGCACCCACTCCAGGACAACCTCTCACAATAGATTGTGATGCCTGGACAGATTGTCTCCTCCTTCTATTGCCTCCCTCCCTTTCTTCTTCTCTCTCCTTCCCTTTCCTCCCCTTTCCTCTCTCCCTTCCTTCTTTCCTTTGTTCCTCCCTTCCTCTTTCCCTTCCCTACCTCCTCCTTTGTCCTTTTTCCTCTCTACTTCTCCACCTTTCCTCTTACTTACATTATTTTTTCCTCTCTTCTTTCCTTTCCCTTCCTTTCATCCCTTCTCCCTTCTGTCCCTTCTTCCTATCTTCTTTCTCCCCTCCTTTCCTTCCTCCCTTTCTCTTTCCCTTCCCTTTTCCTTCTTTCTATTCTCCCTTTCTTTGTTCTCTTTTCTTTTCTACTTCCCTTCCCTCCCTCTCTTCCTTTCCTTCCTTCCTTCTCTTCTCCCTCCCTTCCCTTCTTCCTTCCTTCCATTCTTCATTTCATTTCTCCCATCTGTCCTTCCTTCTCCCCTTCTTTCCTTCCTATTTGACCCTAATTCCTTCTTCTCAATCTCATCCCGTGCCTTTCCCCTTCCAAAACCACCCTTACCACAATAAAGTATTAAAAAAGTTACACATATAATGCTTCATAACATGTTATTTGATCCTCACAAAAACCTGGGGAGGAAGGTGCTATTATTATCATCATATAGCACATGAGAAAACTGAGGCTGAGAGAGGTTAGGAGACTTGCTCGGGATTACACATCATGTAAGTGGCTGAGGCAGGATTTGAACTCATATCTTCCTCCCTTAAAGTTCAACATTATCCATTGTTTCACCTAGTTTCCTTGTCTCCTTGCTTTTCCAGATCATCTCTCTCCTGTTCTGACTTTCTTCCCTTCAAAATCTTTACCTAATAATTAACCAATTCAATTTCATGCCAAGCTTCATCTTTGAGTACTTTGTTCTCTAACCTTACCCTTGACTAGAAAATGCTAGCTTTGATTTGTGTTCTCTCTCTCTTTATCTCTGTAAGTGTGGATTTCTAGTCCCATCACTTCCTAAATTACAACTCTGGGCTGCTTCCACTATCTGCCTTTTTAGCTTTTTCTGTTGCTAGTCACAGAACTGTGCTGACTGGGTCACTACACTTTTATGTTGTCTAATCTCCATTAGGCCTTCATTTCTGCAGATCAATGCTTTTATTCTTACCTGAATGTCTCTCCAACCTACCCTGCAAAGATTGACTACTAAGCATATCTTCTTTGCCCAAGTTACCTATTTTCTCCTTTCTACTCTCTGAGTGGATGACCTTTTCAAATACTTTCCTGTAGAAAACTGAAGCCATTTGTCTGCTGCTCCCTCTTTTGCCCAACTTTCTTCCCTACATCTACTTACAACATTTGTACTTACTCTTCTCTCTTTTGGAAGAAGAAGTCTGGTAGCCTTTCTCCTTCTAAACACTGACTAATCTACATGTACTTTTGGTTTCTGTCAATTAATCCATCAACAATCAATAAGTTAGCATTTAATGGATACTTGCCAGGCATTTTACTAATTCATGAATGTATAAAGATAAAAATTATGAGGAATGTTGGGCTGCTTGGTTTCCACAAGAATGTGAAGGGAGATTGTTAGTTTACATTACAAAGACTGGGGTCTGCCTGTATTGGTGCCTATGGGTAGGTATGTCAGTATAAGACAAGAGAATTAACCTTGACCTAGCTCTGAGTTAACTTAGGTCTATGTCTTTCTCCTTTGTGACTGCTCAGGGAGATTACTGATCTTTCCCCTATGCTCACTGTCCTAATCAACAGGAGAAGAAAATGTTTGGGAATGAATGTATCAATTAGATTATGACCCTGGCCAATGATTGGCATAAAGGGAGGAGGAACAGGTCTTTCAAACTGCATATAAGCTTTGGCATTGTCATAATTTGGCAACTTCTTTCCTTAAGAGAGGAGGTCCTTCTTTGCAAAGATGCATTAATACAAGCCATTTTCATCACTCTGGACTAAGTATTTATAATGATGAACCATTGATATAAAAATGAAACAGGTTCTACTTTCAAGGAATATTCTTTCCATCTCTATTGGAATTCCTAATTTTCAGTCTTTCCTTATCCTCTGGTTCCTTCCACCTATAAATATGCCAAGACCTCCTTCCTTAAAATTGCCTCCCCTTGATCTTGCCATTATTTCATACCATCTATTATAACAGACTCAAAAAGGGGATAAGAACTGAATTTAAAGATTATGTGCTTAAAATATTAGAGAAGCAATTTCATAGTGAAGAGAGTCCTTACCCAAATAAGGAAGAAAGATGATCAGAAAATCTGTAATTCATGAAAATATAAGTTTCTGCATGAGCAAAAAAACCCACAGCTAACATGAAAAAAGAAGTTGACAATTGGAATAAAATCTCTGCATTAAATTTTTCTGACAAAGGTATGATACTCAACATTTGTGTTTAATTGCGTATATATAATATGTAGGCACATACATGGACCCATACTTATACATATATCCAAATTTTGGGAGAACATTGCATTAAATATCTTTAAAGGATTGAGAGTTTATATATGCACACATACATGTAGATATACTTATATATATATGTAACAAGTATATATATGTATGAGACTTGTGCATGTACATATGACTAAATTTGTTGTTTAGACTAATAATCATTTCTGACTCTCTGTGACCCCATTTGGGATTTTTGTGGCAAAGAAACTGGAGAGGTTTGCCATTTCCATCTACAGTTCATCTACAGATAAGGAAATTGAGGCAAATGGGGTTCAATGACTTGTCAAGAGTTACACAGCCAGTAAGTATCTGAGACTGGTCTTGGAACTCGAGTCCTCTTGACTCCAGAGCCAGTATTCTATGCACCTAGTGGTTCTATAGGACCAAAGCCATTCCTTAACAGATAAATGGTCAAAGGATATAAGTAAAACAATTTTCAAAAGAAGAATTTGCAATTAGATGAAACATTGTTCCAAATAGTATTAAATTAGAGAAATGCAAAGTAAAACAATCCTGAGGTTTCACCTCAGACTCAACAATCTAGCAAAAAAGAATAAAAGGGGAACAGTTAGTTTTTGGAGGAATTGTAAAAAGATAGACTCATTAATGAACTTCTGTAGCATTCTGGAAAACAATTTGGACTTTGGCTAAGAAAATGACTAAAATGTCCATACTTTGATCATGTTTTGAATCAAATACCCCTTCCAATTATAAGTATGCCTAATCTTCATCCTTAAAAGAGCCTCCTCTTGGGATCAGAAGACCCAGGTTTGAGCTGTCAAAAACTGTTATAAGGATAGAATGAAATGCAAAGGTAAAGGATTTGGGAATCATTAAATACTATATAAGGAGATTTCTTTGATACTATCAAGTTCAAAGTTCCTAAGCACATAGTAGGTACATAACAAATGGAAAAAAAATACAAAAAAAACCTCAATTAGAAATCACACAATTCTCCCTCACCTGCCATTGATATAAACAACTTCCTATTTTTGCATGTGAATTTATGCATACATTTTACCTGTGCTTTTATACAAGTGTATTGCATATATACATGTGTATGATGTGTGCATGCTGTATTTGATCATGTCTAAGTGTACCATATGCCATAGTAGACTCAAAATGGAGACATGAACCGAATATTGAAGGTGGTCAAAGAAAAAGATACTAAGCACACCAAAATTTTGCAGTAGCCACTCAAAAAGCATTTAAGTGCCTTCCATGGGAATGCAGAAAAAGGGTTAGAAAATCAATTCCTGTTGTCAAACTAGTGGAAAAGGAAATGTGCAAACAAATATGTAATATATATATATATATATATATATATATATATATATATATATAGTTTAAGTAGGAAATAATCCACAGAAGTAGGAAATATTTCAGCAGAATTAAGAGTTAGGAAAGTCATATCGTAGAAGGCAAGATTTTAGGGGAACTTGAAGGAATCTAGGAGAAGCCAGGAGACAGAGGTAAGGAATAGGGGAAGGTCAGAGGAAATTCCCAGAGCCAAGAGATGAAATGTCCATGCTGGTGGATTGAAGAACCTCTATCAGAAAGTAAGGTGAAAGACAACATGAAAGTGTGTGTGTGTGTGTGTGTGTGTGTGTGTGTGTGTGTGTGTGTAAGAGAGAGAGGGGGGGGGAGGGAGAGAGAGAGTGAGCACGCTAATGAGCATGGTCAAACCTCTGCTTTAGGAAAATCCCTTTAAAACCTGAATGATAGATGAAATGGTAGATGGAGTGGAGAGAGATTAGAGGCAGGCAGCCCCATCAACAGCTATTGCTAGAGTCTAGGTGTGAGGGGAGGAGGCCCCACATCATAGGGATGGCAGTATCTGCAGGGAGAAGCAGTTTTATAAGGGCAAACAACTGGAGACAAAATTGATGCTCATTGTTTGGGAATGGCTAAAAATGATTTGTTGCATGAATGTATTGGGATATTGTGCTATAAGAATATGATGAATACATAGAAAGATAGGAAAACATGAATGCAAAGTAATCAGAATCAAATATATACAATTTAACAGCGTAAATGAGAACACTTTGCATCAGAATCAGGAAAATAATGTATAATTCTACAACAATGTAAATGAGGGGGGAAACCTTGAAAAAAAATAAAAGAAACTGAATTCTATGAATTTAAAATAATCAAGGTTGACCCTAAATTAGAATGAAGCTCTTT
Source organism: Macrotis lagotis (assembly GCF_037893015.1). Lineage (NCBI taxonomy): Eukaryota > Metazoa > Chordata > Mammalia > Peramelemorphia > Peramelidae > Macrotis > Macrotis lagotis. Next base: position 251,176,990 of record NC_133660.1, on the reverse strand, counting down.
CCTTTTTTTCCTTTTTTTTTTTTTGCTAAAGTGGAAGACTGTAGGTAGGGAATAGAATATGTTATGTTTTGCAAGCAATAATATTTCCTGTATTTATGTTATTTCTTTGAATTTTCTGTTATTTGCATTCTACATTATATTTAATGAGCTATCATATAATTGTTTTTCTAATATTCAACCTGGGAAGTAGTAATAATTCACATTTATGTAATATATATATATGTATATATATATATATATGTATATAAAAGTTTCCAAAATGCTTTACCCATGTAATCTGACTTAAACCATAGAAAAATCCTGTGAGACCCTTTACCAAGATAAGATCCAAATGGTTACAGGACATAGACATAAAAAACAATACTATAAGCAAATTAGAAGATCAAGGACTAGTCTACCTGTCAGATCTATGGAAAGGAGAGCAGTTTATGACTAAGGAAGAGTTGGAGAATATCACCAAAAAACAATTAGATGATTTCGATTCCATTAAATTAAAAAGCTTTTGCACAGATAAAACCAATGTAACCAAGATCAAAAGAAATGTGGTAAATTGGGAAACAATCTTTACAACTAATGATTCTGACAAAGGACTCATTTCTAAAATATACAGAGAACTGAGTCATATTTTTAAAACAAAAAGCCATTCCCCAATTGACAAATGGTCAAAGGATATGCAAAAGCAATTTACAGATGAGGAGATCAAAGTAATCCATAGCCATATGAAAAAATGTTCTAAATCATGAATTATTAGAGAAATGCAAATTAAAGCTTCTCTGAGGTACCACCTCACACCTCTCAGATTGGCCAGTATGACCAGGAAGGATAATGATCATTGTTGGAAGGGATGTGGGAAATCTGGGACACTATTACACTGTTGGTGGAGCTGTGAACTCATCCAACCCTTCTGGAGAGCTATTTGGAACTATGCTCAAAGGGCAACAAAAATGTGCATACCCTTTGACCCAGCAATACCACTATTGGGTCTAAACCCTGAAGAGATGAGGGAAAAGGTAAAAACATTACTTGTACAAAAATATTTATAGCAGCCCTGTTTGTGGTGGCAAAGAATTGGAAATCCAGTAAATGTCCTTCAGTTGGGGAATGGCTTAGCAAACTGTGGTATATGTATGTCATGGAACACTATTGTTCTATTAGAAACCAGGAGGGATGGGATTTCAGGGAAACCTGGAGGGATTTGCACGAACTGATGCTGAGTGAGATGAGCAGAACCAGAAAAACACTTTACACCCTAACAGCAACATGGGAGTGATGTTCAAGCTTGAAGGACTTGCTCATTCCATCAGTGCAACAATCGGGAGCAATTTTGGGCTGTCTGCAAAGGAGAGCACCATCTGTATCCAGATAAGGAGCTGTGGAGTTTGAACAAAGTGCAAGGACTATTCCCTTTAATTTAGAAAAAAAACCAGATAGCTTATTGTCTGATCTTGTTACCTCTTAGACTTCTCTTCTCTTTAAGGATATGATTTCTCTCTCATCACACCCAATTTGGAACAAGGTACAACATGGAAACAAAGTAAAGACTGACAGAGTGCTTTCTGTGGGGGGGAGGGGGGAGGGAAGCAAGATTGGGGGAAAAATAAAACTCAAATAATATCTTTAATAAAAATAAATAAAAAAAAGAAAAATCCTGTGAGGTAGATGTTAGAATGATCCTTTTCTTCATCTTTCACATGTTGAAACTGAAGCTCTGAGCAGTTACATGAATTTCCCATTTGTCATATGCTTAATGTGAGAAGTGGGATTTGAACTCAGATTTTCCTGACTTCAGTTCCAGGACACCATCAACTTCGCCATGCTATTTTCCAAGAATGATTTTCATATCCTTGGTAAAAATTCAACTTGGTCATGATGAAAACATATTTTAAATATGCTATTGTAACATCTCCAAAAATTTATTTTAAAACTATCAATATATATTAGTAAAAAAATAAAAATCCTTCTTTCTTTAATTATTCTTTCCTGGATATCAAGATCATATTTTTCCAAAGAAAGGAGTTTGATATAGTTTACTTTTTATCTATTATTGAGAATAATTTATTTGGTAACTTAGGTATTAATGGATCTTTATGACTGGTAGAAATCATTTGCAAATGCATATAAGCCAGAAGTTGTTGTTTTTGGTAATCATTAATAACTTGTATGATTTCTTTTTCCATTATTGAATTTGAAATTTCTACTTCCTCTTTTGCTAATTTTTCTATTTTTATTATATTTTTAAAAACTTATTTATTTTATCAATTAACTGGTATATAAAGATGAATAGTACTTTCTGATGATTCTCTTTATTTGCAATTTTCATAAAAGAATACGTCTTGTTCATTCTTTACTCTGGCAATTTAATTTTACTCAGTTTAAAAAAATCAAATTAGCTAATGGTCTCCAAGATATTTTTAACCTCTGGCATATGAATTAGACTAAAGGAAAAAAGGGAAGAACAAAAATGCTGTGTGATAATTGGATGGGATACATGCCTTTCTTGAAATATCTCAAATTTGTGTTGTTCATGAGACACTTCACTGGATGAGATAGTCCCTAGTAGACTGCTGCTATGACTATAGGAATACCTTACTTATAAATAGTTTCTTATTATCCAGTATATATGTATAATACACATGTGGGAACACTATATATATATATATATATATATATATATATATATATATATATATATATAGCTATAACATATAAAGCATTTCAGTGTGAAAAATACATGCATGATGTATATATATACTATGCAATGTAGCACATCAATACATTAATGACATACACAATCACATATAGCATGTACACATCATACACATATATGTACACATGTTCAATACACTTGTATAAAAGCAAAGGTAAAATGTATGCATAAATTCACATGCAAAAATAGGAAGCTGTTTATATGAATGACAGGTGAGTGAAAAGTTTGTGGTTTCTAATTAAGGGTGTTTTTTTTTGTATTTTTTCCATTCGTTAAGTACCTACTTTGTACTTAGGAACTTTGAACTTGAGAGTATCAAAGAAATCTCCTTATGTAGTATTTAATGATTCCCGAATCCTTTACCTATGTCATCTCGTTCTGTCCTTATAACAGTTTCTGGCAGCTCAAACCTGGATCTTCTGACCCCAAGTCCCAAGCTCTTTCATCACCTCATCACTTCGAGAGGACCTGAACTTTGTTCTGTCTCTCTGGGAACAAGTGGGAGAGGATGGGAGGAAAGAATTGCAAGTTGTTTTGCTCATGATGAAAGTGTATGGAAGGACTGTTGCTGTGATGATTCAGAATTTGTACTCAGGATTGGCTCATCTTCTTTGTTGAAAAAAAAAAAAAGTCTTAGGTGTTCCTGCAAAAGCCCCTAATCCCAGAGCAAACTCTTCTTTCTTTCATTGCTCTGTGGGAGAATCTGGGAGATAGACATCTTATTTTCTTTCAGGAGGTTCCCAAGGGAACCAGGCTCACACAGTTTACTTCTTTTAGAGAGCTTGGTCCAGTTCCACTTGGCTGACTGTCAGTTATCTGAGCCTAAGGGAGGAAGAGTTATTTTCCAGGCAGTTTCTACCCCCCAGTCCTTCTCCTTCTTCAAAGTATTCTGTTTATTGGGATAAATGAGAAAAAATGGATTTAAAAAAAATGCTTTAAATTTAGCTTACTCCTTATTCTGTCCTCAGCAAAAAATGACTAAGGATTTTTAAATTCAACAGAAATAAGGAAATGATCACTAGTTGATCCTGGGAGTCCCCCAGTGGCCAATTTAGGTAAGACCCTATTTGGGAAGGGAATGGGTGAACCTAATATCCCTGGACCAAGAATCCAAACTAACAAGCAGGAACTTTTCCATGTGAAATAATTGCTTCCCTGACTGTTAATTGTTTCTATGACATGTTATACACTTAGGGTGAACATTGCTTTTATAATGATTCCCAGCAATGAGAATTTTGCTTCTCTAAAGAGAAATTGCTGTCTTCAGGGAGTCGTGAAAAATTTCCATATTTTATGCTTTTTTTTCCAAACTAACTTGAAGCTATTTATAATTCATTAAGTATCACTTATGTGTTGTTATTATCTTGTTCTTCTCAATTTGTTTAATAGGATCGGTCCTAGAATAAGTCACGATCTTTTATATTTGGTATACTTTAGGCATGTAAATAATAACTACTTTATTTGGATGAACAAAAATATTATGAAATAAGCTCTTCTTTGTATTCCCTAAATGCATTTTTGGCATCACTTTAATAACAAGATGGTAATATAACTCATCCTCTTCCAACTTATTTTAATTTCTTCTGCTAAGTCTCTATATTTTGAAAGCTTTTCATTCTACAAGGTTTGGAAATACTGAGTATTTGGTATATAGTGTCATCTGTTTAATATTTTGCTCTTACATTTTTATGGATCAGAATTTTATGTGAGTAGTTTTGGGGAAAGTTAAAGATGTTTTATTTCTGATAAATTTCATTCATTGAATTTTCTTTTTTCAACTTTCCTTTTGTACTTCAGTATGTTTTATCAATATCCTCAGTTTTCATATTGACCAGATTTCCTCTGAGTGTTTTTTCTTTTTTCCCTCCCAGAGAGCCATTTCTTGCAAAAAAATATAAAAAATTCCCCAGCAAAAGTGATAGATACATAAAAAACCCCAGCTAAATTTATATAAAATATTCCATTTCTATAGAGAAATTGGGGGCCAAGTTAGTTCATTGTAATTTTACATTTGGTTTTTTATTGTTTTTGGTAGTTCTTTCCATTGTTTATATTTTTCTGGCTCTAACTACTTGAGCAAGCATTAAGTTTATATAAGTCTTTCCATGCTTTTCTATATTCAACAGATTCATAAGTGTACTAGAGCCAGCTCTAACCAGTCTGACCAATTGTTAAATTTTTAGTTGTGAGTATTTGTAATCTACAAAATAGTCTTTGACTCACTGTTTTGTGAATTGTCTAAACTTTATTTTAAAGTGTTAATAATGCAGTTTAAATTTTAAAATATATATTTACATTTTTGCCCTTTTGTTAAAAATTTACCCCGGGCCTCTGTGTTGTTCTATAAATATTACTTGAGCTAGGCAGGAGTACAATAAGAGGCTTAGGGAATGAGATCATTACCAGACTGGAGATCTGGTTACTGTAGGCTAATAATCATAATAATAATAACAACTTTATTATTATTAACAAGCAATTCTACAGTATTTGAAGGTTTATAAACTATTTGTAGCGACTATCTCATTATCCCACCACCCATGATCATAATCATTGTTTCTTTTAAATCTAATAATATTCTCTTATGATAATGTACTATAATTTGTTTAGTCACCAATTGATGCATATGTCTTGTTTTTAGTTTTTTGCTATACAAAAAGTGCTGCTATAAATATTTGGCACGATATAAAACTTTTTTTTAACTCTTTGGTGATATCTGCCTAATCGAAGACTCTCTTAGACAAAACATAAGTTTTAGCCACCTTATATGCATAATTCCCATTATTTTTCAAAATAGTTGTACTAATTCATCATTCCACCAATAATTGATCAATGTATTCCAATACTGGCTATTCTGATTTTTGACATATCTGCTAATTTGATGTGTATGAGGTAAACCCTGAAGGATCATTTGGTTTTCATTTTTCTTATTATTATAATTATTCTGAGCATTCTTTCTTGTGGTTGTAAATAATTGACAATGTTTCTTTTGACAAGGACTTGCTCTTTCACTTTTCTATTAGAATATGACTTTCATTTCTAAACTGTCTATATGTTTTGTTTAGCAAAATATATGCATTCATTTCTTTGGAACAAAGTATTTTCAATTTCATGGAAGCAAAAATATCCACTTTACCTTTTGTAATTGTTTTTATTATTTTCCCCCCTTTTTAAAACTAATAATCCATTTTTTACCCATAGTTGTGAAAGGGGATTGATCTGTTGCTCTTTTATTTTTTATGTTATCTTTATGGAATATGAGATAGGATATGGAACTAAACCTAATTACTGCCACATTGCTTTGCAATTTTTGCAGCAGTTCTTTCTTTCCTAGATAACAATATGTTCTTGGATTTATAAAACATTGTGTTATTGAGGTTCTTTCTTTCTGATTCTCAGCAATCTAGTTCAAATGATCTACTTTTCTATTCTTTAACCAGTACTCAATGGTTTCACTGATGGTTATAATATGGTTTTAGACTGGAAGTATTCTCTCTTTATTCCTACATTAAAAAATTCTCTCCATACTTGATCTTTTGTCTTTCTATATGAATTTTACAATTTTTTTTTATTGAATCAAAATCCCTTTAATTTTTATAGCATTTAATCTCTAAATTAACTTTGGTAACATTGTCATTTTTATTATGTTAATATTGTTCTAATTTATTATCATTAAAACAACCTAGCCATGGGCACTGAATATTTATCCAGCTTTACTTTCTTTATTTCTTTAAGGAAATAAAGAATAATTTCTATAAGAAATTTGAACATATTTTAGTAGATTTCTTCCCAAATCTTCTAGGCAATTTGCAATTATTTTGGGATGTTATTTTAATTGTATTATGATTCTCAGATTTAATTATTATTAGATAAAATATTATTGTATTGTGGGTTTATTTTGTAGCCTGCAACATTGCTAAATTTATATTCCCCCCACTTAGTTTCTTTGCTTAGGATTTTTTAAGCAAACCATCAAGTCATCAACAAATATGGATGATTTTTAGCTTTTCTTTGGCCATCTTTACATCTTCAGTTTCTTTTTCTTGTCTTATTGCTTGCCCTTTTAAAATATTATGAAATGATAGTGGGGGACATAGATATCTTTGCTTTACTCCTGTATCTTGGGAATTTCTAGTGTATTCCCAATAATGTTTATTTTTCTTTTACATTTTCTTTTATATTATATAAAATGACCCCTTTATGTGGATACTTTGGTTAATTTTCTCAGCATAAATGTGATTCCCCCCACCCCTTGATCTTGAAGAAGACCATGACAACTGGGTGGGGGTGATGCCATGACAAACACTTAATTGGATTTGAATGAGGGTGTCCTGTGCCAAGTCACCAGCCTCACTTTCTCCTCCAGAGCCATCTGGTTCCAGTAGCCAGATATGAATCAGGACAACTGGAGATAGCTCCAGATGCGACAAAATTAAGGTTAAGTGAATGCCCAAGGTCATACAGTTAAGTGGTAAGTGTCTGAGGCTGGATTCAAACTCCCGTGCTTCTGACTCCAAGGCCAGTGCTCTTTCCACTGCATCACCTAGATAGATATCCTTTCCATAAATGAGGGGGATATGCTGTGCCTATTGGGATAATGTAATTTTTGATGCTTTTGTTTTTAATAAGATTAATTAATTTGTTTTCCTAATAATTGATTTTCTTGCAATTTGATTATGATGAATTTTTTTGGATAAATTGCTAGGCTAATTTGCTGATAGAATATTTAAAATGTTTAAATTATTATTCATTAATGTATTGGTTTATAATTTTCTGCTTCATTTTTCCATTGTTTAGATACAGAAGTATATTCATGTAATAAGAGGACTTTTACAGAGTGTTGTCTTTCCAGGTTTATGTGAATAATTTATATAGTTATAAGCATTAATTATAAAAATTTGACTGAATTTTCCCCAGGAGTTTTTTTCTTTTGATAGTTCCCTTACAGCTAATCCTATTTACTTTTATGTACTTTGATTGTTTAAGGTAATAACTTAGTATTGTTAATTTGGTAGATTGTTCTAGCTATTTGATCATATCTTTCTAGGTAATAGAGAGGCTTCTCGATACTAGATACTGTTTTTTTTCACAACATTGTTATATTTGTTACAGTTTCTACCATTTCATTGCATAATCTAAATTGATCAGTAAGTTTGGGCTCCTAAAAATAGCTATTCTAAAATTTCTAGAGGCAATGATCTGATTATGAATCACTATCATAATCCCCTCCATTTCTAGGAAAAAATACACAATTCAACCATCTAACAAACCAAGTAGTAATGATGTTATCAACATTTTCTATTTTAAAGGGAAGTCTGTTTGATCTAAATGCATTTCTGTAATTAAAAAAAAGCTTATATACATTGAGAACATTTTCATTTTTCTTTTGTCAAGGAAATATTCATCTTACTATAGCTTCCTTGGAATGATAAGCCCTCAACTTGATCAAAATTGTATGAATTTTTTTTGTTTGAACACCAAAGTTCACTTTGTTCTTTTTGCTGTGCTGAAGCATACAGTGAGACCGGTTTTGTGTAGGAATTAATTGCTTTAACTGTGTTCTTACCTTTAGGCTTTAACTCCATTAAAGTCTCTAATATACAGTTTCATCTTTTTTCTTTTGCTCAATATATTTTGCCTAGGAAAAAAACAAGGTGTTTTTGTCTTCATCTGTCAATTTTGAGACTTTTAGTCTGGATTTTTCTTAGTTACATAAAGAATACTACACCTTTCTAGTCCAAAGAACATTTGGATATTGGAGAAACTTTTCCAAGATGAATTACTTCCTTAATGTTCCTTTCATTGAATCCCTATAACCAGTGTCATCATCTGCATACATTAAGTTATTAATATGATTAGATATGATTCCTCTTTTAATTTGAAAGTCATTCAATTCTATTCAGAAGTAAGGTGTTTATGGTTATGCAATACTATAGGCTTAAAGTGTCTGTCTGGAAGAAATCACTTTTTATATAGATTGAACTTCTCAGTATTGGGTTGGTAAACCCAATGTATTAAGGAAAGAATAATTTTCCATGTGGATATACATCTTTTAAGGTATCAAACAATCGTTCAACAAAGACAATTCACTTAACCTCTCTTATGTTCTGTTTTTTCTTTTCTCTTTTCTTTTCTTTCTTTCTTTCTTTCTTTCTTTCTTTCTTTCTTTCTTTCTTTCTTCCTTCCTTCCTTCCTTCCTTCCTTCCTTCCTTCCTTCCTTCCTTCCTTTCTTTCTTTCTTTCTTTCTTTCTTTCTTTCTTTCTTTCTTTCTTTCTTTTCAGGGTTTTTTTTTTTTTGCAAGGAAAATGGGGTTAAGTGGCTTTCCCAAGGCCACACAGCTAGGTAATTATTAGGTGTCTGAGACCAGATTTGAACCTAGATACTCCTGACTCCAGGGCTGGTGCTTTATCCACTGTGCCACCTAGCCACCCCCTATCCTTTATTTTTAAAATATGGAGCTTGACTAATTGAATTGCATTAGATTATAGACTTCTTGAAGGAAGTGACTAATGTTTTGCCTCTTTTTAACCCTTTTCTTCCTGATACTCAACTCAGTTCCTATTACACAGTAGGTGTTTAATGAGTGTTTAGTGATTGATCCTTTCTCTCAATTTGCAATTCTGTGATTTTATTTTTCCTTTGCTTCTTTGAATTCTTTTCTGAACAAAGCAAAGATGCCTCATTATCTCATTTTTTTCATAGCTCCATTTAAAAGACACTTCTCCAGCTACATGGAAATTGTTATTATAGTCTTGAAGAGATTGAAGAATACTTCCTATGATCCCTCTTCAAGTGGAGTATTTTGTACATCAGATGAATTTCAGCTCCTCTGTGATTTAGTAGAAACTCTTTGAGAATTATTATTAAACTATTGTGATGTGATGAATTCCATTATGGGCTTTTCTAGTCTTATCTTTGATGATCCTTGGGCAGAACTGATCCATCACTCGGTCTATACTTTAAGCCTTTCTGACTTTGTTTTCCCCTACTATGTTTTATTTATTAAAAAGTCTCCAAAAGCAAAATGGTAGAGGGTTCCAGCAGATTAAATTTATTTCATAGCTGTGTTCTACTTACAGATATCTTCTCTCTTCATTTCCTCAATCCCCTCTCTTTCCTTCACCTTTCTTCCAAGGTATAGGAGTTGTGCCAAGCTACCCATGGTTAGAGAAATCACTATTATCCTAGGCAGTTGGTGAAAAGAAGGCATCTGCTTTTCTAGGGAATCTTTTGAGTCTTAGAACTAAAGTCACTTAAGATTTGCACTAATTCTAGACAGCTGTTTTCTTCCACTTCTCTCACTCCTGGGACACTAATGTCTTGCTGTTTACTTTAAAGAAGAAAGTGTTTATTAAAAGTAATGTTTGTTGAAAATACTATATTGAGAAACTGGGGATGAGAGAGAGAGTCACTTATACCTCAGCATGGGGATGAAAATCATTAAGTATTGGCTTTTCATGGTGGTTAAGTGGTACCTTAAGTGGATGTTGTGTCTTATTCCCATATTTTCATGTTGGAATTAATTAGAGTCATCATTGTCTCAAGGCAAAGACTTGAATGAGTCATGAAATTAAACCAGTCATTTGGTTTATAATGACATAATAACAACTTCAAGGGATTAGGTGAACTATAAGAGAGTAGTCTTTATATTGTGATTCCTATCCCAAGAAAAGATAATAGAATTTTAAAGTGAAAAGACTAATGGTCATCAAGTCTTTGGGCACATGGCATGTGACCAAGAGACAAATATGAGCTGTCCAATTTTGCCTAAAAATTAGCTAAAAATTGTTTATCCTAATTAGTTTCTATAAAAAGAGTAGTTGGGAATGAAGAATTAAAGTTGCCTGTCTATTTATTGTTAGGTTAATCTTCAGGGTCAGCATGGTTCCAACACTAGCTGGAAAAAGCATGATGTGAGTTGAAAGAGATGAGGTCATCTCTCAGGTGAACTATTAAATAGACTTGGAGGACTGTTTGTCAAGGGGAAGAGTAAAGCAATCAAAAAGATAGACTTGATGAGCATCTATTTGTGGGCTTGACTCACAAAAGGGCTGAAAGAGCCTTCAGATTATGATTGACTCACAAAAAAGCTCTGAGCAGTCAAAGACACAGCACAATTTATATAGACTCATTTATCCATCACCCTAATTAGACCTTTATCCTCTCTTTCCGGTATTATTAGAAATTGCCTCTTAATTGGTCTCCCTGGTTCAATCTTCTCCCTTCTCCAATGTATTCTCAACCCAGCTGCCTAAACTGATATCACCAATACATATTTTGAACCATATTATATCTCTCACTCAGAAGCTTCAGTGTTCCAAAGTATCTCTCTAGGCTAAAAAATAGAAATGCCTTCATTTGATATTTAACATTCTTTACAACCTGGATCTGTTCTGACTTTTCAAACTGATTGCACATCATTCCCTGTAATTTATGTATTCTATATTTTTGGTCAAAGTAGCCTACTTTATATTCTCTATAGGTTCTTTTTTTCACCTGCCTGAATTTGGCTATCCCCATTCCTGGAATGAGCTCTTGACTCTTCTTAGAAGGCCTAATTCTACTCATAAGTCAAATAATAGTTTCTACAGGTGACCTTTCATGATCTTCCTCATTGTTATTATGATACCCATTGAAATTATCTTATATATATGTATATATGCACACATATAATAACATTAGAATTCATATCATGTTATCTGTCTATAAATAATTTTTTTGTCATTGGAATGAAGACTCACAGAGAGCAAATGTTTGCATTTTGTCTTTGCATCCTCAATGTTCAATTCTTCACATATGCTTAATAATGGCAAATTGCATTGCATTGAGCTGATTCAAACTGACTGTAACTAAAGCATTGTGATTATGAACCTGGAGGCATGTCTCTAGGTGGAATGACTCAGGCTTGATTTTTGACCTTGGGCTAGTCAATGTTTTTATCAGTTACTTGGAGGGAAGAATGTTTAATAAATTTTCATGTGACAAAAAATTGTAGGACTGAAGGGATAGATGATACATTTTAAAACATTCAGAATCTAATATGATCATAATAAACTATATATCAATTTGTATACTTGGACTTAAAAAAGAAATTGGGAGAGGCATGGCTAAATAGAACTTAGTTTAAAAATGAGTTGGGAATTTTAGTGGACTGCATGCTCAGTGTTTGTTCAAAAGGTAAAGTTGTTTTTGAGAGAGAAATAACGTCTAGGTTTAGATAGATGAGAGTTCTTCTGTGGCAAGGTGGAAAATGTCCTGCCCATGAAATCATTTCATCTGGCATTGCCAAGGCAACTGTAGGCAGAATTTGAAATTCAATAAATCTAGTAACTTTTTAGGGATGAATTAAATGTTTAACAACTGGCTAATTTTTAAGTTGATAATTTATATGACCCAAGACTGATGTTATAAATAAATATAAATATTCACTGGCCATTGGCAAAAAAGTTTCCCTACCCCTCCTGTGATCTACTTCTTCAGAGCCATTTACAATATTATGTAGAATTTG